>NC_054496.1:12537763-13137763 GCF_017639515.1 Carcharodon carcharias | reverse complement strand
AAGGCAAAACAGCACTGTGGGTGTACCTACTCCACATGGACTGCAGCGACTCAAGAAGGTGGCTCACCACCACCTGCTCAGGGACAATTAGGGTGGGAAACAAATGCTGGCCCAGCCAGTGATGCCCACATCCCATGAAAGAATTTTAAAAAGTGCCCTTCCTTAGGTACGGAAACTAAAACCATACACAAATATTCCAGGTATAGTCTCACTAAAGGCCTGTACAGTTGCAGCAAGACTTCCTTACTCTTGTACGCTAATCACCTTGCAATAAAGGCCAACATGCTACTTGCTTTCCCAGCTGCTTGCTATACTTTCATGTTAACTTTCTGTGTTTCTTGTACAAGGACTCCCAAACCCTCTGATCACCAACATTTGTGACTAAGCATCCCCAGCCCTCTGGGGCAGAGAATTCAAAAGATTCACAACCTTCCATGATGAGGAGAAATCTCTTCACTGAGAGGGGTGGAACTCTCTTGTCCAGAGGGCTTTGGGTGGTCAGTCATTGAGTATATTCAAGGTTGAGATGGCTAGATTTAGGACTGGAGCAAAGTCAATGGATATGGGAATAGTGTGGGAAAGTGGGCTTGAGCTAGAAGATTGAACAGTGGAGCAGGCTGATTGGGCCTTATGGCCTACTCTGCTCCTATTTCTTATTTCCTTATAATGTTACCTCTATTGAGGTCATTTGAACACATTAAGGCTTTATCCTCTAATATTGTCAACAGTAGCTTCTAGATTTCAAGTATTCAATGGGTATGGGGAGCAGGATTAGACTCAATATCATTTGGAGAGAACTAGGTTCAACACAGGCCTGGGCATGGGGCACTGAGTGGCTTTCTGTAGGGAGATTTGTATGATAGAATGATATTTGACTCTGCACGATACCTACGCTTATAAGTGGCTTTAGTCCGTGGTTGTTGCAAGTCTTTATCAGTTGCCTGCTCTCTTGGGACAAATATCCCACAATAGGCTTCAGCATGGGTCCGTTGGAGGAAGATGCTGGAATAAAGATGGATTAGAGGATGCTCGGAGAAATCAAAAATCCTGCAGAGGGAGGAAAAGGAACGAGAGATTGGTATTTTGGTAATATAGGTGAGGAACCTATATTACCACTTTCCATATTTAATTGCATACGTTCATCTTTGCCTTTGGTTGAAGCCAAACTTTAATTCAGCATCTCTGCATGAACCTGTCTCAAATATATTGAGGAACTTGCCTAAGAACACAAGAAACAGGAGCAGGAGTGGACCACATGGCCCACTGAGCCTGCTTCACCATTCAATACAATCATGGCTGATCTTGGGCTTCAGCTCCATTTTCCCACCACTCCCCATATCTCTTGATCCCCTGAGAGACCAAAAATCTGTCTATCCCAGCCTTAAATATATTCAACAATGGAGCATCAACAATCCCCTGGGGTAGAGAATTCCAAAGATTCACCACCCTGTGAGTGAAGTAATTTCTCCTCATCTCAGTCCTAAATGATCGGCCCCTTATCCTGAGACTGTGCCCCCGTGTTTTAGACTCCCGGACCCGCAGACACAATCTCTCAGCGTCCACCCTGTCAAACCCCTTCAGAATTTTGTAGGTTTCAATGAGATCGCCTCTCATTTTTCTAAACTCCAGAGAATATGAACCCAATTTACTCAGACTCTCATCATAGGACAACCCTCTCATCCCAGGGACCAATTTAGTGAATCTTCGCTGTACCGCCTCCATGCAAGTATATCCTTTCTTAATTGTGGAGACCAAAACTGCACACAGTATTCCAGATGTGGCCTCACAAAAACTCTGAGCAAGACTTCCTTATTCTTGTACTCCAATACCCTTGGAATAAACATGCCATTTGCCTTCCTAATTGCTTGCTGCACCTGCATGCTAACTTTCTGCATTCCTTGTATGGGCAAACGCAAGGTTTTTTGAACGTCAACACTTACAAATTTCACATCTTTAAAAAATATTCTGCTTCTCTATTCTTATGACAAAAGTGAATAACTTTACACTTCCCTACATTATACTCCATCCGACATCTTGTTGCCCACTCTGAACCTGCCTATATCCCTTTGCTGCCTCTCTGTATCCTCCCCACAGCTTATCTTCCCACCTAGCTTGGTATTATCAGCAAAGTGCAAGCTTGAGCTTTCCAGGGTTGACACCGTTTTGAATTGGTACCTTACAATTGGTGACCAGGCTTTTGCTGCAAACAGTCTGTAGCTGAGTTTTTTTTTAAAATTTGGTCATGGGATGTGTCTAGGCCAGCATATATTTGCCATTCCTAATTTAGGAGTCAACCACATTGCTGTGAATCTGGAGTCACATGTAGGCCAGATCAGGTAAAGACAACCCTAAAGAGCGTTAGTGAACCGGATGGGTTTTTATGGCAATCAGCAAGGGTTTCCTGGTTGTCATCAAGCTTTTAATTCCAGGTTTTTGCTGAATTCAGATTTCACCAGCTGCCATGGTGGGATTCAAATCCAGGTCCCCAGAGCATTGCCCTGGATTACTAGACAATGACAATACCACTATGCCACTGCCTCCCCCGTGGGTACCACCTTGTCCTCTGAGTCACCATGCTTGTGGGTTCAAGTCCAAAGCCCAGGCTGACACTCCCAATGCAGAGACTGAGGGAGTGCTGCACTGTTGGAGGTGCTGTCTTTCAGATCAGATGTTAAACCCAGGCCCCGTTTGCCCTCTCAGGCGGATGAGAGAGATCCTGTGGCTCAGTTGGTATACGTGCAGGGCTGTGTGAATCAGAGGCTTAATCTGTATTGTCGTGTCAGTCAGGAAATCTGAAATAAACCTGCATTGGTAGGACTTGTATAGTTAGTCTCAGAGCTCCTCTAGTGCCTTCTAGTGGAATGTGCGAGCAAGTGTCAAGTGTGACCAGATATGATGCTAATACACAAGTATTTTTTTGGTGCATATGCATCCCTTTAAATTTAAAAGGAAAGTGGAAAATGTGGCCTCACTGACTAAGCCAACCTACCAGAGAATGGCTGAGGCAAGTGGAACCATATCGCAACATGTGAAGGGAAGAAACATAGGGATGAGGGAGCTGGGGGATGGATTGAGTTTTAGTTTAAAAAGCCCATTAATCAATGCACATTCATGCCCTCAAGTTGACCTTCTCTTCTCCTTGTTCACAGATCTGTGGATCCCGCCAAGACCTCAATCCGCAGGATGCACCTTTGGCCTGTACCTCTCATTTCCAATCGCCTCAGAGGACTGAACCACACTCAGGCTGTATAGCTTTGCCCCCCTGTGAAAGTCATTGCCCGCGGCATTCAGTCGCCATAGACACTCGAGTCGGATGAGCTGCTTTTCTGAGACAGCAGCCAGGACGCTCGTGAAGAAGGCCTCGGTGTGGTTCATCACTTCATCCTGAAAAGAGGAATGGTTCAAAGCGATGAGTAAATCCCGGACCGAACTGAACCAAGACTACTCTTTTGGTCTTAGTGACACGATCCAAGATAGCATTTATTAGACTGAGAAAGCCTCCTGCACCCACAGACACATGAGGCTGCTTAGCTTGTTTTATCCTGGAATAGGTCGCTAGCCTAAAGCCAGGAGAACCATAGCCAGGATTTTCTGGCCCCGTCATGGCAGGACCCACCGCGGGACATTCAGCGACCCAGTCCATTAACTTTTGGCAGGATTGGACAATCCCTGTGGTGGGCAGGCTTGGAAAATCCCACCCTATAGCTTGAGGGGTGCCACTCCACATCAAGCATGACTGGCCAGGAATCTCTCCCACTCTTCCCACCTGCCATTAACAGGTTGCTGATCAACCTGTTTGGCCACATTATGAATGCCCCTTCCTTGGTCATCACATCCTTAAGTGGGACTTGAACCCAGAGCTTCTAAGCTCAGAGACAGGGACGCTACCCATTACATCACAAGACATCTAGCATTTACTGCCAGTTCCTAATAGAGAAAGAAGGAAACACCTGCACTGATATAGCACCATTCACAACCTCAGGACAACCCAAAGTGCTTTACAGCCAATTAAGTTCTTTTAATAATGTAGGAAATGTAATTTGTACACAGCAAGCTCCCACAATAGCAATGCGATAATGCTCAGATAATCTGTTTTTTTAGTGATGTTAATTAAAGGATAAATATTGGCCAGGACATCACCAGCCCTGTGAAATAATGCAATGGGATCTTTTATATCCACATGAAAGGGCAGATGGGACCTTGGTTTAACATTTCATGTGACAATGACACCTCTGACAGTGCAGCACTCCTTCAGTAAAGCATTGGGAGTGCCAGCCTGGATTTTGTGCTCAGCTTTCTGGAGAGAAACTTGAACTCACAACCTTCGAGACAGAGATGCTAGTGCTACCCACTGAGCCATGCAGACACTACTGGCATCTTGAGAAGGTAGACCGAAGTTATTACTTCGAAGTTTATGAGGTGCTAGGGACTTTTCACGGTGCAATTCTTCCATTCAGTTTTTCCTTTCCTGGAATGGGAATTTTCCCAGTCTTTGGTCAGCACCTACCAGCTCCTTGATAAGGTGGAGATTGTGAATCAAATTGGGATTCAAGCCTGTGTCTAACCTACTCAGTGACATTGATGATTCTACAAACAACTTGCTATTCATTAACATAATTGGCAATGAGTTACTCACCTTGGAGAAGACTTTATTTTTTCCATTTTTGTCAGTTGGAACAAGTAACCTGAAACAAAAGAATGCCAGGCCGTTGAGTATGTTAATTATTTGCTGCAGAGACTATAAGAGGAGTTCAAAGCATCATCTACTTTCTGTCTCATAATCTATCTCTTAATAATCATAAGGACGATTCCTGTGTTCTCACGGACTTCACTTGAAAAGATAGCATGGTCCAGCTCATGGATATTATATTCCCCTTTGCAATAACTCTGCCTGGGTTTCAGCCACCCCCTGGCTGAAAGAGGCAGGCAAGCAATCAATTCTTGATCCTCTATCAAATTATATTCTAAAGCTAAGGGGTTGGGTAAGGAGCAAGTTACAGCGACTCACGGAAAACAGTGTGAAAAAGGGTGGGCGCTGACACTCGACAACGTCAAGAGCAGCCGCTTGCAATTGCAGAGCAATTAAAGAAACACCCCAAGGTTCTTCCCAAATCCGGAAAGGGAATACGGCTGTTGAGCCAGGAAGGGAGGCAGCAGGAGGGTAACTGAAGGCTTGACTTATGATAGCAGAAGGATTTAGGAGGGAACTCCAAAAAGCAGGATCAAGAGAGGTGAAACCCGTGGTCAATGGCTATGGTGGGTTGGGGAGGTGGTGTGGTGAGCATACAGAGAACTTGGAGTCAGAGGACTGGAGCCCTTGGGGCAGGGTTGTAAGCTGACTATAATGCTGGAATCAAACTCCCAACTGGTCATCCCGGACTATGTTTAAAGCCTGCTGCGTAGGTAAAACAGCAGAGTGCCAATCAAACTGGACACAACAGGCTTCTACAAGGATATTATTTCGCATGCTGTTTTAATTGTCCAGCTCACTCCCAATCTGACCTCCCTGCCCTCGGCCTCCTACACTGTCCCATTGAAGCTTGAGGGACATTGTCTCACTTTTCCATTAGGCACTTCCCAACCTTCCAGTTCAACAATGTCAGGTCATAACCACTGCTCCCCATTTTTTCAGTCGGTGCTAGTAGTGATTCTGCTGTTGCCATTACACCTCCTCTGGACACATTGTTTGTTTTGTTACGAGACCCATTATCACCACCTTTTGCCTTACACCCACCTGTAATTTAATTGCTCACTGGATATAGTCTTCCCTTTTGTTCTTTCCTCCCCTCACTCTCCCTGCCCCTGCATTTGTTTAAAATCTGTAACATCCCTACCAGTTCCGATGAAAGGTTAAACAATAACTCTGTTTCTCGCTTTGCAGATGCTGACAGACCTGCTGAGTTTTTTTCCCCCCTTTTATTCTTTCATGGGATGTGGGCATCGCCGGCAAGGCCAGCATTTGTTGCCCATCCCTAATTGCACTAGAACTGAGTGGACATTTCAGAGGGCAGTTACTGTGGGTCTGGAGTCACATGTAGGCCAGACCAGGTAAGGATGGCAGATTTCCTTCCTTAAGGGGGCATTAGTGAACCAGATGGGATTTTACAAGAATCAATGCAGACATGGTGGGCCAAGACTACTTTTTTGGTCTTAGTGACGCGATCCAAGATAGCATTTATTAGACTTGGAAGGCTTCCCGCACTCAGAGACACATGAGGCAGGTGAAGCACATGCTTACGTCTTTTTCCATAGCTTGTTTTATCCCAGGACAGGTCACTAGCCTGAAGCCAGAGCCTACGGCCTGGGTTTTCCATCCCCGTCATGCCGGCACTGTAAAAATTCTGTGATAATAGTTTCATGGCCATTGAACTAGCATTCGATGCCAGATTTATTAATTGAATTTAAATGCCACCAACTGCCTTGGTGGGATTTGAACCTGTGCCCCCAGAGCATTAGCCTGAGCCTCTGGATTACTAGTCCAGTGACATTACCGCTACCCCACCACCTCCCCGGTACATCCAGAATTTTGCCTTGTTCCAACATATTGGCTTGTTCAATTCCCAATCCCATTACCTATACTGGGATTTACCTGAAGACAACATGCCTCTGCTGTTGGACCATCCTCATGATATCCTTCCTGAGACTCTCTGCGTAAAGGGATAAGGCCTTCTGGTAGTTTGGACCAATGATAACAAAAATTAGGAGAATATCGACAGAAGGAGGGAGGTCATAGAAAGTTCCTGTAAATATGCTCGGTGCTGTGAGAGCTGACAGCACCTGGACCTAAGAATGACAGAGCAATGTTATTCAAAATTGCTTCATTTAAATGTAAAGCCATCCAAAACTTGTAATAGGCTGCAAAATGAGCCATAAACCCAGATGATATTCTACACAGTATAATTGTAAGCTTATCCTTATGTGGTATCACCATCACCATCATGTGATATGCTCCAAGACTGTGTAGATCAGGGATGGGACTGAAATAGTCTGATTCTCTGACCTGCAGTCCCTTAGAATGTGGCTTCCCACTGGGAGTGAGGGATTGGTGCATTTACTCCCTTTTAAAACTCGCTGACCTATGCATCTGATCTTTATTGTCTTCACGGTTGGGTGCACAACAGGGACTGTTGCAGGCCCCATGTACGCCTAGGAATTCTGTCGGAGTGTTCTCGAGAGTTTGGCAGTACCCTTGGAGAAAGAATATAAATGGTTAATGCCAGTTTCTCGGAGTTGACTGCCAATCTTCCACCAAAGTTGCCATCCTGGTGTTTGAACTGCTCCATGGTCTTCTGTGCCCATCTCATCCCACCCCCTCCACCAGCTTCTCTATATCTCCTCTAACCTTGCAGTTCTCACTGCTCCCGGCACTCCTCAATCTGGCATCCTGCACATTCCCAACGTCCATCACTCCACCGTTGGTTGGTGCGCCTAAGCTCTGGAATTCCCTCCCCCTAAACCTCCGCCTCTGTGACTCTCCCTCGATCTCTCGTCCTTAAAATCTTCTCCTTTGCGCAGGCTTTAGCGTCACCTGTCCTAACGTCTACTTCTTTGGCTCAATGTCAGTTTTTGTCATTACAATCCTGTTAGTGCCTCGAATGCTTCACTACATTAAACAAATTATGGGCTGGGTTTAATGGAGGTAACAGGGGTCTCTCGTCTGCTTGCTGGAGAGCTGGCAAGAGCCCCATGTCTCTTCTTTTAGGGAAGGACCACTGAATTTAGTGCCACTCAGGCACTTAACTGAGTAGTGGAATTACGGGCAGAAGTGCTGCCCGGTGAGAGCTGTTGGCCAATCAGAGGAGGAGGCGGTGCCTGCTGTTGGTAGGACACCCACCGAGGTCCAGGATCGCTGTTGGATCCCAGGCCACAGGTGAGTGGTGGTGGTGGGGTGGGTGTCATTGGGAGAGGGGGTGACAGCGGCTCTCATTGCCCCCCCCCCCCCCCCCAACCCTCCCTGGCCCCCGCCAGGTGCCTGGTCCCTCAATCAGGCCGAGTCCTTTTGAACGAGGGACCTCCCCCCGGGAGCTGGTTAGCAAACCCACAAAGCGAGCCCCCCTCCACCTGCCACTGGATTAACATAGAAACATAGTAACTAGGAGCAGGAGTAGGCCATGCGGCCCTTCGAGCCTGCTCCACCATTCATCATGATCTGTCGCGGAAATCGGAGTGAACACTCAGACCCAGGAGGTTTGTCTCGGAAGCCTTTTATTATAATCGTGATATCACGGAAAGCTCAACAGCATACAACGGAGCTAGCCGGCACTCTGACTAACACCTCTTTACACACGTAGACATAGCAAAAGGTTTGTGACAGAAACTTGGGCAATTACAATAGTTTCAAATGGCTTCAAAGGATAGCGATCAGTGTCAATGATTTAACGATTAGACAGGACAATGCCAATGGTTTAGCAAGTAGACAGCACAATAGACAGGACAATGTCAATTGTTTAGCAAATAGATAGTGCTAATTGGTTACATATCCTGGGCAATGCACACACAATAGTTTTTTTTTAGATTTTGCCACCGTATCTGACATCCGGAGCCCCTTAGCCTGGGAAGGTAGCACTGGCCCTTTGATTTGCTAATTTATGTGCTGGCTGCCTGACTGTTTGGGGACATTCTACAGTAATTTCATTATACATGGATTTTAAGTTTATTTCTCTCACAAGTATAGATGTATTTTATTCTTCCACATGATCATGACTGATCATCCAACTCAATAGCCTGCTCCCGCTTTGATTCCTTTCACCCCAAGAGCTATATCTAACTCCTTCTTGAAAACATACAATGATTTGACCTCAACTACTTTCTGTGGTAATGAATTCCACAGGCTCACCACTCTCTGGGTGAAGAAATTTCTCCTCATCTCAGTCCTAAATGGTCTACCACGTATCCTTAGACTGTGACCCCTGGTTCTGGACCCTCCCAACATCGGGAACATCCTTCCTACATCTACCCTGTCTAGTCCTGTCAGAATTTTATAGGTTTCGATGAGACCCCCCCTCATTCTTCTGAACTCCAGCGAATATAATCCTAAGCGACTCAATCTCTCCTCATATGTCAGTCCCGCCATCCCAGGAATCAGTCTGGTAAACCTGCGCTACACTCCCTCTATAGCAAGTACATCCTTCCTCAGATGAGGGGACCAAAACTGCAGAGTTAATACCAACAGCAGTGTGATATACCCCTTAGGTGGGCATTAATTGCCTCAGTTGGCTGCAGGGCAGGAAGGCCATCCATGGGCTTCCCCACCACTGCCACAGACTTAATCGGAGCGGAGGTGGGAAGGTGGCCCACCACTCTCCCGACTGGTTAAATGTCCCCCTGCCACCAAACCTGCCGCGGAGGAGAGCATTAAATCCTGCCCTATGTAAATGCAAGTTGCTGTTCAGGAGAACATTATGGAAATTCTCTCCCAGTAAAATTTGAATCAGTATCCCCAGTGATGAGCATAGACCTCAGGCAGAGGTGGGTCCAGATGTTCCGGGTCAGCATCTAGGCAGATAAATCCCAAGATAAAATCTCTTTCCCGACCTCCAGATCCAAGACATATTAAACATTAATAGAATCCGTTAGTGACATTACAAGTGTAACGGAACAATTTTCTACTGTTAATGAGCCGAATTGTTTGAAATGAATAAGTGGAATAAAAATACCTTCAATTGCTATGGTGCCTTTCATGATCTCACGACATCCCAAACTTTCACAGCCAATTAAGTATTTTTCAAACACGCTCTTGTAAAGTAGGAATTTCAGCAGGCAATTTGTGCACAGCAAGATCGCACAAGCAGCAATGTGGTAATGACCAGATAATCTGTTTTTGTGATGTTGTTGGAGGGATAAATATTGAGCAGGAAGAACTCCCCTGCTCCTCTTTGAAACACCCATTCCGCCGCCCCCCCCCCGCCCCGGATCTTTTACATCCACCTGAGAATTAAGCAGATAGGGCCTTAGCTTAATGTCTAATCTGAAAGACAGCACTTCTGACAGTGCAGTATTCCCTCCCTACTGCACTGGAGTGTAGATTTTTGTGGTCAAGTTTCTGGAGTGGGACTTAAACCTACCACCGTCTGACTCAGAGACAAGAGCGCCACCCACTGATCCACAGCTGACTCTGAATCTTGATGGAACTGGGTTGTGGAAATATCTAAGAAAAAATGGACTCACTGTGCAAGCACTTGTGTGATGTAAGGCAGCAAGGGGAGGTGTAACATTGTCTAGCAGCCAGCTGTACTGCCTAATATGAACTGGAGAGACACAACGCAGAACGCTGGGCAGGCCCCACATGTGGGACGAGTTCCCGGAACCTGAAATTCAAATGAGAAGAGAAAATAAATTCTTAGTAACTAATTTGCTTGTCAGTTGTGACTCCAGATGCAAGGTGAGATTACATGCCATACACTAGAGTTTGAGGTAACAGCAACCTAGGAACCGTTGATGAAAAACCCTCTACCATCTAGAAGGACAAGGACAGCAGATGTATGGGAACACAACCACCTGAAAGTTCCCCTCCAAGGCACATGCCATCCTGACTTGGAACTCTCTCATTGTTCCTTCGCTGTCGCTGGGTCAAAATTCTGGAACTTCCTCCCTAACAGTGCTGTGGGTGTACCTACACCACGTGGACAGCGGTGGTTCAAGATGGAGGCTCACCACCACCTTCTCAAGGGCAATTATGGTGGTCTAGCCAGTGAGCCCACATCCTGAGAAAGACTTTAAAAAATTCAGAGATCTATATAAGTCACTCTCTACCATCTTTGCTGTTGCATGATACAGTGAGGACAACAGATTTAAGGTAATTTGGCATAAAATACGCAAAGATGAGAATGTTTTTTTCTGTAGTAAGCTATTGTGACTTGGAGCGCACTGCCTGGAAAAATGGTGGAAGCAAATTCAACAGTAACTTTCAAAGGGAAATTGATTAAATAGGTGGAGGAGAGAAAATTTCAGGGTTATGAGAAAGAGCAGGGGTAAGGGACCATTTGCATGGCCCTTGCAAAGTGTTATGATGGGCCGAATGGCCTCCTTCTGTGATGCAAGATTCTATGTGCGATCCGATAATGGAGCTGTTAACTAATGATAGCAAGCAATCTTTTTCAGTTAGCCTGCAACAGACTCAGGAATGACATGTGAAATTGAGGGGCTCTACACATCATCTCTTTGAGCTTTACCAGTTGAACAGTGTGTTCTTGAGTGGAATTCAGTTTGATTCCAATGGCGAGCAGATTGAAAATGAAAGATACCCATTTACTGTCCCCTCCCACCACTTCCTCTTCCATCCCATACCCTCCTGAAAGCACTGACTCTCGCTCAGGTACAGTTTCACAGATTCCGTCAATGCCTTATCTGAATGTCATTTATTTGGATGGGAAGACCATCGACATTACAATGTTAGCAGAGAGAGGGGGACAGTCTGAGGTACATTTTCCAACAGAGTCACTGGCATAAAAACAAAAAACTGCGGATGCTGGAAATCCAAAACAAAAACAGAATTACCTGGAAAAACTCAGCAGGTCTAGCAGCATCGGCGGAGAAGAAAAGAGTTGACGTTTCGAGTCCTCATGACCCTTCGACAGAACTAGATGAATCCCAGGAAGGATTGAAATATAAGCTGGTTTAAGGTGGTGGGTGGGGTGGGGTGGTGGTGGTGGGCGTTGGGTGGGGGGAGAGAAGTGGAGGGGGGTGGTGTGGTTGTAGGCAAAAGCAGTGATAGAAGCAGATCATCAAAAGATGTCACAGACGGCAGAACAAAAGAACACATAGGTGTCGAAGTTGGTGATATTATCTAAACGAATGTGCTAATTAAGAATGGAGTCACTGGCAGTCATTTTAACTATGGCCCAATGATGCAAAACATAAGAACATAAGAATTTAAGAACTAGGATCAGGAGTAGGCAATTCAGCCCCTCAAGCCTGCCCCGCCATTCATTACGAAAATGGCTGATCTCATTTCGGCCTCAACCCCAATTTCCCGCCCTCTCCCCATAACCTTTCAACCCATTACTAATTGAAAATCTGTCCACCTCCTCCTTAAATTTATTCAACGTCCCGGCATCCACTGCACACTGAGGTAGTGAATTCCACAGATTCACGACCCTTTGAGAAAAGTAAAACGGGCAACAATGAATTAACTAAAAACTATCCACTATTGTACACCATCCTCTGGTATTCCATTCAACAGAATTCAATAGAAGAAGAAATCATGTGAGTCTTTATTAATTCTTTCACGGGTTGTGGGCATCAGAGGCAAGGCCAGCATTTGTTCCCTAATTGCTCTTTGAACTGAGTGGCTTGCTCGGCCATTTCAGAGGGGCAGTTAAGAGTCAGCCACATTGCTGCGGGTCTGGAATCACACGTGGGCGCAGACAGGGTAAGGGCGGCAGATTTCCTTCCCTAAAGGGCATTAGTGAACCAGGTGGTTTTTTACAACAGCTGACGATAGTTTCATGGTCACCATTACTGAGGCTAGCCTTATATTCCAGATTTTTTTAATTGAATTTAAATTCCACCAGCTGCTGTGGTGGGATTTGAACCTGTGTTCCCAGAGTGTTAGCTTGGGTTTCTGGATTACTAGACCAGTGATGTTGGCACTTCGTCACAGTCAAAAGTAAACCTCTGCTGCCTTGGCTGTGTGCCCATTACAGTATGTCTCTGTGAGGCTAGACAGTAAGTATAAGTAGGCTGTACGAATGTGAGACAATTCCATCAGGGTTAGCTGTTCCCAGTTACTGTACCTGATATGTATCCGATAGCAGTAGAAAACGTAGGGAAGTTCAGATCGGAAAGGATTCTTTCAGTTGGCAAGGAATTGGTTAAACGAAACCTGGGGAGCACAAGTATTTAGATAGTAATAAGAACAAAAAAACTGCGGATGCTGGAAATCCAAAACAAAAACAGAATTACCTGGAAAAACTCAGCAGGTCTGGCAGCATCGCCGATGCTGCCAGACCTGCTGAGTTTTTCCAGGTAATTCTGTTTTTATTTAGATAGTAACACTTGTGTATGGTGGTATAGTAGTTATCTAAGACTAACAACCCAGGGACTATGCACATGAGTTAACCAGTTGAGTTTTTAACAAGATTCCAGTATGCAGTATCTTTTATAGTCATTTTTCTGGTGCCAATCTGCAAACGATCAGATTCAACTTCATGTGGTGTACTAGTTATCTCAGACTAACAACCCAGGGGCTATGCACATGAGTTAACCAGTTGAGTTTTTAACAAGATTCCAGTATGCAGTATCTTTTATAATAATTTTTCTGGTGCCAGTCCACAAATGATCAGATTCAACTTCATATGATAAGTAGTCTTTACTCTTACAGAACCATGACTACTGTACCCAGGCGCCCCATTTATAGTCAATAGGCCTTGCTCACTGCAGTGAAAGTCTAACAATGCCTCAATTTTAAAATCTCCACCCTTGTATTTAAATCCCTCCAAGACCTCACCCCTCTCTATCTCTGTAGCCTCCTCCAACCCTAGAACCCTCCTAGATCTCTGTGTTTGGGCCTTTGGCACATTCCCAATTTTCATCGCTCCATCATTGACGGCTGTGCCTTCAGCTGTCTGGGCCCAAAAAGCTCTGGAATTCCCTGTCTAAACCTCAACGCCTGCCTCTCTCCTCCTTTAAGTCTCCCATCTCTTTTACCAAGTCTTTGGTTGTCTGTCCTAATAACTCGGTCCTTAAGTGGCTCGGTGTCAAATTTTTTTGATAATCGCTCCTGTGAAGCGCCTTGGAGCGTTTTATTACATTAAGTATGCTATACAAATGCAAGTTGTTGTTGCCATTTACCATTCTGACCGCTGTTGGAGCCGACGGACAAATCCCAGGTATGGGTTGCGTGGCAGTTCTGTCCTGTTCAGCAGCTGGACAGAGAGCTCCTCCATGCTTTTCTGAAGTCCTGTTGCCTCCAAGTATTTCCACAACGTGTTTAGTCTCCGAGCTAAATTCGGGTCACTGGACTGAGGGGCTTTGGGCCTCATGAGCAGCTGCCCTGACATTTCCTGTGCTGAAACATTTAGACCAGAAGATAGTTTTAGCATCTCTTTTTTTTCAACATTCTGCTCTCATCCCCATAAGGAACAAACAGACTTTTTGCTGGAATACCAATCTGTAGTCACTGGCCATCCTCCATTTTACAATTGCTGGAGTATCACAGTGGACCAGAGAAGACAAAAAGAGTCTTCTTCTGATTAAACAAAAAGAATCTGGTGAAAATATAGTCTTAAAATTAAGTATATAAATTTATATCTGTCCAGAGATGTGCCATGCACCGGTTAATATCACTTTAAATGCCAAGTTTGGTCAGGGAGGTGAGACAGTAGTGTAGTGGTAATGTCACTGGGCTAGTAATCTAAAGGCACAGGCTAATGTTCTGAGGAGATGGGGTCAAATCCTTCCATGACAACTGGTGGAGTTTAAATTTAGTTAGTAATCTGGAATACAAAGCTAGTCTCTGTATAGATTGTTGTAAAAAACCATCACTAATGTCCTTTAGGGAAGAAAATCTGCTGGCCTACGTGATTCCAGACCCAGAGCAATCTGCCCTCTGAAATGGCCTAGCAAGCCATTCAATTCAAGGGCACTGAGGGGAAGGTCTTACCAGTGATATTTTTGGTGGTAATGCATTCTCTTAGCTATTCTGTCTCCAGTTGAACAAAGGTCTAGTGTTTTCTTTATTCATTCTCAGGATGTGGGCTTTGCTGGTAAGGTCAGCATTTATTGCACATCCCTAATTGCCCTTGAGAAGGTGGTGGTGAGCTGCCTTCTTGAACTGCTGCAGTCCATGTGGTGTAGGTACACCCACAGTACTGTTAGAGAGGGAGTTCCAGGATTTTGACCCAGCGACAGTGAAGGAATGGTGATATATTTCCAAGTCAGGATAGTGAGTGACCTGGAGAGGAACTTGCAGGTGATGGTGTTCCCATGTATCTGCTGCCCTTGTCCTTCTAGATGGTAATGGTTGTGGGTTTGGAAGGTGCTGCCTGAGGAGCCTTGGTGAATTCCTGCAGTGTATCTTGTAGATAGTACACACTGCTGCTACTGTGCGTTGGTGGTGAAGGAAGTGAATGTTTGTGGATGTGGTGCCAATCAAGTGGGCTGCTTTGTCCTGGACGGTGTCAAGCTTCTTGAGCTGCACTCATCCAGGCAAGTGGGAGGTATTCCATCACACTCCTGACTTGTGCCTTGTAGATGGTGGATAGGCTTTGGGGAGTCAGGAGATGAGTTTCTCGTCGCACGATTCCTAGCCTCTGACCTGCTCTTGTAGCCACAGAATTTATATGGTTAGTCCAGTTCAGTTTCTGGTCAATGGTAAACCTCAGGCTGTTCATAGTGGGGGATTCAGCAATGGTGATGCCATTGAACATCAAGGGATGATGGTTGGATTCTCTCTTGTTGAAGATGGTCACTGCCTGACACTTGTGTGGCGCGAATGTTACTTGCCACTTGTCAGCCCAAGCCTGGATATTCTCCAAGTCTTGCTGCATTTGGACATGGACTGCTTCAGTATCTAAGGAGTCGCAAATGATGCTGAACATTGTGCAATCATCAGTGAACATCCCACTTCTGACCTTATGATGGAAGGAAGGTCATTGATGAAGCAGCAGAAGATGGTTGGGCCAAGGACACTACCCTGAGGAACTCCTGCAGTGATGTCCTGGAACTGAGACGACTGACCTCCAACAACCACAACCATCTTCCTTTGTGCTAGGTATGACTTCAACCAGCGGAGAGTTTCCCCCCGATTCCCATTGACTCCAGTTTTGCTAGGGCTCCTTGATGCCACATTCGGTCAAATGCTGCCTTGATGTCAAAGGCAGTCACTCTCACCTCACCTCTGAAGTTCAGCTCTTTTGTCCATGTTTGACCCAAGGCTGTAATGAGGTCAGGAGCTGAGTGGCCCTGGCGGAACTCAAACTGAGCATCAGTGAGCATGTTACTGCTAAGCAAGTGCCACTTGATAGCACTGCTGATGACTCCTTCCATTACTGCACTGATGATGGAGTGTAGACTGATGGGGGCAGTAATTGGCTGGTTTGATTTGTCCTGCTTTTTGAGTACAGGACATTCCTGGGAAATTTTCCACAGAGCCGGGTAGATGGCAGTGTTGTAGCTGTACTGGAACAGCTTGGCTAGGGGCGCGGCAAGTTCTGGAGAACAATTCTTCAGTACTATTGCTGGAATATTGTCAGGGCCCATAGCCTTTGCATTATCCAGTGCCTTCAGCCGTTTCAAGTGGAGTGAATCGAATTGGCTGAAGACTGGCATTTGTGATGCTGGGGACCTCCGGAGGAGGCCAAGATAGATCATCCACTCGGCACTTCTGGCTGAAGATTGTTGCGAATACTTCAGCCTTATCTTTAGCACTGATGCGCTAGGCTCCTCCATCATTAAGGATGGGGATATTTGTGGAGCCTCCACCTCCAGTGAGTTGTTTAATTGTCCACCATCATTCACAACTGGATGTGGCAGGACTGCAGAGCTTAGATCTCATCCGTTGGTTATGGGATCGCGTAGCTCTGTGTATCACTTGCTGCTTATGCTTCTTGGCACGCAAATAGTCCTGTGTTATAGCTTCACCAGGCTGACACCTCATTTTTAGGTATGCCTGGTGCTGCTTCTGGCATGCCCTCCTGCACTCTTCATTGAACCAGGGTTGATCCCCTGGCTTGATGGTAATGGTGGAGTGGGGATATGCCAGGCTATGAGGTTACAATTTGTGTTTGGGTACAATTCTGCTGCTACCGATGGCCCACAGCGCCTCATGGATGCCCCTCATGGATGTTTTGAGTTGGTAGATCTGTTCGAAATCTATCCCATTTAGCATTGTGGTAGTGCTATACAACACAATGGAGGTTAAAAAATAAAACCAAAAAAACTGCGGATGCTGGAAATCCAAAACAAAAACAAAAACAGAATTACCTGGAAAAACTCAGCAGGTCTGGCAGCATCGGCGGAGAAGAAAAGAGTTGACGTTTCGAGTCCCCATGACCCTTCGACAGAACTTGAGTTCGAGTCCAAGAAAGAGTTGAAATATAAGCTGGTTTAAGGTGTGTGTGTGCGGGGGGGGGGGGAGAGAGAGAGAGAGAAGTGGAGTGGGGGTGTGGTTGTAGGGACAAACAAGCAGTGATAGAAGCAGATCATCAAAAGATGTCAACAACAATAGAACAAAAGAACACATAGGTGTTAAAGTTGGTGATATTATCTAAACGAATGTGCTAATTAAGAATGGATGGCAGGGCACTCAAGGTATAGCTCTAGTGGGGGTGGGGAGAGCATAAAAGATTTTTAAAAAATGTTTTTAAAAAGTAATGGAAATAGGTGGGAAGAGGAAAATCTATATAATTTATTGGAAAAAAAAAGGAAGGGGGAACAGAAAGGGGGTGGGGATGGGGGAGGGAGCTCACGACCTAAAGTTGCTGAACTCAATATTCAGTCCGGAATGCTGTAAAGTGCCTAGTCGGAAGATGAGGTGTTGTTCCTCCAGCTTGCGTTGGGCTTCACTGGAACAATGCAGCAAGCCAAGGACAGACATGTGGGTAAGAGAGCAGGGTGGAGTGTTAAAATGGCAAGCGACAGGGAGGTTTGGGTCATTCTTGCCCACATATCTGTCCTTGGCTTGCTGCATTGTTCCAGTGAAGCCCAACGCAAACTGGAGGAACAACACCTCATCTTCCGACTAGGCACTTTACAGCCTTCTGGACTGAATATTGAATTCAACAACTTTAGGTCGTGAGCTCCCTCCCCCATCCCCACCCCCTTTCTGTTTCCCCCTTCCTTTTTGTTTCCAATAAATTATATAGATTTTCCTTTTCCCACCTATTTCCATTATTTTTAAAATTTTTTTTTAAATCTTTTATGCTCTCCCCACCCCCACTAGAGCTATACCTTGAGTGCCCTGCCATCCATTCTTAATTAGCACATTCGTTTAGATAATATCACCAACTTTAACACCTATGTGTTCTTTTGTTCTATTGTTGTTGACATCTTTTGATGATCTGCTTCTATCACTGCTTGTTTGTCCCTACAACCACACCCCCACTCCACTTCTCTCTCTCTCTCTCCCCCGCCCCGCACACACACACCTTAAACCAGCTTATATTTCAACTCTTTCTTGGACTCGAACTCAAGTTCTGTCGAAGGGTCATGAGGACACGAAACGTCAACTCTTTTCTTCTCCACCGATGCTGCCAGACCTGCTGAGTTTTTCCAGGTAATTCTGTTTTTGTTTTTGTTTTGGATTTCCAGCATCTGCAGTTTTTTTGGTTTTATCTCTGTGTTTAATTGACTGCCACTGCTCTTCAAGAAATGCCTACCTCCTTGTAGAAGTTCTGTTCTTTTCTGCGACAAGATTTCCGTTCCTCTCTTTTGCCCTGCTCACCTTCCTTGCTTTCCATTTCTCTCCTGGTGTTTGACAAGGTGTTTACTAAAACCCGCTTTCACAGCCATATCTCCTTTCTCAGTGACTGTCTCCATCTCCGACTTAACCCACGTGGATTTCAACTGAAATTCCACCCCTCATGTTTCGAACCCACCCAGGATTACAGGTATCTCCGGGACATAAAACGTTTCTCGGACTGCTGTTCCCGTCAAATTCTGAAATCCACACTCAGTGCCATGCACCGCCATATGAACGCACTCGACCTCTCCCTCCAGCAGCACCGCCGTACCCTTTTTCAAAGCTGCGCGTGCCCCCAGTTTTATTTTATCCTTCGGCTCATCCGACGCCTCAACAAGAAACTTTTTCTCTTTCTCTCAAGTGCTAAGGAACGCAAGCTCCAACAGGTCATTGACACCAACACCCATCTAGGACCCTCCACCCCTGCCCGTCCCTCCGTCCCCACCCCATCTTCCAATCTCAACCCCAGCCGTGTATTCACTATACCCCCTGACCTTCCCCTCTCCGATGCTGAACGTTCAGTGCTCAGCAAAGGACTTAGTTTCATACCCTTACGCCCTCACCTCAATGAATTTCGGGCTCGGCATGATGCTGAACTCTTCTTCCGCCGTCTTCGTCTCTGGGCTCACTTCTTTGGGCAGGAGTCCTCTCCCAGTTCAACGGATCGTTTTACCCATCTCCAATATTCTCCCTCCACCTGGACCCCTCCCTCTGGATTCTTACCTTCTCTTGATCTTTTCATTGAGAACTGTCGGTGCGACATTAGTCGTCTCAATTTCTCTGCTCCTCTCACCCATTCTAACCTGTCTCTCTCTGAACTTACTGCACTCCATTCTCTCAGGTCCAACCCTGACATTGTCATCAAACCCGCTGACAAGGGTGGTGCTGTTGTTGTCTGGCGCACTGACCTCTACCTCGCGGAGGCTGAGCGTCAACTCGCAGACACTTCCTCCTACCTCTCCCTGGACCATGGCCCCATCACTGAACATCAAGCCATTGTTTCCAGGACTGTCACTGACCTCATATCCTCTGGGGATCTCCCTCCCACAGCTTCCAACCTGATAGTCGCCCAACCTCGGACGGCCTGCTTCTATCTCCTACCCAAAATCCACAAACAGAACTGCCCCGGTAGACCGAAAGTCTCAGCTTGCTCCTGCCTCACAGAACTCATTTCTCGTTATCTTGACTCCCTTCTCTCTCCCCTTGTCCAGTCCCTTCCCACCTACATCCGTGATTCCTCTGACACCTTACGTCACATCAACAATTTCCAGTTCCCTGGCCCCAACCGCTTCCTCTTCACCATGAACGTCCAATCCCTCTACACCTCCATCCTCCACCAGGATGCTCTGAGGGCCCTTAGCTTCTTCCTCGAACAGAGGCCCGAACAATCCCCATCCACCACTACTCTCCTCCGTCTGGCTGAACTTGTTCTCACGCTGAACAATTTCTCCTTCAACTCCTCTCACTTCCTCCAAATAAAAGGTGTGGCTATGGGTACCCGCATGGGCCCCAGCTATGCCTGTCTCTTTATGGGGTATGTGGAACATTCCTTGTTCCAGTCCTACTCCGGCCCCCTTCCACAACTCTTTCTCCGGTACATCGATGATTACTTCAGTGCCGCTTCATGCTCTCGTTGGGACTTGGAAAAATTTATTAATTTTGCTTCCAATCTCCACCCCTCCATCATTTTCACGTGGTCCATCTCTGACACTTCCCTTCCCTTCCTTGACCTCTCTGTCTCAATCTCTGGTGATAGACTGTCCACCAATATCCATTATAAAACCCACCGACTCCCACAGCTATCTCAACTACAGCTCCTCACACCCCGCTTCCTGTAAGGACTCCATCCCATTCTCTCAGTTCCTTCGCCTCCGTCGCATCTGTTCCGATGATGCTACCTTCAAAAAGAGTTCCTCTGACATGTCCTCCTTCTTCCTTAACCGAGGTTTTCCACCCACGGTCGTTGACAGGGCCCTCAACGTGTCCGGCCCATCTCCCGCGCATCCGCCCTCATGCCTTCTCCTCCCTCCCAGAAACATGATAGGGTCCCCCTTGTCCTCACTTATCACCCCACCAGCCTCCGCATTCAAAGGATCATCCTCCGCCATTTCCGCCAACTCCAGCATGATGCCACCACCAAACACATCTTCCCTTCACCCCCCCTATCGGCATTCCGTAGGGATCGCTCCCTCCGGGACACCCTGGTCCACTCCTCCATCACCCCCTACTCCTCAACCCCCTCCTATGGCACCACCCCATGCCCACGCAAAAGATGCAACACCTGCCCCTTCACTTCCTCTCTCCTCACCGTCCAAGGACCCAAACACTCCTTTCAAGTGAAGCAGCATTTCACTTGCATTTCCCCCAACTTAGTCTACTGCATTCGTTGCTCCCAATGTGGTCTCCTCTACATTGGAGAGACCAAACGTAAACTGGGCGACCGCTTTGCAGAACACCTGCGGTCTGTCCGCAAGAATGACCCAAACCTCCCTGTCGCTTGCCATTTTAACACTCCACCCTGCTCTCTTGCCCACATGTCTGTCCTTGGCTTGCTGCATTGTTCCAGTGAAGCCCAACGCAAACTGGAGGAACAACACTTCATCTTCCGACTAGGGACTTTACAGCCTGCCGGACTGAATATTGAATTCAACAACTTTAGGTCATGAGCTCCCTCCCCCATCCCCACCCCCTTTCTGTTTCCCCCTTCCTTTTTTTTCCAATAAATTATATAGATTTTCCTTTTCCCACCTATTTCCATTATTTTAAAAAAATTTTTGAAAAAAATCTTTTATGCTCTCCCCACCCCCACTAGAGCTATACCTTGAGTGCCCTGCCATCCATTCTTAATTAGCACATTCGTTTAGATAATATCACCAACTTTAACTTTAACACCTATGTGTTCTTTTGTTCTATTGTTGTTGACATTTTTTGATGATCTGCTTCTATCACAGTTCTGTCGAAGGGTCATGAGGACTCGAAACGTCAACTCTTTTCTTCTCCGCCGATGCTGCCAGACCTGCTGAGTTTTTCCAGGTAATTCTGTTTTTGTTTTGCTTCTATCACTGCTTGTTTGTCCCTACAACCACACCCCCACTCCACTTCTCTCTCCGCCCCCCACACATATACCTTAAACCAGCTTATATTTCAACTCTTTCTTGGACTCGAACTCAAGTTCTGTCGAAGGGTCATGAGGACTCGAAACGTCAACACTTTTCTTCTCCGCCGATGCTGCCAGACCTGCTAAGTTTTTACAGGTAATTCTGTTTTTGTTTTTACAATGGAGGTTAATCTCAATATGAATGCTGGACTTTGTTTCCACAACAGCTGTGTGGTGGTCACATTATGCCCTTTGGTCCTAGACTAACCCACAAGGGGAAGCAACCTCTCAGCATCTACCCTGTCAAGCCCCCTAAGAATCTTCTATGTTTCAATAAGGCCACCTCTCATTCTTCTAAACTTCAATGGGCACAGGCCCAACCTACTCGACCTCTCCTCATAAGAAAATCCCTCCATACCCGGGATCAACCTAGTGAACCTTCTCTGGACTGCCTCCAATGCCAATATATCTTTCCTTAGATAAGGGGACCAAAACTGTTCACAGTATTCTAGTTGTGGTCTAATTAGCGCTTTGTATAGTTTTAGCAAGACTTCCCTATTTTTACACTCCATTCCCTTTGAAATAAAGGCCAACATTTCATTTGCCTTCCCTATTACCTGCTGAACTTGTACGCTAGTTTTTGGGATTCATACACAAGGATCGCCAAATCCCTCTGTGTTGCAGCTTTCTTCAGTCTTTCTCCATTTAAGTAATATTCAGCTCCTCTATTCTTCCTGCCAAAGTGCAAAACCTCACATTTTCCCACATTATATTCCAAATAACATGTTTTTGCCAACTCACATAACTTGTCTATATCCTTCTGTAGACTCTTTGTGTCATCCTCACCACTTGCCTTTCCACCTATTTTTGTGTCATCCGCAAACTTGGTGATAGTACATTCATTTACCTCATCCAAGTCATTAATATATACTGTAAATAATTGTGGCTCCAGCACTGATCCCCATTGCCAGTGATCCATTTAAACTATCTGAAAACTTAAGTATGCACATAACCAATATGTTGATGTTTCTACTTGGCGGGGGGGGTGGTGTCCAACATCACAATAAGATGGTGGATGTGTGTTAAAGTTCACTCAGTGAGTCCAAGTTGCTGTGCAGGCAACATACACTTTTACATGCATGTTGTAATCTGGAACAATGGATAGTGATAGTAGAGACTCCAACGTTCTTTCCATCACTTGGCTGACCAGGAATCTCTTCCGCTCTTACCACCTGCCATTGGTGTGTTGGAAAAATTTGCAGGTTAATATGCAACCATTTTGGCCATGTTATGAACTCACCTTCCTGGGCCACCAAGTCCTGGGGTGGGACTCGAACCCGGAGATTCTGGTTCAAAGGCAGGGACACTACCCACTGCACCAACCAGCAACAAAATCAAAAGGGACTTCAGGGGAAACTTCTTTATCCAGAGACTGGAGAGAAAGTGGAAAGCTACCACATGCAGCCGTTGAGGCAAATAGCCTAGATATATTTAAGGGGAAGCTAGATAAACACATGAGGAAGAAAGGATAAGTTGATAGCTAGGGTGATAGAAGGTAGGGTGGGAGGAGGCTCCTGTGGAGAATAACACCGGCATGGACCAATTGGGTTGAATGACCTGTTTCCATATAGTATAATTCCATGTAACTCGGTTCTGGATCCAGACCCTTTGAGTTTAGCAATCTTAAGCTGAAACTCCATTTTCAAAATACTTGTCAGGCATTCCAAATCATAACAACTCAGTGTGAAAAAGAATTCTCAACTTCCCCTTGTTACTTTGCATGTTATCTTAAACCTAGGTTTTTGTATAACTTAAAATAAATATTTCACATATAATCATGCTGGGCTTCACCTTATTACATACTCAACATTAGACACCTACATACTGTTTGTAGTTGTTCAATATGAAAGGATTAAGTTACGTCGCTTTTCAAATAGTCGTGGGTAGATTGAGAGAAACTATTTCTGCTGGTTGGAGAGTCTAGGACTAGGTGATAAGACCTAAAAATTAGATTTAGACCTTTCAGGAGTGAAATTCGAAAACACTTCTACACAGAAAGGGGGGTAGAAGTTTGGAACTCCCTTCCACAAATGGAAATTGATACAATTGCTAATTGTTTATCTGAAATTGATAGATTTTTCATAACTGAAGGTATTTAAGGAAATGGGGGAAAATGGGAGCTAGATCACAGATCAGCCATGATCTCATTGAATGGAGGGTCAGGCTTGAGGGGCTGAATGGCCTCCTCCTGTTCCCATGTTCTTCAGGAAAATCGATTTACTTGGTTTGGCACTGAGTTATACAGGCCAGGAAGGCTCTCCAGTCTAAGCCGAGATAATTAATCCCATCCAAGTTGGAAAGAGGGGTGTTACAATGGGCCTTAATGCCTATGAGTTAGGAAAGATGGGGTTGGGTGGGGTAAAAAGAAAAAAAGAAAAAAGAAAAGGTAAAAAGAAAAAGAAAATAGAATCTTCTCGTCCACAAGCTCAGCTGTGGCTTCCAGATCACATTAGTTGCCAGCGTTCACTGTCAAGCCCCAGCACAGAAAGAATGTCCACTGGAGAGCAGGCAGCTGTGCACCAGCAGGAGACATAGGAACAAGAGGAGGCAATTCAGTCTTTTAAGCCTGTTCTGTCATTCAACGAAATCATGGCTGATCTGTATCTTAGTTCCATCGACTTGCCTCGGCCTCCTCAGCCTTTCAACAATATAATAAGCTCCTTATCACCAGAATAACCTCAGGGCCTGATAGTTTACACCATATGCCAAAGATGTCAGTATAACAGCCCAGATTTTGTGGTCGGTGGTAAAGCAAAGATGCTTGCCAATACCTCGAAGGAAGCTGCCCACAAAGATCTAGTGATGTCTGTGACGTAGTTTCCCCTCTCCCGATGGCAGTTCAAATCTGGCGCCAAGTCAAGGGGTGTCTTGATGTGCGACAGCAATGACGTCAGCAAGCAGTTAAGGAGCCAATCACATTGAAGCATTCGCACACAGCAAACTAGGAAGTCAAAATAGGAAGTTAAAATTACCTTCACTTTTAATTACAAATTTCCGTTGCTTTTAATTTAAATTTTCAGATAATTGAATATGTGATTGAGTAGATTAAAATGAAAGCTAAAATAAAGATAAACTTTTGAAAGGTCAATATGTATATTTTAATTTTTTATTTATATTTAATTTTTTTTATCATTATGGAGAAATTTGACAATCCATTATTATAAAATTAGCTTTTCGGTGTTAATAGAATCCAAGCTGGTTGGTGAAGCCGAAACCAAGACATAGAGCTTTTCTTTAAGGAGAGAGTTTATTGACTTGTACAGTCTCGCAGCTCTCCTCCCGCACAGCCCAGTGTCTCGGCTGTCCCCTATTTATAGACTCTTTTGATGAAATAACATCAATAAATTACACCAAAAAAATCAATAAGTCAGAGGGGGTGACAACCCCTGGTGAGGCACTGTAACTAAAACAAAAATGTAAAAGGAAACTTAACTAACTAAACCAAAGTATCATTCCCGGGGCTGATGATGCACTCCAGCCCCGCAGCACCAATTGGTCGCAGAAGGCCTCAAGTGTACCAGTGGACATCACATGTTCCCTCTCCAGGGCCACCCGGCCACAAACATAGCTGCAGCAGAGAGGCAGACAGCCAGGTTGGACAACCCCCTTGACCACCAGCTGCCTGGACTTCTCGATGGCCACCTTGGCCAGGCCCAGGAGCAGGCTTACAAGGAGGTCTTCCCCACTCCTTCCTTCTCTACTGGGTGAAACATGTTGCCTATCCCTAATTGCCCTTGCACTGAGTGGCTTGCTAGGCCATTTCAGTGGGCAGGAGTCAGCCACATTGCTGTGGATCTGGAGTCACATGAAGGCCAGACCACATGGAGACAGCAAATTTCCTTCCCTAAAGGGCATTAGTGAATCAGATGGGTTTTTACAACAATCTACACAGAGACTAATTTTATTTTCCAGATTTATTAACTGAATTTATGTTCCACCAGCCATATGCCACTGTCTGCCCATCCCCTGTTTATACTCTTTTAATGATCTTTTACATTCATCCAAGCAGGCAGATGGGGGCCCTCGGTTTAACCTCCCATCCAAAAGAAGGCAACTCTGACAGTGCAGCTCTCCCTCAGTAGTGCACTGGGAATGTCAACCTTGATTTTTGCTCCAGTGGTCCCACCCATTAGAGTGGGAATTGAACCCAGAACCTTGTGCCTCAAAGACAAGAGTACTACCCAGTGAGCCATAGCTGACACTGCAATAAAGCATTATGTATTGCCCACACCAATTCCTTAAAAGACTTGGCATGACATATCACCGGAATGTGTCCAAAGACAATTCATACCATCACCATTTCTCTTAACCTTAACAATGTAATTGACATTAACATGCCTTAACAATGTAATTGACAGGACAGTAATCTGTGATTCTGTGATTAATATTCAGGACAGGAAGGATGTTTAGCAGTGATTCTGAACTTGGAACGCTGTTAAAAACCCAGTTACACCTCGTTTGACAAAGCATAACTTTTTCTGTTTGAAGCAGAAAATGCTAGAAATACTCAGCAAGTCAGGCAGCATCTGTGAGCGAGAAGCAGATTGAAATTTTGAATGTATTTTTACAGAAGGCCTAATGGTGTAGAAGTGAAGCTTTCATCAATTTGGGGAATTGCAGGGGAGATAGCAATCTGTGGGTACCTCTACATTGCACCCTCCAGGGGAGCCTAGACTCACTGACAGCCACTTCTGGACTTTGGCACTTCTCTGCAAATGTGCAGATTCCCAAAGATGCTGTCAGTTTCAATGGAACAATGACGGTGAACACTGACAGTTTTGCTGTCGTTACCAATGAAATAAATTTTTTCCTTTATTCTTTCATGGGATGTGTGAGTGTGTATTGAACTGATTCCAGGAGAATGTAGTGTCCGCTTAGGGGGCAAATTATTGCATATCTGTGGCATGGGATTGTCAATAGTGTTAAACATTGCACACTGTTAGGGGACGATGGTAACATAGTGGTAATGCCAGTGGTTGGTAATCCAGAGGCCCAGCCTAATCAGCTGGTGGAATTTAAAATAAATTAATAAATCTGGAATATAAAGTTAGTCTCAGTATTGGTACCATGACAACCATCATTGATTGCTGTAAAAACCCACCTAGTTCACTAATGCCCTTTTCACAGAATCACACAGTGCAGAAGAGGCCCTTTGGCCCATCAAGTCTGCACCGGCACATGAGAAACACCTGACCTACCTACCTAACCCCGCTTACTAGCACTTGGCCCATAGCCTTGAATTTATGACGTGCCAAGTGCTCATCCAGGAACTTTTTAAAGGATGTGAGGCAACCCGCCTCCACCACCCTCCCAGGCAGCGCATTCCAGACCGTCACCACCCTCTGGGTAAAAAGGGAAATCTACCATCCTCACCCGGTCTGGCCTTTGCTGTTAAACAACAGATTTCTGCACAAGTGCTCAGATGCAAGGTCGCAGACCTGAAATTGTTTCTCTATCCACAGATGCTGCCAGACCTGTTGAGTGTTCCCAGCACTTTCTGATCATCACACAGAGTGAGCACGCCTGTATTTCAGTGCTGGGCAACCTGTGGCCCATCAGGGTTCTGAATGCAGCCCAGGAGACATTTTGTTGACTGTTGCCCACATGCAGGGTTGCCAGATTCCACTGGTTTCCATTTGTGTAGTTTGTTTCCTACCGGTATTACTAAAGTGATACGTACGCAAAGCAAAGGCACGTACTGATTGCGCACAACTTTGACTGTGAGAGCCGTGTGCTCCTTCTGCGTCCAGTCAAACCACTGCTACAATTCAATCGGCACCCCCCACAAATTCTAGATACGCAAGCAGAGTTAGCAAAATTACCCTATCCCGGGAGAACGTCTTGGCCCTGACACCAGTGGATGTGGAAGGTTGGGCTTTTTAATGTAACTTTTGCCAGTAATTTCATTTGCCCCTAATTATATAATGGATAGAAACATAGAAAATAGGAGCGGGACTAGGTGATTCGGCCCTTCAAGCCTGCTCCACCATTCAATACGATCATGCCTGATCCTCTATTTCAACGCCGTGCTCCCGCTCTCTCCCCATACCCCTTGACGCCTTTAGAGTCCAGAAATCTATTTCCTTCTTAAATATATTCAATGACTTGGCCTCCACAGCTTCTGTGTGGTAGAGAATTCCACAGGCTCAACACCCTCTGAGTGAAGAAGTTTCTCCTCATCTCAGCCCTACATGGCCTGGCCTGCCCCATATCCTGAGACTGTGACCCCCTGTTCTAGATGCGCCCCCCCCACCCCCGCCTCACTCCCCCAGCCAGAGGAAACATCATCTCTGCATCCGGTCTGTCCAGCCCTGTCAGAATTTTATACGTTTCAATGAGATCCCCTCTCATTCTTCTAAACTCCAGTGAATACCGGTCTAGTCGACCCAATCTCTCCTCACAGGACAATCCTCCCATCCCAGGAATCGGTCTGGTGAACCTTCGCACATGCCTGATTTCAACCTTGCACACCACTGAGATGAAGGAGGGCGAATCATGCGGTTCACTCACCAGCCTAGGTTGCCCATTGCTGTTGTATTTCGATGGCGAAATGGTACTAGGTGTGGGTGGGAGTTATGAACACAGACTCTAGGTGGTGCTGTGTCACAGAGTTCCCAGTGTTTTCAGTTTAGTTCAGTCTGAGCCTGCACTTAACAGTACTGTACAATTATGGCACTACTATGAAATGGTTTAAATGTGCTGACGTTAAGAAATTTTAGTGTAAAACTGAGGTTAGAACCCTGACTTGGCTCCAGAGGAAGCAGAGGAAGGTTCTGCCCTCCAAGTTATAGCTTGACTTAAAAGTAATCAATTGTCTATGAAATGAGAAAGATGGTAAATGAAAGCAAGTCTTTTTAAACAAAAACACAATTTTCTACCATCCCAGTAAGATACTGGGCTGTACATCCCTGTGGCAGCCTTCCAGCTCATAAGACGATGGTTTGCACCATGGTGGTCAACTTGGTGTTAAGCATCACCTGCTGTGGCTTTGGTATTACAACCTCTGCCGCATTTGCTGCAGAGGAAGACAGTAGTCTGAGAAGGAGCCTGATTTTCCGGCCTCTTTTCACTGGGCCCTCTTCTCGGTTCGGCTGAGTTTTCCATTTCTGCTCGCCTCCTCCAATGCCCTTCCAAACAGTCAGCCTTCAGAGGTCATGGCCGTCAGCGACTGTCTCCCAGTTGTCAGTGTCAATATCTGGCCAGCTTCATGTCTCACTTGCAGGTGTCCTTGTGGCGGATTATGGCGTCCAGGAGGTCGTGACCCAGTGGCCAATCCACTGGCCTTTGGGAACAGGGCTGTGTGTCCAGTAGGTCGCTGTGATGAGTCTAGTGTGTGTGGGTGAAGATAGTTAGCATGCTTTCAGCTTTGTGCGCTAGTTTGCATCTGGTTTTAAGCCCACTGGTTAGCAGCAATGCGAGAAAAAGAGCCAAATGTGTAAGTCTCTCCCTGTCAGTACAAAGCCACGTGAGCTGAGAACATCTTTACAGATCTGGGCTGCAATCTTAGTTTCAGTCCTTGTTGTGGTTATTGTCCCTGTCCTAGAGGTCAAGACAGATTTTATTCACAATTGCACCTGCATTTATATTATGATTTTATGCATCCATATAACATCTTTCACAACCCCGGGCTGTCTCAAAGCATGTAGTCACCGTTTATTGTAAGAAATGCAGCATGCACAGCAAGCTCCCACAAACAGCACGAGAGTTGTTCATGTTTTACCTGGCTCACACCTGACTCCTTGGGTCAACAAACACGCACTTTCCGCTTTGAGAAGAAAGAAAATCAAGAAAACCAGAAGAACCACTCATCGGCCTTATCGAAGTTTGCAGTGAGAGTTGTTTGCGCAGTTTCAATGTGTAAAAGCTGAGTTTCAGTGGGTTGTGGAGGAGTTTGTTAGTTAACATCAATATTATTAGGCCATCACTAGCTGGTCCGTGCTGTTTTGCAACTTTGCTGCCAGTGTTACAGTTACACGGCTATGGTTGGAGTGTAAATGCAGTGTACCATTCTAAGACATGCCCAGTACTACACTCTGATCCCGTCCCATCCTCACCTGAGATGCCTACACCTAGAGGGGTCAATGGGTGTCAACTGGGAGTTAGAAGCTTCCTTTGCAAAGTGCAGTAATAGTGACCATGAAACTACCCGACTGTCACAAAAACCCCAATCTGCTTCACTCATGTCCTTCAGGGAAGGAAATCTGCCGTCCTTACCTGGTCTGGCCCTACAGGTGACTCCAGACCCACAGCAGTAAGTGGTTTGACTCTTAATGCCCCCTGACTTGGCCTAGGAAGCCATTCAGTTGCCATCCTCAAGGGCAATTAGGAATGGTCAATAATGGTCAGTGACCATGTGGTGAGTGAATAATAAGAATCGCTTAACAAAAACGGAAACAGAAAAACCTGGACAAACTCAGCAGGTCTGGCAGCATCGGCGGAGGAGAGCACAGTTGACGTTTGGGGTCCTCAAATGAAGGGTCATGAGGACTCGAAACGTCAACTGTGCTCTTCTCCGCCGACGCTGCCAGACCTGCTGAGTTTGTCCAGGTATTTCTGTTTCCATTTTTGTTTCGGATTTCCAGCATCTGCAGTTTTTTTTTTGTTTTTAAATAAGAATGGCTATTCTGGCACTGCGGCACTCCCTCGGCTGCACCGTTAAGTGTCAGGCCGGATGAGATGTTCAGATCCTGGGGTGCAGCTCGCATCCACAACTTTCTGAACCAACTCGACAAAGGCTAGTTTATTTTTATCTCCGTGGAGGTGCAGCGACCACAAAATAACCTTGACGGGAGAGCTGAAACCATTTTTTTAAAAAAAAACCCGGGCTTAATTCCGAGCAGCTACTGTTAGGATGGGGGTCCCCGGAGCCGGTATCTGGAAATTAATGTGCAATCAATTAATGGTTGGAGGGGGGTGGGGGGGGGGGAAGTGCTAATTGAACAGGATTTCATTATAGATAAAAACAAAAAAACTGCGGATGCTGGAAATCCAAAACAAAAACAGAATTACCTGGAAAAACTCAGCAGGTCTGGCAGCATCGGCGGAGAAGAAAAGAGTTGACGTTTGGAGTCCTCATGACCCTTCGACAGAACTGAGTGAATCCAAGAAAGGGGTGAAATATAAGCTGGTTTAAGGTGTGTGTGTGTGGGGTGGGGGGGGGGGGGGATGGTTGGGTTTGGGTGGGGGGAGAGAAGTGGAGGGGGTTGGTGTGGTTGTAGGGACAAACAAGCAGTGATAGAAGCAGATCATCAAAAGATGTCACAGATAATAGAACAAAAGAACACATAGGTGTTAAAGTTGGTGATATTATCTAAATGAATCCCATTCTCTCAGTTCCTTCGCCTCCGTCGCATCTGTTCCGATGATGCTACTTTCAAAAACAGTTCCTCTGACATGTCCTCCTTCTTCCTTAATCGAGGTTTTCCACTCACGGTCGTTGACAGGGCCCTCAACCATGTCCGGCCCATCTCCCGCACATCCGCCCTCACGCCTTCTCCTCCCTCCCAGAAACATGATAGGGTCCCCCTTGTCCTCACTTATCACCCCACCAGCCTCCGCATTCAAAGGATCATCCTCCGCCATTTCCGCCAACTCCAGCATGATGCCACCACCAAACACATCTTCCCCTCACCTCCCTATCGGTATTTCGTAGGGATCGTTCCCTCCGGGACACCCTGGTCCACTCCTCCATCACCCCCTACTCCTCAACCCCCTCTTATGGCACCACCCCATGACCAAGCAAAAGATGTAACACCTGCCCCTTCACTTCCTCTCTCCTCACCGTCCAAGGGCCCAAACACTCCTTTCAAGTGAAGCAGCATTTCACTTGCATTTCCCCCAACTTAGTCTACTGCATTCGTTGCTCCCAATGTGGTCTCCTCTACATTGGAGAGACCAAACGTAAACTGGGCGACCACTTTGCAGAACACCTGCGGTCTGTCCGCAAGAATGACCCAAACCTCCCTGTCGCTTGCCATTTTAACACTGCACCCTGCTCTCTTGCCCACATGTCTGTCCTTGGCTTGCTGCATTGTTCCAGTGAAGCCCAATGCAAACTGGAAGAACAACATCTCATCTTCTGACTAGGCACTTTACAGCCTTCCGGACTGAATATTGAATTCAACAACTTTAGGTCTTGAGCTCCCTCCTCCATCCCCACCCCCTTTCTGTTTCTTCCCCCTTCCTTTTGTTTTTTCCAATAAATTATATGGATTTTTCTTTTCCCACCTATTTCCATTATTTTTAAATATTTTTAAATCTTTTATGCTCCCCCCACCCCCACTAGAGCTATACCTTGAGTGCCCTACCATCCATTCTTAATTAGCACATTCGTTTAGATAATATCACCAACTTTAACACCTGTGTTCTTTTGTTCTGTTGTCTGTGACATCTTTTGATGATCTGCTTCTATCACTGCATGTTTGTCCCTACAACCACACCAACCCCCACCCCACCTTAAACCAGCTTATATTTCACCCCTTTCTTGGATTCACTCAGTTCGGTCGAAGGGTCATGAGGACTCGAAACGTCAACTCTTTTCTTCTCCGCCGATGCTGCCAGACCTGCTGAGTTTTTCCAGGTAATTCTGTTTTTGTTTAGGATTTCATTATAAACTGGTTTATGACACTGCATATTTACTTACTCCGAAGGCCGGGCCGTCTGCAAGCAGAACTATGTGTTTCTTTTTTTTTTAAAACAAAAAAAAACCTGACCGTCCAGATTATTTGGCCCCCGCCCCCTTGGTTGATGAGCCTCCACAGCGCGTCTCTAGCAACAGCTCCCGTAGTGTCAATAACAGGAAGCGAATAGGAGGTGCTCAAATCTCAATGGTTAACCCTTACAATACCATTCATAAAAGGACTGACACCACATCCCGGTATAAGGAGGCATTGCTTTCTTTTATATATATATATATATATACATATATATTTATCTCCCATAGATTGTATTCACAGCCAAGGTCTGTGTATTTGAGCCCCGTATATGAAGGCAAGAGTGTTTAAAGGTGTATTTAACAAACACGGTGGCTTAAAACAAAAATTTAAAAAAGAGAAAATGTTGGAAAAACTCAGCCGGTCTGGCAGCACCTCCGAAGAAGTCACACGGGCTGGAAACGTTAACTTGTTTCTCTCTCCTGCTGAGTTTTCCCCAGCACTTTCTGTTTTTATTTCATATTTCCAGCATCCGCAGTATTTTGCTTTTATTTGGACTTAAAACAATTCGTGCAGCAAGTAAGGTTCAGCCCACGAGTTTCACTGCGGGCTTTGCAGAGTTCTTTATACGCTAACCATTCAAGCTTTTACCCAAAGGATCTCCCCAGTTACTAAGAGGGATTGCATTTATAAAGCGCGTTTTGCCACATCTGTCAAAACACCAACTTCTCTCTCTCTCTCTCTCAAACACACACAATAACATTGAAAAAAAAATCTCCAGGTACACGAGAGGCTGACATCATTGCAGGTTTGATAAATAGGACACAGAGTGCAAAGATGTCATGATAAAGTTGTACAAAAAACATGGTTAGGTCACATTTGGAGTATTGTGAAGCGTTTTAACCCCCACTTTGGAGAGTGGGAATTGATGTCATAAAGCAGAGAGAAGTTTCGACAACCTGAAAATAAATAATGCCTGTAAACGCAGAAAAAAAAACCATATATTCCCAAAGGTGCTTCACAGAGGCATAATCAGGCAAAACATGGACACACCCAAGAATATTAGTGGGTGTAGACGAAAAGCTTCGTCAAAGAGGCGGGATTTAAGGGATCGAAGGGCCAGAGGTGGAGAGGCAGCGGATATTGTGGAGGGGGTTCCAGATCTTGGGGCCTAGTTGACTGGAGGCACAGCTGGCCGTTCACCAGGATGGCCAAGGATGGGAAGCAAGGGAGAATTGGGACTATTTCCACTTGGACAGAGAGAGAGAGACAGCGGATTTAAAATAATGTGGAAATAGCTGGAATAATGTTAGGGGAAACCAAGTTCTTCCGGTTGGGGGAGAGGGAAGGGGGTAGTCTCAGCAGGGGGTGGGTAAATTAATGCACAGTTTTCACAAATTGGGATAAATGTTTGAAACGCTGAGCTATGGGGAGAAGGGTATAATGTGGATTTCGTTTTCACTTATGGGATGTGGGCATCACTGGCAGGGCCAGCATTTATTGCCCATTCCATTCTAATTGACCTTAAGTCGATTGCTCGGCCATTTCAGAGGGTAGGTAAGAGTCAGACCAGGTTAGGCAGATTTCCTTCCTTAAGGCATTTTACAACAACTCACGATAGTTTCATGGTCACCATCTGAGACTAGCTTTCAATTCCAGTTGTATTGATTTGAATTTAAATTCGGTAAACTATCAGTGGTGGGATCTGAACTCGTGTCCCCAGAGCCGGGGCCTCTGGATTACTGGTCCAGCATAAATATAATGGACGGAATGACCTCATTCCGTACTGTAAACATTTGTGGTTTTATGTGGGCAAGTGTAGCGAGCGGTATGTGCTCAATAACAAACTCGTAAACAGTCACGGAATGAATCAGCAGTTGACGTATTTCCAGTGCTGTGGGTTTATGGAGGGATGTGGTCAAGACACCAAACACTCTGCACTTCTTTTCCATTGAACTACAGCATCGAAGAACCAAGAGACGGGACTAAGATCATCTGTTCGGAAGGGGTGGCAATAATATAACGCTCTCCCATATCCGAAGGCAGCTTCCTTGCTCTGGAACTTTCTCTTTAATTCATTCCACCTCTCTACTTCTTTGGAAATCACCGTGCCCCGCAACACCCCCCCCCTCCCCCCCCACCCCCACACAACCCACCAAAGCCTCCACCCACCTTCTGTATATTGTCTTGAGACAATTTCTACATTTTAAACGCTACTTAAATGCAATTTGCTATCATGGTTGGAGAACCAGTCTGCATTTATTTTTAGCTCAAATCCTGGAGGTGGGGCTTGAGTCCAAATTCTCATGAGAGAATGCTACCTGCTGAAGCAGTCTAATACCAGGAACTATTCCTTTCCAAAGAATTTAAATTGGATTCAAGTAACTCAACAACCACAGAGTATAAAGTGTTCCCTTATATTGTACCCGAGTGGCGTCAGTGTGTAATCCAGCCATTCTAAAAGGCATGTTTACGTCACAAATTGCACGAAGCAAGGCTACTTTAGAGTGATGCTGGAGTCTTAGTACAAATTCAGCCTAACGCTGGATTCGGACTGACCTGTCCACATAGTGAAGCGAACAGAGAGGCTCCCAGAGCAGAGAAAACACAAAAACAAAACAATTAGGAGCAGGAGTGGGCCATTCGCCCCCCTGGAACCTGCTCCGCCATTGGATAAGATCATAGGTGACCTGATTGTGGCATCAACTCTACTTTCCTGTTTGCCCCCTCCCCCGACACACCCCCAGTATTCTTTGACGCCCTTGCTGATCAAAAATCTGTCTAACTCAGCCAGCTGGGTTTCACTGGCTCCATTTTGGAGTTATTTGGGGGCCCCAACACCCGACTTACACCATATAATTTAACATTATGTGAACCGAAACTCTCTCCAATTGACACAACTTGTCCCTCAAAACTGCAAGGATATACTTGGAGGAGTTCCAGCAGGGGAGTACACCTTTACCTGGTTGAAATCATTCCGGGTTGTATTAGCAATTAATGTACTAGTGTGCTCATTGAAAACATTCCTGCTATTTCAACAATTATGGGCCAAAGGCTGCAAATAGAGAAAAATTTAAAAAAATCTTAACACCATGAATCGCGATTTCAACGTTTACACATGCTGGATGAACGAAGCACCAGTCCATAAGACATAGGAGCAGAAATTAGGCCAATCGGCCCATCGAGTCTGCTCCACCATGCAATCATGGCTGATAAGTTTCTCAACCCCATTCTCCCACCTTCTCCCCGTAACCTTTGATCCCCTTACCAATCAAGAACCTATCTTTCTCAGTCTTAAATACACTCAATGACCTGGCCTCCACAGCCTTCTGTGGCAATGAATTCCATAGATTCACCACCCTCTGGCTAAAGAAGTTTCTCCTCATCTCTGTTCTAAAAGGTCTTTCCTTTACTCTGAGGCTGTGCCCTCGGGTCCTAGTCTCTCCTACTAATGGAAACATCTTCCCCACGTCCACTCTATCCAGGCCTTTCAGTATTCTGTAAGTTTCAATCAGATCCCCCCTCATCCTTCTAAACTCCATCGAGTATAGACCCAGAATCCTCAAACATTCCTCATATGTTAAGCCTTTCATTCCTGGGATCGTTCTCGTGAACCTCCTCTGGACCCTCTCCAGGGCCAGCATATCGTTCCTGAGATACGGGGCCCAAAATTGCTCACAATATTCTAAATGTGGTCTGACCAGAGCCTTATAAAGCCTCAGCAGCATATCCCTGATTTTATATTGTAGTCCTCGCGAAATAAATGCAAACATTGCATTTGCCTTCCTAACTACCGACTCAAACTGCAAATTAACCTTAAGAGAATCCTGGACTAGGACTCCCAAGTCCCTTTGCACTCCAGATTTCTGAATTCTCTACCCATTTAGAAAATAGTCTATACCTCTATTCTTCCTACTAAAGTGCATGACCTCACACTTCCCCACGTTGTATTCCATCTGCCACTTCTTTACCCATTCTCCTAAACTGTCCAAATCCTTCTGCAGCCTCCCCGCCTCCTCAATACTACCTGTCCCTCCACCTATCTTTGTATCATCTGCAAACTTAGCCAGGATGCCCTCAGTTCCTTCATCTGGATCATTAATGTATAAATTGAAAAGTTGTGGTCCTAACACTGACCCCTGCAGAACTCCAATAGTCACTGGCCGCCATCCTGAGAAGGACCCCCTTTTCCCCACTCTCTGCCTCCTGCCAGACAGCCAACCTTCTATCCATGCTAGTACCTTGCCTCTAACACCATGGGCTCTTATCTTACTGAGCAGCCTCCTGTGCGGCACCTTGTAAAAGGCCATCTGGAAGTCCAAGTAGATAACATCCATTGGCTCTCCTTTGTCTAACCTACTCATTACCACCTCAAAGAATTCTAACAGATTTGTCAGACATGACATCCCCTTGATGAAACCATGCTGACTTTGCCCTATTTTACCATGCAACTTCCAAGTATTCTGAAATCTCATCCTTAATAATGGACTCTAAAATCTTACCAACGACCGACATCAGGCTAATCGGCCTGTAATTTCCCGGATTTGCAACCTTAAATACTAAATACTGCGGTTGCTGAAGATCTGAAATGAAACAAAAAGTGCTGAAAAACCTCAGCGGGTCTGGCAGCATCTGTGGGGATAGAAACACAGAAGGAAATTGGAAATTTGGACTCAAATATGTATGCTGCCAGACTTGCTGAGTTTTTCCAGCACGGTTTCTACTGGACCCCTCCCTCTGGATTCTTACCTTCTCTCGATCTTTTCATTGAGAACTGTCGGCGCGACATTAGTCGTTTCAATTTCTCTGCTCCTCTCACCCATTCTAACCTGTCTCTCTCTGAACTTACTGCACTCCATTCTCTCAGGTCCAACCCTGACATTGTCATCAAACCCGCTGACAAGGGTGGTGCTGTTGTTGTCTGGCGCACTGACCTCTACCTCGCGGAGACTGAGCGTCAACTCGCAGACACTTCCTCCTACCTCTCCCTGGACCATGACCCCACCACTGAACATCAAGCCATTGTTTCCAGGACTGTCACTGACCTCATCTCCTCTGGGGATCTCCCTCCCACAGCTTCCAACCTGATAGTCGCCCAACCTCGGACGGCCCGCTTCTATCTCCTACCCAAAATCCACAAACAGAACTGCCCCGGTAGACCGATTGTCTCAGCTTGCTCCTGCCCCACAGAACTCATTTCTCATTATCTTGACTCCCTTCTCTCTCTCCTTGTCCAGTCCCTTCCCACCTACATCCGTGATTCCTCTGACACCTTATGTCACATCAACAATTTCCAGTTCCCTGGCCCCAACCGCTTCCTCTTCACCATGGACGTCCAATCCCTCTACACCTCCATTCCCCACCAGGATGGTCTGAGGGTCCTTAGCTTCTTCCTCGAACAGAGGCCCGAACAATCCCCATCCACCACTACTCTCCTCCGTCTGGCTGAACTTGTTCTCACGCTGAACAATTTCTCCTTCAACTCCTCTCACCTCCTCCAAATAAAAGGTGTGGCTATGGGTACCCGCATGGGCCCCAGCTATGCCTGTCTCTTTATGGGGTATGTGGAACATTCCTTGTTCCAGTCCTACTCCGGCCCCCTTCCACAACTCTTTCTCCGGTACATCGATGATTACTTCAGTGCCGCTTCATGCTCTCGTCGGGACTTGGAAAAATTTATTAATTTTGCTTCCAATCTCCACCCCTCCATTATTTTCACGTGGTCCATCTCTGACACTTCCCTTCCCTTCCTTGACCTCTCTGTCTCAATCTCTGGTGATAGACTGTCCACCAATATCCATTACAAACCCACCGACTCCCACAGCTATCTCGACTACAGCTCCTCACACCCCGCTTCCTGTAAGGACTCCATCCCATTCTCTCAGTTCCTTCGCCTCCGTCGCATCTGTTCCGATGATGCTACATTCAAAAACAGTTCCTCTGACATGTCCTCCTTCTTCCTTAACCGAGGTTTTCCACTCACGGTCGTTGACAGGGCCCTCAACCGTGTCCGGCCCATCTCCCGCGCATCCCCCCTCACGCCTTCTCCTCCCTCCCAGAAACATGATAGGGTCCCCCTTGTCCTCACTTATCACCCCACCAGCCTCCGCATTCAAAGGATCATCCTCCACCATTTCCGCCAACTCCAGCATGATGCCACCATCAAACACATCTTCCCTTCACCCCCCTTATCGGCATTCCGTAGGGATCGCTCCCTCCCGGACACCCTGGTCCACTCCTCCATCACCCCCTACTCCTCAACCCCCTCCTATGGCACCACCCCATGCCCACGCAAAAGATGCAACACCTGCCCCTTCACTTCCTCTCTCCTCACCGTCCAAGGACCCAAACACTCCTTTCAAGTGAAGCAGCATTTCACTTGCATTTCCCCCAACTTAGTCTACTGCATTCGTTGCTCCCAATGTGGTCTCCTCTACATTGGAGAGACCAAACGTAAACTGGGCGACCACTTTGCAGAACACCTGCGGTCTGTCCGCAAGAATGACCCAAACCTCCCTGTCGCTTGCCATTTTAACACTCCACCCTGCTCTCTTGCCAACATGTCTGTCCTTGGCTTGCTGCATTGTTCCAGTGAAGCCCAACGCAAACTGGAGGAACAACACCTCATCTTCCGACTAGGGACTTTACAGCCTTCCGGACTGAATATTGAATTCAACAACTTTAGGTCGTGAGCTCCCTCCCCCATCCCCACCCCCTTTCTGTTTCCCCCTTCCTTTTTTTTCCAATAAATTATAAAGATTTTCCTTTTCCCACCTATTTCCATTATAAAAAAAACCCCACTAGAGCTATACCTTGAGTGCCCTACCATCCATTCTTAATTAGCACATTCGTTTAGATAATATCACCAACTTTAACTTTAACACCTATGTGTTCTATTGCACTATTGTCGTTGACATCTTTTGATGATCTGCTTCTATCACTGCTTGTTTGTCCCTACAACCACACCCCCACTCCACTTCTCTCTGTCTCTCCGCCCCCCACACACACACCTTAAACCAGCTTATATTTCAACTCTTTCTTGGACTCGAACTCAAGTTCTGTCGAAGGGTCATGAGGACTCGAAACGTCAACTCTTTTCTTCTCCGCCGATGCTGCCAGACCTGCTGAGTTTTTCCAGGTAATTCTGTTTTTGTTTTGGTTTCTACTTTCATTGGAACTTTTCATTGGAACAGATAGGTCACGACGGGCCGAAGGACCTGATTCTGTGCTGTATAACTCCATGACTCCCGAGTTAATGACCAAGAAATTCAGCACAGCGATCAGGGGTAAATGCGAGGGGGGGAGGGGTGGAAGGCCCTGAATTTCCTTGTGAATTTCAGAGGCGTGTGTACGGAGACACAAGATCAAAATTAGATTGTGATTAAGCGCTGCGGGATGGGGAAGGGGGGCTGGATTCTTGGCGGCTGCATGACAGAACACTTGTGCTGTCAGAGTGATCAAGTCGCTGAATGCAAGTCAGCGTGTGAGTGAGATATTTTAGGTGGTCGCTGACTGAGTCTATGCCGAGTGCAGAGTTGTGGTGATGTTGCCTGGGAGCTGTCACTGTCTCTGGGGACGCAGGGGGGGGGGGGGGGGGGTCTCCGCGCGTGTGCGGCCAGCGCAAGTAACAAAATCAGACGACGTCACAATGGACTGACGTCAGCTGTTATCGCAGCGGCTTGCGCGCCTTCCGCGCTTCCGATTGGCCGGCGCGGAAGGTTGGGTTGCAATTTGCGCGGCTGCCCGGTCTGATTGGTGGTCGCGCCTGTCAGTCACCGCTGGGTGGGACGCTGAACTGACTGACCGGCAGCGGAGAGACAAGACTGTAGCTTACAGCAGCAACAACAGCATCGGGCAAGCACTCGGGTCCAGTGTTGGCGGCGCCGGGGGGAGGGAGGGAGGGGGGGGGGGGAAAGGTTAAATAAGGAAAAAAAAAACCACAAACATGGGCAAAAACGTATCGGACGGGAACAAGCTGACCAACGCTGCCGCGCGGGGAGACTGGCGAGAAGTGGAGCGACTGCTGACCGAGAAGAAGGTGGACGCTAATGCGGTGAATAAATACGAACAAACCGCACTGCAGGTTGGTGGTGCCTCTTGAAAGGTTAATCGGGAGGTACTTGTATCCTCGCCCCGAGTTGTGGTCGCACCCATTTATCCCGGGCTAAAGCCATTTGGCATTATGTCGACATCTTTTGTTTACAAGTTCTGGTTTCCGAAAGTCCTGCATTGCTGCCGAACGCACCACATTAATAATTTGTAATTGCAAGGGGCACCGGGACCCGTACAGGCGCTGCCCCTGGGCTGCGATCTGAGGGAAGATGTCATTCTGTTCTACCTGTCGCGGAAGCTTTAACCCGTTCTGCGACAGCGCCGAAAGGTGTAGACGTTTGTTTAGGCGCAGTTTTTTGGGCTGGTAACCCAGTCGGGGTCGTCGCAGTTTGGTGAATGAAGCCCTCGGCTGATGTTGAAAACCCGCTGACATGTCCCTCCAAAACTTTTCCCCAGCGGCTTTTTTGGCAGGGTGGAAGGTCGGGGAAGTAGAGACAGAGCCAAAAGGTCCGGCTGTTCATTTTAAAACAATAGCGAAAGGGACAATCATTGAGGAATATGTCAGTAATTACGTTACTTTTACTACGAAAGGGCGGAGCCTGAAGCTGGGAATGTCTAGGGCGGATACAGCTTGTTTTGCAGAATTGCCATTCAGCTAACTTTACACTTTGCGGTTTATACAAGACTCCTAATTAAAACCGAAACCAGTAAAGAACATTTTTAAATTAGAACGGGGTTAAAGCATTTAAAGAATGGGCGAGGTTAGAAGAATTATTATGGGTTGATGTCACATATTCACACAGTGCTTTTTGGCGTCCACGGTAAGTATTTAACAGCGGACTCTCCCTAAGGCCCTCTGCCCGTACCAAGAGCGTATTGTTCCATAGGCAGTGAGCCCATAGCCAACTCCGACACTGTCCTCCTCTCTCACACACACACTGATGGTGGGCGAAGGGTCCTGGATGGGAAGTTGGGGCAATCTGTGGTGGTCCTCAACCAATTCCGCCCGCCCGCCCGATCCCGTTGAGATTTCCTACTTCAGCACCTGTGGATCTTAAAACTATTTGTCTTCCCACAGTCGGAGACACTTTACAGGCAAGGTTTAATGCTGTGTTACCATACTGAAGATGGCTACCATTTTAAGTGCATTGGCTCTCCTTCCCAATGTTTTCACCGTCTTGGGAGGAGTGGAACATAGGAACCGGAGGAGGCTATTTAGCCCCTTGAGCGTGTACCGCCATTCAATAAAATCATAATTGATCTTTTCCTATCTCCATTTCTCAGCCTTTGTCCCATATCCCTTAATACATTTGGTTAACAAAACCTATCAATCTCAATTTTAAAATTAACAAATTGCCAAGTAATTGCCATTTACAGAAGAGTTCTAAACTTCTATCACCCTTTGCGCTTAGAGTTGTTTCCCAATAGATAATAATTTCCTGATAGGGCAGGCAGGAATGTGGAATTAAAACCACAATTAGATCAGCCATGACCTTACTGAAGGAGGCTTGAAGGGCCAACTGGCCTACTCCTGCTCCTAAGTCCTGTGTTCTCAATTTCACTCCTGAATGGTCTGGCTATGGATATTAGGTTTCTTACTGAAACACATAAGGTCCTGAGGGGATTTGATATGGTAGATACCGGGAGGATGTTTCCACTTGTAGGAGAGACTAGAACCAGGAGACATAGTTTCAGAATTAGAGGTTAACCGTTTAAGATGGAGATGAGGAGAATTTTTCACTCGCAAAGGGTTGTTTGTCTGTGTAATTCTCTTCCCCAAAAAGCAGTGGGGGCTGGGTCATTGAATTTATTCGAGGCAGGGTTAGACAGATTTTTGATAAACTGGGGAGTTAAGGTTTATGGGGTGGGGTGGGGTGGGGCAGGGGAGGGCACAGACAGCAAAGTGGAATTGAGACCACAGCCAGATTGGCCATGATCTTACTGAATGGCGGAGCTGGCTTGAAGAGCTGAATGGCCTACTCCTGCTCCAAAGTCCTGTGTTCTGTGCCCAAGCCTTTTCTACTTCCTCCTTTGACCATATATCTGGCCTCACACCGCGCCTCCCCTGGCTGAGATTAGTACACTGTTGTGTGGAAGATGCCGTACCATTGACAGTTGCAAGGCATTGGTGTCTAGACTCTACAAGACTCTGAAAGCCTATCACTGCTGTATAAAAGGGGCAGTTTTTAATTTCTGCAAAAGATTTTTTTTTGACTCCTAAGTGTCTAAATTCCCGTGATAGACTTCATTCGGCCCGGCCCAGCGCCCTGGGGCCTGTTACAGAGCCAAATTCATAGCAATCACAGGGGAAGGTAGTAATTGCAATGTCTACACGTTCTCGCAGCTGTGGGAGAGACAGAAAGATACATGATTAGAATGTTTACATTATTCTACAGCTGTGAGACGGAGAGGGAGACAGACAGAGATCGCCGGGGCACACAGAAACATGTCCAGAATCTGATCACAAAAAAAATCTAATTCAACATATACAAAGATCCCTTAGAAAGTAACAAACTAGGGTTGCTGACATGTGACACCTTCCCACCCCTACTTTATTTTCCCCTCTGTCCGCTAATTTAAACGGGAAGCAAGTAGGTTCTGCCTGTTACAGCCAGTTTTCCACTCCCCTACCTAAAGTGGTAATTACTCCTGCAGGAATCCACCATTGAGCTAAACCTTCAGTTCTATCTAACTTTAGCTTCCTTCTCTACAGTGTTGCAATATCAAAACAAAATCCTATGCTGTGAAGCCCCTGTAGCCCCATCCCCAAAGACCAAGAACCATCCCCCCCACTGTTCTCAAAGCCCACAACTCACCAACCCCTCACTCCTAGCCCCACAAGTGCAGTTAAGCCTCATTTCCCATCCTCAGTGCATTCAATGATCAAATGTCCACCTACAATTGGTAAATCTTATTGTTTACCATCTTGCTGTGATACAGGTCAGCCATTGTCTAATTGAATGGCAGAACATGTATGAGGGACAGAATAGCCTACTTCAGATCGCACGTATATTCTTCACTTACCCAAATGGTTAGAGATAACAATACCTGTAATAAGACCAAGGAATGCATATACAAGGGTCACTTGTTTATAGCTTTCACAGTAAAGTGGAGAAAGTTTTAGAATTCAATCCCCCAAAACACCAGTTATAGATTCCAAAATACCATTTAATAAAAGTAGAATTTGATTTATTTAGTCCGAATGTTACACCCACTTTGGAAAAACAGCTCCATGATAAATCCACACATCTTCTGACTCACTGTGAGCATTGTTACATGAGATCTATTAGTTTAAAATAAAAATAAATTCATTCCATCGTTTTGCAATATTGTTCCCACTGCTATGTCGATCTCATCATTCATTCTTGGGATGTGGGTGCTGCTGGCAAGGCTGGCATTTATTGCCCATCCCTAATTGCCTTTGATACAGTGCTAGGTCTTCACTGAACTACTGCAGTCCGTGTGGTGAAGGTGCTGTTAGGAAGGAAGCGTCAGGATTTTGATCCAGTGACAATGAGGGATCGGCAAGATATGTCCCAGTTAGGATGTCTATGACTTGGAGGTGACGAAATCCACATGTGCTGGCTACCCCTGCCCTACTGGGTGATGGAGGTCATAAACTTGGGACACACCATTGAAGAAGACTTGGTGAGATGTTGCAGTGTCTTCTGTACATGGCGCACGCTATCAATGGTTGGATTGATTTCATTGGCAAATCTCATAAATCTAGCTGCTTGGTTAAACTTAACATCCTAAACCCCTGCTTTTTTGTGCTCCTCTGTCCAGGTGATGATGCTGGGCAGCACGTTGGTCGCAGAGGAACTACTGAAGAACGGGGCGGAGCCCAATGTCCAGGATAAATGGGGCTTCACTCCGGCACATGATGTGGCCCGGAATGGTTTCCTGGATACCATGATGGTCCTGACGAAATACAAGGCGGACGTTAACATCAGAGATGCCACGGGCTGCCTGCCCATACACCTGGCTGCCAAAGAGGGCTACTTGGACCTTGTCCAGTACCTGGCTCCAAAGTCAAGCATCCTGCAAAAGAATTCCAATGGGCAAACCCCACTGGACCTCGCAAGGGCCTCCAACAGAACTGGAGTAGTGGCCTGGTTAGAGGAGCAGTTGCAAGCTATGGAGATCCAAACCCCACACTGATTCAGGGCCTGTTAAGAGATGCTGACATTGCTTATAATTTACTTCGCTCAATCCATGGTCTTAGCCATGCTGTGAATCCTTCCTTTCCGCCATATCGGACTCCTACTTTGCACTGCTAATTGTGGACCCATTGTATAATGTTCCTTTTTTCGCCCCGAAATCATCCCTTTAGGTTTTGACCCACGGTGGCAACTCCTCCAAAAAATGCTTGCTGGCCAGCATCAGTTGAGCCAAGGGTGTTTCGCTTGTATCGCTTTAAGAGCCCTGAGCACTGCACTGTGTCCTCTGCAGGAGAGCTCCAAAGCACATTACACCTGTGCAGTTCCACTAATTTACTATCGCATAATACGAGGAAGTCCAAGGGACTTTTGATGGAAGAGAAGTTTGGTCTACGGAATACTCAGGAGCCGTCAATTGGATGTGGAGGTCTGCACTGATTGAGGGGGTCTCTGAGGTTGAATGGAGCTCACTGTTCAGCCTGGGAACACCTCCTGGAAGACAAATGTCTCTAAAAGAGAAATCTTCTGGATTAGGGAGATGAAGTCCCGGACTTCATTATTTTAAGTAATGTGTGTTTACAATGATTTAACATACTGTAAAAAAAAAAGCAAAGCGAAATGAGTTGTACTGTACACATTAAGTGACTTTGTGTTATTTTCTCCCTTTATTCTTACAAGGAAACAGCAGTTAATGTAGCAGCGAATTTCAGTCATTGGTGCTTTATTAATTCCATATATATTTAAGCTTATTTATATCTGAAGATTAACTACCCTTCATCCTGAAGGCATAGCTTTAAATGTCTTTTTTTTCCAAAATGGGAACACACTTAATCTCTTTTTAAAAATGTGAAATTCTTAGGTTCTCAATTTGAATGTTGTTCAACTGCAAGACCACTGGTTTTCAATTTCCATGGGATAAATAGGCAAAATTGTGGAATATAATCCACAAAGTACAGGTAAAGGTTCCTGAATGTCTGGTAATAACTTTGTTAAAATCTATTTTTATCATAAAGTAACAACCCTGCTTGTGCTGAATTATACAGGTACTGATTATAATGCTCTATATGCTGCCATAATGACATTGTCATAGTAAATGCTCTACTGAGTGAACAACAGTCCTACCAATATTTGTAGGCAGCTGCAAATTGGTTATAGAGTATCCTTTGCATTGGGATATTGAACAAGATTTTCTTTAACATTGAGTTAGTACATAGTGTTCGTGTCACTGGGTGTGGTAGCTGAATACAAATAAATGGATAAAGTAGCTCAGCCAATGAATGCTTCTGTGAAATTTTGGTATTTCAACTTCCTTGTCCTTAGAAAACAACACTGATTAGCAGTTCAAGTATGTCTAAGATTGCCAATTTCCACCTTTACATCATTGCCCAACCCTGTCCCTGCCAGCTTTTCCGCTGCTGAAACCCTCATCCATATCTTATTACCTCTACACCTGATTATCCTAATGCACTCGTAATTGGCCTCATACACTCTAACCTCCGTAAATTTGAGGTTATCCAAAACATTGCTGTCCGTGTCCTTGCTCACACCAAGTCTCATTCACTCAACACCTTGTGTTTAGGAACATAGTGGCACTGGTAGGTCACTCAGCCCATCAAGCCTGCTCTGCCATTCAATATGATCATGGCTGATCATCCACTTCAAAGCCTTTTCCCCACACTAGCCCCATATTCCTTTACGTCATTGGCATTTAGAAATCTGTCAATCTCTGTTTTAAGCATACTAAATGATTGAGCTTCCACAGCCCTCTGAGGTGGAGAATTCCAAAGACTCTCAACCTTCTGATTAAAAACAATTCTCGTCACCTTGGTCCTAAGTGGTTTCTCCCTTATTTTGTTCTAGACTCCCCGAAAGGAGGAAAGATCTTACCCGTATCCCTTTAAGTATTTTGCAGGTTTCAATGAGATCACCACTCATTCTTCAAAACTTTTTTGCTGACCTACTTTGGCTCCCAGTCAAGCAATGCCTTGATTTTAAAATTTGCATCCTAATTTTCAAATCCATCCATGACTTTGTCCCTCCCTACCTTTAATCTCCTCCTGCCAAAAATCCTCTGTGACATTTGCACAGCTCTAATTCTGGCTTTTTAACCATCCTTGATTTTAATCGCTCCACCATTGGTGGCCATGAATTCAGCTGCCTGGGACCCAAGCTCTGGAATCTCCTTCCTAACCCTCTCAGCCTTTCTATTTCTCTTTCTTCTTTTAAGGCCCCTCCTTAAAATATGCCTCTTTGGCCATCTTCCCTAATATCTCCTGTGTGGCTCAGTGTCAAGTTTTGTTTCATTAACTTCATTTCTTCAAAGTGCCTTGGAACATTTCATTAGTTAAATAAAAGTGATGATTAAATTTCCCTTTGGTAGGCAAAAACAGAAAATGTTAGAAATATTCAGTAGGTCAGGCAACATCTGTGGAGATAGAAATAGAGTTAACATTTTAGGTTGATGATCTTTTGTTAGAAGAGTGGTGCTGCAGATATAAGAAGCTTTGTCTAGATGGTAGAAGTGTGCTACCAGTGATGGTACTCCAATAAGATGTATGGGAGAAACAAAAGTTAATTTAACAGTTTATTTTAAAGTTATTTATCCATTCAGCTCCTACACTCAGAGGGACTTGGCAACTAGCTCCTTGCAGAGTAGGTGTATTGCCTTTAACTGGGTTTTGGTTCTGAGGGTGCTGAAGAGGTGACCCAGAGGTTTTCAGTCAGGGATTTCAGTCCCCGCTGAATCAGAATCATAGAATGGTTACAGCACAGAAGGAGGCCACTAGCCTGTCATTACGTGATTGCAACCAGGTTCAGCAAGAAGTAGGCAACGGTCCCTCAGGACTGAGAGAAAAACCAAAATTATAATTTAAGAAAGGGAACATCAAAAAATAGATGTATATTTATTCTTGCTTTTTGTTCCAAAGATTGAATTCAAATTTGCCATTTTTTCCTTTTCTAGCAGTGATATAATGATGGACTGTGCAGTTTCTTTGTCCATCTCTCCTCCCCTGCCCCTATTCCTGTTTTTCCTCTGCCTTTTCCAAGCTTACCTCATCCATGAGAACCACATCCTTCACCCTCAATTTCCTCACCATCCACGGAGCTCCTACTCCAAATTTCTCTGTGTTGCACCTCCATCATTAGTGGGCCAACCTTCAGTCACTCCGACCCTGTCCTTCAGAGCTCCCGTTCTGATTCTGCACTTCTCTATCCATCTTTAAAAGTTCTTCCTTAAAGCCCATGTCTTTCAGCTAGCCTTTCTTTACGCATCCTAATCTCTTCCTTTCTGCTTCAATGGTCATTTACATTGTACGCCCTTTTGGTGAAGTGCATGGGGATGTTTTTACATTAAAAGTGCCGTGTAGACGCACTTTGTTGTTGATAAAGAGTTTGTCGTTTTTAAACTGTTTGGAGTTTGCCTAGAATACAAAGGTTTTTTTCACATTTAAAAAACATTACGTTGAGAATGGTCAAATGAGGTGTGGCACTGGCTGGAAATTGTGGAAACCTGTCCCAGTTGGACTCCAGGCCTCATGGAAAGTGGGGAAGAATAAGGGACAAAACTCAAAACTAAGATTGGGTTGGCAGGGGGTGGTGGGGAGGGGTGGGGAATGTTTAAAGACTTTATAGGTTGCTGGATTGTAATTTGGTTGATGTTGCACATAATTATAATATTTATGACATTTGTTGTTTGGTGGATATTATACTTTTTTAAAAATCTGCAAATAAATTATAAAACATTTTTTTGGAAAATTCTAATATGGACATTGAGTGTGTTGTTTTTTTTTGCTCTACACGGGCCACACAGATGTGAAGGTCTCAGGTTTACTGCATGACATGATGGAATTGGCAGTACGAGTGCTACAATTGTTTTCATTACACTGAAGGGAGGTGGGGTGGAGTGGGAAATGGAGAGAGAAAAAAAGTAAATCAGCCAGTGTTCCTGCTTCTGATTGTTGCTTACTCTTACTGCATGTGCAAGTCTCACCTGTGTGGAACTCCCAGATGAGAACAGGATTATACTTGGCTGTGATGCCTTCTGTGATTGGATAGACTGCCAATGCCCACTGCATTGGCTTGGAGGTGAGCGCTGTTGGGGGTATGTGGTAGGGTGGCGGGGGTGGGGGGTTAATAATGGAGCCGTATCCATCATATGTTAACACCTCTAGAAGAGACAGCGAACATCAAGCAGGGAGATAAAAGACTTCTCACAACCCTTTAACTATTATCCCTTACTGTTGGAATCTGGAATGTTCAACCTGAAAAGGTACTAGAAGCTTATTCCATTAATATTTTATTTAAAGGAAGTTGAACAGGTACTTATGGGTGAGGAAATAACAGGGTTATCATCCAAAAGTATCGGAGAAGAAAGAGGCCATTCATCCTCTCAAGGCTGTTCTCCCATCCAATGAGATCATGGCTGATCTGTGACCTAACTCCATCTACCTGCCTTTGTTCCCTATCTTAATACCTTTGGTTAGCAAAAACCTATCAATATCCGTTTTATATCTAACAATTGATCCAGCACCAATTGCCTTTTGCAGAAGAGAGTTCTTAAGGCTTGAATGTGGGATTAAGCACAACAGCTCTTTCAAGAGCCGGCACAGGCACAATGGACCAAATGGCCTCCTTCTGTGCTTTAAGTTACTATGATTCTATGGAACTGAAGAGAAGAACTTTATAAATTTGTGGTTAAAAGAGACGTATTTCTCCCAGTAAAAAGCTAACAGCAATACCCCAGCACAATGAATAATCACAATGTGAACTGATGTGGAAAAAAGTCACTTTGCACAAATGCATAGAAGTCCTTGATCCCAAATGGGGCTCAATGGGGACAGCAGAACCAGGGCACAGGCTCCACAAATCAATATTCAGGTAAGTCACCTTAGACAAACCCTTTGCGCCTTCCGGCAAGTTATTACGGAACTGTCGAATCAGGATCCCAACAGGTAATGGCTATAACAAAAGTAAGTATAGAACTAGGGTGTTCCCAACATTTTCACAATTATTCTTCCTCAGCATTGCCCTATGATGTTACTTTAGTTTTAGCAGCAGATGACAATTCTAATTAATCTTTTGTGATTTGGAGGGAGAGAGAGAGAGAAGATGGGAAGTGCTCACTCTGAATATCAACAATCCTACCTACTGCAAAAATTAAAATGTTTTCTTGCAGTTTACTACAAAGCAACAGTCATTGCAGCATTTATTGATACTGTATTAGACACTGCACTACTTAGTTACTTTGCACTTCTTATTACAGTGCAAGAAAAGGCAATTCACTGGGTGAATCACCTTTAGGATAGTTCAATATAGTAAGAAGATACATAAGCACAAGTTTTATTGGTGCTTGCTTGTTTTAAAAAACAAATGTTCTATAACAATAAAGCTGTCAATGCTGATGAGAACTTATCAGCAAAATGAATAGTCAAAAATCATGTGGTTAAATTTACCAATCCATGTGGGGAACCACACTCGGGAGCACCTGTCAGAGTTCAGTGCTATAGTGTTCCAGCCCTGTCTCTGACCTCAGCTCCCTTTGAACGTGGTTCTCTGCACAGAGAGTGTGGGATCAATGAATTTAAACTAAATTATATAGAATGTACCACACAGAAACAGGACACTTGAGCTTATGGGTCTATGCTGATGTTTATGCTTCATGTGAGCCTCTTCCCACATCTCTTCATCTAAACAAATTAGCATGACCTTCTATTCCTATCTCCCTCATGCCTTTATCTGGCTTCCGCTTAAATGTATCTACACTGTTTGCCTCAACTACTCTTTTTGGTAGTGACTTTCACATTCTCACCACTCTGAGTAGAGGTTTACCTGAATTCTCTTTTGGGTTTATTCATAACTATCTTAACATCAGTCTTACTCCAAACAAGGACTACAGTTGGAGCTATGTTGTTTGAGTATATAAATTGATATCTATAATTTCTTTAAAAAATCTTAAATCTGCACACTCCCTTGTTCGCAAAACCTTACTTCCAATTGTCAACTTTTTTGTGTCAGATTGTTCCATTATAAATTTTCCTCTTTATATTTATAATCAAATCAGTCCGCCTTTAAGATGTGATGTAAACCAAGACCCCTTCTGCCCTCTCAAGAGGACGTAAAAGATCCCACAGCCCTATTTTAAAGATGAGCAGCTGTCATAGCCAATATTTATCCCTCAATCAACATTAAAATAGATGAAAGCAAAAATAAAAATACCTGGAAAAACTCAGCAGGTCTGGCAGCATCTGCGGAGAGGAACACAGTTAATGTTTCGAGTCTGTATGACTCTTCAACAGAGCTAAGGAAAAATAGAAAAGAGGTGATATTATCTAAGGAATGTGATATTAAAGGTACAGATAACCCTAGTGGGGGTGGGGAAGGGATCGAAATAGGCTAAAAGGCAAAGATAAAACAATGGATGGAAATACATTTAAAAAATAATGGAAATAGGTGGGAAAAGAAAAATCTATATAAATTATTGGAAAAAAGGGGATTGGAAAGGGGGTGGGGATAGAGGAGAGAGTTCATGATCTAAAATTGTTGAACTCAATATTCAGTCAGGAAGGCTGTAAAATGCCTAGTCGGAAGATGAGGTGCTGTTCCTCCAGTTTGCGTTGAGCTTCACTGGAATGTTACAGCAGGCCAAGGACAGACATGTGGGCATGAGAGCAGGGTGGAGTGTTGAAATGGCAAGCGACAGGGAGGTCTGGGTAATGCTTGCGGACAGACCGAAGGTGTTCCGCAAAGCGGTCACCCAGTCTGCGTTTGGTCTCTCCAATGTAGAGGAAACCGCACTGGGAGCAGTGAATGCAGTAACTAAATTGAGGGAAGTGCAAGTGAAATGCTGCTTCACTTGAAAGGAGTGTTTGGGCCCTTGGACGGTGAGGAGAGAGCAAGTGAAGGGGCAGGTGTTGCACCTTCTGCGGTTGCATGGAAAGGTGCCGTGGGAGGGGGCTGAGGTGTAGGGGGTGATGGAGGAGTGGACCAAGGTGTCCCGGAGGGAACAATCCCTATGGAATGCCGCCGGGGGGTGAAGGGAAGATGTGTTTGGTGGTGGCATCATGCTGGAGTTGGCGGAAATGGCGGAGGATGATCCTTTGAATGTGGAGGCTGGTGGGGTGATAAGTGAGGACAAGGGGGACCCTATCATGGTTCTGGGAGGGAGAGGAAGGTGTGAGGGCGGATGCGCAGGAGATGAGCCTGACATGGTTGAGGGCCCTGTCAACCACCATGGGTGGAAAACCTCGGTTAAGGAAGGAGGAAGACATGTCAGAGGAACTGTTTTTGAAAGTGGTATCATCAGAACAAATGCGACAGAGGCGAAGAAACTGAGAGAATGGGATGGAGTCCTTACAGGAAGCGGGGTGTGAGGAGCTGTAGTCGAGGTAGCTGTGGGAGTCGGAAGACTTGTAATGAATCTTGGGACAGGGAGGTCAAGGAAGGGAAGGGAAGTGTCAGAGATGGACCATGTGAAAATGATGGAGGGGTGGAAATTGGAAGCAAAATTAATAAAGTTTTCCAGGTCCAGACGAGAGCATGAAGCAGCACCGAAGCAATCATCGATGTACCGGAGAAAGAGTTGTGGGAGGGGGCCGGAGTAGGACTGGAACAAGGAATGTTCCACATACCCCATAAAGAGACAGGCATAACTGGGGCCCACGTGGGTACCCATACCCACACCTTTTATTTGGAGGAAGTGAGAGGAGTTTAAGGAGAAATTGTTCAGTGTGAGAACAAGTTCAGCCAGACGGAGGAGAGTAGTGGTGGATGGGGATTGTTCGGGCCCCTGTTCGAGGAAGAAATGGAGATGATCTAAAATAGATGATTTAGTCATTATCACATTGCTGTTTGTGGGAGCTTACTGTGTGCAAATTGGCTGTCACTTTTGCTACGTTACAACAGTAACTACTCTCAACTACTTATCACAGCAATGTGATAATGACTAGATCATCTATTTTAGATCATCTCCATTTCTTCCTCGAACAGAGGCCCGAACAATCCCCATCCACCACTACTCTCCTCCGTCTGGCTGAACTTGTTCTCACACTGAACAATTTCTCCTTAAACTCCTCTCACTTCCTCCAATTGGTTATAAAGTGCTTTCACATATCTGGTGGTGGAAAGTGCTATCTAAATGCACATCTTTCTTTTTCCCATGTCAACTTGTCACACAGTAATTCCACTCTACCACTGAAGAGGAACTGCAGCACCTCAAAGTTGAGTCTTAACTGCCCTCTGAAGGGGCCAATAGCTAACAAATACATATAACAAATATTGTCTAAAATTATTATAATATACTTCAAAAGCAGTTAATTGGCTGTAATGTAAAGTGCTTTGAGGGCATCTTCTGGCTATGAAAAGTGCCCTATAAATGCAAGTCTTTCGTTGTGATATAGCATAAATAAATATTGGTTTTGCCAGCAACACCCAAGCCCAAGAATAAATAAAAAGAAGTTAATGGCCGTGTGGATGAGGCACGGATTAGCTGTGCCGGGGAGAACAATAAGAATAAACATCTGAAGGAGAGAAAAAGGATTGGTACCAGATTGCAAACTTATTTAAAAAGTGAGTTTTTTAAAAAAAACATTTTTTTTTAAATTGTGAAGGAACTTTACCTAGAATTCATATTTCGAAGTAACTTACCTTTGAAAACGTACACAATGAACAATTGAGTCCAGTCTGGTCTGGTCAAGACTGCTGCTGCCTGTGGTCAAGGAGGGCTTTGCAATCACGTGTGCCCTTTTTGCAGCCTGTGATTGGTGGAGGGTTGGCGGTGGCTCCTGACCTTTGACCGCAAGCGCTGGGGGGGGGGGGGGGTCGGGCGGTGAGCATGGCAACAGCAATGGAGGAAGGCCTGGAGCTGAAAATCAACGAGCGGTTCGCCGGCAGGTACGAGAAATACCGGCAGAAGGAGGAGCTGCAACGGCGTGAGTATATCAAACAAAAAGGCGTCTTTCGAAGGAATGGTTTGGTTTGATTTGTTTTGTTTTTTTTTTAAAAAGCTTTGTGGCAGCACGAAGCCTGTTGGAATAGGCCTCAGACTCCAACGCTTACAGAACAATCTCACCCAAATCAATCAAACCACTGCAAGTATTCAACACCTCACCGTGCATTGTAAATATCAATATAAAGTAAAAGGAAAAACTCAATGTATAACCCATCTCTACAGTAGAATTAAATAGGCATCAAAGTATGGTAGAGATATATTTTATATAAAACCTATTTGCATGTTTAACTAATATATCAGTAAAACATATATTAGTGGAATATATATATGTGTTTTCTTTTAAAAAAATCTTTCATGGGATGTGGGCGTTACATTTGTTGCACATCCGTAATTGTCCTTGAACTGAGTGGCTTTCTAGGGCGTTTCAGAGGGCAGTTAAGAGTCAACCACGTTACTGTAAGCCTGAAGTCATATGCAGGTAGTCACTAGCTAAGGACAGAACCTAACGCAAAAAAACTGCGGATGCTGGAAAACCAAAACAAAAATAACTGTGCTCCTCTCCGCAAATGCTGCCAGACCTGCTGAGTTTTTCCCCAGGTATTTTTATTTTTGTTAAGGACAGAACCTGATGGGTAAAACTGCGGATGCTGGAAATCTGAAACCTGATGGGTTTTGTTACAATTGATGACGGTTTTGTGGCCAATGTTACTGAGACTAGCTTTTGATTCCAGATTTTATCAATCAAATTCAAATTCCAGAATGAGTGCATGTCACCAGAGCATTAGCCTGGGCCTTTTGATTGCTATCCCAGTGACATTACCACTGTGCCACCTTCTTCTCCTATGTACATAAGTGCAAAACATTTGTTTATATATACCATAGGTACAGTAAAGATATATGTATAAAATATAATCTAATATTGTTTTACTAATATATTTTAATATAAGTACAAAACATTTGTTTATATCTGATATATATTTAAAATATGGCAGCAAAGGCTTATTACAAATTTTGTAAATGTTAAATATATTTTGTGTGTGTATATATAAATATATTTTTCTCTCATGGTGGTTTAAATTTGTGAATGGGTAATGCTCAGAGTGAAGGAGAAATGAATCTGCAGGATAAATAGAACAGAATATGTTATGCTTTCAGAATTTTAGTTATACCGATTACAAGAAAAACCGGTCAGATCTTTCTCTTTGTTTTTCAGTGAAGGATCGCTATGGGGATACAGCAGGTGAAGAAGAAACTTCCAGCTCTGAATCTGACGATGAGAGTGAAGTGGTAAGTATGCTAAACTTGTAATTTTGCTTTCCCCGCTTACCAAAAAATATATATTTTTAAAAAGTGAAAATTCCAACAGCAGCAGACTGAAGATGTTAATGTTTTACAGGGGAACCTTAGTCAGATTCCATCATTTTTAAGTCATTTCTGATTTCCTGGATTTGGGATAAAAGGCCTGGATTACTTACAATCTTGAGGAATAATAGGAGGAAGGGTTGGGGGTAACAATGCAATACAGAAGTATCTTTTCCTTTGATCCTATGAAGAAGATTTCACATTTTTTGAGGTGAGATGCTGAAAAGCTTTCTTGGATGTCCCAGTGTGCTTCACGTACAGTAAATTACTTAAAGGGCGTTGTTGTGAAGGTTAGTGGGGCGGACATTTTGTAGATAATATGCTGCAGTCGACAGCAACGATCTGAACGATCAGTTTATCTATTTTAGGTGGCTGAGGGAAGATCATCAGGGAATAGGAAAGTGCAAAATGTGAAATAAGGAAAGAGGCTTTCTGGCTAGTCCCAAGAATGAACACCTCTCAGTTGCCCAATTCCTCAAATATCTATATGAGATAAAAACAAAAAACTGCGGATGCTGCAAATCTAAAACAAAAACAGAATTACCCGGAAAAACTCAGCAGGTCTGGCAGCATCAGCGAAGAAAAGAGTTGATGTTTCGAGTCCTCATGACCCTTCAACAGAACTAGGTGAATCCAAGGACAGAGGTGAAATATAAGCTGGTTTAAGGTGAGGTGAGGTGGGGTGGGGTGGGGTGGGGGGGTGGGGGGAGAGAGAGAAGTGGAGGGGAGGTGTGGTTGTAGGGACAAGCAAGCAGTGATAGGAGCAGATAATCAAAAGATGTCACAAACAAAAGAACACAGGTGTTGAAGGTGGTGATATTATCTAACCGAATGTGGTCATTAAGAATGGATGGTAGGGCACTCAAGGTATAGCTCTAGTGGGGGTGGGGGAGCATAAAAGATTTAAAAATAATGGAAATAGGTGGGAAAAGAAAAATCCAAATAAATTATTGGAAAAAACAAAAGGAAGGGGGAAGAAACAGAAAGGGGGTGGGGATGGAGGAGGGAGTTCAAGACCTAAAGTTGTTGAATTCAATATTCAGTCCGGAAGGCTATAAAGTGCCTAGTCAAAAGATGAGGTGCTGTTCCTCCAGTTTGCGTTGGGCTTCACTGGAACAATGCAGCAAGCCAAGGACAGACATGTGGGCAAGAGAGCAGAGTGGAGTGTTAAAATGGCAAGCGACAGGGAGGTTTGGGTCATTCTTGCGGACAGACTGCAGGTGTTCTGCAAAGCGGTCGCCCAATGTAGAGAAGACCGCATTGAGAGCAACGAGTACAGTAGGCTAAGTTGGGGGAAATGCAAGTGAAATGCTGCTTCACTTGAAAGGAGTGTTTGGGCCCTTGGACGGTGAGGAGAGAGGAAGTGAAGGGGCAGCTGTTACATCTTTTGTGTGGGTATGGGGAGGTGCCATAGGTGGGGGTTGAGGAATAGGGGGTGATGGAGGAGTGGACCAGGGTGTCCCGGAGGGAACGATCCCTACGGACTGCCGACGGGGGGGGTGAAGGGAAGATGTGTTTGGTGGTGGCATCATGCTGGAGTTGGCGGAAATGGCGGAGGATGATCCTTTGAATGCGGAGGCTGGTGGGGTGATAAGTGAGGACAAGGGGGACCCTATCATGTTTCTGGGAGGGAGGAGAAGGCGTGAGGGCGGATGCGTGGGAGATGGGCTGGACACGGTTGAGGGCCCTGTCAACGACCGTGAGTGGAAAACCTCGGTTAAGGAAGAAGGAGGACATGTCAGAGGAACTGTTTTTGAAAGTAGCATCATGAGAACAGATGCAACGGAGGCGAAGGAACTGAGAGAATGAGATGGAGTCCTTACAGGAAGCGGGATGTGAGGAGCTGTAGTCGAGGTAGCTGTGGGAGTTGGTAGGCTTGTAATGGATATTGGTGGACAGTCTATCACCAGAGATTGAGACAGAGAGGTTAAGGAAGGGAGGGGAAGTGTCAGAGATGGACCACGTGAAAATAATGGAGGGGTGGAGATTGGAAGCAAAACTAATAAATTTTTCCAAGTTCCGACGAGAGCATGAAGCGGCACCGAAGTAATCATCAATGTACCGGAGAAAGAGTTGTGGGAGGGGGCCGGAGTAGGACTGGAACAAGGAATGTTCCACATACCCCATAAAGAGACAGGCATAACTGGGGCCCATGCGGGTACCCATAGCCACACCTTTTATTTGGAGGAAGTGAGAAGAGTTTAAGGAGAAATTGTTCAGTGTGAGAACAAGTTCAGCCAGACGGAGGAGAGTAGTGGTGGATGGGGATTGTTCGGGCCTCTGTTCGAGGAAGAAGCTAAGGCCCCTCAGACCATCCTGGTGGAGGGTGGAGGTGTAGAGGGATTGGACGTCCATGGTGAAGAGGAAGCGGTTGGGGCCAGGGAACTGGAAATTGTTGATGTGACGTAAGGTGTCAGAGGAATCACGGATGTAGGTGGGAAGGGACTGGACAAGGGGAGAGAGAAGGGAGTCAAGATAACGAGAAATGAGTTCCGTGGGGCAGGAGCAAGCTGACACGTTCGGTCTACCGGGACAGTTCTGTTTGTGGATTTTGGGTAGGAGGTAGAAGCAAGCCGTCCGAGGTTGGGCGACTATCAGGTTGGAAGCTGTGGGAGGAAGATCCCCAGAGGAGATGAGGTCAGTGACAGTCCTGGAAACAATGGCTTGATGTTCAGTGGTGGGGTCATGGTCCAGGGAGAGGTAGGAGCAAGTGTCTGCGAGTTGACGCTCAGCTTCTGCGAGGTAGAGGTCAGATGGGGATTCCCTCAAATATCTATATGAATCTAGAACTAGGAGACTCAGTTTAAGAATAAGAGATATTCCTTTTAAGATGGAGATAAGAATTGTTAGTCTATGGAATTCTTTTCCACAGAAAGTATTGGAGGCTGCGTCATTGAATTTATTCAAGGCTGAGTTAGACAAATTTTTGATAGACAAGGGAGTCAAGGGTTACAGAGGGGAAGACAGGAAAATGGAGTTGAGACTACAGCCAGATCAACCATGATCTTATCAAATGGTGGAGCAGGCTTGAAGAGCTGGTGTGGGTGGGGTGGGGTTGATGTTTGGTGCAGTGTGAGGAAGGAGAGGTGCTTGGTGCTTTTCAAATAATACCATGGAACATTTTAGTATCCACCTGAACAGACAAACAAGAATGCAGCACCAAGTCCCGATCACCTGTCCCTCCTATGCTCATTGACATCTGACCTGACAATTACTCAATTTTAAAATTCTCAACTTTGTTTCCAAATTCCTCCATGGCATCGTTCATCCCAATCTCTGACTTCCTCTGGCCCTGCTTTAACCTCTTGAGACCTCTGCCTTCCTCCAATTCTGATCTGTTGCTCATCCCTACTGACTGGGTGGATGCTGAGAGGATGGGAGAGATAGAACGAGGGGACACAGTTTTTAAAAATAAGGGGTCTCTTATTTATGATGGAGATGAGACTGTGGGCAGAATTTTGCCCTCGGATGGTGTGTGGGCCCCACCAGCTCGGCAGCGGGCGGATAGCCGACCCCTGCCCCAAAACGGGGCCCGCCGCCATTTTGAGTGGGCGGGCCAATTAAGGCCCGCCCAGTGGCCTACCTGAGCGCTTCCTATTCCGGGGGGGGAGAGCAAATCCCCATCTGTCAAAGTGCGCTCTTTTACACCTGCGTGCGAAAGAGCGCACTGCTCCCTGAGGCAAAGTCCTGTCTCAGGGCGACTCGTAACAGGTAAGTAAAGTCTAGAAATAGAAAAATATTAAAATTAACATGTCCCCCCCATATGACAGTGTCACACGAGATGGGACATGTTAATAATAAACACTTAAAATTTATTACGTTTTTAAAAAAACGGACACGAAACTTCATCCCGCCAGTGGATGAAGTTTCATGAATAATCTGGAGCCTGCTGGGGCTTCTGGCCTGCCTGGCAGCCTTAAGGTTGGACGGGCAGGTATTTAATTATCTTAACTACCTTGTCAATGGCCTCAATTGGCCATTGACAGGTCGGCGGGTCCGCTCGCCTTCCTAAGAATTTAAATGGCCCGGGATGTTGCCAGGGATTCCTCCCGACGTCATCCCGCGTCATTTTCCCCTCAGCGAGCGGGACCCGCCCCCAAATCATCGCGGGGAAAATTCTGGCCTGTGTTTTCTCTCAAAGGGTCATTAGTCTGTGGAATTCTCTTCCCTGGTAAACGGTGGAGGCAGGGTCATTGGATATTTTTAAAGCTGAATTAGATAGATTCTTGATTGACAAGGGAGTGAGAGGGTATAGAGGGTGAACGTGGAAGTAAATTTGAGGCCACAGTCAGATTAGCCATGTTCTTATCAAATGGTGGAACAGGCTCGAGGGACTGAATGGTCTACTCTTGCTCCTGATTTGTATATTCATATGTATTTTTCATTTCTTCTTAATTGGCTGCCTTTCCTTCAATTACCAATGCCTTAAGCTCTGGAATTCCCTCCCTAAATTACTCTACCTCTCTCCCCTCCTTGAAGACACTCCTTAAAACCTATCTCTTTGACCAAGCTTTTGATCATCTGCCCCAATATCATTTTCTGTGGCTCAGCCTCAAATATTGTTTGATAACGCTCCTGTGAAACACTTTGGGACGTTTTACTGTGTTCGATGCACCATATAAATAAGTACAAGTTCTTGTTCTCTTTTGTAACAGTATAGCACTCCCTCAGCAGTATACTGAAGCATCAGCCCATTTTAAAAGCTCAAGTGCTGGAGCAGGTTATGAACCTATGAGCTGACTGAGATTCATGAGCAATTGCAACTGAGTCAAATTACCACTAACTTGGTAAGAGTGATTGCTGAAGGACACCAGAACTGTAAAGAATTTTCATAAGTTCATTTGGTGATGGAACTTTTGGGTAACTTTTGAGATATTTATCCACAAAAGGGATATGAAGTAAATGCCTAACCTCATTTTGGCATTAAAAAGTGACTAGGGTTGGCTAGTCAGCATAACCAAGCTGGCTGTGAGTAGCATGAAACCTCATAAACGTTCTTTGTGTCTTGCCTCGGCACTTCTATCAGCTTGTGTACCAATGGACAGTCTTCGATCAGCCCATTCCACAGGTTTTTTTCCCAGAGACTGCTCACTCTGGCACCTAAAATTAACCATGAATGAGATAAAATTGGGAAAAATATTCCACTTTGACTAAAATTGGGAGAGTCTTGCTTTTCCTCCTAAATGAATGGCCCGCTAACAAAATAATTCTCAAATTGCAAGTTTCAAAGTCATGTTGTTTTAGCAGTGAGAATTTTTTTCCCACACCTGTGAGGTGTTTCTTGGTTTTGGGATGCAGGTCAAATCAAATATGTCTGACCAATAATTAGATTCCTCTGTGCTTCTTTAAAAGGAAACTGACCCCAAACTGGATGCAGACTTCTACAGGACCTTATCTCTGTTGAAGAAGAAGGATCCCAAAATCTACCAAAAAGATGCACAGTTTTACACAGTGGAAGGTAGGCCCTGTTGCAGTTTGACTAGTACATGGTACCTAGGTGGTTAATTGAGTTGAGCAACTTTGAATGCCTAAGTGTTGGTACTTTCCCCCACATGGTGAATGCTCAGTCATTTAGGAAATTTCAGTGGTGGCAATGTTTTCTCACCTCTCTCTCCCACATCCTCTGTTTGAGGAGTTTTGACCAATCTGTGACATGGCTCTTTAACGTGCTGTTGTACCATCACACCTGTGGTCGCTGACCTACATTGGCTTCCGGACAACCAATACATCAGTTTTAAAATTCTAATTCCCATTTTCAACTCCTGCTTTGGTCTTACCCTTCTCTATCTCTATAAACTCCTCCACTCCACTTAAAATATTGGAACTCCAGGCACTTGGGCATCCCTTTTGTCCACCAGTGATGTAGGCTCTAAGTTTTGGAATTTCCTCCCTAACCCTCTTTTTTCCCCCCCCTTATGTTAAATTCACTATGTAAACACACGTCGTATATGATATTTTGCCCATTGTTGAGGACAAAAAGAAAACTTTAATTTATCTGTGTAATTTATATAATGTATTTCACAATCTTTGGCTGTGAACTCATTGGCACATCACATGAATTGCTTTTGGGATACAGCCACAGTTGTAATGTATGCAAACAACTGCCAATTAGTGCGCAACAAGATCTCACAAACAGTAATAAAGTAGATGACCAGATATTCTATTTTAGTGGTGTCAGCTGAGGGATAAATATCGATTTGGTCACTGGCAGAATTCCTCTGTGCTTTGTCGACTGATTCAATGGATCTTTTTACATCCATGTGAGATAGGGCCTTGTTTTAACATCTCATCCAAAGTTGACACCTCTGCCAATTAAGCGTTCACTCAGTACTTACACAGAAGTGTCAGCCCAGATTATGTATTCAAGTCCTGGAGTGGAGCTTGTGCCTGTGACTCTAAATTCCAAGATGATGCTATCACTGAGCCAAATTTAATGCTTCGTGGAACCTATAGAAGTGATGTATAGAAGTTCTGATGAAGAGTCATACGGACTCGAAACGTTAACTCTGTCTTCCTCTCCACAGATGCTGTCGGACCTGCTGAGTTTTTCTAGCTATTTTTGTTTTTGTTTCAGATTTCCAGCATCCACAGTATTTTACTTTTATCTATAGAAGTGATGGTTATCTAGCCATTTAAGTATCAAACTAAGAATTACTATAATGTTTCACCACACCTGCACATGGTTACCAAACTTGAGTATTGCCGGTAAGCAAGTGCCAGAAATATTGGTTGAGCAATGCACCTGGTTACATTTATCTAACAATGGAAAATATCAGATGCGTCCAACAGGTTCATCCGCATCTAAAAGAGAGTGGCTTACATGCCTCGAGTGAGATGCTTTGTTCTGATAAAGTCTCCGCCCGAAATATTAACCTGTCTTTCTCTTTTTTTTAACTACAGACAGACCGGTTGTGCATATCAAACATTTTTTTCCCACTTCAGATTTCCAGTATGGTTTCATTTTATGAATATTTGGCATCAGTCCGGGGGTGGGTAAGGAGGAGAGACAGGTGGAAAAATGATGCAGTTACTAGAGGGAACCTGACAGTAACCTCCCAAACCTTCTATTAGCAGAATCCAGCAAAGAAGGTAATGAGGAGAGGACTGCAAATAAAAGGAAAAAGGAGAAACCAATGTACCTGAAAGATTATGAAAGGAAGGTCATTCTTGAAAAGGAGGGGTAAGTCATATTTGGCGATGTTAAGGAATGTTGGAACTATAGCATGTTCTCTGTATTTAAATCTATTTTGGTCCAGCTACCATCCCGTCTCAATTTCATTCACATCTGTGGCTGATGTTTGAAGCCACTTTTTGTTGAGATCGCCATCCTTCTATTAGTGAGAAGCTGGCATTTGCTTGCCATGCATTCTCATCGTTTTGTTAGAGGGCTATCGCTTATGGGGAAGAAACGAATGGTTTTCCCATTTTTATAGAAGTAGAAGAATTTCATCCACCTTTTGCCAGCCTGCTAGTTAAGGCACTCAGTGTGGGGAAGGAGTCTCCCACTTGGAGGAAGAATCAAAAGTTTGAATGATCCAATCTTTCAATGAGTGCAAACTACTTCTGTAAGCAAAGTGTCTTCAGTGGATACCAATTTTCACCATTATCTTTGTGTAAAATTTGTATACCCAGAACATTCTTTTGTTTAATACTGAAAAAGACAGAATCTACTTGCCAACCAATCAGCACTCTCTTCTCATACATTATAAAGTTGTTGCTTCTCCTGACATTGGTATTCTTGCAATTGCCCTGATGAGGGCAAGACAAAAAGCTACAACACAATGTATTTTTTGGCAGTGCTCAAGTTCTGTACTACCAAACGACTATTCTTTTATTCCTTTCCTTAAATGTATTTATCTTTATTACAAAGGAAATATGAAGATGAAGAGAGTGATGAAGAAGAATCAAGAGTTGAAATTGAGGTAGGAATGCAGCAAGTTATTTTATTTGTGTTTATGCGGTTTGTTAGCCTATGTTATGGAAGACGGGATTATGTACATAGTTTTTATGTTTTGTTTTGTGTGTTTGTTTCACCTTTTTGATATTCTTCTCACTCTGATGTAGTGTGACCATGAGGTGGGGGAGGAGAGAGCTTCTGGTTACCAATTTGAAATTATCAGTGGTTTCCAAAAATTCAGAAAGATTAAGTGTAAAGATTAGCTCACTACCTGGGATCATTACCTAGGAGCAAGGTTCTGTGTTGAGTCTGCAGAATTGTTTGGCATATCCGTAGCAAAGTCTGGTCAGTTGGTATAGGTTTGGAAAGGTAGAGAGAAAAAAGGATTCATTAATCCCTGCCCATTTTTATAACTCTTTCCCTTCTTTTCTCAGAGGCACTGACTTAACTTGCATTTATATAATGCCCTTAACACAGTAAAATGTCAGCTGAGATGCCCCTTTTTCCCCAAATAACTGCTCCTCATCTGTCCCTAAGCTGAAATTGACCCAGGCTGAACTCTATACTGAGAGATAAAAACAAAAAACTGCGGATGCTGGAAATCCAAAACAAAAACAGAATTACCTGGAAAAACTCAGCAGGTCTGGCAGCATCGGCGGAGAAGAAAAGAGTTGACGTTTTGAGTCCTCATCACCCTTCAACAGAACTGGGTAATGTTAGGAGAGGGGTGAAATATAAGCTGGTTTAAAGGGGGGGTGCTGTGGTTGTAGGGACAAGGAAGCAGTGGTAGGAGCAGATAATCAAAAGATGTCACAGACAAAAGAACAAAGAGGTGTTGAAGGTGGTGATATTATCTAATCGAATGTGCTCATTAAGAATGGATGGCAGGACACACAAGGTACAGCTGTAGTGGGGGTGGGGTGGAAAGACTAACAGGGCATAAAAGGTATAGATTTAAAAATAATGGAAATAGGTAGGCAAAGAAAAATCTACATAAATTACTGGAAAAAACAAAAGGAAGGGGGAAGAAACGGGATGGGGATGGAGGAGGGAGTTCAAGATCTAAAGTTGTTGAATTCAATATTCAGTCCGGAAGGCTGTAAAGTGCCTAGTTGGAAGATGTGGTGTTGTTCCTCCAGTTTGTGTTGGGCTTCACTGGAACAACGCAGTAAGCCAAGGACAGACATGTGGGCAAGAGAGCAGAGTGGAGTGTTAAAATGGCAAGTGACAGGGAGGTTTGGGTCTTTCTTGCGGACAGACCACAGGTGTTCTGCAAAGCGGTCGCCCAGTTTACGTTTGGTCTCTCCAATGTAGAGGAGACTGCATTGGGAGCAACGAATGCAGTAAACTAAGTTAGGGGAAATGCAAGTGAAATGCTGTTTCACTTGAAAGGGGTGTTTGGGCCCTTGGATGGCGAGGAGAGAGGAAGTGAAAGGGCACGTGTTACATCTTTTGCGTGGGCCCAAATACTCCTTTCAAGTGAAACAGCATTTCACTTGCATTTCCCCTAACTTAGTCTACTGCATTCGTTGCTCCCAATGCAGACTCTACATTGGAGAGACCAAATGTAAACTGGGCGACCGCTTTGCAGAACACTGTGGTCTGTCTGGAAGAAAGACCCAAACCTCCCTGTTGCTTGCCATTTTAACACTCCACTTTGCTCTCTTGCCCACATGTCTGTCCTTGGCTTGCTGCATTGTTCCAGTGAAGCCCATTGCAAACTGGAGGAACAACACCTCATCTTCCGACTAGGCACTTTACAGCCTTCCGGACTGAATATTGAATTCAACAACTTTAGATCTTGAACTCATTCCTCCATCCCCATTCCCTTTCTGTTTCTTCCCCCTTCCTTTTGTTTTTTCCAGTAATTTATGTAGATTTTCCTTTTCCTACCTATTTCCATTATTTTTAAATCTATACCTTTTATGCCCTGTTAGTCTTTCCACCCCACCCCCCACTAGAGCTGTACCTTGTGTGTCCTGCCATCCATTCTTAATGAGCACATTCGTTTAGATAATATCACCACCTTCAACACCTCTTTGTTCTTTTGTCTGTGACATCTTTTGATTATCTGCTCCTATCACTGCTTGCTTGTCTCTACAACCACACCTCCCCTCCCAACTTCTCTCCCTCCATCCCCCCACCCTGTACCTTAAACCAGCTTATATTTCACCCCTCTCCTAATATTACCCAGTTCTGTTGAAGGGTCATGAGGACTCGAAACGTCAACTCTTCTCCGCCGATGCTGCCAGACCTGCTGAGTTTTTCCAGGTAATTCTGTTTTTGTTTTGAACTCTATATTCGTTTTACCTGCCACCAGTGCACATGTACCTTCCAACAAAGGTTGCTGGACAGCAGTCACAAGAAGACTCTGGCTGATGTATTTTTCTGCTACATAGCCAAAATCATTTGTGGCTTTCCCACTACTGCCCTACTCAAATCAACTAATTCAGCACAGACCTGCATCCAAGCCTATGATCATTTAGTCATTGCCACTTTACACAGAGTCGTACCTTTATCCGCTAGGCCATCATGGGAATTAATTTAGTTTGATAAAACAAGTTTTGGTATCTTGAAAAGCTGGAATTCTTTTCAATGAACATGTCAGTAATGTTTCCCTCAGCTTTCAATGTTCTAGGTATCTGAAGAAGTCTCTGTAGACCATTATTCTAAAAGGTGCCTGCAAACAAGAATGTAAAGTTTCTTTGTTTTTGTGATGATGACATGTTGGATCTTCTTTCAGAGAGCAACATCCCCCAGTTATATGGAAGAACAGAAACAACTGAGAGAAAAGTGAGTATATAAGAACTAGTCCTTGCTTGAATGCAGTATGACATTTTCCTAGTCCGTCCATCTAATTGTTGTTTTCAGACCAGGAATCTTCCTTTACCCTTTACTTGTTGCTCTGATGACCTTCCTGTCCAAATGGCTACGATACTCTTAATTCCACGTCGTTTTATTTGCCAGAAGTCTCTCATATGATACTTTATTGGGTATATTAAAAAAGTATATAAAACACATCCACCTCGTTTTCTTTTCCTGACCTCTGTGAAATTTCTTCAGTGCATTATATAAAGTTGGTCAAGACATTTTAGCAGTCTAGCCCCAATTAACTCCTGTTTCTCCAAGTGCAAGTAATTTGACCCCATGTGATAGAGTTGAGGCAGTTAATCGACCAATGGGTTAGGCTAACTTCCCCATAATTTCTTGCCTAATCCCATCTCCTATTGTGGAAGAATGGAGTTAAATTTGCCACCCCAAAACTTTGGCACCAATTTTGAAAAATTACAGTCTGAGTCTGTATTGTTTCTGTCTCGGTCTAGCTGCGTCTCCATGGGTAGCCTCTGAGTCAGAAGGTTGTGAGCTCAAGCCCCACTCCAGAAACTTGAGCAGAAAAATCTAGAATGACACTCCAGTGCAGTGCTAAGGGATTGCTGCACTCTCAGAGCTGCTGTCTTTCAGATGAGATATTAAACTGAAGCCCCACCTGCTACCTATATAATACTCCAGGCCTGGTCTAGGCAGGGCAGAAGGAGGCTCATCTGAACTGTGCTGGCAATGTGAAATGGGAGCTCGTATCACCTAGGTATGACCCTACCAGTTGGCAAGGGCCATAACCTTCCATCACCTTAATGACTCGAGCTGGATTCGGAGGTCAGAGGGAAAAGATTTTACACTAACCTGCCATGCCACTCACTTTCCTCGAAGTTACACATTATAAAGTTTTTTGCATAGCTTTTCTCATCGATTGTTCTGCGCTTTCTTTAGTTTTCGTAAGTTTGTTGAAGACAACGATGAGGACAGCGACGATGGTGACTTTGGTTTTCTGAAACCACGGATGAAATCTAAAGAGGAGAAGGTGATTATTTTTTTATTCTCCGTTCCTGATCTCTCTGCTGCAATGACTGTGTGGGCAAGATGACAAGTTTGGGGCAAGTGTGGGTCACCACATCCATTACCAGGAGAAATTTTTTTTTTGTGTGGCAAATGTTTTATCTTATCGCTCGGCTCCACGTTATAAGAGCCAAATACTGCGGATGCTGGAAATATGAAATGAAAACGGAAAGTGCTGGAAAGTGCAGGTCTAGCAACATCTGTAGAGAGAGAAACAGAATTAACATTTCGAGTCAAATGTTAAGAAGATGTCTCAAAATGTTGACTTAGTTTCTCTCTCCACAGATGCTGCCAGACCCGAGTATTTCCAGCATTTTTTGTTTTCAATTCACATTTTCATTGTTGCCTTAACTCTTCATATAAAATTGTAATAATTCCACATTGTGTGTAGGAATACATGAGATATGTCACATTATGTCCTATCATTACCTACTGTCAATGTAACATTGCAACGAGGTTGTGAGGGGGTGAACACTGAAATGAGTGCAAAATGTACAATCCTTTCTGTTCATTCATAAACTAACACTCGACTTTCAATATTCCAATAGCATGGGTTTCGGGGTCATTGCTGATATTGGTTACTGAGCAACTTTGACTCTGCTCAACTGTGTTGTTTAAAATTAGGCGGTTCGAATTTATGAGGTATGACTGATGAGAGGCCAGGCTAGACACTTTTCAAGATGGAAAACGAACATTCTGTTATTTTATGCTCAATCTTAACTGGAGCCATTGCTTCAAAATGCCATGAACCCCAGCTGTCTTAAATTTCCTGCTTTCCACATTTTCATTTCCTCCCCATGGGAGTACAGTGGATAATGTTGTGAACAGTGTCTGTTATTGCTGAAGAAAGAGACATGCTATTGAAGCTTTTCATCTTGTACTAATCAGGACAGATACAAGAATATCAACTTTCAAAGGAAACAACAAATTATACTGCTCAAGAAAAGGGATGCTGATTGGTTGGCAAGTTGGCTGTGATTGGTTGAGGCATTGCCATGGTGAATGCACCAGGAAGCTACTGTCCCCCAAGCTTTTTATTCAAAAAAGATGCAATTTCTGGACATAATCCGTTTGCTTTCGGAGGGCAAGTCCCCGCATGTGAATATATGTAGCTTCTAGCAGGTATAAATGAGTTACGCTGTGAGCTCGACTGATAATCTTAAATTGGTTGTTAGTGTAATTCTTATCACAGTCATGATTTTTCAGCAAATGCTGCCCAATCTCAGAATCCCATCTAACATTAGACATTATGTTCTGAGTTTTGCAAGTACAGGTTGATTGAGTATGATCCATACTCTGCCTGTTGTGAACAGCTGAAGGGGCATGCTGTTTGAAACGATCCACTGCCGGTCATTGGGACATCTGGCCTACATACCTGGCATCACACCAGCACTGAAATTCATATACTATATTACTCATGGCGTGGTAGGCAGAATGTCTTTTTGGCTTGGCGGCAGCATCCTGTTAGTGGAAAACACCACTCAAGTTGCCACTGCATAGTGGTAGTGTGAAATGGCTAGTTTCGCTATTGAGTATAGGAGTTGGGATTTTATAGTGAGGTTGTATAAGACATTGGTGAGGCCAACTTGGAGTATTGTGTGCGGTTCTGGTCGCCTAACTACAGGAAGGATATCAGTAAGATTGAGAGAGTGCAGAGAAGATTTACTAGGATGTTGCCGGGTCTTAAGGAGTTGAGTTACAGGGAAAGATTAAACAGGTTAGGACTTTATTCCTTGGAGCATAGAAGAATGAGGGGAGATATGATAGATGTTTACAAAATTATGAGGGGTATAGACAGAGTAAATGTAAGTAGGCTCTTTCCACTTAGGTTAGGAGAAATAAACACGAGAGGACATGGCTTTAGGGTGAAAGGGGAAAGGTTTAGGGGGAACATTAGGGGGAACTTCTTCACTCAGAGAGTGGTGAGAGTGTGGAACGAGCTACCATCATCTGACATGGTAAATGCGGGCTCACTCTTAAGTTTTAAGAATAAATTAGATAGATACATGGATAGGAGAGGTCTGGAGGGTCATGGACTAGGTGCAGGTCAATGGGACTAGCGGAAGAATATTTCGGCACTGACTAGAAGGGCCGAGTGGCCTGTTTTCTGTGCTGTAGTGTTCTATGGTTCGCCCGTTGCTCAAATTTTTGAGAGCCTTTGCCCTGAGACTGGGCACTTTTCAGGTCCAAAAGTGTCGGCGTAGGCCCGTTTGTGAGCATGCGCGATATACACTGAGCAATGATCTGATCGGGGCAGCCATTTTCCCACAGGTTAACCTTGATGCGCACCCTATTTCGGCATTAAGCTTGCACGTTGAGCAAATGGCTCAGGCCCTACTTATGAGATTGCCGTTAAGGCCAATTTTGTAGCCCGTGGAGCTGTAGGAATCCCAACGCAGATATTAACCAGTGAAGGTAGGCTTGCAGCAGATAGTACTAGGGAACCCATTGGCAGAAAACCGTCAAGGAAAGGGAACTCATTAGACTGCTCCATTTCAAAGCTGAATTTAGAGTGCAGGATGGGGCACATTGAGGTGTGCAAGGAAATTCTTATGTGTAGCTGCAGATTCAAATATAGCAAACATGTCATCTACATATTGGAAATCTGCAAGGGGTAAGAGGTTAGGGGGTCATTCCACCAAAAACGCTTTTTATATGGAAACTGACGAAAATGTTAGTGCCTATTAGTTTAATTTAGTCAGTAGTGATCAATCCTTGTTCCCCTTTCAAAGGAAAAAGAGGAAGAATCCTACATTAACTGGCTGAAAGGGCAAAATGATTTACAAACGAAGGAGGAATTGCAAGACATGGTGAGTACTCCCTATTTAATTATCATTAACTTGGCATGAGCAAACATGAGATCTCTGTGCATATGCATAATCTGCCTGATTCATATTACATTTTATAATATTAAAAATGGGCGCAAAGATGTTCCAATCCTTGCTTGCATCTTATAAACGGTGGAAAGGCTTTTTGGAGTCACATGGTGAGTTACCTGCTGCAGAATACCTCTGACCTGGTCTTGTAGCCACAATATTTATGTGGCTGGTTCAGTTACGTTTCTGGAAAACGGTAACCCCCCCACCGCCCTTTGGATATTGATGGTGAGGAGTTTCATCAGTGGTAATGCTGTTGAATATTAGGGGGAGCTGATTAGATTCTCTGTTTTTGGAGATATTCGTTGCCTGGCACTTTAGTGGTATGAATGTTATAACAAGAAATTGCATTCCCCGGTGTGGTACTTAGCCAAAAAAAAAAGTTTCAAATTTATTACCTTGTTTGCTGATCCTGGCTGGGGCAGTATTCAGGGTGCTACAAAGGATTGTAATATCTCTGAGCTTTGGATGGGAGACGAAATAGCCAGATCAGTGACTTATTGTAAAGCAGGCACTTGCAGATATCTAACCAGACTTTCACGTAAAGAATGGCCACAGTGATCAAAAAAATGCCCCTCTTACAGTTTAATATAGCAGTACAGCAACTTCACTTCCCTGAAGTTGTGCATTGCTGCTCATAGCCCAGAGGCAATTTATAATTACCCTGCACAAGGCTGAAATAATGTCAGAGATTAGATCTGTAATTTCCTGCGCTTCAAATACTTTGATGCATGGGAGTTTCAGTCCTGTGAGGGTTTTCCATAGTTGACCGCGCACTTGCTAGCATCACCAGGTTTTGCATTTCCCTTGCATTTGAATGACTGCCTGCATTGACCCTAGTCAAAAACAAATTAGTCTCTTGATGTCAGCAAGTACCATTGGCTCACCACAACTGAATGTATTACCAGACAAGGGAGGGTTTCACCAATGCTCAGGCCAAATTTTAATCCTGGAGTGGCCCTGCAAATATAATTTTGTCTAAAAACTGGCTACTCTTAGGATTAATCTGCTTTTAAAAATGAGCCATTTCCATTTGAACACTTCTTAAATAAGTGGCTTTGAAAGGTAGTTTTTTTTAACGTTACATTGAAACAACTAAATTAATTTTTTCAACCAGAAGTGTTCAAAGTGTAACCCCGGACCATGTGAAACCTTTCAGTGAAGGGCCTACCCTGTATATATACCAGTATTGAAATCTAGTGACTTTCCAGGTTGTCCAAAGTAACCCTATGTCTCATGCTTATGTCAAACAGCTTGGCATGTTTATCTGCATCAAAAACGTCATATAAATGGTATTAATTAGCACATGGGGTGACTTTTATCATTGGCTTTTATGATTTATTTCCTAATTTTATTTTACTGTAAGCCTTATTTTACAAACACTGTTGTCAAAAAATAAGTGCCTTATAAATTGGTCTGGTTTGAAATATAAAGCTGCCTAGCTTTAGGAATTTCTCTGTCTAGCCCTGGATGCAAGGAGAGAGACAGTGCTCTGCCGTTGCCTAGACCCATTGGGAGACGAGTACATTTGTGAATGTTTTAGGCCACGCTGTAGTACTTTGGTAGCATGTCACACTCCACATTCTAAGTGTACAGAATTACAGAATTCATCAAAGATGTTGTGCCAAGTTGCATTCCACAGACGTGGATTCATTTTGTTGATTGCTTTTCCCTTCACTTATAGCATTACTTAACTCATATGTGCTCTAGTGGGAAAGTGCTAAATGAAATGCAGGCAATCCTTGTTCCTGTGCCAACTAGTAACCTGCTTCAAGAGTTGCACTGAAGTCAGAGGGTGTATCATCTGCCCTCTGTACAATGGCTGTTGAGAAAATATATTTTTTAAGAAGATCCCGTCCCTTCAGAAAATCACTTTCTATGTTGGCACACGTCATTTGTACAAAGAGAAAGCGTATTGAGAAAAATAACACCTTAAAAACGTAATCCTACATAAATCTAGGTAGCATAACATCAAATTCTTGTTAAGATTAGTCTAGTTCTGTTGGCCAGTGGATGGCAAGACTGCAGCAGTGCTGTTATCTGAGGATTTGTTGGCTTCTCATCAGAATGGCATGGCATCTTTGCCTGAAGTTTCCCTCCCTTTGAGGAAGGTGCCTTGCTGCGCTGCTCTCACTTTCCCAAGGCAGTTTAATGTAGACTGGGAATCCGAGAGATAATGTTTCAAGTCTATTTTCTAGCTATGCTGCCGGACTGTGGCACCTTGCTAAGTGTTTGGGAATTGCTAGACTTATTCAAAATATATTTCCTTTTACTGAATCTCAATTTGTTGTGATGCAGAAATACCTGAGGGATTATTGGAATGATCCTCAGCTGGAAGAGGGAGAGAAGTTCCTGCGGGACTATATTCTCAATAAGCGATATCTTGATGAGGAGGAAGAGGAGGAAGAGAGGTAAGATAAATTTTAAGTGCCATGTTCAAATTCTTTCATGATTCCATCACTTCATTTAACATTTGAGTAATTTGGAAATAAGTTGTTCCTTCTGATGTTCTGAACCCATTTGAGGTAAAATTGTGCCGTGTGGTAAGAGTGCGTGACTGTGTTCATGTTCTAGCCAAGATGTTTATCTGAAATGATTTAATGGCTTCTTTAAAATAGTGCACTAGAAAGATGAACTATGGACACAATCAGCTGTTTTATTGCACAATGCAATTTTAGTCATTTAAAATTGAATAATCAGCAGTGGTATTTTTGTTGGGTGCTGATATCTTTTATCAGTCCATGTTGTACAGTATGTGTAAGATAAAGCTCAGGAATGCTTATTCGGGTGTTGCTTTGACCAAAAAGGGCATTGAAGTGTACTTGCAAGTTGGCAAATATTAATCATAACAGTTCAAAAAATCCTTGCATTTATATGACAACTTATAATATAGTGAAATGTCCAAGACCCTTCACAGGGGCATTATAAAGCAAAGTCTGACACTGACCCACAAAGAGATATTAGGACAGATGACCAAAAGCCTGGTCAAAGAGGTAAGTTTTAATAAGTGTCTTTACCTTGCTTTCCTCCTTTGAGAGGTGTTTGTTAATGATATTGTTAGAATACACAGGTCAAGGGTATTGTTTAATTGAGTACTTTGAGCTCGTATAATTATGGAATTCTGGACACTGGGGGCGAGGGGGGTGAACTGTAAAACTAAACAAAGTCAATACTGTCTCAAAGAAAAGCTCCATGTCTTGGTTTTGACTTCACCAACCGGCTTGGATTCTATTAACAGCAGAGAGTTGTAGGGAAGGTGGGGCCTAGGCAACTGAAGGCATGGCCACCAATAGCGAAGCAGTTAAAATTGGGGGTACACAAAAGGCCAGAATTTGAGGAGAGCAGAAATTCCACATGGTGGCAGGGTATGTTGTAGGGTTAGAGAAGATTAAAGAGATAGGGACCGGTGAGTTCATGGAGGGATTTGAAAACAAGGATGATAATTTTAAGTCAAGACACTGCATTGACTGGGAACTGATGTAGGTCAGCATTCACAGGGGTGATGGAGGAACCAGGCCTATGTATCACCTTTCACGACTTCAGGTTGCTCCCAAGGACGTTACAGCCTATTAAGTGCTTTTGAAGTATAGTCACTGATGTAATGTAGGAACTTCAGCAGCCAATTTGCACACAGCAAGGTCCCACAAATAGCAATTAGGTAAATGTCCAGATAATTTGATTTTGGTAATGTTGAGTGAGGGGTAAATATTGACTCCAGGACACTGGGAAGAACTCTCCTGCTCTTTGAAATAATGCCATGGGAGTTTTTCAACATAATGTTTTCAAATGTGCAGTACTGAGGGGTCTGAAGAATCGGGGCCCTGTGTATTGCCGCCTAACAACACACTGTCTCAAGAATTCACGATTGTTATTTCTGTTGTCGTTTGACTCATTTTTAAAACACAACATCAACAGAAAATATAGATAAAGGGTAGCCCGCAATTGGATTTTCATTTTCAGGTGTTCCTGTTGTATGTTGTTCTGTATTGTTGTTTGCAAGGTGTCTTCCATATAGTATGTAATTGTAAGGGGTCTCTGGGAGTGTGTGATTGTCGGGAGCCTTTCGGTGTGTGTGTGTGTGTGTGTGTATATAATTGTAGGGGGCCTCTGGGAGTGTGTGTGTGTGTGTGTATAATTGTAGGGGGCCTCTGGGAGTGTGTGTAGTTGTAGGGGGCCTCTGGGAGTGTGTGTGTGTGTGTGTAATTGTAGGGGGCCTCTGGGAGTGAGTGTGTGTGTGTGTGTGTATAATTTTAGGGGGCCCCTGGGAGTGTGTGTGTAATTGTAGGGGGCCCCTGGGAGTGTGTGTGTAATTGTAGGAGGCCCCTGGGAGTGTGTGTGTAATTGTAGGGGGCCCCTGGGATTGTGTGTGTAATTGTAGGGGGCCCCCGGGAGTGTGTGTGTAATTGTAGGAGGCCCCTGGGAGTGTGTGTGTAATTGTAGGGGGCCCCTGGGATTGTGTGTGTAATTGTAGGGGGCCCCCAGGAGTGTGTGTGTAATTGTAGGGGGCCCCCGGGAGTGTGTGTGTAATTGTAGGGGGCCCCTGGGAGTGTGTGTGTAATTGTATGGGGCCCCTGGGAGTGTGTGTGTAATTGTAGGGGGCCCCTGGGAGTGTGTGTGTAATTGTAGGGGTTTCTGGAATTGTGTGTATAATTGTAGGGGGCTTCTGGGAGTATGTGTATATTTGCAAAGAGTGCTTCTTTATAGAAAAGTTTAAAATCATGTAACTTAGAGATGAAGATCTTGTGAAGAATGTTGCTGTAAAATTGAGCTCGGGTTTAGGGAAGGGAAACCCACCAGCCATGGTTCTTGCCTTTGATCACCATCTACTGACTCCGCTGAAGCGTTGGTGGTGCCCTTCACTGCTGAATAGCACAGCTTTGCACATGAGAAATGGCCATTTGTTTGAGGTATTAAGTGGGGCATACGAACCCTGTGGAACCTGTAACCTCACCATTCAGCACATAGATATGGGGGGATGGAGTGGAGAGGAGAATAAACTTTTCAGTTTTTAAAAAATATAGTTCCCAATGCAATGCTCGTACAGCCACCATTTTCCCTCCTTTTCCTTATTCCCTCCCCGGCCACACCCTCACCTCCCCTCTCTCCCAACCCTCCGAAAATAAAACTGCCTTTTCTTCCTCATCTTTACAGTAAGAATGTAAGCACCATTTTAAGTGGAAGCTCAAGGAGCTTAACCTTAAAATTAGAGCTAGGGTGTTCAGGGTGCACGCAGTCTAGTAGAAATCTGGAACACTTTTTTAACCCCAAAAAGCTGTGAAGGCTGTGGATCAATTGAAAATTTCAAAACTGAGCTAGATGGGTTTTTTTGTTAGGGCAAGGGTGTTGAGGGTTACGGAACTGAGGTGGGTGGATGGAGTTGAGATGCACGTCAGCCATGATCTATGTGAGTGGAGGAACCGGTTCAAGGGGCTGAATGGTGCCCTCCCTGTTCCTATGGTCCTAACTTGCGAATCGAATTCCTGCAGTTCTCTGACTGTAACCCCGGTGAACTGTTACATGTCAAAGTTAGGGCACTGGCAGGTCAGCCATCTGGGGCAAAGGATATGTGTCACCTTGATACAGTGTTGTTTGATGGAGTAACGATGATTTTACTGAGCCACAGGCACTTAATTCTCTGGCTCTGGGTTGACTGGCTGCTCTGACGTGTCTTTCGATGAGTTGCTGCTGGTATCGAAACCTGGTCGAGTAATTTCTGCAGTGAATCATCAGATGCCTCAGCCAATTAAATATAAATTGAGGATGAGCGGGAATTACGAAATCGGCCGTCGTTTTTTTTTTTTTTTTTTAAATTACAAAATTACTTTTTTCCCTCCCAAAGTGTCACCTGCTTAACCCAGGTCGAGGGAGGAGGGCCTGCAAATCATTCCACTCACTGCTGGTATTATAAACAGCTGATTGGCCAGTTCCAAAGATTTGTCGTTAGAGGTCTTAACCAATGAAACATTAGCTGGCGACAAGTGGGAATTTTGAAACTGCTAATCTAAAAATTAACACAATACATTTTTCCCTCCAAATTTGGAGCTTCCTTGACCCAGGTCAAGGGAGGGTTTGGAGACCTCTGACTGCTGGTAGCAATTGCCTAATTCCAATCATATGTTATCAAAAAACTTGACTAATGAAATATGAGGTAGCAACGAGTGGGAATTATGAAACTTCTATTTTAAAATTTTAAAATAATTACTTTTTTTCCTGGTGAGATGCCACTAGGTTAGATCAAGAGGAGGGTCTAGAGACACCCTATTCAGACCTCTTCTGATGCCCCTGCTATATCCCCTGCTCCTGCAAGGTGGAGAGTAGCTCATGCAGGCGAACAGCCCCGGTGTTGTACTCCTCCAGCCCTTGTAAATTTCTGAGCCCCTCCAGTTCTGGCCTCGTGAACACCCCAAATTTTCATTACTTCATCATTGGTGATCATGTCGTCAGCTGCCAAGCCAGCCCCGAAGGACTGGAATCCCCTCCCCTAAACCTCTTTGCCTCTCTACCTTTCTCTCCTTTTGATGCTCCTTTAACCCAAGCTTTTGGTCACCTATCCCATTGTCTCCTCATGTGAATCATTGTCAAATTTTGGTTGATAAATGCTCCGGTTAAAGGTGCTATATAGTTATAAGTTGTTATCAGCACCAACCCACCATATGTAAGTGTTTAGTTTCTTTATGGTTTGACTGATAAATTTACCAACTGGTGTATTACTCAGCCATATAGACTATTAGAGGTTCCTTATTCAATCCATAATCTGTTAGCTAATCTCACCTGGTTCAATGCTCAAGGCCAAACAATGTGCTTCACGAGTCCTTAGCTAGGGACAAAAACAGTCCATTAAGATCCAGTTCTTGATTACCCCAAAATGGAAGCTTCTAAAATGTACACAGCATCATGTTCCATGATGCATCAGTGCTGATTGCATGCTACTCCTTTTACATTACGTGGGGTTATCCAGCACAAAAATAGGTTATTCACCCCAACTGGTTCATTCTGGTCTTTATTGCTCCATTCGAGCCTTCTCCCATCTTTCCTCAGCTAACCTCTATCAGCATAACCCTCGATTTCTTTCCCCCTCATGTAATTATCCAGCCTCCCATAAATGCGTCTATGTTACTTGCCTGAACCACTCCTTGTGGTAGCAAGCTCCATGTTCTCGCCACTACTTGGGTAAAGAAGTTCCTTGTTTTTAAAATTTATTTATTTATTCATTTATTGGATGTGAGTGTCACTGGCTAGACCAGCAATTATTCCCCATCTCTAATTGCCCTTGAGAAGGTGGTGGTGAGCTGCCGCCTTGAACCACTGCAGTCCATGTGTTGTTGGAACACTCACTGTGCTGTTAGGTAGGGGCTTCGAAGATTTTGACTCAGTGACAGTGAAGGAACGGCGATAGAGTTCCAAGTCAGGAGGAGTGTGTGTGGTTTGAAGGTGGTGGTGTTCCCATGCATCCCCATGAATTCCCTATTTGATTTCATGATGAGTATCTTAAATTGATTGCATCTAGTTTTGTTCTTCCCCTTTTCCTTTGCATCAACAAGAGATACAGGTGGAGATCTGAGTGGGGTGTCTCCAGACTTGCTCCTGACCCAGTGTAAGGAAACCTTTGAGGGAAAAGTGTAATTTATTTTAAATGGCAACATCATAATTCTTGCTGTTTGCCAGCTCATAAACTGTTGGTGAAGACAAAGCCAGACTTGACAGTGATGTGCTTCATGGTTCAATAGTCACTTTTTTGGCTGACGCTTCAATGGCCATTTGGCTGAGATACTAGTAGATTGTCGATGTAGATAAAACTGCATCAGCAGAAGTAGATGTCTTCAAGGCGGGGGTGGGGGGGGCAGAAAAAAATGAAGATTTTTAAATTGAAGTCCAGTAACATTTCATAAATTGTGTCAAGACTGAGAGTTATCTTCAGATTAAGTGGGATTAAAGGTTGTGGGATCATTGGACCAGGGAAAGTAGACATAATTTGGTCTCCATGTTCAAGTCATATTGAGCTCTGCTTTAAATGCCCTGCATGACAATCAGATATCCTGCCAATAAACAAATTTAGGTCAACAACAGAGGATGTTCTGGCCTTTCCAGCTGTATCCCAACAGGGAGGCATCAGCTTTGGTGATGGAGAAATTGTCAAACAAAAAGCACCCTGAATTGCACCAGTATTGCCAATTAAAAGAGAAAAAAATATTCTTTGGTCCCTGAATGACAATAACATATAATGCTGGACTGGGAACTGCATTGAGACATTCAACCCACCTGCCTTCAATGGATTTCAACCTAAGTGTTAATGTGTAATCTGCAACAACCCCGAAATCTTCTCTTCTCTCCTCCTCCTCCTCTCCCCAAATGTGGTCTTAAACTTGTACACGGCTAGATTCCACTGTATTGCAGCACAACTGCTGTTGCTCACCTTTTGACCAATTTGTAGCTGACCCAGATCTTGAGGAGGAAGAGAAAGGTACCCTTGTATGTTTAGTCTTAGACTTGTGCATATGTTCATACGTATAATAATTTGGTTTCTTCAGTCGTAACACTGCAGACATTTGTGGGAAGCTCCCTCCATTTTAGACAGCTTGATGCAAGCTCATAGTTTGTTTCCTGTTTCCTTGTCTTGATCTTGAAGAATTCCCACTTATGATGAGATTGTTCAGGATGAAGTGGACGACTCTGAAGATGATGGGGAGCAATTTCTGAGGAAACAGGAAAACTTTGAAAGAAAGTATAACTTCAGATTTGAAGAACCCGATGCAGAATTTGTAAGCAGAAAGCTGTCTGTCTATAGATAGCATTTTATCTCTCGCTTCATTAGTCTCATTTACAACAGCTGTTCTTTTATTTGTAGATGTAAGTAAAGTCCCAATTTCACTGTTCATTCTGCTCAGCTAGCTGCTTAAAACCAACCCAATCCTGGGTAGAGATGTGTTGGGGAGGAACTGACAAGGTTTCCTGCTCCTGATCATTGTCCAAAACCCACTGCCCAAGAGTGACTTTTGGGAGAGGACAGGATCGGGTTCAGCTGCGGTCTGGCTATTGAATTATCGGCCAGCATTCGAGTAGGCTTCCACGTGAGGCATGGCCATCCAGGAGAGAGAGATCCCAGGCCAGCTGCCTTCTGTCGCTCTATACAGGTGCACATTTCAATGCCTTCAGGAAAGTAATAATGGACGGAGGTGGTGAGGGGAGACAAAAAGCAAAATAGTGGCTAAATTCATGTATGTGGCTTCCAGAAAAGATGGCAGAGTGCCACCGAAAGATGACCAGGAGCAGATGATATGTTTGCCCGTGTGATGTTGCAAGACATGGAGAAAGATGTCAGGAATGGTGGAAAGGAACTGGTTGGGGGAGAGCCATGAATAACCAGTTTAGTTTTGAAAGTACAACAGGAATGTTGATATTGCAATAATGTAAATTGATTTCTGAAGCTTGCTCCAAATAACTCCCTGGTGGACAGAAGTTGCAGCACCACTGATAAAATAATAGAATGATACAGCACAAGAAGGGGACAATTTGGCCTGTTGTGCCTGTTCCAGCTCTATGAAAGCACTGAACAATTAAGGGCTATAATCTCCCTATTGTCCTGCAAATTTTCCCCATGGTTGTGACAGTTGATGCACAAAATTCAATGGGAAACATGGGTATGGCAATTTATAGTTGTAAAGATGGGCACATTAACATGTACATTTTACAGTAATAAGCTAGATTTGGTGTGAGGTATTGAATTTCCTTTATTTCCCATTTTTTCTGTACAAAGTTCAAGGTGAGGGGCGGGAGGTTTAGGGGGGATGTGAGGAAAAACTTTTTTACCCAGAGGGTGGTGACGGTCTGGAATGCACTGCCTGGGAGGGTGGTGGAGGCGGGTTGCCTCACATCATTTAAAAAATACCTGGATAAGCACTTGGCATGTCATAACATTCAAGGCTATGGGCCAAGTGCTGGTAAATGGGATTAGGTAGGCAGGTCAGGTGTTCCTCACGTGTCAGTGCAGACTTGATGGGCCGAACGGCTTCTTCTGCACTGTGAGATTCTGTGAATAAGAACTCCCCTTTTAAATAAAATGGTATTTTCAGTCACCTTTCTGCTCTGATCCTTGCTTGCACAGACCCATGGCAAGACAGTGATGAAAGGGCAGTGTCATATCTAGCTGCACTCCTGGAAGCCTCTGCAGGGTCGTTTGATGATTTTTTTTTTTGTTTGGGGCTTTGGGACCCTCCAAAACATTGATGCATTCCTCCCTCTTTTAAAGATAAAATCATACCCAAGAACAGTTGCCACCTCAGTCAGAGCAAAGGACGACAGAAGGAAGCGCAAAAGAGAAGAAATCAAGGAAAGGAAGAAAAAAGTAAGCGTGTTTTTCGATTATTTTCACTTGATTTAAAATTACCATTAAGGCTGAATGGTGCCTGTGTGAGGGCTTGGAATATTTCTCCACAGATTGCCTATTGATTGTATTGAACGTGTTTCCTCCAGTTTTAACCCAACTTATGTGCAGTGCATATTAACTTAGCAATAGTCTTGACTACCCCCAGTGTATAAAATGCAGCCCTCTAGTCCCATCACTACTCTATAAAGTTCAGCCTTTTCTCCCAATGTGTAAAGCACAGCCCTCAATTCCCATTCCCACTACCAGCTCCAGATATACAGTGGACTAGCACATTGCATCACAGAGGGATAAATAGTTGTGCACCCACAATGCGGCACATGGTGAGTTCTTCGGTTTCACTGTGTCTGGGAAATCCCCAAGCACCATCCAAACACAGCAGGGAAATTGCAGGGCGCTGGCCTGCCTAGCAAAGCTCCATAAACAAGCTCCCTATTTTTGTTTCCATCTTCGTCAATGGTTCCTTTAGGAGAAGGAAAAGAAGCAAGAGGAGATAAAACAGCTGAAGAAGCTGAAGAGGATGGAGATAATCAACAAGCTGAACCGGTTAAAGGAGATAACCGGGAATGAAACCGTTGGCTTCAATGAGCAGCACTTGGAGGAGGATTTTGACCCAGTAAAGCACGACCAGCTCATGCAGGTTTGATACAAGATGCAAAATGAAACTGGACTTTGCAGAGTTAGTTTTGCCACTTTACAAAATGAAAGCAAGCTTTCCTGACCAGAAAACCTTTTCTTAATTTTTCTCCCTGCAGCAATTCTTCAATGATGACTATTATGGAGTGGGAGATGAGCAAAAACCACAGTTTGAGAATGAGGAGGAATTCGGTGGTAACTTATCATCTTTTAGAAATTTAATTGAAAGATGTAAATTAAGTACAGCCACACTAAAGTCCATGAGTTTCCACGCTCTCAGAAATCGTGGGAGGTGGACTACATATTCACAATGCATTTTCAGTATTACTTGTGGAGTCACCAGGATGGATGGGTGGATTGGGACCTGGGGCATAGTTGTCACGTTAAGGTGCTAGCCAGGCCTGATCCATTGCTAAATTGCTAAGACAAATGCCACATTTTTAAAGGTATGGTTAGAAATATGTTAAGTGATTGCATTTCCAAGTCACTCAAAAGAAATGGGCTCTGTTTGCCTGGACTCTGGTTTTCAGTTCTCAGCTTTGTGTGTATCCATTGGAGCCATGTTTGCTCCTCTTCCCTGCTATTGTAACTTGATGCACTGCCCAAAATGAGCAACATATTTATTTTTAAATTTAGTTTTGTATGTGTGCGTGTAAATGTCAAGTTGTCAAAAGTTTAATTACAATGAAGTTTTATTTTTGAAATGGCTCTTGTGTTGACTGCATTCTTGCCCTTCTACACATTGTTACAGCATGCATTTTCATTTGCGCATTCTGTGACTGAGGAGTGCTGTTGGTGTGATTCCTGTAACATTCCCAACATGTGACATGGAGTTGACAGGACCCCATAAGAGGGAATGTTCCCTTGCACGTTTCAACATACCTTATAGCACACATCCCTAGGATTGACCTCAGCTCTGTTCCGACTTTAGCTGATCTCAAGTTGGGCGACAAGGTGGCACTTCAGTCACCCTCAGGAAAGGTTTCCATTCCTGATTGCTGTTGAGTGCCTTCTGCTGGAAAAATTTGTGTTTGTCTATGGACGTTGGATGAAAATACTGCGGATCTTAGATGTAATGCTAATAATGGTTAAATAATTAGCAAGTCCTGAGAGCCACTGTTTAACCAATCTTATTGGCAAAGGAGGGCACATGAGATGAGACTCTAGCAAAAAAAGCAAAGAATGCATTACTTGTATACTTTTTTGAATAGATAAGATGAATTAATTGCAATTCTTATTTACATTTATATCAGATGAGTGGAATTGGGACACATGGACAGGAAAGGAAGATGGCTACGCAGAGCAAGAGGGAGAAAAACAGTGGCAGCATGAGAGTTTTGAACCACACTGCGATGATCCAGATTTTATTGTAAGCTTTATTTGAATTCTCATATGGTGAATTGACGTTGCTGCATAATTGAATTTACTCTGTAGAAATTTCCCATTCTATGATTTTTTTTTTTTTGGAGAGATTTCTCAATTTTTTCCCTGGATTTTCCTGTGGGCTCAGGAGAACCCGACCTGTGCACTTCTGCACTTTCCAAAATGCATGTCCGACCCACGTGTGACTTTGTCCGGGACTTTTGTCTTTTCACGCCGGGGACAGGTTCACAGTGCATTTTGCAAGCCGTGATGAAGTCTGTGAGGAGTGTGTGCGCGGAGGTGGGCCTGTTAGAAGACTTGCCTTGGTCCACCAACACAGCAGCCCAGCTTCTAATATCATTTAAAAGCTCCCTAAACATCACCCTTCATCCCCACCCACACCCCTATGCCCTCTCAGATCACCCATCCCCTCCATAGGCACTCACCAAGTATCCACTATGTACAGTGGGAATTATTTTAAAATCGCTGGGGGTGGGGGGGAAAGTTAAACTTCTACCAATCTAATAATTCAAAACACTGTCATTGATATTGGAAAAAAGAACTATTTCCAGTGTAAAAAATGTAATCCTCTAAGTGCCTATTAGGTTTATAAACAAACACATCAAAGGCATATTCTGTTATTACAGCTTAAAAGTGTGAATCATTATTGGATCAATAGACCACCTGCTGATCTGAATCCATTGTACACTTTTGAAACCCAGCCAAGCATTTGTAATGGCTATGGCTGTCATAACAATAGCTTCCAGCCACTTTGCCTGAAACCGGCAGAACTGAACTGTGTCCCATTTCCATTTCAAAACAGACTGCCTGTCAATAAATGGAGAGGAGCAGGTGAAGACATTTTTTCAACTTTATTAAGCTGAGCTGTTTTTTAATAGCCAGAGCTGTTAGTCAATTTAAATGACAGCGGAGGCTGACAGGATTTTTTTTTTTTTATTACATTTTTTAATGCATTATTTTCCATACCTTTACAGGACAGATCCCAATAATGAATTATTGCATTGAAAACACATCCATGTTACCATACATAGCATCTAATAATGACATTTGAAAGTTTGAAAACATTTTACCCTTACCTTTCGGAATGTTCCAAAATCCTAAGCAAGCTTCCCACAATGGTCACGAGCTCTCCAAGGAATTGTATTTTTCTTTAAACGGTTTCCTAAACTCACGCCAGCAATGAAATTTGTGTTGGAGGAAAAGCAACTTTCCTGTGGTGAATCACAATAGGGACCCTGATCTCGGAAGGGGTGTGTGCATTTGGCACCCAAGGCCTTCCCGACCCGCAACAAGGCCATATGAAAATGGGGCGGGGTCAGGAAGGCAGAGAAAAATTGCTTTCCCAACAAATAAAAACTAAGTTCAGCATTTTGAGACCCAATTCGCACCTCCATTGGGAAACATAAATCCAGCCCTAGAAGTTAGAAATTCCAACTGTTGTTATTGTGCAAACACTTGGTATTGTTTTGCATTCATGTGTGCACTATTGTCACACAGGTATTATTAACCCATTTAAAATAATTGTTTTGAACTTGAACTTGAATTTGGGCCACTTGCGAGTCTGCATTTTGCACTGCTCAAAAAGACACCTGTCCCAATGATTGGCTGATGAACAGCTAAGGGAGATGTTCATTACTTTTGATCCCTACTTTCTCCCTTCCTATTCTTGCTGAACTACAGACCCATGGATGTCACCAGCCTACTGCTATCTTACCCAACAGGCTATTCTTCCTGTGTGAGTGATGGCTTTAGATGACACGGCAGGCGTGCCCAATCCTATGTGCACCTGAGGCTGGCACGCTTGCATTCTAGTGGCAGTGCCATACAGGCTGGGCAGCTCCCAGATCATGGAAGATCTTGGGTTCAATCCCTGTAAACAAGAATTGATGTCTTATGCCTTTCCTACTCATTACCTGGATTTCCTCAGAGCAGCCATGAATCCATGCCTTTAGGGGAGAGAGGTGGAAGACTTGGGAGATGAGAGGCTTTAGACTGCATTTGTTTTTACTCTCCTGTGCATTAGCTCTGAAAGATCATTATTTCTCTAACAGATGGATGCAGATTATGATCCCAGTCAACAACTGATCTCCTCCAAGAAGAAAAAAAAACAAGATGCTCCCCTCATAGGCAAGAAAAGGCGGAAGTCTAAATTTGCAGAGGCAGTTAGCAAATCGAAGCCAGCATTTGATCCCAGTAAGTGTCTCTGCTGGTCTGATTTGCACTCTCCATGGTAGTGTTTAAAAAAAAAATGTAATCCTCATGGTGGCTCATCTCTCTGACATCATAAATTTGAGTGGACGGTCTGAACCAAGTCACTGATGTCGCACGTATTGGTGTAGCATGGGATAGAATGGAGGGAGCTTTACCATGCCTCTGGCTGTGCTATATCTCACCTAAAAGTGCTTGATGCTGAGCCCAGTGTCAGAAATATACAATGTTCCTGACTCAAGCACAGCAACAAAAAATAGTTTAATTCAAGGTTTTATTTATGGCACATTGAATGGCAATTGAACAAGCGAGCTAACCCCACACCATGCTGGGCTGCATGCTTGGTTCCCCTTCCTGAACCATGTATATGTATATTTCTTGCAGCGTCCCATAATTTGGTGCATATTTCCCTTCTCCCTTTCAGCGCAATGAGAATATGGTGCTCAATGCCATGTGGAGTGGTTGAACCTGATAGGTTTGATGCATACATGAGGGACAAGGGAGTGGAGAGATTCGGTACAGGGTAGAAAGGGTTGATCAAAGTGTCGGGAGGCTCACGGGAAGCATAAACACTGAAATCGATCAGTTGGACTTAACTGTATAATTCTTTTTAACTTGTGCTTCACATGACCAATCTTATTGGAGGGGAGGAGATATGTTGTGCGCTTCCACTTGACTCATTTTAAATGTGTTATTGGTGGCTGGTAACATTGAACCTTTATCGAGTTTAATGCTTTTGACTAGATTTTTTTTATTACAGAGGACAAGACCTTTGAACAGTACTTGGATGAGTACTACCAGCTGGATTATGAAGATATAATCGATGACTTGCCTTGCAGGTTCAAGTACAGGCAGGTGCTGCCTAATGACTTTGGGCTCAGTACAGACGAGGTATGTTTGTACTCTTCTTGTGGATAAAACCCGACGCCCTCCAGAGTCTGAATGGACAAAGCCATTGCACAATGTGCTCTAAGCTATTTAGACCCAAAGATCAGATGGTGCCAACTTTCAGTCACAATAGCCTGGTGTTTTTATAATGCTCTGAGTGCTCAGGGAGGGTAAGCAAAGTGGATACTGAGCTGGAAAGACACCAAAAGCACAGTGGATGAGGGTTTTTTTTGGGGGAAATTTTTGAAGGCCAGAGGTATAATGGTTTTGGGAGAGAATTCCTCAACACAAGAATATAGTTGACTGAAATCATGCCCAGTGATGATGAATTGGAAGGATGGTCCTCTCTCCTTCGTCCCTCCTTGCCTTCAGCTATCTCTGCCTTGCTGTCTTCCTTCAAGGCTCTCCTTAGAACCTAAGTCAACTTTTTTTCATTCTTTCATGGAATGTGGATGGCGCTGGTAAGGCCAGCATTTGTTGCCTATCCACTGAGTGACTTGCTAGACCATTTCAGAGGGAAGTTAAGAGCCAACCACTTTGCTGTGGATCTGGAGTCACATGTAGACCAGACCAGTAAGGATGGCAGATTTCCTTCCCTAAAGGGCATTAGTGAGCCAGATGGGTTTTTACAGCAGTTGTTGATAGTTGTCATGGTTACCATCACTGAGACTAGCTTTGCATTCCAGATTTATTAATCTAATTCAAATTCCACCAGCTGCTATGGTGGGATTTGAACCCATGTTCCCAGAGCATTAGCCTGGGCCCCTTGATTACTAGTCCAGTGACATCACCACTATACCACTATCTCCCCCAACTATCCTAATATGCCTTCATATGGATTGGTTTCAAATTTTGTTGGCTAATGCTCCTGTGAACATTTTACTACATCAAAGGCTCCATATGTAAGTTGGCCGTGGTGCTTGTGAGCAAGAAACTGGTTTTAGGGATGCACTGGTGAAGACTTCAGAACAGTGTCATTTCTCTGCAGTGAGTAGTGCATGACAATGGAAAATTACTGAGGTGAGTTCTTCACACTTCGCTTCAGCCTCGAATTAGATTGATTCAGTGATTAGATTAAGGTTCTTTCTGAACGAGTCACTTTTTAAGCTTTCTATAACCAACATATTGAACTAGAATCCCAGGGAATTCATATCCCACTATGGCAAATTAGGAAGTCAATAAAAATGGTAATTCTGTGAGCTGGAACCGAAAAATTACCATGAAAGCTGTTGCATTGTCATTTAAAACCTTCGCTGCAGGTAAGGGAACGTGCCACCTTTACCTGGCTTGGCCTGTATGTGATTGCAGTCCCGCACTGTGGTTGACATTAAATGCCCTCTGAGGCAGTCAGGTTGACTACTTATTTGTGCAAACATTGCTATGAAGCAAGCAACAGCACTCAGTCAGTAACCAGGCATGGATTCTTGCCAACAGCACCCACATGGCAGGAATAAGTAAGAAGATTCCTCCAGTCGCTACGTGTTGACATCGTTTCTGTGCCTGTGAAGGTTTCCTCTGTTTCCTAAAGAGAGCTTGTTGCGATATCATTTGACGTACTGAACTGAGATCATCTTCACCAACAAATTTGCAGTGAACTTTATGCTCATGTATGTCTTTAGCTCGACAACCCAGAGATGTAACATTTTTCTCATTGTTTGCAGATTTTGGCAGCAGATGATAAGGAACTTAATGCTTGGTGTTCACTAAAGAAAACCTGCCAGTTCAGGTTAGTGAGTAAAAGTGAAACAAGGACCTGCAATGCTGCTAGACACGCTATATATTTGGTATTTTGTGAAATGTACAGCTGGGCTGGCTTGGGTACAAATTAAATAATCCCAAGTCCATAGTCCCAAGTCCTACAGGGGTGTAAATCTTTACTGTATCTATGTTTATTCCTTTGCAGGGTTAGGAATTCCCAAATGTGACCTTTTTGTTAAAGTTGTTGCTTCATTTGTGGGAATATCCATGATTGTGCAATTAAGATTTTGGTAAAATGTACCGGCGGGAAGGGGCAGACCAAGGAGATCCGAGGCTTGATGCCTGAGTTTTGCAGAGTTAGCTGATCTATGTAAATGTTCACCTCTGTGTGTAATGACCCCATTAAAATACATGAATGTACCCTTAAGTATTCAATGGCTTCATAAAATTAGTGTGAATACGTAACTGTGTGTAAATTAATTGCACAAATGTGTACATGTATAGATACATGAGAACCCAATAAAAAAAGTTATATTTTAACAGAACTGAGAAGGAAGAGCTTCATGACCTGAAGATTTACAAGCAGAAAGCCCAGAACCTGAGGAAAAAGCAGCAGACCTTTAAGTCTTTCGCTCTGCAGTAAGTGTAATCCACTGGTTGTACCAAATACTGTCAGCAATCTTCATAATTGCAACAACTAGTTTGTAGGAAGGAAGTGGCGGCTTCAACAAGTGTATCGTAATGACTAAGTGTTCGTGCTGTATTTTGAGAACAAGCTTGCATGTCATTTAGGGCAAAAAAACACACAATACCTAATATCCAGTTTTGTGCTTTGCACTTAGAGTGAGTTTTGTTTTCTTGCCCAAAACAGCATGCCCGACGTTTAATTTATATGTATATTGTTATAAAAAGAAGCCTGCTTTCAAAGCTTTTTAATTCGCACTCATCAGGACAGAATTGCAAGAATACCAAACTTCAAAGGGGACAACAATTTCTGCTGTAGGAGAAAGGGATGCTAATTGGTTGGCAAATGGACTCTGGTTGAGGTTGCCATGGAGAATGCACTAGGCAACAGCTATTCCCAAGCTTTTGATTAAATTCAAACCAGGCAAATCGACTCTGATTGGACGAGATGTTACAATGAGGAATGCTGCAGCGAAGCACTGTGCTCCAAGTTTTGTTTAGTTGAAAAAGACGTAATACCTGGACATGTTCTTTTTGTTTACACAGGACAGGGCCCTGCATGTGAATATATGTAGCTTCTACGAAGCATAAGTGAGCCGCATTGCGAGACCGACTGGTGATCTTAAATTGGTTGTTATTTCATTCATAGCCCACTTGAGATTGTTAAGTAAGTGCTGTCCAATTGCGGAATCACATCTAACATTGGACCCTATGTTCTGAGTTTTGCAAGCACAGGCTGTTGAGTATGGTCCTTACTCTGTCTATTGCAAGCAGCCGAAGGGATGTACCATTTGATACGATCCACCAGGTATTGGGATGTACAGCCTACATACCTGCCATCACACCGGCACTGGAATTTATACACTGCATTACTCATTTGTATGGTAGGCAGAGCTTCTTTTTGGCTTGACGGCAGCATCCTGTTAGTGGAAAACACCACTTGTGTTGCTACTGCATAGCTTCACCTGTTGCTCAAATTTCTGAGATAACTTACCCTTCCAGGGTAACTTGAGGTGGTCTAGGCATTTTTCAGGACCAAAAATGGCAGCCTTAGGCCCATTCATGAGTTTGCTTGCTGTATATCGCACAATGATTTGACCGGGGTGGCCATAACCTGCAGGGTAGCCTAGATGCGCCTTATTTCAGCATCAAGCTTGCACAGTGAGCAAATGGCTCAGGCCCTATTTAAGATGTTGCCGATAAGGCCAATCTTGTTGTGTAGGACTGTAGGAATCCCAATGAGTATATTGACCGTTGAAGGTAGGTTTGCGGTAGACAGCACCCGAGAACCCATGAGCAGATTTCTCAATTAGCACATTGAAGAAAGGGGGCTCGTTAGAGTGTTCCATTTTGAAGGTGAATTTGGGTGTGGGATGGAGTCCATTAAGGTGTGCAAGGAAATTCTTAAATGCTGCTGCAGGTTTAAATATAGCAAATGTATCATCTACATAATGGAGATATGCAAGGGGGAGGAGGTTAGCGGTCATTCCATCAAAGACACATTTTTCGTGGAAACTGACAAAAATGTAAGCGAGAGCTGGGAGTAGAGGGGTTCCCATGGCAGCACCATTTATTTGGGCATGCATGGTGCCATTAAAAGCTGAACTCAACTGTGGAAGTTGCTAGGTTCATAAGTTCAATGAATATAGATCAGTCAATAGCAATGTGTTTTGATTGGCTTCCTTGAGCGACACATTAGTGAATGGGCTAGCAATGTCGAATGAACACATGGAAAAAGCATTGCTATCGAAATGCAGGTCTTGTATAGTCTTTGTGAAGATGAAGGAATCTGTCACTGTAAATGTGGAAACCTTGGTCAGAACTGTTTGTAGTAACTCGCTCAACCATTTGGCTAATTCATGTTGTGCAGAACCAGTCAAAGATAAGATAGGGCATAAAGGAACATCACATTTGTGTGTCATGGACAACCTATACTTATGTGGCACAGTGAACTATGGTGATGAATCCTATCATATACACCACCAGGTAGCTCTTTACTCTTACACAAGTCTAACCCAGCCAACCTGGATATACATATCTATAAGCCTGACAGATTCTTAACCAGTGTGACTATATAAAATGCACTCCATTCTTAATGAGGGATCCAAATTCATATCCATTGGACCCACCGCGCAGAATGACTGTCCAACTCTGCTCGAAAGTGAGTTACAAAAGCTTAACCAGACTTGTGTAAGAGTAATGAGCTGGCTGGTGGTGTATATGATAGGATTCATCCCCATGGTTCACTATGCCCACATATGTAATAGTTGCCCAATACACACAAACATGATGTCCCTTTATGCCCTATCTTATCTATGACTGGTTCTGCACAATGTGAACTGACCAAATGGCTGAGTGAATTGCTACAACCAGTTCTGAGTGAAGTTTCCAAAGTCATGGTGAAGGATCTCTTCACCTTTGCAAAGACTATACAAGACCTGCATATTGATAGCAATGCTATGTCCATGTGCTCATTCGACATTGCTAGCCTATTCACCAGTATACCGCTCAAGGAAGCCATAGACTTTTGTGCCGCATCACTATATCATGGCAATCTGGACATTGTCTATGTTGTATGAGCCTAGAAACTCATGCAGTTGAGTTCAGCTTTAATGACACCATGTATGCCCAATAGATGATGTTTCCCTCTAAGCCCAGCTCTCGCTAACATTTTTGTTGTTTTCCATGAGAAACATGTCTTTTATGGAATGGCCCCTAACCTCCTACTCCCTTGCATATTTCCATTATGTAGATGATACGTTTGCCATATTTGAATCTGCAGCTGCATGTAAGAACTTCCTTATACACCTTAATGGGCTTCATTCCTGTACTCAGATTCACCTTTAAAATGGAGCAGTCTAACAAGCTCCTTTTCATTGACGTGTGAGTTGAGAAATCTGCTAATGGGTTCTCTACTCCTGTCTACTGCAAGACTACCTTCACCGGTCAATATATGTGTTGGGACTCCTACAGCTGCACATGTGAAAAGATTGGCCTTATTTGCAGCCTCATAAATGGGGCCTGAGCCATTTGCTCACCATGCAAGCTTGATGTCGAAATAGGGCACATCAAAGCTGTCCTGCGGGATAATGGCTACTGCAATCAGATCATTGCTTGCTATATATCATGCAAACTCATGACTGAGCCTAAGGCTACCACTTTTTGGACCTGTAAAGTGCCCAGTTTCAGGATAAATTATCCCAAAATGGTTGAAGCTAAACGTTTGCAGTAGCAACATGGATGGTATTCTCCACTAACAGGGTGCTGCTCTCAAGCCAAAAAGGCATTCTGCCTACTGCATGCATGTGTAATGTGGTGTGTGAATTTGTGCCAAGTAGATAGGACCAATGACTGGTGGATCGTTTGAAAAAAGCACATCCCTTCAGCTGTTTGCAACCAGCCATGCTTGCAAAACTCAGAGCATAGGGTCTGCCATTGGGCAGCACTTACTTAACAATCTTGAGTGTGCTAAGAATGACACCAACAAACCAATTCAAGATTATCATTTGGGCTTGCAATGGGGCTCACTTATGCTTGGTAGAAGCTACATATATTCACACGCAGGGCCTATCTTCTGCAAATAAAAAGAACATGCCCAGGCATTGCACCTTTTTAACCAAACAAAAGCTTTGGGGGAACAGTGTTTCGCTGGAACATTCCCCATGGCAACCTCGACCAACCAGAGGAAACTTGCCTGGTTTGAATTTAATTCTCCATGGCAACTTCGACCAATCAGAGTCCACTTGCCAACAATTAGCACCCTTTTCTCATACAGTACAAATTGTTGTTCCCTTTGAGATTGGATGTTGTGATTCTGTCCTGATGAGTGCAAGACGAAAAGCTTCAACAACATGTTTCTTTTTTACAGCAATACTCAAGTTCTTTACTGGCAAACATATGATATATGTACCTAAATTGAGTTGGCATATAGAATCACATATTTAAGCACCAGCTGGAGTGTATAGACTAATACCCAAAAGTATTGATTTTGTATTTTTTATTTCCTGGCTGCTGTTTTTATCCTGGCTCCCTCTTTTTATTTAATGACTTCTTAATTAATTATCATTAAGGGGTGAGGGTTGTTGGCATGCTTTTCTATTTCAGCATCAAGCACTGCCAATTCTGTTACATCACAATTACGATACAGGGTAAAACTACACACCCCAAGGATATTCTTTTGCTCCAACCTCAGAAGGGCATCTCCTACCCCATCAGTGTAACCTTCTCCGTAGCCAGACATCCTGTTGTCTTTGTAAGCCCCACTGCCCATTAGTAAAGATTGGCTGTAGGGCTGTGCACACAAGGCTATTATTCTCAACAGCCAGCAATGGGAGGAAAGAATTTCAAACGAAAAATCTAACACATGCAAAGAAAATGTTAATTTATATAATGCAACATCTTAATTGAAATCAAAGTTCTCACCTGGTTTAAAAAATATTTTAAAGATTTTTGCACCTTAGTTTTAAAACCACTTTTAGCCCTGCCTATCAGCATCCATCTTCTGCCTTTCTGACTCTGGCCTGATCCTCCACCCCAATCTATTATTTGTTAGGATAGAGTCCACGTATGCTCTAGAGTTCTCTCCTGAGAATTTCATCCATCATTCTGGGTTAGAGCTTAGATTTGAGGAACAAAGTTGAAAAGCCAGTGTCTTTGACATGACGGCCACCAGCCCCCTCAGCTGAAAGGGTGCTGTAGCTAACTTTAGAGCCTCTGCTGTCACTGCTGCTGACCATAGATCACAACCAGTCCGCCCTGTTGATATGCTGTGTCTTTTCCCCACTGAGACATTTAATCCTCTTTTTTGTAACTGTTGTATTAAAGGTTGATGGATAAAAGTACTAACTGGAAAAAAAACCATTGCTGCTTTGTAGGGAAGACGAATCACAGAGGAATGAGGCAGCTGCCAAAACCAAACCTGGGAAGAAGAGAAGGGACAAACTGAGAAAGCCACAACTGCCGGGAGCGGAAGAGGCTGAGGAGGCATCCACCGAATCAAGTCCAAAGAAAGTGAGGTTGGAAGCCGAGAATAAGCAGGTGTTTGGACTGGACAGTGAAGAGGATGAAGACGTCTTGGTTGCCAACTCAAAGAGCAGTACAAATGCAGCAGCCCCACAGAAAGTGGGAGCCAGCAAAGAGGAGGATAAAGAAAAATCTCCAGCTCCTCCCATTGCACACCAAAAAAAATCAGAGCATCCAGTCAGGAAAAGGAAGAAATTTACTAAGAAAAATATGCTGCTCACTTCCCAAGTGCATTTGGGTGGACATTTGTTCAGTGGCCGGAGGCTGAAGGCATATGGACTGAACCCACGCAAACTGAAATTTAAACAAATAATCAGAGAGCAGAAGAAGAAAGAGAAAAAGAAACAGAACAAAGACTGATTTTCTACTGAGCGAGATTATTTTATATGATAATGTGAAAATAAGCCGGTTTGTTATCACAGATGGTCAAATAAAATGACACAATCCTTTATCTCCTATTGATTTTTTTTTTGTTTGGTATAATAAGAAAGGATGGAAGAAAAATCAAGAATGAGGAAGTCATTTGGCCCACTGAAGGGCATTTTGTTTCATAGAGTCATTATGACACAGAAGGAGGCTATTTGCCCCCTCAACATGCTGGCTCTTTGTAGAGCAATAAAATCAGACCCATTGCCTGCCTTAGACCTGCAGGTATTTTTCCCTCAAGTGCCCATCCAATTTCCTTTTGAAATCATTAATTTTCCCTACTTCCACCACCCTCATAGGCAGAGTGTTCCAGCTCATTATCATTCACTGTGTATGAGTTCTTCCTCACGTTCCCCCAGCATCTTTTGCCCAACCCTTAAATCTGTGTCCTGCTACCATCCTCCAGTTTGAAAAATTACCATTTACCACACCTCATCTTTTCTGTCCTCGAGTCAATTTTTTATCCAAGATAACACTAACCCTCCTATTCCATGAGCCTCAGTTTTATTAACCAGCCTATTGTGTGGCACTTAGTCAAACACTTTAAAATCCATATAGACAACGTCCAATGCTTTCCCTTTGTCAACTTTCTCTGTTGCTTCATCAAAAAAAAAAAAATCGTTGTACTGTGCTCCAATTGTGTAATTTGCTGCAATCTGGTGACTCTGCAAATTGTGGTATGCTTTGTAATCAAGGAAAAAGCTCCCTCCTCCAAAGGAGCACTCTAGCTGGTTGAGAACTTCAGAAAAGCATGTTCCTGTGAGATTTGAAGGCCGATCTCGAGAGTGTAGCTGGCTGCTGTTGAAAGGGAACAGATGTTGGCGCCTGTAAATTGATCGGGCTTAATCTTGTCATTAATTTGTGCTTAATTATGTTCACCAGTACCCCTGTGAGCTGAAGGAGAGCCAATGCTGCCTAGTGAAGCAACACTTTGGGGCAGTTATTTCTACAAAGTGTGATACTTGGCAACAGTTTTGACTCCGACACTAATAAGGAAAACTGGGGTAATGTTAGGTGAGGACAAAGGTTTTCAAATTAAATATCCTGTCTGTTCACCCTAGTCTCTTAACTCAGTGGTTGTTCTTTATGTGGAACACTTTCAGTGGCAAATGGACAGACTTACGCTTATAAAGAGTTTGGTTGACCATCAGCATCAGGATGACAACATTCATGGTCTAGGATATTATCAATCTGCTATCTATCAGCACTTATATCATGACTTTGGAGGTTCTTGTAATCTTTACATATCTAGGCTCCACAATCACCAACAATCTGTTGTTTGATGCTAAAATCAACTTGCAATTTGCAAAAGCTGCTGCTATTATGTCCAAGCTGACTAAGAGCGTGTGGAACAAAAAAAACCCACCTGACTGAGAACACCAAACCCCGAGTCTTCCAAGCCTGCATCCTCAGGGCACTCCTACATTGGTGAGACCTAGACAACATATCCTAGGCTGGAGAGAAGTTGGAACAATTTCCACCTTTGCTGTCTCAAACATCTCTGCATCTCTTGGCAGGACAAGGTCACCAACTCTGAGGTCCTGGAGTGTGCTAATGGCATCAGCGTACACTTGTTGCTAAACCAACAATGTCTGCGCTTACTCAGCCACATTCATCTGATGGATGACAGCCCTAATCTGAAAGACTTTCAGTATAGTGAACCGGTCACTTGGTCACAACCTCCTGGGAGTCCGTACATGTTACAAGGACGCCTGCAAGTGAGATATGAAGATGGCAGATATTGACACTGGCAGCTGGGGGACAGTTGCTGATGGCCATGACCTCTGGAGGCTGACTGTTTGGATGAATATTCTAAGAAGTGAGCAGAAACCAAAAACTCAGCCAGCCAAGAAGAGGGCCCCGAGAAAACAGAGGCTGGCGAACATGCACCTTCTCAGCCCACTGTCTTCACTGCCAAACCAGAGTGCGCCGCTGAGCCACACCAGGCAAGGCTTACAGAGAGTTGACCACCATCATCTTACAAGACAGAAGACTGCCACACTTTGTTCTTTATGTGTGCACCTCTAGGCTTTGCGTATTAAGTGTTCTTCCTGTTATCTCAGCTAAAAGGAGAGGTAAACATAGCAATTTCTAATGCAGATCATGATCCGGAGCGGGAGCTTTGGCTGACTTTATTTTTCTCCCCTATTTTTCACCCTAGGTCAGGAATTCTGGTGCTAATTTGTAGCTTTGTGAGCAGTCCTGTTGGAATTCCACCTAACACAGGACACAATGGGGTTGGAATCTGTGACCACAGGGAGATACATTTTGTCTTGCATTGGAAAGCCAGACTTCATGGAAGCCAGTCATGTTGGTTTCCAGCTAGAAAGAGCTGATTCGATGCCTCATTGAGCCTGTGCCAGTTCAGTACCATTGGGTGCTCAAGTCCAAATTTTGACTGAAGCATTTTCTACAGAAACAGTGTAAATAAAAGTTCATTACCCCCACCCCCCCCTCACCCTCACCCTCTATGCTGTTGCTCATTTTAGATAAAAGGTAATATTAGAAAATTAGTACAGGCATGAGTACATTGAAAACTAATGGAAATTGTGTTAAAGTTTAATTCAGTTGTTTTCATTGCATTTAAGCATTGTTCCTTAAACCTTAGATAACTTGGCCATGTAATATTTATGATGCTTTCTTCATTGCAGCATTGTCCCACTGCAGTATACCATCTGATGCACACCGTTCTGGTAACAATCCCTACAGACACAATTTCCTATAAGTGTGTCTGCCTTTGTCATTCTGGCTTAAAGCTCATCTCTGAATCTTATTGTGTGAATGCTTGGTATACCCGCATGAAATTTCATCATCATCGTTTTATTTGGAATGTTAATTCTTTTTACAGTAAACAGATTAGCAACTCCAATTAAAATAGCGGAGAGGGTAATTTAAACACATTATTTGTTCCTGTCAAAATCAAAACATGAGGCACCCTGCTTAGCTGGTGGTCTACTTGAACCAGTTGCTGTACTTTCTGGGGCCAAAGGGTTGCTGGTGTAAACCAAGAACAACAAATCATTATAAGCAAGATGTGTTGTTTGTGGGGCAGGGGGTGCGAAATGAGTGGAAAGATAATTCTCAGATCGTAGTATTTTCAAACGTTTTAATCCTGCTGAATACCACAAGTAATTCACTTCTTAAATGCTCAGCTGCATCTGCCTGTAATTTATACTTTAGGGTAAGGGTAATGCCTCTATGACCTCTGACAGGTTACAGATTCAGACGCAGCCTGTCTGTTATGGATAGTGATGATAGAGGCTCCAATTTCTTTCCATCACATAGCTGACCAGGAATCTCTTCTGTTCTGCGATTGTGTTTTCCATTGACGTATGTTGGAAGGATTTTCAGCTTGATACGCGACCTGTTTGGCCACATTATGAATGGAACTTCCTTGGTCATCAATTCCTGGAATAAGACTTGAACCTGGAGCTTCTGGCTCAGAGGCAGGGACACTACCCGCTGCACCACGAAGTAATCTCATCCTGTGTTATCCCATCTAAAAAAAATCATCAGTACGTAATGTCGACCAACATTCAAATTTCAAATGTAATAGAACTTGTAGCGAAGACTGTGCCTTTGTGCTCTCCAAATGGTTCGGTTCACTGGTCTGTGCTGTGCTGGCTAATTGGCTAATCTCAAGCTGAAGCACCTCAACTGGACCCTGGGCTCTTGGATGAGAAAGTCAGAGGGAAATCAAACCAAGCAGGATTTCTATTTCTGAACGTGAGGAACAGCATTCCATGTTTTCACTAGGCACTGCCCAACTTCTTGGACCCAAGATTGAGTTCAGCAATTTCAGATCACAACCTCCGCCCAGGTTTTTTTTAATTTGGTTTGCTGTTGGACGGCAGCTGTTGGTGATGATTCTGCTTTTCACGTTTACACCTCTTCTAGACCCGCCTTTTGTTAACCTCCCCTGCCTTCCACCCTATCACAGATCATCTACCGTTTTTGTTTGTCCTCCCATCCGCCACTCCTCTGCTTGTTTAAAAACATCTCAAAGCACTACCAATTCTGATACAGGGTTAACACCCTGAAAAGTTAACACCCTCTCCACACAGATGTGGCCAGACCTGCTGAGTGTTTCCAGCATCTTCTGTTTATATATCAGATTTCTAGTATCCTCAGTATTTTGCTCCCTTGTTCCTGCATCTGATCATTGGCCGTTGCCTCCTATCGAGAAATGGATATTGAGTTATGACACAGGGATGAGCTGTGATGCCCTCCATGGTTGGAATAACACACACAGTCTGGACTTGACTATGAATGTACTGTCTTTTGCGTAAGAGCTCTTTTTGAAAAAGAACAATGTTAATGCAATTTCCTCACCGTGTAATATCCTTTACAAAGTTTCACAACTTTCCAGCCCCATGTGAACATTTTCAGTCAGTATGATTGCTTGTGACCTAGAAGTGCAGTTGCTATAGTTATAAGTAAATGTAACAGCAAATGAAATAAATGACCAGCATATTGCCTCAGCGCTTCAATGAAATGCAAATAGTGGAACCACACTTTCTGGCCAGAATGAAGATCAGTACTTCATCAAGCTGGTGTAATGGAAGAGTATTCGGACTCCAAAAAACATCTCGCATTGCATCAGAAAATAGCTGAACACAGCACAGTCCGAGATTGTCTGGCTGATAAGCAAGCACTAATCCGCAGCAGAGTCCTGCATTATGAGGACAATAGAAATTTTTGGAAGCCATTCATTCTCAAAGAACTCACATAGGAAGCTAACTTGGTGTTGACAGATTCAAATCAGAATAAGAGAATTCAAGCTTGCTGATTGGCATGTGCTTTGGTCAGCTCTGCATCATATATTTCAGCTTAGAATGCAGTATTTATACTCAGACTATTGCCTCTATTCAATGCTTCCACACAACAGGGAGAAGTCTTGTTTAGAGGGAATAGCCTGTGAATGCCACTGATTTAATTTGGTTCTTCTGATATCTCAGCTCCATTTGTAACTGAGTTAGGTATAGCATATCTTGTGCATGATGGCGTTACCCAGAAATACAGTAAATAGTATTTCAGGCAGGGACCATCTTCAGGTAAAGGGGTCTGTCTGGTCAACCTCCTTATTACGCTTATAAAAACACAATACAGTGATGCAAATCACATTTAAAATCTAACACTTCATAATTCGTTTATGATGAAAGTGCTGCACAACTATTCTAAATCATCCTTGCCTTCCCCTGTGTTGTTACTAACATGGTCACTGCTTCTTTTCTTGCACTGAAACTATTAAGTACCCATACCTGCACAACTCCTAACCCCTCAATGTGCACAGTGAGATTCATTGCACCATCTTTTCTGCTCTTAAGTTGATTCTCCCCAGTTACTCTACACTTTGGAATTCATTCCCTCAGTTACCACCTACAAAGGTCTTCAAATCCAATTTTTGTTAGACAGGGTTAATAAGGGTGATGTAACTGAAGCAGCTAGATGGAGTCTCTAATTATATGGTTGAATGGTCTAATCCTGTTCCTATTCTTTTTCAATATCCATGCACTAAGTTACAATATGGGTAAATGTACCTTGTGCATGATGTTTAGTTAACTGTTATAGAATGATGTGGCACACAAGGGAGAGGCCAGTTCAGCCTGTTGTATATTTTTGGTGGAACTATCCAATTAATTGCAATCCCTTGTTTTTTTCCCCTTAACCCTGCAAATGTTTTCCCTTCAAGTTTTTATCTGATTCCCTTTTAAAAGTTACTATTACATCTGCTTCCCTCGGCATTTCAGCTAGCAACACTCTGCATTGTAAGAAAATATTTTCCTCCTGGCACCTCGGATTCTTGTGCTAATTTTGATTTTTAAAATTTATCTTTGGAACTATAGAAAAGTTACAGCACAGAAAGAGGCATTTAGCCAATCGTGTCTGTGCCGGCTAAAAAACCTAGCCGCCCATTCTAATTCCACCATGCCGCCCATTATAATTCCACCTTCCAGAACCCAGTCCGTAGCCTTGCAGGTTACAGCACTTCAGGTGTAGATCCAGGTACCTTTCTAAATTAATTGAGGATTTCTGCCTCAACCACCAATCCGGGCAGCTAATTACACTTTGGGTGCAAAGGTTTTCACAGTATCTCCACTAATCTTTCTAGCAATCACCTTAAATCTATGCCCCTGATAAGAGACCTCTGTATGCCTCAACCAAGTCACCCCTCAGCCTTCCCTGTTCTAAGGAAAAACCTGATCTACATAATCTTTCCTCATAGCTGTAATTTTTCAGCCCTGGCGACGTTCTTGTAAATCTCTTCTGTACTCTCTCCAGAGTAATTATGTCCTTCCTCTAATGTGACCAGAACGGTATGCAAAAATCCAGCAATTTATATAGTTCCATTTTATATATTCATTTTTTTTTTTCATGGGATATGGGCATCACTGGTAATGTCAGCATTTGTTGCCTTTGAACTGAATGGCTTGCTAGGTCACTTAAGAGTCAACCACACTGCTGTGGGTCTTTATTTTTTCATGGGGTGTGGGTGTCACTGACTAGGCTAGTATTTATTGCCGATTCCTAATTGCCCTTGAGGAGGTGGTGGTGAGGCTGCCTTCATGAACTATTGCAGTCCATGTGGTGTAGGAACACCTACAGTGCTGTTGGGGAGTTCTAGGATTTTGACCCAGTAACAGTGAAGGAGCGGCTATATAGTTCCAAGTCAGGATGGTGTGTGTGGCTTGAAGGGGAACTTCCCTTGCATCTGCTGCCCTTGTCCTTCGAGGTGGTTGAGGTTGTAGGTTAAGAAAGGTCTGAGTCATGTGTAGGACAGACTGGGTAAGGATGGCAGATTTCCTTCCCTAAAGAGCATTCGCGAATCAGATGGGTTTTTACAACAAGCAATGGTCACTACTACTGTGACTAGCTTTATATTCCAGATTCATCGAATTCAGATCCCAGCAGCTGCCTTGATGGGATTTGAACCCACGTCTCCAGGAGAAGAAGAGTCTCTCCTGAAGAAGAGTCACGTGGACTCGAAATGTTAACTCTGTCTTTCTCTCCACAGACGCTGTCAGACCTGCTGTGTTTCCCCACCATTTTTTGTTTTTGTCTCCAGAACATTAGCCTGGGCCTTTTGGATTGCTAATCCAGCCACATTACCACTGTCCATCCTTGCAAATGTATGCTGGTCAAAAACAGAATTACCTGGAAAAACTCAGCAGGTCTGGCAGCATCGGCGAAGAAAAGAGTTGACATTTCGAGTCCTCATGAACCTTCGAAGGGTTCGAACCCTTCGAAGGTTCATGAGGACTCGAAACGTCAACTCTTTTCTTCTCCGCCGATGCTGCCAGACCTGCTGAGTTTTTCCAGGTAATTCTGTTTTTGTTTTGGATTTCCAGCATCCGCAGTTTTTTTGTTTTTATAAATGTATGCTGGTACAGAATTAAAGACTGGTGTCTCTCATGGCTATGGACTCTGGTATGTAGCACATTATTGAACTAGCCACAGTGAAATGTCAGCCCATGACTTTTGACGTTGCCCATTCAGGACATCATTACCCCATGCCCTCACTTGGTCCCGCCTTTCCCCGACGCTGATTGGCTAACCCGGAGTGGCCGGTGAATGGCAGCTTGTCGCTGTCAATCTGACGTATAACCTCGCCCATTTCTCGCCCCTCCCCCTCCCCCACCCCGACTCTCTCTCCCTCCCTCCCTCCCTCCCTCACTCAAACTGCCCAGAGCAGCCCCGCCCCACTTTGCAAGACCAGGTGTCCATCAAAACCCACCCAGCAAGTTCGGATGGACCGACCGGTTTGAAAAAAAAAACCCCGCTCCCCTCTCGGAAACCTGCGTCCTCTCACTTCTGATTGGTCCGTCCCTCTCCGAACGGAGCAGGCGATTGGGTGAAGCCGAGTGTCAATCAAATCAGCATCCATCAGGTTAGTGCGAGAGATCGAGGCGAGGCCAAAAAAAAAAATGTCGGAGGCCGGCGCCGGGCCGAGGGTTGGTGCACTGGTGATATAAATATATATATATATTTATAAATATATAGATATAAATAAAACATTTTAAACTTTTTTTTTTAAAAAAAAACACCTTTTTTTAAAAACTATAAAAAATATGGGCAATTGCTTCAAATCGCAGACGGGCGATGACATCTCGCTGCTGAATGACTCGGCGAGTTACGCCGGAGCGGGAGCCGCTGCGGAGGGAGCCCAGGATTCGGAGCCGGCCCCGGGTTTGCTGCTCATGCTGCCACCGCCACCTTCACCACTCTACCAGGTGGGTGTGTGTTGGTGTGGGGGTGGGGGTGGAGAGAGAGAAAGAGAGAGAGAGAGAGAGAGAGAGGAGGGGAAAAAAAAGTCTGGGAGGATCGCGAAAAAAAAACCCGACGACGACGACGACGACGACAACAACAAACTTTCGCATTTGAATAGCGCCTTCCGCGACCTCCCGTTCCAACTCTTTTATTGGAAGCGGGTTTTAAAGAAATAAACTTTTGCGTTTGCATACCGCTTGCCCCTCCACCCGATCAGCACTTTAGTGAAGCCTTTCCCATTAAAAGAAAAATAAACATTTGCATTTGAGTTGTTGCATTTTGATAGCGCCTTTCACGACCCGGCCCCCCCCCCCCTCTCTTTCTCTCTCTCCCCCAATTCCCCTTTTTACACCCGATGAAATACTTTCTGTTGAAGCGTTTGTAATTAAAAAGAGACTTCTGCATTTATGTAGGGCCTTTCACACTTCTTTGCATCCGGTGCAATCCTTTATTGAAGCGTGTATAATTGAAAAAAAATTGCATTTGTATAGTGCCTTTTGCAACCTCCTTTTGCGTTCGGTGCGTTACTTTTTATCGAAGTGTTTTTAATTTAAAAAAAAACATTTTGCATTTATGTAGCGCCTTTCGCAACCTCCGTTTGCACCCAGTGAAATACTTTATTGAAGCCTGCAGCCACTGTTGTTATGACAGTGCAGCACTCCCTCAGTACTGCACTGGAGTGTCAGAACTGATCTTGCGTTTGTGTCTCTGAAGTATATGAAAAGAGATTCCAAGTTTCCTTCTGCCCTAAGTCTAATTGGTTAGCCAGTGTGTCACCGAGCTAGATAGAGTGTGCAGAACGCTGATTCCCTAATGGCTTGGGCGGCCCTGGATGCCGGACTGTTGGTACCTTTATGTGAAGGTTGTGAAAAATCAGGCAAGGTCCCTGCTCCTATTCACTTATCGTGGCCAGTGCTTGATGGGGGATGGGATGGAATGTGTCTGTGATGCACTTCATGGCCCAATAGCCTGCCAAGGCTCAAAGCATAAAGATTGGAGGGGAATCAGTCCCGTGGAACTGCCAGGAGGAGACTGTGGCTTCAGCAGAATTTGCCCAGTAAAGAAAGGCATTAACAGTACTGGAATTGAATGCTGGTGAGCATTTTTGAGATTATAATAGATGAGTTGCTTTTCTGAGTAATAATTCACGTGTCCTAAATGGGTTCAAGGTTTATTCCATATAAATATTTTTTCTTTCATCAAATTTGTCAGTCTCCATTCAGAGCAATACAAACACACACATCCTGAAAGATAGCTTTCCTAATTTTATTCTCAATGCAGCGAGGTTAACTGCCCTCAAGTAATCTGGAATTTAAATTTGTATATAAGTACACAAAGCCTTCAAATATTTTGATGACTTGTCTTATTTTGACATGGGCTTGCTGACATTAAAATGATGATGCATCTGTTGAGTGGCTCAAAAGAGAGTGATTTCAACACCCACTTCGCTGCTCCTCTCCCCCATATTTCTGCAAGTCTAGAAGATTGGTTAGTGATCTAACCGAGGTGTTTAGAAGATTCAATAGGGGGAGGTGGTGACATTGCAGTGATGTTAAGGGCTAGTAATCCAGAGGCCTAGGCTAATGCTATAGGGACATGGATTCAGATCTCACCAGGGCAGCTGGTGGAGTTTAAATTCAATTAATGAATCTGGAATTAAAAGCTAGTCTCAGTAATGGTGATCATGAAACTATCAATGATTGTCATAAAAACCCATCTAGTTCACTCAGGGAAGGAAAAATCTGCCACTCCTACCTGGTCTGGCCTACCTGTGACTCCAGACCCATAGCAATGGGGTTGACTCTTAAGTGCCCTCTAAAGTGGCCTAGCAAAACACTCAGTTCAAGGGTGATTAGGAATGGGAAACAAATGCTGGCCTTGCCAGCAATGCCCACATCCCAAGAAAGAATAAACAGTAAAGATGGGGTTGACACAGTTAAATTCTTTCTGCAGGTGAGAAACCCTGATTCAGCCCAACAGGCCTAGCCCAGCAATTAATCTCCACGCAAACTTGCTTGTTGCCCTCTTCCTCTAATCCTTTCAGTGTAACTTTTTATTCCTTCCCTCATCTGTTTACCAGCTTTCCCTTCAAACGCACCTGTTGATCAAACATGTGTGTAAGAGAAATGAGAATCTTAGAGGGCCCAGTTCTGAGAATGGCATTAAACAGTGTGGTTGGGACTGAGTAAATAGAACTTTAATCTGGATCCGGCTCAGCTACTACCAGATCTGGAAATGCTGTGAACTGAATGAGAGTGAGGGGAGAGGTATGGCATTTTTCATTTATGTTTCTTCCAGATGTTGGGTTTCAGAGAGAGGGCGCTTGAACAATCAGAATTAGTGCCTTTGGAAATTTATTGACCACCTTGAGAAACTGTTTGAAACGTTCTCGGTGTGTAAGAGGAGTTTAAGTGATTGAAAAGGGGAAAAAATAGGAACAGGAGAAGGCCATTTAGCCCTCTGAGCCAGTTCTGTTATTCAAGTAGGTCATGAGTGATTAACTCTGCCTACTCGCCTTGGTTCTATAACTTTTCAGCAGCTAGTAAGAGAGTAAGGTTAGGATTACCTATGAGAGCTGCATCATTTATCATGAGCACACTCTCGCTGTTCAATTTTGTCTACTGCATTTGTTGTTCCCAATGTGGTTTCCTCTACATTGGAGAGACCAAACGCAGATTGAGTGACCGTTTTGCAGAACACTTTCGGTCTGTCCACAAGCATTACCCAGACCTCCCTGTCGCTTGCCATTTCAACACTCCACCCTGCTCTCATGCCATGTCTGTCCTTGGCTTGCTGCATTGTTCCAGTGAAGCTCAACGCAAACTGGAAGAGCAGCACCTCATCTTCCGACTAGGCACTTTACAGCCTTCCGGACTGAATATTGAGTTCAACAATATTTAGATCATGACTCTCTCCTCCATCCCCACCCCCTTTCCGATTTTTCCCCTCCTTTTTGTTTTTTCCAATAATATATATAGATTTTTCTTTCCCACCTATTTCCATTATTTTTAAATGTATTTCCATCCATTGTTTTATCTGTACTTTTTAACCTTTTTCGATTCCTTCACCCCACCCCCACTAGGGCTATCTATACCTTGCTCATCCTGCTTTCTACTCTTAGTTAGCACATTCCTTTAGATAATATCACCACCTTCAACACCTCTTTGTCCTTTTGTCTGTGACATCTTTTGGTTATCTCCACCTATCACTGGCCCTCTATCCAGCTCTTCTTGTCCCACCCACCCCCCGCTTAAATCAGCTTATATTTCACCCCTTTTCTATTTTTCCTTAGTTCTGTTGAACAGTCATGCAGACTCGAAACGTTAACTGTGTTCCTCTCTGCAGATGCTGCCAGACCTGCTGAGTTTTTCCAGGTACCTTTTTTTTTGTCTCGCTGTGTAATTGTTCAGGAGGCTGCCTTTTTTCTTGAGCTCTTAACCTTTGGACACTCTTTTGAATGTCTGCGTCACTTTTCATCCATTTGGTGAAGATGGTTGTTCACTGAGGGCTGGCTTGATGCTTGCTGTATACTCAGTGGCACTGTTAACTGGCATATGAACGTACGATTTGGTAGCAGGAGTAGGCCACTTGGCCCCTCGAGCCTGCTCCGCTGTTCAATAAGATCATGGCTGACCTGATTGTAACCTCAACTCCACATTCCCGCTTACCTCGGATAACCTTTCACCTCCTTGTTAATCAAGAATCTATCTACCTCTGCCTTAAATATATTCAAAGACCCTTCTTTCACGGCCCTTGAGGAAGTTTTGCTAAGGGCCTTCCAAGCTGGCATCATGGTTGAGGACTGCCAGAGAATGGCGTTTTACTGAGTGACGTGATAGGGGATCTACCTGATTCCACATGCTCTGATTTCAAAGATGCCACCGTGGGCATTTTTTGCCAAGTAGATTTCAGGCACTTCCCCCATATGAAGAAAGAACAGACTCGTCCAGCTCTATTTTAGTTTTGTTGTGTTGTGGAGTGGTAGGGGGGTGGGGTGGGTAAACTGTGTTGGCATTCCTTTAGGGGGTTTCTGGTTTTGTTATCGCTGCTTGGGAACTCATTCGACACCCCACAGGCGGGCAGGCCATGAATGGAGGGATGATGGAGCAACAAGTCAAGGGCCACAGTTACAGGGGTGAGGCCTGTAAGGTTGGAGCAGAGCTATGGTGGTGAAGGATTGCGATTGGATCTTGGAGCTTGGGTACAGGGATGGACTGTAAATAGAGCTTGGGGCTATGCATACCACTGCTGTAAGGAGGATCACACTGTCCAAAATGTGGGAAACTATAAAGCCTGCTTTATTATGTGAAGGATGTTATTTCTACGCTTTAGAACATTAAAGCACCAGAGCTCCCAATACTGACCACCGTGTGGCTTTTTCTTTTGCAGCTAGGATTTCTACAATAATCAGCCCGTCAGCAGGCTTATAGAAGACCAGAGAGTCGAGGCAGTAAAGCCAGTGGAGACCAGAGAGTGCGCCACACACAAAAAAGAAAAGAGAGAGAGAAAAGGCCACGGGCTTAGTGAGAGAGGGAAACAGCACAACATGGCTGAGAGTAAGAAAGAGAGGATCAGAATTCGGGAAGAACAGAAAGGGAAAAGGGCTCACAGAGAACAGAGCACAGTAAGTGAGAAGCGAGCGGATTTACTGACGGGCTGGTGGATTTACTGAAGCTACTTTTGCAGCAGCACTGGCAGCCTCTGTACTTGAAAATACCACTCAAACCTTTCTGAGAGCTTTTAATAAGGTGAAGCTCGGGATGTGATGTAAATTCACATTTATAGAGAGAATATTGTGCCAGCGGTATGCTCTACCTCAGGAATCATTCTTGATGATTTCTGAACCGCAGTGGCAGTCAAAATCACCACGCGGACAAAGGGGACAATTGGATGACCTGCTTCGGTGATCTCAAATCGGGTGGACAGGATGTTTGGCCTTGCAGCCTTTGGGTTAGACAAAGTGGGGTGTGGGTGTGGTGGGGTGGGAGAGTGGGGGTGAAAATTACCTGAGATTCTTGCTCCTGATCACTATCCAGTAACCTCACTCCTGCTGGGAAGTGCAAGCTGCAGAATGTTGAGTGAGTACGGGCCCCCTCGTGTCTGTGGTCCAATAGCCCAATTCTCACCGCTGAAGCTCCTGGATCATTTAAAATCAAGAAGGGTTTAGATAGATAAATGAACAGAACTTAATTCTAGTGGCTGTAGGGCTGATAACCCGAGGGCACAAATGTAAGGAGATTGACAACAAAAAACAGGCGACACAAGAAAAGTCTTGTTTTAGGCAGTGAGTGGTGAGGATTTGGAATGCACTGCCTGCAAGAGCGGTGGATACAGATTCAATAGTAGCCTTTGAAAGGGAGTTGAATAAATAATTTGAAGGAGAAAAAAAATTGCAGGGATATGGAGAAAGAGCAAGGGAGTGGGAGTAATTGGATTGCTCTTGGAAGGAGCCATCACAGATTCAGGCTGAATAGCCTATTGTGCTGTACTATTCAGTCATTTAGATGGGATTTGGGAGGGTGCCTGTGGGATGGCACAGCAAGTCACCTCGCCAAGTGGGCTACCCTAAGCATCACTGGGGTGTCTGGTGATCCTGACATGTCTCCAGCTGTGCTGAATGCTGCTGGTTGCCATGTTTGTTTTGCCACAGGCAGAGGTGAGGTTAGTTATTCAGGAATTGGTGTGGCTAAATTTTGCACATGCAACATTGCACATTGTGGATGTCAATTATTCTCTGCCCTGTTTGTACTAGGCATGTTAAGTAGGTTAATGTACATGTTAACATAGATCGTTACTGAATACAGAAAGCAACTTTGACTCTTTGCTTCAGTGTTGGTACCTGTAATCTGAATTTATCTGCTTCGTAGGCAAGGATTTTAATTTATTCATTCATGGGGTGTGGGCATCACTGGCTAGGCCAGCATTTATTGCCCATCCCTAATTGCCCTTGAGAAAGTGGTGGTGAGCCACCTTCTTAATGTGCTGCGCTCCCTGTGGTGTAAGTACACCCACAGTGCTCTTAGGGGGGAACAGGGGTAGTTGGGAGAATTGAGTGGTGCAATGTTTGGCACATTAGTTCTTAAACTGGGGTTCTAATCCTGCTGCAAGGTTTGGCTAGTTTCAATTCCGGTCTTAGTGGGTATAAGTGTACCAGAACATACACTGATTCCGCTAACTACTGGGTAGCCTTTGTACTAATTCCTCCCCTTTCCAACTCTATCTGTTTAATCCTTTGACTCCTCCAGTCCCCTCCTCTCCAAATTCGGATACTTTATTCACGTAGCGACCACAGGATCTTCCCCATCCACTCTGGCTCAGCCAGGGCCTCAATGTAATGTCTCACCTGAAAGACTGACAGGGCAGCACTCCCCTAAAAGCTGCACTAGGAAGATCAGTCAAGATTATGTGCTGAAGTTTCTGCAGTGGGACTTGAACTCTTGACTCTCTGACTCCGAGGCGAGAGTGCTACCCACTGAGCCACAGCTGGCACCCAAACATCTTTGAAGCCTGGCTTTCACAAGAACACTTTGTGAGAAGACTGAAACTGGGTGTGGGGGAAGCAGAGAGTTTCACAAGAATAGGAACTTAAAAAAAAAACACCATTTACTCAAAGCACTGCGCAGGATAAAGATGTCACAATCCAGTTACCTAATGGCATAAGTTTCCAAGTGCTGTAACCAGAGCTTCGAACAGCTGAGAGAACGGCACAATATATGGAGGGCGAGTGATGTAAAGAAAGCAGTGATTTCACTGCAAGTTATTTTGATGTTCCTCTTTCATTTAGAGTCTGTTAATTAAGTGTACATTCTATCTGCTTACAAGCACTTTATTTTTTTTTAAAAAGTGGCCTGGTTAGCAGAGTTGAGTAATTTAATTGGTCTGTTAAAGCACTATTTTCGGTCGTGTTGCTGCATTTACAATCTAAGAGCCCCGAGTTCTGATAATTTGGGTAAACAATGATGGGTTTCCAGAGTGCAGTTGTTGGGTTGATGCTCCTGTGATATTTCACCCTTTTTTCCTGGATGCTCCCTGGTGTACAGTTGCTCCGCTGCCAGTAGCAATCTGTATGTGCTGTGAATTGAGTGCCAGCATTCTGTGCCTGCTGCAGAGGGTATTTTTAAAAATTCTTTCATGGGGTGTGGGCATCACTGTCAAGGCCAGCATTTTTATTGCCCATCCCCAGTTGTCCTTGAGAGCTGCCTTCTTGAGGTGCTGCAGTTCATGTGATGTATGTACCCCACAGTGCTGTTAGGGAGGGAATTCCAGGATTTTGACCAAGTGACAGTGAATGAACGGTGATATAATTCAAAGTTAGGATGGTGAGTGGCCTGGGAGGGAACTTGTTGGTGATGGTGTTCCTGTGTATCTGCTGCCCTTGTCCTTCTAGGTGGTAGAGGACTTGGGTTTGGAAGGTGCTATCCAAGGAGCCTTGGTGAGTTGCTCTAGTGCGTCTTGTACATGGTACACACTGCTACCATTGTGAGTTGGTGGCGGAGTAAGTGGATGAGGTGCCAGTCAAGCGGGCTGCTTTGTCCTGAATGATGTTGAAATTCTTGAGTGTTATTGGAGCTACACTCGTCCAGGCAAGTGGGGAGTATTCCGTCACACTCCTCACTTGTGCCTTGTAGATGCTGGATAGGCTTTAGGGAGTCAGGAGATGAGTTACTTTGCAAGATTCCAAGCCTCTGACCTGCCCTTGTAGCCATAGTATTTGTATGGCTGGTCCATTTCAGTTTCTGGTCAATGATAACCCCCAGCATGTTCATTGTGGGGATTCAGCCATGATTCAGTAATGCCATTATATGATTCAGTAATGCCATTATATATCAAGGAGAGATGGTTGGATTCTCTCTTTTTGGAGATGGTCATTGCCTGGCACTTGTGTGGCATGAATGTTACTTGCCATTTATCAGCCCAAGCCTGAATGTTGTCCAATCTTACTGCATTTGGACATGAATTGCTTCAGTATCTGAGGAGTTGCGAATGGTGCTGAACATTGTGCAATCATCAGCGAACATCTCTTCTGACCTTATGATGGAAGGAAGGTCATTGATGAAGCAGCTGAAGATGATTGGGCTAGGACACTATCCTGAGGAACTCCTGCAGTGATGTCCTGGAACTGAGATGACTCCAACAACCAAGACCGTCTTCCTTTTTGCCAAGTGGAGAGTTTTCCCCCGATTCCCATTGACTCCAGTTTGCCAGGGCTCCTTAATGCTACATTCAGTCAAATGCTGCCTTGATGTCAAGTGCAGTCACCCTCACCTCACTTCTTGAATTCAGCTGTTATGTCCATGTTTGAACCAAGGCTTTAATGAGGTCAGGAGCTGAAACCCAAACTGAGCATCAGTGAGCAGGTTATTACTAAGCAAGTGCTGCTTGATAGCACTGTTGACAATCCCCTTCCATTATTTTCTTGATGATCAGGAGTAGACTGATGGAGTGGTAATTGGCCGGGTTGGATTTGTCCTGCTTTTTATTGTCAGGACATACCTGGGCAATTTTTCACATAGCCGGGTAGATGCCAATGTTGTAGTTGTACTAGAACAGCTTGGTTAAGGGCACAGCTAGTTCTGGAGCACAGGTGTTCCGTACTATTGCTGGAATATTGTCAGGACCCATAGCCTTTGCAGTATCCAGTGCCTTCAGCCGTTTCTTGATATCATGTGGAGTGAATTGAATTAACTGAAGACTGGCATCTGTGATGCTGGGGACCTCTGAAGGAGGCCGAGCTGGATCATCCACTCGGCATTTCTGACTGAAGATTGTAGCAAATGCTTCAGCCTTGTATTTTGCACTGATGGACTGGGCTATCCCATCATTGAGGATTGAGATATTTATGGAGCCTCCTTCTCCGGTTAGTTGTTTAATTGTCCACCACCGTTCAGAACTGGATGTAGCAGGACTGCAGAACTCAGATCTGATCTGTTAGTTGTGAGATCCCTTAGCTCTGTCTATCGCATGCTGCTTTTGCTGTTTGGCACGCAAGTAGTGCTGTGCTGTAGCTTCACCAAGTTGACACCTTATTTTTAGGTGCGACTAGTGCTGCTTCTGGCATGCCCACCTGCACTTTTCATTGAACCAGGGTCGATACCCCCAGTTTGATGGTAATAGTAGAGTGGGGGATATGCCTGGGCATATGTATACAGATTGTGGTTGTATACAATTCTGCTGCTGCTGACCCACAGTGCCTCATGAATGCCCAGTTTTGAGTTGCTAGATCTGTTTGAAATGTATCCCATTTAGCACGGCGGTGGTGCCACACAACACGATGGAGGGTATCCTCAATGTGAAGACGAGGCTTTGTCTCCACAAGGACTGTGTGGTGGTCACTCCTATCAATGCTATCATGGACAGATGCATCTGCGACTGGCCTGCTTAACGCCCTCGCTGGTACCTCCTGGTACAGGACAGTGATCAGGGCCAGGTCCTTAGCCCATATACCCCTCCCCTGCCTTGCTCTTTCCTCGCCCTTGCGTGCTCAGATGAATTGTTGCAATCCTGGGTTCAGCTCAGGTCAACCTTAGGACTTCTTGGTTTGTATAACTCCTATCTTATCAGGCAATGCACTTCCTACCTGACGTCTGCTTTTTAAAAACTTTATCATAGAATTATGGAACAATGCAGCAAAGAGGGAGGCTATTCGGCCCGTTCATCCTGTGCCAACTCTTTGGTAGAGTTATGGGGGATGGAAGCAAAGTGGAGTTGAGACCACCACCAAGTTGATTTTATTGAATGGCAGAAAGGCTGAATGGCCTACTCCTGCTCATAAGTCCAATGCTCCTATGTCCCCTAGTTCCTCTAAGTAGGGAAGTAGAGAGGGTTTTAAATTAAGTAGTGGGGGGAGGCAAGGGATCAAATTTGAGAAGATGTGGTAAATCAAAGAGTAGAGACAAGGCAAAAGCAAAAAGTATTATTACAGGAAATGAAAAACAGACCATGACTGGAAGGGATAGAGTGTACACATCTAACAGTAAATCAACAGATGAGACTAGAGGTTATAAAAAGAATTAAAGGATAAAACTAAAGGCTTTGTATCTGAATGCATGAAGCATTTGAAACAAAACAGATGAACTGAGAGTGCATATAGAAATAAGTAAGTACACTTTGATGGCCATTACAGAGACATGGCTGCAGGAGGACATGGATTGGGACCTGGATGTTAAAGGGTATAGGACATTTAGGAAGGATAGGAAGTGAGGAAAAAGTGGAGAGGTGGCTCTGTTAGCAAATGAAGGTATTAGCACAATAGAGAGGGATGACTTGAGTTTAGGAAACCAGAATGTGGAAACGGTTTGGGTAGAGATGAGAAATGGTAAAGGCAAGAAGCTACTTGTGGGAGCCCTGTACAGGCCCCCTAATTGTAACCACATGGTAGAGTGGAATATAAAGGAAGAAATAATGGGAGCTTGTCAGAAAGACACGGTGATAATCATGGGAGATTTTAATCTACATATAGACTGGAAAAGTCAGATGGGCAAAGATAGCCTAGACGAGGAGTTCATAGAAAGTTTCTTGGATAGTTTCTTAGAACAGCACGTCCTGGAGCTAACCAGAGATCAGGCTATACTAGAGCTGGTATTGTGCAATGAGGTGGGATTAATGTCATAGTGAAGACGCCCATAGGTAGCAGCAACCATAATGTGATTGAATTTTACATTCAGTTTGAGTGAGAGAGAAGAGTGGTTCCGAGACTATGTTAAATAAAGGCAATTATGAGGGCATGAAAGCAGAGCTGGCTAAAGTGAGTTGGCAAATTAGGTTAAGGGATAGGTCAATCGAGATGCAATGGCAAACATTTAAGGGAATATTTCAGAATACACATTCCAACGAGTAAGAAACAGTCCAAGGGACGGACACATCATCTGTGGTTAACTAGAAAGGTTAACGATAGTATCAAACTTAAAGAAAAAACATATAATTCTGCAAAGATAGGTGGAAGGTCAGAAGATTGGACAGAATATAAGGAACAGCAAAGGGTGACTAAAAGATTAATAAGGAAGGAAAAATTAGAGCACGAGAGAAAGGTAGCCAGAAATATGAAAACAAATATAAGAGTTTCTATAAATACTTTAAAAAGAAACAAGTTAACAAAGTGAGCTTTGGTCCTATAGAAAGTGAGCCTGGAGAATTGATAATGGAAAACAAGGAAATGACAGATGAATTGAACAGGTATTTTGCATCAGACTTCATTAGAGAGGATACAGTAACATCCCAGAAGCAGCTATAAATCAGAAAATGGAAGGGAGGGAGGAACTCAGGAAAATTACAATCACCAGAGAAGTGGGTATTGAGTAAATTATTGGAGCTAGGGTCTTAAAAGAAGTGGCTAGTGAGATAGTTGATGCATTGGTTTTAATTTTTCAAAAACTCCCTATATTTGGGGGAAGTCCCATTAGATTGGTAGACAGCAAATTTAACCCCATTATTCAAAAAGAGAGGGAGAAAGAAAGCGGAAAACTACAGGCCATTTAGCTTCACATCATACGGAAAATGTTAGAAGCTATTATTAAAGAAGCTATAGCAGGGCACTTGATTAAGTTCAAGGTAATCAGGCAGAGTCAACATGGTTTTATGAAAGGGAAATCATGTTTAACCAACTTATTGGAGTTCTTTGAGGAAGTAACGTACTGTGGATAAAGGAGAACCGGCGCTTGTACTGTGATTGATTTCCAGAGGGCATTTGATAAAGTGGAAAATAAAAGCTCATGTATAGGGGGTAACATATAGGGATGGATAGAAGATTGGCTGGCTAACAGGAAGCAGAGAGAAGGCATAAGTAAGTTGGCAAAATGTAACGAGTGACATGCCACAGGGATCAGTGCTGGGACCTCAGCTGTTTACAATTTATATAAATGACTTGGATGAAGGGATGGTTGGGGTGGTTGCCAAATTTGCTGATGACATTTTCCTACCAATCTTTGTAACTTGTGAATTGGACAAAAGAAGGCTACCAAAAGATATAGATAGGATAATTAATTGGGCAAAGGTCTGGCAAATGGAGTATAATGTAGGAAAATATGAAATTGTCTATTTTGGCAGGAAGAATCAAAGAGAAGCATATTATCTAAATGGTGAGAGATTTGCAGAGTTCTGAAATGCAGAGGGATCTGGGTGTCTTAGTGTATAAATCACAAAAGGCTAGTATGCAGGTACAGCAAGTAATTAGGAAAGCTAATAGAATGTTATCATTTATTGTGAGCGGAATTGAATACTAAAGTAGGGTGGGTTATGCTTCAGTTATACAGAGTACTAGTGAGACCACATCTGCAGTAATATGTACAGTATTGGTTATTTAAGGAAGGATATAAATGCGTTGGAAGCAGATCAGCGAAGTTTTACCAGACTAATACTTAGAATGGATGGGTTGTCTTATGAGGAAAGGTTGGACAGGTGAGGCTTGTATCTGCTGGAGTTTAGAAGAGTAAGAGGCAACTTGATTGAAACATATAAGATCTTGAGGGGACTTGATAGCGTGGATGTGGAGAGGATGTTTCCTCTTGTGGGAGAATCTAGAACTTGGGGTCACTGTTTAAAATTAAGGGGTCGCCCATTTAAAACAGAGATGAGGTGAATTTTTTTTTCTGAGGGTCATGAGTCTTTGCAACTCTCTTCCTGAAAACATTGTGGAAGCAGAGTCTTTGAATATCTTTAAGGCAGAGATCGATTGATTCTTGGTAAGCAGGGGGGGGTGATAGGTTATCAGGGGTAGGCGGGATGCAGATTTCAGGTTACTATCAGATCAGCCATGATCTTATTAAATGGTGGAGCAGGCTTGAGGGGCCTAATGGCCTCCTCCTGCTCCTTGTTCGTATGCTCCTACGTTTTATTTTCTAACCCTGCAAATGTTTCTCTATTGATTCTGCTTCCACCACCCTTTTTGGTAGTGCTTTCAGATCACAGCAACCCCACTGCATTTTTTTAAAAATGTTTCCCCGTGTTGCCCCTGGTTCTTTTGCCAATCACCTCAAATCTGTGTCCTCTGGGTGCTGACCCTTCTTCCACTGCAAACGGGAGAGTAGAGGTTAATAAACCTCAGAAACATAGTAAGAAATAATTGGATGGATGAGCTAAGTGGGGTCAAATGGCCTTCCTCGTCCCTATTTATCTTTTTAGTTGTTCATGGGACGAGAATGCCATTAGCAAGACCAACATTTATTGCCCATTCTTCATTGTCCTCTAGAAGGAGGTGATAAGCTGTTTTTTTGAACCGTGGAGTCATACAAACATGCAGCACTGAAGGAGGCCATTCAGCCCACTTTGGAAGAGCATTAGAATGTCACTTTGGAAGAGCATTCCAGTTTAGTCCTTCATTCCCAGCTTTTTGTCTGTAACTCTGTATGTTCCTCATCCTCAATTACCCGTCCAACTCCTTTTTAAAATTACTTCAGGTAGAACATTCCAGATCCCGACTGCTCTCCGCTCTACTGAAGACCTTCACTACTAGTAACAACCTGGTAAAACTCAATCTCTACCCTTTTTTTAATTTGTGTTCCTAATTGAAGATTTAATAATCATTATTGATTAACCGACGCAGTTCTTGTGGTGTAGGTACATCCACAGTGCTGTTAGGGAGGGAGTTCCAGGATTTTGACCCAGCAACAGTGAAGGAATGGCGATATAGTTCCAAGTCAGAATGATGAGTGACTTGGAGGGGAACTTCCAGCTGGTGGTGTTTCCATGTGCCTACTGCCCTTGCCCTTCTAGATGGTAGAGGTCACAGGTTTGGAAGGCGCTGTCAAAGGAGCCTTGGCGAGTTGCTGCAGTGCATCTTGTAGATGGTACACACTGCTGTCACTGTGCGTCAGTAGTGGAGGGAGTGAGTGTTGGGGATCTTGTTGCATACAGATTATTCCCTAACAAATGAATTGCATGCGTTTCAGGAACAAGTGCAAATTCCAGTTTATCACCCAACACCCAGTCAGACCCGCCTGGCAACTCAGCTGACAGAGGAAGAACAGATCCGAATAGCGCAGAGACTTGGTCTGATCCAGCACCTACCCAAAGGCAGCTTTGACTTTGGCAAGGACAGCCAAAACAAGAAAATAAAGGAGTAAGTATGAGTGCGTTGGAAAGGGAGCTGGGGGCAGCATGACAGGAAGCTGGGATACTCCAGTTATCCTTTCCTAAGGTGGGCTTCTGACAGAGTGGTCAGGCAGAAACTATTTTCACTGGCAGGAGAGTCGGTAACCAGAGGGCCCAGATTTAAAATAATGGGCAAACTATTGCAGTCGGGAGATTTAGACCATTTTCTTTACACAGCAATTTGTCGTGATCTGGAATGCACTGCCTGAAAGGTGGTGGTAGCTGATTCAACTTTCAAAGGGAGAAGTCTGAAGGACTGTGGGCAAAGAGCAGGAAAGTGGGATAAACTGGATAGCTCTTTCAGAAAGCTGGCAGAAGCATAATGGGTAGAATGGCCTTCTGTGCTGTTTGGTTCCATGGTTCAAATGAACTAGTATTAATAGCTTACGAATATTCCCTGATTGCTTAGTGGATTGGTTCTCTTCCCAGTCTAACACTGAGCAATACGGACTCAGTAGGCCCCAGGTTCGCTGCCGACTTTGTTCCTAATTTCAACAGGGGGAGGGGAATGTTTTTTGGTTGGACCCTGCAATAGGGAGGGAACATTCAGCTGAGGTTTCTGCCCTGTTCACAATGCAGAGAATAAAACCCAAACATGGGTGTTGGGTGAGGACAAGTTCAGGTCTTGGGTGCGATGCGTTCCATGGTCAGATGGCCTGTTGATAGGCATGTGCACAGACTGACGTGTGAGGAATAGTGACTTGGGCGATATCCCAGAGTGTTCTCTGCCATAAGTGGCAGAGCACAAATTTCTTGTCAAGAACGGAGCAGCAATAAATTTTATATGTCCATGATCTTTGTATCCTGTTTACAACAGGTGTAAACTTGCATCGTATCGATGACTCCTTCAAGTGTGCAGAAATGGATCAAATCGAAACACTGTCGAGTTGCCTGATAAACAAGGATTTTTTATTTGCTAACGTTCTCCCCTCCTGCTGACTGTCGCTCGGGTGGATCTTTCCCCCTTGGTACTTGGTCCTAGTGATCATTATTCATGTGTGTGTCACAGGCTGATTATATTACTAAGGAAAGTTTTCCATGCTTCTGTCCTATACTGTAACTAGTATTGGATGAAGAGAAAACAGGCGCCAGGGTGTGGCGGTGCTGTTTCTTGGCTCCTCTCTGCATTGCTGTGTTCCTGCTCTAATTCGCATGTTCCCATTTACCTAACAATGGAAAGAACACAGGTGTTAGCCTAGAAATTCGATCTCGTAACACCCTTTTTTTCTGGCTGCTGAACAGCTTCCTAGACCTTTGGTGTGGCGGGCAGGGAGTGCACGCTCATTACAAGAAACTCCTTTCAGGATCAGTTCTAAACATAGAATCATACAGAAGGAGACCAGGTGGCTCATCGTTCCTTTGCCCGCTCTTTATAAGAGTTGTATAACTCGTTGCAACCGCTCAATTTTTTCCTGTAGCCCTGCAAAATTTTCCCCTTCAAGTATTTATCCAATTCCCTTTTGAAAGTTACTATTGAATCTGCTTCCACTGCTCTTTCAGGCAGCGCCATCCACATTAAGACAACACAATGGTTAAAACAATTCTCATTTCTCCCCCCCCCGCTATATTTTTCCCCCAATTATCTTGAAACTATGTCTTCTGGTTACTGACCCTCCTGCAACAGGAAACAGAATAAAACGGGGGAAACTATCAAGACCCCGGAGAATTATGAACAACTTGAGTTAAATCTCCCCTTAACCTTCTCTGCTCTGAGAAGAACAGTCCCAGTTTCTCCACATAACTGAAGATTCCCCTTTCCCTAGTACAATTCTAGTAAATCTCCTCTGCACCCTCCAAGGTCTTGATACTTCTTCCTAATGTGAATTGGACACACTACTCCAGCTGAGGCCTAACCAGGGATTTATAAAGGTTCACCATAACTTTCTACTCTGTGTCTATATTTATTATGAAAGTTCAGCATTTGTAACCTCTATGCTTTTAATTTTAAACCAACCTTCTTGCCATTTCTGCCACCTTCAAAAATTTGTGAATGTGGGTATATCCCCAAGATCTCCCTGCTCCTTCATTCCCTCCCCCCTCCCCCCACCACCCATCCTTTATAAAATTGTACCATTTAATCTATGCTTTGTTTCCCCTCCTAGGTGTGTGATCTGTATGATGGACTTTGTGTATGGCGATCCTATCCGGTTTCTGCCATGCATGCACATATACCACATGGAATGCATCGATGAGTGGCTCATGAGATCCTTCACATGCCCTTCATGTATGGAACCCGTAGACGCGGCTTTGCTCTCATCCTACGAGACCAACTGACTTAACTCGGCCTCTCCAAGCCTCACTGCACTTTGAATGTCTTGCTGCCAAAGGGAAAAAGAAATTGTTGGAAGGGAGGGGGTGGGTTGGGGGGGATGCGGGTTGGGGGGGGTCAAGAATCGTGCACTCACTCAGACCAAAGAAATATCCTGTCATCTCACCAAAACGAACCATAGCTTTTAGGTGTGTACCAGACAGTGCATTTTTCCAACTGGGAAAACAGTCAATTGGCCAAATCTTCTACTTAACACTAACTGGCTAAAAGGGATGTGATTAAAACCAAAGTGGGAGCAGTAGCCCCACTCTAACAGCACAAAAGGAGTTTTGGATTTAGCTTTCTCTACACATGCAGTATTAGCTGCCTCGCTCCTGGCCCCACACACACACACACACACACACACACAACTGTGTTGCTTACTGGGAGACCAGGGCAAAAGCTTTGTACATTTTTTTGACTTTTAAGTTGGATTTTTACTTCTTTGTTGATTTTGCATCGATGTTCTGTCCAAGTGCTGCCCCATCCTGGGATTCAGTAGGGTAACGGCAGCTCCCTCATGTCCCGCCGAGACGGTTAGGCTTCCTGCCCGTCTGATGTAATGGGGCTCAGGTTTTGGACTGGAAGCGGACAGGGTTAGAGCAGTGCCAGGAACGGGCCACCTGAATGAACAGAGGGGATGGTGGCCTGATGCTGCCATGGAGACAAAGGGTACAATGGATGCAAAGGTCAGGCCCTTCTCCCTCTGAAATGTTGCGGTGCCCCGAGACTAGACAGAGATTGTTGGAAAGTTATTCAACCAGTTGGTTGTGGGGGAAGAAGGTGCATCTCTTTCATGGGTTGTGGGTGTCACTGGCCAGGCCAGCATTTATTGCCCACCCCTAATTGCCCTTGAGAAGGTGGTGGTGAGCTGCCTTCTTGAACCAGTGCAGTCCATGTGGTGTAGGTACACCCACAGTGCTGTTAGAGGAGCGGGGGAGGTTGGGGGGGGTGCGGTTGTGTGCGGTTCCAGGATTTTGACCCAGCAACAGTGAAGGAGCGGCCGATGTATTTCCAATTCAGGATGCTGTGCGACTTGGAGGAGGAGCTTCGAGCTGGTGAGTGTTTCCTGTGTACGTGCTCTCTTTGTTCCCTGGCTGAGCATCACTTGTTCAGCAGTCACTGGACTGGCAGGAATTCAGATTATCCTTCCTCTGACCCGTGGAGCTGAGGGGGATTGCACCAGCTGGCTGCAACCATAGTCCCCTGCTGAGATCAGCCAGCTCGGTGCTGCACCAGGGGCAGCTGAGCTTCTAGCACAACCTATTCTGAGACCGCCACGTGATGGTTTTTTATTTTATTCGTTCATGGGATGTGAGAGTCGCTGGCTAAGCCAGCTTTTATTGCCCATCCCTAATTGCATTTGAATAAGCAAGATAGCACAGTGATGGCCCTGGTTCGTGTTTACTTTTTAACCACTGTTTTGCAGAGCCTGCTGGGTCCTGTGGTGGACGTCAGGTGTCGACATTTTGCACCCATCAGCTTCACCACTGGAATGCTGATCCTGGCCAGCTGGAAGTCAAGTGCAGTGTGGAGCTCGTGCGTTTCCCTGCACTGTCGTGGGGAGGGGAGGTGGGTGGTGAAGGGCGGGTACATTTCAGAGGCTACCCTGGGAGGAGAACTAAGTCATTTCCATGCAGCGGACTGCCGGAACACTAGAGAGCTGCTGAAGTCCCCCCTGTCAGCTAGCAATGACGTATGGAAGAAGGAACGAGTTCCCGCAGCCTTAGAGAGGGATTGGCTAGAAAGACTTTGATTTAATCAGTCTCACAGCACTTTATCCTTTACTGCAGAGAGCTTGTACCTAAGGTGCTCAAGTAACAGATTTTCTGACATTTTGTGTGATTAAATAACCAAAAAGCTGTAAAATAGTCAATTAGAATAATCAAATATTACAGTGCAAATGGAGGCCATTTAGCCCCTTATGTCTGTACTGGCTTGTTGGTAGACCTGCTCATTTAGTTCATTTTCCCCCACAGTGCTGTAGTTTTTTTTCCCCTTTAAATATTTATAAGTAATAGAAGGATTGTTTTGTTTACCATTTGAAGTGTTGAAATGCAGACCTTCCTCGGGCCTGTTGAATCTAGTGCCTTTGTAACTTGGTGCCATCTGTGAGTCTGCTTCCCCACCGCTGGGCTCTTCGAGGATGATTGCTGCTCTCCCTTGTCATACTCAAGTTATCTGCCTTCAAGCACCAGGCTGGACTGTGAGTGCAGGCAGGTTATTTGACAATGGGCTGGGACCTATCCTACCCTTTACTGATGTGCACTGTCAAGCAGAGGATCATTGGATTATGATCCAACCCCTAATGCAACCAGGTGTTGCCAAGCCAGGGGGTATCACCACATGCCTCCTGCCTTTGTTTGCCACTCTGTCCATCCTCATAGGGCTCTGCCTTCACATGCCAAGTGGAAAGCCAATAGAGTATTTGATGGTGAGGGTGTGTTACAGTTCACCCAGGGAGCCTGAGTTGCTGTGGTAACGTACACTTTTACATGCATGTTGTAGTCTGGAACCACGGACAGTGATGGTGGAGGCTCCAACGTTCCATCCTGGCTGACCAGGAGTCTCTCCTGCTCTTACCGCCTGCCTTTGGTGTGTGTTGGAAGGATTTGCAGGTTGATACTCCACCTGTTTGGCCGCATTATGAATGCACCTTCCTTGGTCATCAAGTCCTGGAGGTGGGGCTTGAACCTGGACCCGTGGCTCAGAGGCAGGGACATTACTCACTGTGCCGCAAGACCTCCTAGAATCCTTAACAGCCACTCAAGAATCATCCAACACTTTCTTCCCTCCATATTCCAATATTTTTACAAGTAATAACAAAAAGTTCATAGAAAATGAAAAACACTTCGATGTCCGCATGATTTTATTTTTTCCTTCACTGGTCTGCAGCAGCTTTCAGCAGACTAACCCTTCATTCCTGGGGACTCCAGCAGAATTCAGGAAGATCAACGATGTTAATCTCAACTGAGATCCATTGACCCTGTACAGGCCGGGGTTGAAGCCAGAACCTTCCTCCGTATCCTAGGGCAGCCTTATTTACTTAAAAACTCTTGGTTTGGGTCACCAGCTCGGAGGATGTTTCCAACTTGCCTGGGGTTTCCAGGACTAGAGAGCGTTGTCTAAAAATTGGAACCAGACTTTTCAGGAGTGAAATTAGGGAACACTTCTACACACACATGGTGGTAGAAGCTCGGAACTCTCTTCTGCAAACAGCAATTGATGCTAGATCAACTGTTAGTTTTAAAACTGAGATTGATGGATGTTTGTTTACCAAAGGTATTAAAGGATATGGGGCTAAGGTGAGTGGGTAGATGGAGTTAAGTCACAGATCACGATCTTGTTGAATGGCAGAACAGGCTTGAGGGGCTAAATGACCTCCTGTTCTTATGGAGCCTGGGCAGGAATGTGAGCAAGTCAAACCTCTTTGGGTTCAAATTGTACGGTACAAAATACATTCATCTAAACTCCTCCTGTTTTAAGGAACATAATAAATAGGCCCTTCGAGCCTGCTCCACCATTCAAAAAGATCATGGCTGATCTAATTTTAGCATCAGCTCCACATCCCTGCCTACCCCCAATAACCTTTCACCACCTTGCTTATCAAGAATCTATCTACTCCTGCCTTAACGATATTCAAAGTCTCTGCTTCAACCACCTTTTGAGGAAGAGAATTCCACTCACTCAACCCTCCAAGAGGAAAAAATCTTTCCTCATCTCTGTCATAAATGAGCAATCCCTTATTTTTAAGCAGTGACCCCCTAGTTCTAGATTCTCCCGCAAGAGGAAACATTCTCTCCACATCCACCCTGTCAAGTCCCCTCTGGATCTTATATGTTTCATCCAAGTCACCTCTTACTCTTCCCAACTCCAGTGGATATAAACCTAGCCTGCCCAGCCTTTCCTCATAAGACAACTGCCCATTCCAGATATTAAATTGTGGATTATTATCAGGTGATACCATTTGCACTCAAAAGGCTCGAATGTTGAGCGTTAAGATTTCTCAGCTGCTGGTTAGGTTTCAGGTAATCTCAGAACAGTCGCACTTCAGCATTGGTTGGACTTGATTTCTGTTTGGAAGAGGGATAAAAGGATCTCTCTCCCCTCACTCTTGAAGCTAACTCAGACGGGTATGATTGCACCAGGAATGACTGTAATTCCACCTCACCTTAGTGGTACATAGCCACTTTTGGTGTATTATTTAAGCACAGAATCATTATCACAGACATGTCCATGTGCGGACAGTCCAGCAGTGCACACTGGTTTAGACTTGGAGCTCTCCTTCCATGAGGCAGACAAAGCATGTGCTCATGTCCATTTTTATGGCTGGTTTGTTCCTGGAACAGGTCATCAGCCTGTCACCAGGAGCTATAGCTTGCATCAAGCATGGCTGACCAGGAATCTCTCCTGCTCTTACCGCCTGCCGTAAGTTTGTTGGAAGGATTTATAAAAAAGTTGATAACCGTTTGGCCTCATTATGAACGTACTTTCCTTGGCTGTCAAGTCCTGGAGTGGGTCTCAAACCAAGAGCTTCTGGGTCAGAGGCAGGGACGCTACCCGCTGTATCACAAGACCTCCTTCGAACACTGACGAGAGGGGCTGAATTTTTACCACAGTTTTTGGGACCCCCAACTTGGAGGGTGAAATGAGGGTTGCAAATCCTCAGTGGGACAGGCTCCGAATTGTCTGCTTTTGGAGTCTGCCATATATCAGAGGGCAGGTAGCTGTGAACCCTCAGCAGTGCCATCCAGAGAGGTATGTGCTGCTGAGGTATGCCTGCGATCTCAGGGCACCATCATGTAAGTAAATTAAAATTTTTAAAAATCAGTGAAGGTGGGGGGAATCAATCTGAACCCATCTGGGGGCTAGTAAAATTCAGCCTGAGATGTCTGTCAGCACTTAGTTAATTACAGCACTCCAACACATTGCTCAACTGAGATCAGCTTATTCATTACCAACCGATAATGAGACCTATAACTTACTGGTCTCTGGCTAAGTATTACACCAGGTGATACCTTTACCTAATGGGCTAACAGTGGGGTAAACCTTAGAAGTGCTCTTTAACCCATGCACTACCACAGATCTTGTTGCAGACTGAAATGTCTCTAGGATTGCACTATAACCTGTGATTAAAGTTTGTGGCTGTTTGATTTTTGGATCTTGCTATACATACAGAGTGTAATCAGATGATTGGCTTTTAAGCATCGTTGTTAGTCTTGCACTGTTTTACTAAGAGCAACTTAATTTTACCCTGGTAATTTGGAGGGAGCAATGCTGGGTTGACCCGTCTATTGGACAGGGAGAATGATGCCTGGGTTGTTACCTGGAGAGAGGAGAGCTGAAAGAGAGAATTTCATTTAATTAACTTTTCAGACTGTGTGACTGAAATCCACATGGATCAGGTGCAATACTTAAGGACTGTAGCAGCTTGTTTAGTATGTTAGAAATCATATCTGCCTATGGAAGCTTGCTGCACACCCATAGGCAGTTTCCATTATAAATGTGGGCATAGGAATTTATAATGGAAATCTAAAAATAAGGATACACAGCATGACTTTAAAACGGGGACTGAATTGTGGCTGTGTGCTGTGGTTTAATGATACCCGCTCTCTAACTTCCCTTTACTTAAAGATAGTACTTGGAGTTTGTAATGTCACAGGAGTTAACTTGTACATGTATACCTAGCATGTTATATGAATGATGAGCAAAGGGCCCCAGTCTGAGGCCAGTTTCCACCTTTGCCTGGGAATTGGCAGCAGTGAGTGAACATTTATTATGTGATAAAATCATACAGCCCAGGTGAGGAAAATATTGGTTGCAAACATTTAGAAGTGATTTTATAGTGTAGAGTGCACACTGAAAATAACAGGTTTCAGAAACCCATGGGGTCGGTGCCTGACCTTAATGTGAGTGGGTGGCTGTGCCCTCAGGTTAGAATTGAAGCAGCCAGTCACCCCATGTTTCTACTGATGTTTCTGCATATCTGTTAAGTTTGAAGGTCATCACAATTAACAGAGGTTGTTGTCCTCAGAGAGGAAAATACGTGAGCAATACAAAAAGTTCAAGGATATAAATAAAACATATCATCTGCACTTTTTGGAGTTGCAGTCAGTACTTTTTGTCAATGCGCTCGCATGGCTGAGAATTAATCCCGAGTGTCCAAGGCTGGAGACTGCATCTCAGTGTTAGCCCAAGAATTGATGTTATCAAGAGTAACTGCAGCCGCAGAGGTTAAAGAAGGGGAGCTGTAAAATGGCAAGCTTAAGTAAAAGTAGGAAAGAGACAATATACACAGCTCCCTGTTTGTGGCAGAGGTACTTTGTCAGAATCTCTCTATTATAAGGGCTTATTCTTTCAGTTGCAGTTGCTGTGTATTCCCAATGTTAAAATGGTGGTTGTTTAATTTGCACATAAGACTTTCTACATTAACGATGCCTCATATTTCCAAGTTCTTCCTATCTTCAGCCTTGCACGACTATCTTCTGCATCACTTGGGGCAGAGATATTGGTTCTGTATTTGAGTGTAAAGGAGCCTTGTTTTTTGCGACAATGAACATAGAACGACAATATGGTAACTCTTGCACACAGTCTCTTGCTAGCTACAAGCCTCAAAACCCCCACTGACTACCACCTTAAGCGATCGTCAGCTCAGCCCTGAACAGCCTATTTTCCCATTAGTTCATTTTTGTTACCCAAATCAACCTAAACACATTTCAGTCAAGATGTTGAAATCCAAAACTGCCCGATACGCTATTTTGAGTACAAATGATATCTTTTGTTAGTTTATACTAGCTGCTGGTAACATAAATCATGTAAAAGTATGTATATTTTTAAAAAAAATAAAGTATCAACTGCACATTGATTTCTACGAAGCCTGTGGTATTATTGTGCTGGGGCTGTTGGATGTGAACTTTTTATTCATTCATTGGATGACGGTGTCGCTGGCTAGGCCAGAATTTATTGCCCATCCCTAATTGCCCTTGAGAAGATGGTGGTGAGCTGCCTTCTTGAACCGCTGCAGTCCATGTGATGTAGGTACACCCACAGTGCTGTTGGGGAGGGAGTTCCAGGATTTTTACCCAGCAATAGGGAAGGAATGGCTATATATTTCCAAGTCAGGATGGTGAGTGGCTTGGAGAGGAAATTCCAGTTGGCGGTGTTCCGATATGCCTGCTGCCCTTGTCCCTTTAGATGGTAGTGATTGTGGGTTTGGAAGGTGCTGTATAAGGAGTCTTGGTGAGTTTCTGCAATGCATCTTGTAGAAGGTATACACTGCTGCCACTGTGCATCAGTGGTGGAGTGAGTGAATGTTTGTGGATGGGGTGCCAATCAGTGGGCTGCTTTGACCTGGATGGTGTCAAACTCCCCGAATATTGTGGGAGCTGCACTAATCCAGCCAAGTGGAGAGTATTCCATCACACTCCTGACTTGTGTTTTGTAGATGGCTTAGGGGAGTCAGGAGGTGAGTTGCCACAGGATTCCTAATCTCTGACCTGTTGTAGTCACAGTATTTATATAGAAGTGGTTTTACAAAGCTCTAAACAAAGTATTGGCACAGATAGGATGGACCCAATGCCTCCAGATTTCCTTTTCCCAATCTCCAATGCTAACGTTGGCAGTATGGCAACATTGTGGTTGTTACTGGCCTAGCAGTCCAATGTGCGGCATTAATGATCTGGAGATAAAATTTCCTTTCATAAAGGACATTAATGAACCAGATGTGTTTTTAATGACAGCCTGGTAATTGCATGGTCACAAGTAAGATACTTTTAATTCCAGATTTAATTAATTGAATTTAAGTTCCTCAGTTGCTGTGGTGGGATTTGAACACGTCTCCTGTTCATTAGTCCAGATCTCTGGATTATTAATCTAGGAACAACAACTGCGATAACATACCAAGACCTTTGTCCCTCTTCTACTTCCCTTTAAGGTCCCTTTAAATTTTCCTTGTACACTTACATTTTAAGCTGCCTTTTTGCACCTGGAACTATCCGTAATTATACTGAGTTGGCAATCATAGTTCTGGCGAGATTTGCACCAGCTCTTAATGATTCAGAATGGGCGCTTTAGCACACGACAATCTGTCCCAGTATCCATCTTAATCAGTTGACACCAAAGCCAGCAGAATTACATTTAACTAATCTGTTTCTCCTCCACTCAGCATCACTCCTGTAATCACCTTGTCTTTATAAGTGAGCTGATTGTATTTTTTTTCCATGTATATTCCATTGGACAGACTGGGGCGTGTTATTCCAATAGATTGTCATTCCAATTTTTAATTCTGTAGCTGCGCCCTCGTGTGGTTGGCTTACCTTCTAACCAACTTCCACCACCAACACCCCCACCACCCCCAAACAGTATATATATCACCACACTTTTGCGTCTCTTTAGTTCTGAAGAAGTCATACGGACTCGAAACGTTAACTCTGTCTTTCTCTCCACAGATGCTGTCAGACCTTTTCCAGCAATTTTTGTTTTTGTTTCAGATTTCCAGCATCCCCCAGTATTTTGCTTTTACCTTGATATTGGAGCTGGGCTGCTGGTCTGATATTGGGTGGGGTGGGGTTATTGTTAACATATCACGAGGCGAAAAGTTCACAACTTCTGAAACACCGATACAGAAAAGGACACGAGTGTTTGGCACATCTCAGAGATGACTTACTTTACCACCTCATTCGGGATCATAACACATGGTGCTGTAAGTTTCTCAGCTCCACTGCTGAACACAATGGTCGGGAATGTAATGAGGACCTCTCTTTAAAAACATACACACCATTACAACTACTCTCAACCAAGCTGCAGATCATTCCACTGTGATTTTGATATCCCACACTCCTAGCTCCATCGAGGCCTCATTTGCCTTCCGTTATATTAAGGGTCTCAAGATACCGATTTGGTGGTTTGTGAGCTCAGTAACACAAAAGCTGTTTACAACACTTTTATTCAGTATCAAGGATGGCCAAAAGAAAAGATCGTTCAGCACCTGAAGCATGGTTCTTTGGGTAGTGACTGTGGACAGTACAATGTAACGACGGCAGGTGCAAATGAACGGGTTGGAGAGCAAACTAAAGAATAAAGAATAGGCGAAATACAGTGAATGATACGAGACCAGAATGAAGGGAACACAACAAATTGATGCTTTCGACTACACTCTTTATGCACGCCCCTGGGTTTTTTTAAAAGGATACAGTATATAGCATACAACAGTGCGCGCTAACGTGTCTCCCAGGCTGTGCTGAGTTACCTAATGATTATTCTGCATTCAATCACAACCTCCTTAGCGAGAAATGGCTCTCATGATACCCATCTGGGTGAACTCTTACTGGAAAGTGCAGCTTTGTGGACAGCCGATAACAGAAAGGTGAACTGCCCATTAAAAGTAGGGATTTTTTATCTGCCTTCCTTCTCTTACTCATTCTTGGTTGGAAGTAGTTATGCACGTAACACCTAAGGTTGGCAGGGATGTTAGCAGGGATCACTGGAGTGGGATCAGCAGCTTGAATCCCTAGTTGATTGCCATCAACCTCAGCGCCCGATCGCTGTCAGATCAGCCAACTCAGTGGGGAAGAAATCGGGAGCCTTTGACCCATTTGAGCTGAGTTCACACACTGCCTCTTTACCCACTGGGACATCGGGGAACCTCAGGCAAAGGTCTTGGGTCGTGGGGCCAGACTGGATAAAAAGCCGTTAAAATTATTTCATGGAGCCTAGGTGTCAATGACAATGTCAACAGGTATTGCCCACCCTTAACTGCTCTTTGAGGGCAGTTCTGTGGGTCTGGAATCACACGTTCCCTAAAGGGCATTGGTGAACCAGATGGGTTTTTAATGACAATCAATTCATGATCACCACTGAGACTAGCTTTCAATTCCAGAATTTATTAATTGAATTTAAATTCCACCAGCTGCCAGGGTGGGATTTGAAACCTAGGCCTCTGGTTTACTGATATTACCACTACGCCACCCTCTCTCCATAAAACTAGAGGCAATCAATTTCCAACAATAAAACGCAAAGTGGAGTGCCGTTATCAGCTCTTCCTCTCAACTCCACAACTTTCATTACTCATCAAAAACACAACCGTTGGCACACTTATCATGCAACAGGGAGTGCACCACTCCAAAACAAATGAAATTAGATTCATGAAAGTGCAAATTGTGATCCATACTATTGAAACCAACTGTGCAGTACTGTCACAAGTTTAAAAGCACTGTGGCAGATTTATATGTGGCACAAGGCAGTGCTCATTGAAAGCTCAATATACCGCGTAGGGGGAGGGAAAAGTCTATTCTATTAAGTCATTGTTCATCTTTTTGCAGAAAGGTATTTTTGTGCATCAAATGTAAATTCCAGCATCAAATTAGCTAACATCATTAAATGAATTCACGTTAAGCGTTAATTTAGTTGGTGGTCCAATGCTGCACGTAAAACATCCAAAAGTACCAGTTATTCGTTAAATATAAACAGCTACAAGTCAAAGTTTGTGCAGTGGTGAGGGGACGTTGCAGATTGGAAAGTGCTTGTGAATTTCGGATTTCCAGGCAGAAGAATCCGGCATTGTGACTGGCTTTTTTTTTTATTTTTTAAGACTGCTTTGCATGCAAAACATATAGCATGGCACTGCAAAATGTCACTGATACATTAGATACTAGACATGTACACCAATGGTTATGTGACACAACCATCAGCTGTTTTGTAAATTGTAGGCAAGTACTGGATTTTAAAAGGCAAACGCTTAAATATCAGCAAAAGTTCAATAGCCAAATGAATGAACCGGGTACTGCCTTTACTCAAAACCAAATGACGGCGTTCCAGAACGTTCCTTTTTCCCCACACCTCCCCAAAACTTGGTTAAAGATCTTTTATGGCCGTGCAGTGACACTGAATACTGAAGAGTTGGCAGCGATGTTGAGCTAAGTTAAACTGTTACATTCTAGAAGTAAATGTTCAGGAATGCCAAAATGTTCCGGGGCAAGGAGGGAGTGGTGGAGAAAACCACACTTATGTCTGTGAATTACAAGGGAAAAGTGATCTTTAATTATCTATCATCAGATTGGAATACCAGCACCAAATGAAATCCCAAGTTACCCAAAATTCAAATTAGTCAGTGAGTGTGAATGACAGTCTAAATTCTTCACAGCCAATGGCTTGCTCAGATTTCACTTGGGTAAAACGGCATTGATTCTGGATAAAGGAAGGTTTGAATTTATTCTGTGGCTGGTGTTTCCATGATATATTTTACATTTGTCTCACCACCTTACCCGCCAAAGCTAAAAGGTCCAATTGTTAAAGCTGTCAAGAGATTGAGAATCAGTTCATCCAAGTTTTGGCCTAAATATCCATGCATAAGGAGCAATGGGAAACAATGTATCCTCAGGGTGTACAGCATGGCCAAGCCAGTCACAGATTTGTCCATTTATTACAAACTTCCAGAACCCCTCATTGATTCAATTCAATTAACTACTGCTGTTTGCACATAATCAGGAAGTTCAGATTCAATTCCAATCCCACACACAATGTTTATAAAAAAAAGCTTTTTCTCTTCTCCCACATGAACTTACATAGCGCCTTTAGCCTCAGAACATTCAAAATCGATTCATAGCGAATTTGCAAACTGTAAAGCCCTTCTACACAAGAGATAACTGATCAAATAACCCAAACCAACACAAAAAACAGATTAAGAGTTGGACAGCACATCAGAGCTCCCCTGCTCTTCCTTTACAAGTGCCTTGGGATCCGACACACTCACGCGAGTAGACATTTAACGTCTCACTCAAAAAATGGCACCTCTGACAGTGCAGCAGTTCTTCGATCTAAACTGAATTCTGTGCAGTTGTGTGCTCAAGTACCTTGAGAGATGCTTTAGCCTACAACTTGACTCAGGTGAAAGTGTCACCCATTGAGTTAAAAGACTGACACTCAAGGTGTTGAAAATTTGGGTTTTAATTCCATTGGATTTTGACACCCTCCAGTAACTCTCCCAAATTGCTATTCACAAACCAGTCTGGATAGCAAGGAGCAGACTATTCAACTACCAATGCATCATATTATATCTGAACCCCATACATACAAAACAGGAATGGGAAAAGTGCCAAATTTCCTCCTCCCTAACACAGGAAGAGCTGAAGGGAACTGTAGTGCTCTAACCTGGCCATGAAGAGCTAATTCAGCAAAGCCACAGGATTCATGACATTGCTCAGCTATTCATCACTGAACTATTTAGGGGGTGAATGACATGGTTTCATTTGATAGTGGGTACTTTTTGGTCCCTTTATTTCAAGTTAAGATTGAAAACAAAAAAACTTAGCTTTTAAAACAAAGTTGTTAGTGTTTCTTCGGTCTGCCTTCCATCCAGAGAGTGCCAACTCCTGTAGTGGCAGGTTTCTAGAAACACTAGCAAGACATATCATCATAACAAGATATCATCCAAGTGGTCATTCTTCATGTGAATGCATACAGCAAACCCTGGCTACTTGACCATGAGAGGTATTGCTAACACTCTCAGTAAACACCCAAATGTGTGCATCTCTCAGTGGAGGCAGTTAAGACAGCGATCAGAAGCAGGAGCCCTAGATGATTTTTCAGCTTCCCAGCCCCATGTACCAAACAATACTGTACATCTGAAATCACCTAATAAAGCATAGACCAGAATGAACTTTCTGGCTTTGATGGCTCAGTCCCATCGAGTTATCAGGGGAGAGTCTGCTTCTAATGTCAGATCCTTAAACAGCACATTGGAGAGAAAAGGTGAATGACAACTCAATCTCCAAATCAGTCAGTCCCTCCCCCAAACTAAATGAACTAGTAGAAAAAATATCAGGTGGGTTACACTGTGCCTGGGAATACCTCACATCTGCAAGCAATTGGCCAGAAAGGGTGGTGAAGATCTGGGATAAACAAAGGCACACCCAGAAAGACTGAACTGGGAGGGGGACAATTCAAAGAGGGGAAATTTAAATATCAGTCAAAATTACTAATTTGTTAAATTCAAGGAAACATCTAATATTCTACAATCTAGTTCTATTCTATTTTATCTATTTTTGTCCCATTTAAGATCCATTTCATTCCACATCCAAATGTCTATAAGTGTAACTGATATTACAGATAAATCCTATATAAGTCAGGTGTTTGCAGTAACAGTCCTATGGAGATCCAGCATGAACCTGCAGTTTGAACTACACTTCAGGCTAAAGTGAGAGCTCTGCCTGACTGAAAAAAAGACAGGAACCGTATAGCCGCCTGCTTTGCAATTTGTAAGATACAGCCAGCGTCGAGCTTCTAGTTCTTCCCTCTTCATCCCGACTACTGTCAGCAGTATGCAGCCACTACCATTGCCCAGGGGTTCTACCGAATCAACTCTTCTGCTTTCCCCATTTCACCTCTCTGTAATCTGAGGAAGAGGTGCTCTTTTCACTGCTCTGATAAATCTTTAACAGTTTTGAACCAACTCATTCTATCTTGACTTAAGCGGTCATATAGACCATTCCAGCGTCCAGTAGGCTGTGGATGTTGCCACCCACACAGGCTTAGTGGTCACTAATGGGAAAGGAAAATTCAAGCATTAGACAAAAAGCGGGGTGTCTCTCGCTAGCACTGCTGGAAGATAAGCAATACCAACAAGGTTAAAACCTAGCTGGGTAGGTTGCAACAAGAACTTTGTCATAATGTTCCACTGAATACATTTGAGGTAGTTTTAAGAACTTGAGAAACATTTCCTAGTCCGGTCCCATTTTCTGTGCTCACTTTAGCCACCTGCATCCACACTGCCCATTCCCACTTTCTGTTGGGGCAATCCCACTCATTGAGCCACTTGTTGGCTGTCCCATCAGAAAACCCACTCAAGAGGTACAGCAGTGGTCACATTTGCAGCTTTGTCCCTCTGGATAGACTCATCCCAAGGAAGAAGCTCAGGCCAGTCAAGGCTACGATTCAAATCATTGGTCTCCAGCATTAGTGCTGTAGCCAAAAGACCACTAGAAACAAGTCCTACTACTGTGCCTCTTACAGTTCGGTTCTTAATGCTAGTAATGTAATACTTCTGATCAAAAACAAATACCTCACCAGCACCAGTCAGGCACTGGGATCCTCCCAACACTGAAATGTTGGGAGGCATCTGACCAGCCAGAGATCAAGCTAGCTGCTCCCTATGTTTTAGCCAGCTCGGCCAACACATGCCAAGAGGCCAGCAGAATGTACAATATTGGATACAAGTTTCAAAATTGGCTACGATTTTGTAGCTAATAACTGGAGGCACAAAAGAGCAAATATGCATGGAGTTCTTTTTTACTGACAATTGGAGCTATATCGTGCATGTTATAAAAAATAAAGATGAAAAGTGCCTGGCTACCAGGTTCTATGTTGAAAACAGGATGTGGGATATAACTCTACAGAAACTGTACACTATAAATCACCCTTTGAACGTGGACAGGATTTCAATATTGAAAATTAAACAATGCATTGGATTTTTGTTTGCAAGTGTTGTTTTCAAACCACAAATCCAAATAAATATGTATTTCAGGCGGTCAAAAGAAAAAAATTCTCATACTGGCTGTACAGTGAGGGCAATGGGTGGAGGACTTGATCTTAACGATTGTAAAATATAATACAGTTCTTGGCTGCATGAGCACGCAAATACGGCTATTTAACAAGAGGCCGAGTTTTGTCGTCGTCGCTGCACTGATGTGCTTTGTATTTCTTCACCTCTGCCATGTATTTGGCCCACGCATCTCCTCCACGCGCCTCAGCCTGAAAAGAGAATGGGAAAAAAAGATAGATTGAACTGGGAGTTTAACAGAAGCTGCACTGAGGCAACTGCAGGACTGAACTTATAGTACTATAGACTGGGGTTCAGGATTCTAAACCAGGTGCAATGCCAGAAGGAATTTGTTGGCTGTTTGAACAGACCAAACTGTTTTGATTTTGTTTTCCCTGTTTTCCTGAAGGCACTGACTTGCTACAGTCATGGTCTTTGGTACCTCATCCAAGAAGGCATTCCCAAGCCTACCTTGGGAAGACCCAAAGGTATTTGTTAGTGGAGCACCAATAGTTGATCTGCCCTCAGCCAGTGGTGACCAGGCTAACAGCAATAATCCTTGGCTGAGATTAGGAAACAGAAAACAAGTATTCACCAGTTCAAAAATGTTGAAATACTTTTAATACTTAAAAACTTTATTAAGGTTCAATAGTATACTGAAGAACAGACAAACAAGGATTGTGTTTAATTCTGGGCACTGGATTTTAGGGGGGGATGTCAAAGCCTTAAGGAGACTGCAGAAGAGGGTCATTAAAATGATAACCTGGACTGAGGGACTTCAATTATGTGCACAGACTGCAGAAGTTGGATTTTTCTTAGAAAAGGTTAAGAGGACATTCAATAGAAATGTTCAAAATGATTAATTGTTTTGATAAGAGTAAATAAGAGAAATTGTTACCACTGGAAGGAGAACCAGGAAAATATTTAAGGAGATTAGCAAAAGAACTAGGGGTGACATGAGAAAACCTTTCAAAAAATCACAGCAAATTACAATGATTTGGAATGCACTACTTGCAGGGCTAGTGGAAGCAGATTCAATACATCTTTCTGAGGGGAGTTGGGTAACTACTTCAAGGGAAAAGTGTTGCTGGGCTATAGGGAAAAAGCAAATAGTGAGTCTAGCTGGATAGCTCTACCAAAGAACCAACACAGGCACAATGGGCAAATAGTCTCTCTTGTGTTGCATCATTCTATAAAGTGAAAATATTTAAGCAAACGAGTACAAGGATTGCGGACAGCTTAACGACCATAAAATTTAGCGACAGGGCAGCCTCAGAGGCTGCACGGAGACTGTGTCTCCTTTTAAGTGATAACGTGTTGGAAGAGACTAGCCGGCTTCCATTGACATGATTACAGTCAAATGCTTTATGAACACACAAAGCAGTACATGCACGCACAGTTTGAGACAATTCAGGGTAGACTGCACAGAAAGTATCACCTTACCTCTTCTTCAGCCTTGTGTTTCTTGGCTACCATTCCCGTCTTGAGGGCTAGCTTTGCCCCACCTCGCCGCTTTCCCACCTGGGGTAAGGGACAGAAGACTGCAACCATTACACGAGCGCTTGGAGCTGCAATGTCAATGCTGCCCACTATGTAATAAAACAGGGATCCTGAAATTAGACCTCATTCCACAACAGAATGCATCTCCCACGTCAACGTCTCAATGCACTTCTAACATACAGTACACAAGCTACTGTGAGCGGAGGTAGGCCATTCCTTATACTCCCCTATAAGGCAAAAGTGACAGTGTGGGTGTTATCATTTTATAAACCACCAATAGCTCTTTAAATCTTTTCGGTACTGAATTAGCCAGAGACTTAGTGTGAATATTTGCAAACTCATCAAGATATCACTAACAGTTTTCTTGCAACAAGAGCTAGGTTGCAAATTGAATTTTGCGTTGCAATTTTAAATATTTCTCAGAGATAAGAGTGAAAACAGATCTAGTGGCATTACCTACATACATAATTATGAATAAGCAATGCTGTAAATCAGATGGTTTTGAATCTTCTCTTCTAAAAGAATCTTAACCTAGAAACACGGAATTAAACAGAAAGGGGGTTTAACAGCTTTACAGCCACTCAAAGCTTTTCTATTGGATAAGTTCTTTCAACTTTAGAAAAAAATCTTAAGTTTACTTCAGTACAGATGCACATAATTACATTGCACACCTCTTCTGACACTCAGTGCAAGTGGAACTAAATTCACTCGTGCAGAGTTTAAAAGGCTTTTCTGCCACTGCTATGCTTTGTGGCCATTACTTATGGAATTTCCGACTGCAATTTCCCACTAACAAGCAGGTTCAAAATACTTCAACCCGAGGATCTGCATGTTTGACTCAGTGAGTTTACAAACTGATACCTCTTGGATTCTGCACCATTGCAGCTCCATTTATTCAGCTGGGGACCCCTGATGAAAATGTAAAATCAAGAATATGGTCATCGATCAAGCGGACTGATCACCAAATTCCATATGTAGGTGCACTAGTTTTTAATTTTGCTAACCTTGTAACAAAAATGATCACAGAATGGTCATTTTTCTTTTCCTCCAAGAGTGATCTCAGGAGCTTCTGTTCAAAACAATCCCAAATGCTTTGAAAGTCAGAGCTAATTTCAAATCCACGCTCAAAAGTTATAAATGGGAAGCATGGCCTGGAGCGTGCTGTGTTTAGATCACAGCACATAATATCAGTGGCAGGTCTGTACTACAACGATCACACCCTGACTGCTCACCAGTTTCAGGGCTTGAAATAAAGGCTGCAGAATAACTAGCAGCAGAAAAGCCTCTGCTCTGCCAACACGCTAGAACACAGCAATGAGGTCTGAATGATTATTAATAATGGGTCGAGCTACCTCTAACCGATGAGTCAGATGTCAATGTGACCAAATATTTGAAAACAAAACTCTGCATGTCTTGCATGACTAGATGCTCATGTCAGAAAGGAATTCAATAAGGAGTCAAAAGTTCCACTTTATAAGACACCAATGCAGCTCAGATGAAGGGTACACCCTGAATTAATAATAAAAACTTTCTTCTCCAGATGCTAACTGAGCTGCTGGTCATTCCCAGCTTTTATTTCAGATTTTCATTTACTTTTTAACAGGACTGTACTTCACTTTACCCAAGGAAAGCACTAATATTTAGAAAGTAATGGATAAGACCAACTAATTGAAGCCATGCTTGGTAAAACACTTTAAACCTGTTTTGCAATCTGCTGAAGACTCAGTTAGCATCAAGGATTTGTAGATCAAATGCAACATTGAATCACTGCTTCACTATCATATACAGCACCAGTAACATTTCCATTGGGAAATAAAGCTGCCCAAGTCCTCACATTATAGGGCTGCAACAATTATAAGCCTGGCTGTTACTATTTTAACAAGAACTATTCCCTTGTTTTGTATCCTCATGAATACCATAGAAGCCAACTGCCTCATGGATAGCTACAATGCACCAGGCTTTAGTATAATCTTTACATTAGATACCTGCAGAAGAATTATCAGATACATTCCCAAACTTATTTTAAGTCTATGTAATAAGTATTTGGTCTCTGTCTAGCTGACATCATGAACACAGTGTAATATTTTGAGTTAATTAAGATCACATTTTCAATAACTAAATTTAATCCTGTTTTCTTGTAATTAGTGTGGACAAAACAAACCAAATACTATTAGATCATCTCGTCCCATTAAATGCACTTTTTATGAACAGAGCAATGATGTGTTGCTGCTCAGAAACAAAAGTCATATGGTTTCATACATCACATCACCTGGCTAAGCTAACAGATAACAGCCCCAAAATAAGTCCAACATTCATATTAAGGCATGACAGCTTCTTGAAACTGTAAAATATATAAGGGGACTGAGACACTAACATATTGCTATCTTTCTGAACTAGGTACCAGCAGTAATTTTCTGGTTTTAATTTTTTTTGTAAAATATAGAATTGAAAGCATACACAGCCAGATCTAGCAATATTTGTTTATCTTTCTGATCTGAAATGTCTTCTAGTAGTTGTATGATTTGGTAGCTGGGATAAGAGAGACAGGTTTATTTATGTAAACACCTGGGGCTAGTACCTCTATGTTGCTCTCCCACAATGCAAACTAATGCAACATTGAGTGTTTATTCCAGAAGAGAAGTCTGCTTCTGAAAACCTTAAAAATAGTTTTATGCTCTGAAGATGAATCGTCCAACATCGTAATTTAAGCCGAAATTCCTGGGATATAATACAATAGTTAACAGCCTGAATGTATACAGTTCTACTCCAGGTAAACCTTTGAAGGAATCTTTTGACCCAAGATTTAAAATCTTAATAAAGACATAGAATCTTGCCAGCAACCAAAAGGGTAGCTGTAAGAACTGAAATTACAAAAGTCATTCCCTCACATACACCAGCAGTCTCAACAGAACCAGAATTGGGACAAAACTGGAACTATAATCACCGTTTCTTCACAGCCACTGGGTCAAAATCCTGGAACTCCCCTCCAAATAAGTGTACCTACATCACAGGCTGTGGAAGTTCAATGGCAATTAGGGATAGGTAATAAATGCAGGCCTAGCCAGCGACATCCACATCCCATGAGAAATATGAAAAAAAGTCTTCTTATACGTGATTTCCAGTGACTTTTAATCTTTAATTGATGACACTCCACCTGCTCCAGAAACTAATATCCATTCTTATTTGTTCCTCAATCAACTGTGATACTGTTGTTCACTCCCAAAGTCAACGAATGGCCAGGGTGTGACACTGCCAGTGTGAAAGAAAGTGAAGGAAAAAAAGAGCTGCATTTACATTAGGCTAACATCAGTGCAAAGTGGCTGTGACCCCCCAAGCTGAAGTTAAACTGTGCTGTGTAAACTGGGCATTGTAGCCTGAACTTAGTCCAAAACAAAACAGGGCAAACACTCTTAATTGAAGCTATGCCCATCCAAGTTATTTTACTTTTCTCCATCCTACCCCACCCCTCCACCAGCATGCTGACAGGGATGTAGAAGTTTGCAGGGAAACATACATTACTTAGTATTTTTGTAACAACTTTTGAATTATTGTATTAAAAAATATTACTGAGAAATTGCTGGAGTCGGCATCGAGCCATACCAGATCAGGCATTACAGATACTTGAAGAATAAAGCTCTCTTTAGTCTGTATCAATCTATTCAGTTCAAATGTCCAAAGATATTCTATGGCACAGGTTATGACATCTTTTCATTTCGTACACTAGCCTTTCAGAGCCAGATTGCCAAGTAGTGCTTTTTGGAACTGGATTGAGACTGCTCTAAATCATTTCCCATAGGATCCTAAACATCCAGCAGGCAGGAGAGGCTTTTACCCTGTCAGTGTGGGCCAGATTTGAACCCAGGCCTCAAAGATGAAAATCATTCAATCCATTGGGCCACTAACAAAAAAGTACTTTCTACAGAAAAAGAGAAATTTTAGGAAGCCATGTGTAGACTTCTATTGAAACTATGGGGTCATGTTAAACAGAATGCTAGTTATGTCAAACATGCACTTCTATAACAAGAGTGATTAACCATTTTTGATCAAAAAATGAAAGAAATGGAGGAAAAGTCTGACAAACAGCATAAAAGGGAATTTTCAGATTTGCAACTAAGGTACTCCAAATGTGGAACTGTGTTACATTCTCACTCTAATCATAATGACAGTCGTACCAGAAGCATCAGAAAACAGTGTGCTTACAAGCTTCTCTAACAGTAATTATAGTTTAAATGTTTTATATAGGATACAGGCAGGATGTGTCCACATTTTCTAAATATTTAAAATACCAAGTAGCTTTAATAAGTTGTGGGGCCAGGGAGATTGGGACATGTACTCAGAGACAGCCCTACAGTAAGTACCTAAGGACAATTTGACACAGCAATGGCGTTACATTCCTCCTAAATGGAGCCTCACTCACAGCGTTTCTTAATGGTGAGAGTAGTGCTGTGGAGGGACAATGGGATTTAGGCACCCATGTACACTAGTCACTGGTGCACAGGTACAAAAAAAATAGAAAGGCCAATAACACTTTGGCTTTTATCTTAAGGGAGCTGGAATTCAGAACTGAGGAAGTGGTGCTTAGAAGGTAGACCAATTGTATGAACTTGGCTTGTATTTCCGTGAAAATTGATGGGTAATCTAATCTAGGGTTTTAAATGAGATTCAATAGATACAGAAACTATTTCCTCCATTGCGGAAATCCAGGCAAAGAGGACACAATCTTAAAATCAGAGCTAGACCATTTAGGCATGAAGTCAGGGAGCATTTCTTTCACACAAAGGATAGTGGAAGCCCGTCTCACTCCAATAAAAGGAAATGGATGCCAGGTTAATTGAAATGGAGTGAGAGATTTTTGTTAGGCAAGTGTATCGAGGGATATGGAGCAAAGGAAGGGAAATGGAGCTGGGGTTCAGATTAGCCTTGATATAACTAAACGGTGGAACAGGCTCAAGAGACTCCTGTTCTTATGATAACAGGGTAGATGCTAAGATGGTGGTCTCATAGCAAGCAGTCAACCATTTAGGGATTAAATGAGAATTTTCTTCACTCAAAAGGGCTGTGAATCTTTGGAGTTCTCTACACCAGAGGGTTGTGGATGCTCCATCGTTGAATTTATTCACGACAGGAATCCGATGAATTTTTGGGTACCAAATCAATCAAGAGATGTGCAGATAGCTCAGAAAGGCAGAGCTCAAGTAGGTCAGGCATAAACTTGTTGAATGGCGGAGCAGATTTGAAGGAGAAAGTGGTCTACTCCAGCTCCTATTTAAGTTCTCCAAGTTCAGTAACTCTGTATTTACACTGCAACTTTAAGGATGATAAAGTTTAAACTTAATGATAGATTGCAGAAGTCTTAGCATCCATAGCAAGAGAAGAAACCAATAGAGAAATGTGTTTGCTTTAGAAAACAAGGTCATATTTAAAAATGACCAACAATTTTTAACTTTAGTGAGACAGTTCCTGCTCCCGCTGCGAAAATGTTCCTCAAACAGAACAATTCTCTGTAAACTCAGTCCGACAAAGAGGAAAGAACAATTGAAAATTTTATGAGAACCCATTAGAAAAGGTCCCCATTGAATGGGAGTATGTCAAGACAATTTAAACATTGATATCAAAAAACAAAACATGCTGGAAATGCACACGTCAACCAGCAGCTCAAGGGGAAAAGAATATTTGTATGTATGTGTTATAAACCTTTATTTTTGGCATCATTGCCACTGTGTGGTGCCCAGAATTGGAGATGACATTCCAAGCTGAGGTCATACCAGTAACTTCAAAATTTCTACATTTGTGCACTCCATGTCTCTATTTATAAAGCCCAGGGCCAACTACGCTTTTTAAAAACAGCTTCATCTTGTCCTGTCACCTTCAAAGATGCGTGCATGTGAATCACCAGTTTTTACTATTCCTGTATCTCTATAAAAATTAAGAGCACTTCATTTATATTGCCTCTCCTTACCCACTAAATGCAAGGTTTAATATTTATCTGGAAGACAGTGTAGCACTGAGGTATCAGCCTGGAATACTTGCTCAAGTCTCTGAAGTAGGGCTCAAAGTCCCAAGCTCCTGACTCAGGAGGCAAGAGCACTACCCACTGAGCAACAGCTGGCACCATGCCAATCCATCAGTCCAGAGGAGCATCACACCTTTATCCTTCCAGGTGCTGACTGACCCTGTATTTCCAGCATTTGTGACTTTTATTTCAGGCTTACAAACCTTTGGCTGAGATTTTTGCTTTGAAAGAAAAATTCAGGGCTGGATTTAAAATGCTCTGGCGATCACGTGAAACTGCATTTTTGCTTTTTTTATATAAAAGGAGCTGTATTGCTTCTACAATTGATGAATGAAGGAATCAAAATGTAAATTCAGGCAAGATAGTGGATAACTGTTTTTGGGGGGGTGGTGGTGGTGGTGGGTTGGGGGGAGGGGGGGTGAAGAGGGGGAATGAACTAACAGCATCTTCCAATTTCCCAGCCCTGCTCATTAACCAGGAGGCAAATTGAGAGCAAAATCTCTCGCTCTTACAATATTCAGCACGCTTTTCTTCCTGTCGCTCTGGGCCTCATTACTTTGCTCCTGGCCAGCGGCCACACTCCTCTTGCCTCCATTGTCTATATCCCCGCCGCTCGGCGCGGCTCCCCCTTCACTCCTCAGCTTCTGCTCTTCCATCTTCTTCTTGAAAAGCGCCATGAAGCTACCATCGTTGGCGAAGGCGTTCACCCCTTTGCTCTCCGAGCCGCCGCCACCGTCCGCGTCGCCCGCCTCGGAGCTTCCAGAAACTTCGCGGCTCCTCCGCCTGTCCGCCATCTTGGGGAACAGAAGCCGCCGAGGCTTCTGGGAGATAGCCACCTCAACAAATCTCTTTCTTTGAATGCGCGCTAAACAAGACAGAGGACGGCTCCGACCCATTACTGTCAAAAAATAAAAACTTTGATATGCTGGCTGGGCAAAAGTTTTGGCGGTAATTAAACGTGAAAAAAGGTTGGCCAACAGAAAGGCGCAAAGCATGACGGATCTTTAAACAGTGCTGCATCAAAAATAGATTTTAATTACTTAAAAAATGAACAGTTTAATTTTAATAATCGTGGAGCGTAAAGTTATTTATTTTAAAATAGGATTTTGATTATATTGTAGCCTAACCAATTGGAACGTACTTTACTGACCAGGCCCGCACCAATCAGCGTTGACGATGGAGAGGGGTCGTGGTGTGAGGAATGCTTGTAATGTAAAGTAAAACCCTGTCGGCCGATGTTCCTTCCCGGCTGTCACTGGCACTAAAAGTTGTTAGATGTTCAGGACGGTTGTCTTTTTTAAATTATCGATAAATAAATAGAAAGGGAGGAAGTTCGAGGCCCGCCCCCTCCCCTCCTTCACGTGATTCTATCGGAGATGGCGGCGGCGGCGGCGGCGGCGGCGATGGACGAGGAGTTTGAGGATGCCATAGACGTGGAGCCTCTGGAGCCCACCCTGGCTAACATCATCGAGCAGAAGTCCCTCAAGTGGATCTTTGTGGGTGGGAAAGGAGGGGTGGGCAAAACCACCTGCAGGTAAAAGCAGGGAGGGAGCTACCCCAACATTTTATTCACATTTTTTTTCCTTCCCAGTAGTGTTTTATTCATGGAACACGTTCGCATCCCCATAGATTGAATTGCACTTCAACTTGCATCTAAGGAAAAATCATATATGTTCGGGTTAAAAACATGCAAGCGTGTAACAGTCATGTAGTGAGAAAAAGAGCTGAACGAATTCAGCTGGGAACTGTTGGATGGGTTATAGGAAGGGTAGTGTTGAATTGAGATTGTATTACAATTACAAACTAATACACTATCCTACAGTACAGGCAATGGCGTACATATAAATGTCATTTTTCATATTATGTTGAACATAGAAAATAGGAGTAGGTTTGGACTCTATATTCTCTTGATCCTACTCTGTCCTTCAGTTTGATCATGTCTGATCTTCTATATCAACTTTACTTTCCAACCCTTGGTTCCCTTAAGAATTCAAAAATCTATCAACCTCAGTCTTGTATATGCTCAAGGACTGAGAATCCATTGCTCTCAAGGTTCCAAAGATTCACCACCCTATGAGTGAGGAAATTTCTCCTCAGTCTTAAATGATTCACCCCTTATCCTGAGGCTGTAGCTCCTAGTTCTGCACACTCCAGCACAACTTCTCAGCATCTAACTTGTTGAGCCCCCTAAGTAACTTGCACATTTCAGTGTAGTCACATTTCATTCTACTCAACCTGCCCACATGGTTCAACCCTCATCCTGAGAATTGATCTACTGAACCTGTGTTGTTATTTGGGTACAGACACCAAAACTGTACAACTCCATGTTTTGCCTCACTAAAGCCCTGTACAATTTCAGCGAGACTTCCTTATCCTTGTATACTCCTTTTATCTCCTTGCATTAAATATCCTATTTGTCTTCCCAACTGCTGAAAATTGTGGCAAAATTTAATTGGATTATTTTTAAAGTTTTTTTTTTTGAGCGAGTTTCATTTGATAGGATGTATTTTTTTAAAAAACCTTATCCCTTAGTTTTTCCTGTTAAAGGGTTGCTTTGCCAAATCTGAATTGGGAAAAATTGCTTGACCTAACATCTTGTTTTTGTTATTAATGGTGAACTTCATAAGGAAAATGATGGGGATTGTGTAAAATGTTCACTTTCAAAGCTTATCAGTGCTTGTGCTATTTTCAAAGCTTTTCAATGGTTGTGCTGGTTGCCAGATTTGAGGAATAACAGCTTCATTTTCTCTTAGATGGTGATTTGATAGCAAAAGGGGACCAGGGCCATTTGTTGCAGTGTTCGCTGAGGTACTGAGGATTATTGGAGCTAGTGTCATTGGCTGCAAAAGTGAGTCAGAGGCTGGGAGTTTTGTGGATAGTAACTCGCCTCCTGACTCCCCAAAGCCTATATGCATCTACGAGGCACAAGTCAGCAGTGTGATGGAATACTCTCCACTTTCTTGGATGAGTGCAGTTGCAGCAACACTCAAGAAGCTCAACACCATCCAGGATAAGGCAACCCAATTGATTGCCGCCTCATCCACAAACATTCCCTCCACCACAGCTAACAGTGGTAGAATTGTGTACCATCTACAAGTTGGGGCTCCTTTGACAGATCCTTGCAAACCTGCGACCCCTACCACCTAGAAGGACAAGGCCAGCAGATATGTGGGAACAGCACCACCTGAAAGCTCCCCTCCAAGTCTCACACCATCCTGACTTGGAACTATATCACTTCCTTCACTGTTGCTGGGTCAAAATCCTGGAACTCTCTTCCTAACAGCATTGTGGGTGCTACACCACATGGACTGCAATGGCTCAAGAAGGCAGCTTACCACCACTTTCTCAAGGGCAATTAGGGATGGGCAATAAGTGCTGGCCTAGCCAGCAATGCCCACACCCCATGAATGAATATATATTTTTTAAAATCACGCCTGATCCTTTTCTCTTGTGTTCCATTATTGCACCAAAATCACTCAGTATAGAGTGTTGTCTCTATTCAATCTTGCAAGCTACATGTGCTGTGGGAAGAAAGGAAGAAATATATGAGGACCTCTCTCAGATCTTGCTCCAATGATCATTTTTAATGTTTCGTATAGTTGTACCTAATTTGTAAATGTGTTCTCCAAAACAGCTGCAGCTTGGCCGTGCAGTTAGCGGAGGTTCGAGAGAGTGTGCTGATCATTTCTACAGATCCAGCCCATAATATCTCTGACGCATTTGATCAGAAATTCTCCAAAGTACCAACCAAAGTGAAAGGCTATGACAATCTGTTTGCTATGGTAAGTACAACTACAAGCAATGCAGAATAAAATAGTACAAATTAAATATTGTGTATGTGGCTCAAATCATTTATTTAGCAAAGCAAATGAAGTAAACCAAGAATTGATAATTCAGATGTTGCTGTAATTTTTGTAGTTAGAGATTCCATATGTGAACAGTCAGTAGGGGAAAAATGCTACAGCTACTTTGTAGTAAGAGTGCTATTCAAATCTGTTACACAGAAGATTCGACTATTACATTTGGTAACGTGTCTACGTGCTGCAGTTAGCCTGAATGCCAAAGCAATCCTTAACAATATTGCAGCTTTCAAACCTGCAAAAGTGGTAAATCTGATTGGGAGGACAGTTTTATATTAAAATAAAAATAATGTTTTGAGCAAGAAAAGACCACTGCTGCCCCTGTCCCTTTATGATCATTCTGGTATAGCTCATGGTTTACCCATGCTAACCAACACCAGTTTATAAAAATCCTAAGGTCTCCTCAGAAAGGAATCTGGCCTCAATTACTGTTCTCAGCAGATGTTAATTCAAATTTCAATTTCCCCCAAGTCAGCTACCTGCTCTGCGGGTTTGATCTAGCCAGTTCACTTGATTGCCATCTGCCAAAGGTTAATACCAAGACAAAAAAAGGACATTTTAAGATAGGTGATCAACAGCTTAGTCAGAGTTGCAGGAGGAAAGGGAGGTAAGAAATTTGTGAGGAAATTCCAGAGCTCAAGGCACAGCGAATATTGGGGTGTAGGAAATGGGAGATAAGCAAGAGGTCAGACTGAAGGAGTGGAGTGTTTCTGGAGGTTTGTAAGGCTGGTCACCCTTAAGCTATAAGCATACACTAAATGTATAATTCACTTATAAGCCAGATTGGCTGCTTTGAGGGAGATTTCTATTCATGTTTCATGCAAGAGTGTTCCTGCAAATGAGGATACCTGGTCAAACATGGGAAATTGTATTGAAAATCCAGCTGGACAGATATGACTAGATAATGTGCACTAGACAAATAGCAACCTGCATTCAGGAAGCTGAATCATAATACAATCCTATCTGTATTTATTTATTTTCAGAGGAGTTAAGTACGTGACTAGACAATTGCACCTTGTAGTAATATTGAAAATAAGTTAATTGTTATATACAGATGTGTTTTAAGTATTTATGCCTGTGATTGTATCTTCACCTTTTTGAAATCCTCCATCTTACAATAAACAGCTTAACAGTTCCAGAGCTTTGGTCAGACCCCATCCGAGAACTGAGTTCAATTTTGGGCTCCACGCTCAAGGAAAGATATATTTGCCTTGAAGGGGTGCTTATTTATTGGAATGTTTTTCTTTTAGTCATTCATGGGATGTGGGCGTCGCTGGATAGGCTAGCATTTATTGCCCATCCTTTGCTCAGAGGGCATTTTTGAGATTCAACCGCATTGCTGTGGGTCTGGAGTCATGTGTAGGCCAGACCAGGTAAGGATGGCAGGTTTCCTTCCCTAAAGGGCATTAGTGAACCAGATGGGTTTTTATAATAATTGGCAATGGTTTCATGGTCATCATTAGACTTTTAGTTCCAGATTTTTATTGAATTCAAATTTCACCATCTTCTGTGGTGGGATTTGAACCCTAATGTAGGTTAGGATTTTATTATGATTCAGCTTCTAACATAGGATAAGATTTTATTATGATTCAGCTTCTTGAATGCAGGTTGCTATTTGTCTAGTGCACTTTATCAAGCCATATCTGTCCAGCTGGATTTACAAAATAATTTCCCATGTTTGACTAGGTATCTTTGTTTGCAGGCACACTTATGCATGAAACATGAATAGAAATCTCCCTCAAAGCAACCAATCTGGATTATAAGTGAATTATACATTCAGCGTATGCTTACAACTTAAGGGTGGCCAGCCTTACAAACCTCCAGAAACACTCCACTCCTTCATTCTGACCCCTTGTTTATCTCCGATTTCCTACACCCCATCATTTGCTGTGCCTGGGTCCCTGGAATACTAGTCCAGTGACAATACCACTATGCCACCGCCTCCCTGTTACTGGGGCTTAAGGGTAAAAAAGTTTCATAAACTTGGCTTGTATCCTTTAGATTTTAAAATATTGAGGAGTATTCTAATACGTTCTTCACATGTGAACTCAGGAAGCCCTTTTGATTTTACAGAATGTGTGTTAGAAATCTGGAATCCTCTCTCTCAAAAGGTTGTGGATGTTAGGTCAATTGAAATTGTTAAAACTGAAATCGATAGATTTTTATTAGGTAAATGCATTAAAGCCAGGCCAGTGGAATTGGCGTCCAGAGCAACCATGATCTGATTGGACATTGGAACATGCTAGGTGGGCCGAATAGTCTACTTCTATTTCTACGTTCTCAATCCCTCTCTTGAACAAAACTTTACACCATGCCCGCTAATCTTTCTTTCAGCTCAAAGTCAGCTTTATTGTGCTTGTTTGTGAAGTGCCTTGTGTTTCTTGACACTTAAAGGTGCTGTAAAAGTGCAAGTCGTTGCCTTGTGTTTAAATTAGCTCTGATTTATACAGTAATTAAAAAAATTTGGGCAGAATACGTTTCTGGGAATGTCACAGAGCAGAGAATTGTTGGAATGAGAAAACTAGGCTAATGTGTCGGATAGGACCTTTGGCAGTAAAAGGTTTTCAGCTTACCTGCCGTTTGGAGGGGGGTGGAAAAGCAGCTTTTGGGAGTTTTGTGTCCTGTATGAAATTGGATTCTGAGGATGAACACACTTAGGTTTGTTGTGGCTTTACCCTTTCCTCATGCAGGAAATCGATCCAAGCCTGGGAGTGGCCGAATTACCTGATGAATTTTTTGAGGAAGATAATATGTTGAGCATGGGTAAGAAGATGATGCAGGAGGCGATGAGTGCGTTCCCAGGCATCGATGAAGCTATGAGCTACGCCGAAGTCATGAGGTAATGTAAAAGGGAAAGGAAGATAGGAACAGAAGGAGGCCATTTAACCCCTTGAGCCGGTTCCGTCATTTAGTGAGACCATGCTGATCGGTGACCTAACTCTATGCATCTTTGTCCCATATCCCTAAATACTTTTGATTAACAAAAACATCTATCAATCTTAGTTTTAAAATTAACACTGCATCTAGCACCATTTTCTGTTTGAGCATTCTAAACTTCTGCCACCCTCTGCTCGTAAAATTTGTGTGTAATTTGACTCCAGAAAGGTCTGGCTCTGATTTTTAGACTATGCCCCCTCGTCCTAGGCTCCCTAAGCTGTGGAAATAGTTTCTCTATCCTAAGTGTTTCATTTAATATCGTAAACTTCGATCTAATCGCCCCTTAACCATCTAAATTCCAGGAAATACTTGGACCCAAAAATATGTAAAGTTGTACAGCCTTATTTTCATCAAAAGATAGAAGGTTGAGATAACTTTGTTTGAGAGATCTGATTTAAGCTGCAGTTCTGTTTCTTTATTTAAATCTGTAATATTTTAGTATTCTAGATGAATTAAATTGGTGGAATGGTATCATTGGTGTTTTTTTTATTTTTGAAGGATAAGATGTTGGTTTCTATGCGTGGCTTCTCTGTGAATTGGGTTTCTAGCTCCAATTATGGAGAATCCAGGGCCCTGGCTTTCAAACAGGATTGTGGTGGAGCTGCTAAGTGTGAACAGGGGCAAATCTGAGGAACTGCCATAATTGCAGACAGAAACTATTGTGGGATAAGGTGCGAGTGTGTTCATGGTAACTTAAAATGTTCCCATGCACTTTGGCCCTTAATGTGTACTGGGTGTAGACTAGCAGTAACTGATGTGAAGACGGTCTTCAAGAGTGAGCAGTGGATTTCCTGACCAACTAATGGAGAAGAAAGCCCTGGAACCATTTGAGTTGGATGTTGTACTTGGGGTGAGGCATAAGGGCAGAGGGGCACTGTGTATGAGCTAACTATGGTTGCATCAGCTAGGATGAAGCTTCTTTAGCCAGAGAGTGGTTACAATCTGGAACTCACTACCACATGGAGTGGTTGAGAACATAGGAAAGCTGGATAGACACGAGAGACAGGAATAGGGTGTTACGCTGATAGGGTTAGATGAAGCAAGGGGAGCTGCGTAGAGGGGAGACTCATGGAGCATAAACATCTGCATGGCCAGTTGGTTTGAATAGCCTGTTTTTATGCTATAAATTCTGTACACTCTACGTAATGTGTTTATCCCCTGTCTGTTGTGCAATCTATACTTTGCCAGACGTGGAGATTTTATCTTTTCTTTATTCAGGCGATCTAAATTAACCTTCATAACTTGTTTTTTGTTTGAAAAATGTGGTGTTTTGGAGTAGGGGGGTGGGAATACTTCTTCTGAGCTACTTGCTGATCTGGAGCTAAATGTGAATGTCAGAGCTATATAGATAGTAAATCCCATTGTGCGCTGAGCACTTAGCCCACTGTTTATCTCACTAGATCCAGAACACAGCCTTTGAAAAATCTAAAAAGGTGCTTACTCATATTCTAGCTGTGTTATATTAGTGAAACTCCGACTCTCAAAATTCTTTCATATAAGTGACAGGGTGGGTTATTGTGGCTCTACTTACATGTTAATTGGCACAGGTCATATTATAATAGATGTGAAATGTTTGATACAGATCTATATATTACAAAATTGGACCCTTTACATGTCTTGATGCAATGTGAGAACGTGTTAAGATAGAGCTGTAGAATTGGTGAGATTCTCAAACCTCTGTCCGGTTAATTGTTTAAGGGTATGAATTTGTGAGCACTGATTTGCAGGTGAATATGGTTCCATCGTGACATTTGCTGCAGATAATTTTTATAGCCTTTTGTTAAATAACTCATGTTTTACAGGTTGGTGAAAGGCATGAATTTCTCAGTGGTGGTGTTTGACACGGCACCAACAGGGCACACACTACGACTCCTGAACTTTCCAACTATCGTTGAGAGGGGGCTTGGGAGACTAATGCAGATTAAGAACCAGATCAGCCCTTTCATCTCCCAGGTAGTGGCTTCATCTGCTCTGAAACCTATTAGACAATATAATGAAGGCAAATTGGTGTTAAGAATGAGATTGTGGTTGCTCTGACGGTAGATAAAGGTGCTGGGTGTGGTACTTTTGGGCCTCTATGGGCTAGAAAGTGGGTGAAAATGAAATATGACAGCATTCTTGCTCTGTATACCATTGGTATCCACAACTGGAAAGTGGACAAAAATAGATATTTTCTCTGTATACAAAAAGCTTCCCAACACCTCATACCTATGTTATACATGTCACTTCAAAAGAATAGGGGGCTGTTGCACCAGAATTCAATTTAAAAAAAAAAATCACTGAGAGAAGGGAACAAGATCAGGTGAAGGGAAATAAGCATTAAACAAAGTCCGAGTCGTCTATGTATATTAAGTACAATTTTTATTCAGCCCCTGAGGCACTGTCTAATTGCAGGGTCTCCTAAAAGTTTATTTGAAGCTTGCATATGTTTGGGTTGTTGTAAAACTTAGCAATCACTTATGCCTTGGAATCTGCTGTATATCTCTGATGTTATACAACACAATGGTCTCAACTATACTTAATCAAATTTTTTTCTGTAAACAGATAAAAATAAAATACTGTGGACGCTGAAAATCTGAAATAAAACCAGAAAAATGCTGGAAAAACTCAGGTCTGGCAGCATCTATGGAGAGAGAAGCAGGGTTAACGTTTCGAGTCCTTATGACTCAGCTCTGAAGAAGAGTCATATTGGACTCGAAATGTTAACTCTGTTTCTCTCTCCTCAGCTGCTATCAGATCTGCTGAGTTTTTCCAGCATTTTCTGTTTTTATTCCGTAACAGATCCTGTGTGACACACTTATACAGGAGTTGGGTGAGGCTTTCCACTGGTTGACAAATATCCAGTTTGTTCTGGTTTAGCTGATCTTGGTGCTGAACAGCTGTTGCAGATGTGAAATCTTGCTGTGTACGTTGGTGAATCATTGGTGTGATACCTGCAAATTCTTGTTGTGCACAGGTGGTCTTCCACACTTAATAGCGTGCATTTTGAAAGTCAGTCTTTAATGTTAGAGCATGCAGTATTTTGGATTAAAATTAGATAGGATACCTTGCTTCAGAATAATTGTAAATAAGGCTGCATGCATTGACTTTTAAAATAAAAACAATTAAGGTGGCTGTGATGGTATGCAAACATTTAAATATGAATAATTAATACTCGAATTGTCGGTGATAAGTGCAATCTTTGTGCTGGTTGTTGGATCGAGCTGTGCACATATTTAATCATTGCCTGTATTTCAGATGTGCAGTATGCTTGGACTCGGTGACATGAATGCAGATCAACTTGCATCGAAGCTAGAGGAGACCTTACCCGTCATTCGTTCAGTCAGCGAACAGTTTAAAGACCCGGTAATTACTGCTTCATTGATTTTTTTTTTTCACTTAACATGAGATCAGTAGTGACTTGAGATTTAATGGTTTAGCTGAAGTCGTCATTCTACAGAATCTTCAATTTGGTGTGTGGAATTTTTTTTAACTCCTTGTGCACAAATCTATAATGCAGCATCCTTTACCAACCACATGCTTGCTCTCTTGCCTTCCCTCACAACATTGAAAAACCCAAGTTTAGTGTCAGCTCCTAGATTACAGGGGACACAGCCTGGTAAATCGGTATGTGTTGCCCGTCACCATTTGCCTTGACGCTATTAAGATTAAACCGCGTCGTGTGAGACTGGACAGGAACCCTCCCCATCCCTGCGAGTAGTTTTTTTTTAACCTGGTGGCAGCCCAAAGATTACTGAATTTATTGAATTCATGAACTCTGGGATGCTGGTCCAGTACTGCAACCCCTAGGCTGTCACTCCTATTAAATATTCTTACCCAGATAGTTCCAGTGAGAATATGACTATTTTGCACTTTATTTTGTGAAACTGCAGCATTCCTCCCCCATATTCACTCATCACACACTCATTCCTTTTGTTCCAGCGTCTTGGACTTGCAGTACATTCCACCCCAACCTGTCTTCACCTACTAGGGGATAATCTCAGTAAAAAGTGCAGCCAACACTCTGTAATTTGTTTTATGCTCTTTTCTCCACACCCCCCCTACCACCACCACCAAAATGCATTTCATTTGATCTTTTGTCTTGGTTCTCATTCCTGACTTTTATATATGCTTTGTACAAATGCAAAGTACTGATTTCTCTTCTATAAATTCCTGGCACTCTCCAATATTTATACAGATATTATTTTCAAAAATCTGGCAGCAATTGCAGTGATTCGGAGGTTTAGAGCTATGTGAATTCTGTGCTTAAAGGTATTTAGTATGTGTGTATGTATGTTGTACATATGCAGAGCAACTGAGTATCTCCAACATTTTACTACAAGCAATTGTGTTAGTGATTTTCTTACTGTAAGCTGAAAGTTATTGTGTAGATCCAAATTCTGATATTAAACCTGAATCTGGTACAGTATGGGTGGAGACCTGCAGTGGAGAGTTTTGCTGGACTGCACTAATACTACAACTAGTTGACATCTCCAGCAATTTCACATCTTAACATTGTAAAGGCACCCTTAATATTTTCCAAATAGGATTCATGAAAATACATGCCAGACACAGGCTTTCTTGGGAATGTGTGCTGTTGAATCATACTGAACATGGGAATTCTAATCTCTACTGAGTTAGCTAATCTTGTCTAGGATAGAGTGGGGTGCTGTGGTTAACCTTGAGAGGAGCTGTGAGTAATAATCTACCAGGGATTTTACTACTTTCCTTTGTTAAAGGATGTTTAGGGCAAGGATTGAGAATGAGAATAGGACAGGAATGCTTGTCTTGTTCCTCTGGCTAACATCTTTTGCTGACACACAAGGAGCAGCAAATTAGCAGCAGGGCTCCACACGCATGATACCTGTGAAAACATTCTGAGCAGGAGTGGCAGAAAGACTTGCTTTTATATTATGCCTTTCACTGCCACATGACCTTCCAAAACACTTGCAACCAATTAAATACTTTTGAAGTGTAGTGATTGTTATTATATAGGAAACATGTTAGCCAATTTACGCACAGCAATATTTCCAAAAACAGCAATGTGATGATTGAGGGCTAACATGCTTGCTCTTTGAAATAATGTCCAGGATCTTTTATATCCACCCAAGGGCTCAGTTTAGTGCACCATCTGAAAGACAGCACTTCTGACACTGGAGCACTCCCTCATTACTACACGAGTGAAGGCCTAGACCTTGTGCTCAAGACCCTGGTTTAGGACCACAACCACCTGAGTCATGGACACGTGTGCTACTGACTGAGGCATGTCTGACAGCCAAGAGGGATACCAGGGAAAGTTGGGATAAGTGAAAGAAAATGTATGAAATCAAAGCTAATGTTTCTTTTGCAGATGGTGAGATGCAAGATGGTGGTTGCCTACTAAACCTATTCTACGGCCTTTTCTGTTTACTTCTCACAGGAACAGACCACGTTCATCTGTGTGTGCATTGCCGAGTTTCTGTCCTTGTACGAGACAGAACGACTTATTCAAGAGTTGGCCAAGTGTAAAATCGACAGTCACAACATCATTGTAAACCAACTGGTGTTTCCAGATCCAGGGGAGAAACCATGTAGGATGTGTGAAGCTCGACACAAAATCCAATCAAAATATCTAGATCAGGTACGGTCATAATGGGCATGAATTTTCTACTTGGATGCAATATTATGCACAGAAGATGTGACCAGTTGACTTGTGACTACGTTAACCTCATGCTTGAAGTGAATCAAGTTTCTTTTTATTTTCTTTTTCGGAGAGGATTTAAGCACAGTTCAGACTTGCTTTGTAAGGGGATCAAAGGTTATGGGGAGAAGGCGGGAGAATGGGGTTGAGAAACTTATCAGCCATGATTGAATGGCAGAGCAGACTCAATGGGCAGAATGGCCTAATTTCTGCTACTTTGTCTTATGGTCTTTCAAGCTAGGTGCAACCAAGATGTAAAAGATACCAATCGGAGCATGAGTTGGTCATTCAGCCCCTCCAACCTGTTCCACCACTCACTTAGATTGTGGCTGATCTGTAGCTTGACTCCATTATTTCCCCCCTCAAACCCTTTGACCTTTTCCACTTGATATCCCTGCCTACTAAATCCCTCTTGAAAATTTCAAATGACCCAGAAAGAGTTCCAGATTTCCACTACCCTTTGTGTGGAAAAAGTGCCTTTAGATTTCTCTCCTGAAATTTGAAGATTGTGGTCAGTGTTTCCTGATATTTGTTTAAGTGCGTGACCCCTTTAAATGTTGTTGCGTGACTGCATATGCAAGATAATTTAAAGGGGTTCAATGTGTGCTGCCTGACTTTGGTTGAGCAGCTTTGAAGGAACATTGATTGTGCCCTCATGTCCTTGGTTTCCCCATAAGAGAAAATAGTTTCTCAGTAACTACTCTATTTAATCCCTTTTATAATTTGAAACACCTCACTTAGATCACCTCTCAACCACCTACGTTAAAGCAAATGCAATCCAAGTTTAAATGTAAGGATTCTGAGAGAGGTTGGCAGGGGAGTGGAAGAGAGCAAGGAGGAAGTGAAAGAGATAAATTACTGACCGGGCTGCGAACTCAAATATTAAAAACAGTTAGCTCTATTTCTCTCTCCACAGATGCTACCTGACTTGAGTATTTCCAGCAGTTTCTGTTTTCATTTTAGATTCCAACATTTGCGGTATTTTGCTTTTGTGTTGAATGAACTGACAGATTTTGCTTTGTTTTCAACAGCTATGAATTTAAAATGAGTACTTAATTCTGTTAAAATTAGCTTCTGATGCGTGAGTTCAGGATGCTTGTGATTGTTGAATCAATCAAAGCTTTTTGTTTTTAATTGGTTGTTCAAGCCTTTAGCACTGCCTGAATGAAACTGATCTGGCAGCTTAATATAGTTACAGCACATGAGTAATGCTGAAAAAAGACGTTATCAAAGCTTTTCGTCTTGTACTCATCCAGACAGAATGACAAGAATACCAAATTTCAAAGGGAACAACAAATTTTTATTGCCTGAGAAAAGGGTATTGATTGGTTGGCAAGTGGACTCAATTGTTAGAGGAGTTACCATGGAGAATGCACCAGGGAACAATTAACTGCCAAGCTTTTTAAATTCGAATCAGGCAAGTCGACTCTGTTCAAGGTCACACGCCATGGGGAACGAGCCAAGGAAAATGACTGTTCCCCTTTTCTCAACTAAACAAAAGTTTGGGGTCAACTTGCCTGGTTTGAATTGAAACAAAAACCTTGGCAGTTAACTGTTCCTTGGCACATTCTCTGTGGCAATGCCTGTACCAATCAGAGTTCACTTGCCAACCAATCAGCACCCTCTTCTCATGCAGTATAAATTGTTGTGTCCCATTGAGATTTGGTATTCTTGCGATACTGTCCCAATGAGTACAAGGCAAAAAACTTCAACAGCATCTCTCTCTTCAGCAATACTGAAGCTCTATAATAATGACTTCCTTGCCAGGTACTTTCAGATTTTTAGTGTGTCAAGCACATAGATGTTTCCATGTCTGTCCTTGCTATTATGAGGGTTAGTTCACCATTTACATCTTAAATATCTTTTTTGAATGAGATGATTTTAGCTTGTCTTTTTGTTTTCCTTTTAGATGGAGGACCTGTATGAAGATTTTCACATAGTGAAGCTCCCGCTGTTACCTCATGAAGTTAGGGGCACCGACAAAGTCAATACCTTCTCTAAGCTCCTGCTTGAGCCTTACAAACCACCCAGTAAATGAACAGACTTCCCTCATTCCGTTTTGAGACTGAAGCAGAGAAATCTGAGACTTGTAATTTATTAACACTACGTTTGTAGGAAGGAGCATGGGGAGGGGATACTTGGATGTTATTTATTGTACTGGCCAGATTTTTTTTTTTGGTTATTGTAACTTTAAGGAGGTGATTTTGTATTGCCTACATGTGGTTTCAACAGGTTGTGTCAAAGCGGGGGTTGTAGAACGAAGCATTATAGATCTAAAGCTTTATTCTGTGATTGATGACTTTAAAGGAAATGGCTTTTAAGCTTCGACTCCCCCCCCCCTTGATGTTTTTCCATCCTCTTTCAAGTGATCCCATGACTTGAGGACCCGACGCAGCCTCTGGCATCCCCCTACGATCCAGAGGTTCAGTCACAGTGGCATAGTTTTCTTGTTTCTCTAATTCAGCACCTCCAAAAGGAAGTGAATGGTTTACCACAAGTGCAGCAATTGTGTTAGGAAGCAACGGTGACCACCCCACCTCCCCCTCCCCTCCCCACCCCACCCCCTTCCACAGTTGCTGCTACTGGAGAATATGACCTTAGCGTTGTGAAACTAGCCCATTAAACACTTTGACACAGGCAACTCTCTTTCGTAGAACTCTGTTGTTTATGAATGGGAGCCTACTGCCCAATATTAGGCAACGAGTTCTCATTTTTGTTACTATTTCAGCACTCTTAATGAATACTATGTACGTTACATCAGCATGTTCCTTATTCCACCCACCTCCCCCATAAGGTATCTTAATATAAGCATGCTGACTGCATCTTCTATCTCTCGCAGGCCATGGGTTACAATGAGAAAACTATTCTCAACCTAACACTGACAAGATAACTGATTTTTTAAACGTAATACACATTTTTTTAACCGGTATTGCTTGTTCTGATGTTGTGGGGCCTTTGGTTTGGTTTACTGCATCCTACACTTGAGTCAAACTGTACCTGTGTTGATGTGCTTTATGGGATTGTTTTTTCCAATTGGAAAAGGTTTTATTTTCAATCTGAAGAAAATTTTAATGAAGAAAATGGTTTATGAAGAACCCATGCAGACCTGGTATTTTTCAGACATGATCCTGTTGTTGCATGCAGTCTACTTCCAGGTTCCCTTGTCGATTCCCTCTTTTTTGAGGTTGTTCATGGTCTGGGCCAGATGTGGTTGGTGGTCACTTGCCTCTGAAGATCTTTCCATGAGTTAGGGGTCAGCCTTACGAGTGGACTGTGTATACTTTCAAGACAATTGTCTTTTCATCTCCTGAGGTAGCTCAGCCAGTTGAAATAATGAGACACAGCAGATCAGAAAGATCAAATGATTGGGACAGTGCAGGGGCCAAAGAAATACGAGGTCTGCCAAGGCAGAAGTGGGCAGGCCACACTGGCTTTGAACTAAGAATGAGGGCAATTAACTGCGCTTCTTATTCCTGGTCCACATCTTTTTTGATAATGAGTATTTGATATCGCTCACTGATCTGACATCTGTGAATACCCACTTGGTACAAGAATACCGTTAAAGGGTGCCTGGTGCGCCCCCGACAATCAACACCATTTTTTGGGGCCAGGGGGTGCTCATAATTTGGGGGAAGTCAATAAACACCGAACTATTCATGGTGCTCTCACTGCACGTGTGCATTGCGATCGTTCTTAACAGTAGTTTGTGAAGCCTTTGGTGACTTGTTTTGAGTCCATAATCCTGGGAAGGTTAATAAAGTCACAAAGCAGACTAAATACTATAGGAGCATTAAGCCAGTAACTACAATGTGCATTTAGTTTCCCTCAAATACCAGGGACTGAAATTTGAATGAATGATCTGCTCTGACCCAGTTCGTAAGCCGACAGATAGCTCCCCAAAAGTTATAGTGACAGTTGAAGCTGCAGTTGCATTTATGTTTTAATGTTGCAGCTGCTGTGGTAGGGAGGGTAATGAAAACATGCCAAATTTATTTTAACGTACTAGATTAACCATCTCCTGCCTTCTGCTCACTTGAGGCGATTGTCTAAACTACTTCGGTCAATTGGGAGGCAGGTCCATTGCAATCGGTGTTGGCTGAGTTTTAACCAACCCAAACCTACTGCAGTAGACCGGGCAGAGAGAAGGGGGAAGGATACATAAGGAGGAATGGTTTGGTTTTTAAAAAGAAGTAAATTTATCCTAATCTGCAAGTGACGAACTTGACTTGTGCAATTTCAAGTTTCTTGTTTATACGTAGACTAGTTTCTGAGCCCATCTCCAAAAGTTACTTAATGCAGAGTGACCGTTTAGGCTCCCCCAGTGTAACTCATTTGAGTCCAAATAAGTGGCATGTAACTGAGTAGTTCCCAATCTGTATCACATTGGCTGAACTCGCCCCAGTTATAGGAGAGACCCGGCACACGACCTCGGAAAGTAGGGCTGGAGAAGAGAGTCAGCCAGGACCCCCGCTCCTGACGACCCTTGTTGGAAATACATATTTGTAGCTGACTGGTGAGAGTGGGATCAGGCATGAAACGACCATGCCTCGATGAATCAATAACTTGTGACACTGCGAAGAATGATCACAGGGACCGGATACTGGAAGGTGACGAATGACCATAACCAGACTCCCACCTTCAGGAGAAGAAAGAAAATTAGCAAAGTTAACGCTACCTTGTTAAAGTAGCAGCATTTCACACTAACAGCTATTAATATTCCTTAAGAGTTGCTGTAATGAGTTGAAAATTTGAAATACTACAAGGATTGAACTAAACATTAAATTGTTTGTATTGCTTACAATTCTTTGTGGGATGGAGATGGGGTATGATTAAAAATCTTGAAATATACAATCACTGCAGGTTGCTGTGTTTTTAGGAATTTTATTGATGGAAGAGGGGGCACTGTTGCAGCTAGCAAACTGGTGATCAGTAAGGGCGGTTACACTCTTGCTCTCTGCAGCATCAGTGCACAGAAGGATGTGGGAGTGATGATTCCTCACCCTGCTTTCTGGTGCTTCGAAGTTGCTTATCTTTACAACAACAACACGGGACCTCCTTAGACATCTAAGGAATTTGAATCTTCCACCATTGACCCGTGCCTGTCTCCAGAATAAAACAGCCATCTCATTGTCCATCAGCGGCTGCTTCTGCTGGTCAGTGCCTCTGGAGGGAAGTCATCCAAATTTTTGTTCAGGGTTGGTGGCTGTGTCCTTTCCCCCTCGAGATATGCAGAATTGTGGAGTTTTACAGCAGGGAAGGGAGGCCCTTTGGCCCATTTGCACCTTTGCCAACCCTCTGAAAAAGCAATCCACTTCATCACAATCCCCCTGCCCTTATTGAATTTCTTGCCTAAAGCTTTATGTGCTTGCCTTTTTAAAATTCACAGGTTGTGCTTCCAGATCTGGTGTTGGCAGGGCATTTCAGAAAGCTTTTCGTTTAATAACACTATCTAACCCGTCTCGTCTGCATTATAGTGATTACGTTTCTGCCCACTATTGACTCTCTGGCCAGTGGAAATCAGTTAATTTTCCTCAACTCTGAATGAGTCAGAAAATTGAAAACAAAATATATATGTTACCAACTTGTGTTTTCTGCTTCCAAATAGACTTAAAAACCCTGCACACAGGGGAAACGTTGGTGATTTCAGTGCAGTGCTTAGAGTGAACCCAGCCAACTGAGGTTCAGTGTGAGCATAGGTGTCAAAATCAGTCCCTGGAGAAGGCAGCTCTGAAGAAGAATCATACAGACTCGAAATGTTGAATCTTGTTTCTCTCTCCACAGATGCTGCCAAACCAGCTGAGCTTTTCCAGCATCTTGTTTTTTCAATGACAAAATCAGTTGTTGCCTCCCTGAGATATTGGGACTGCCTGATGCTAATCCACTTGTATGTACTCAATTTGTTTTTTAAAACAATGAGCTATAATTGTCCTCAGTGGATTACTGGGTAAATGCAACAGCAGCTTTGTTGCTTTGGTCATAGACACCGTGAGAGCAACAGGTTTTGTCTTGGATGAATTCTGCCTCAATGTCCGCATGGGTGGGTGACCAGTGAGGATGGACTCGGGTGGGCTGCCCTCTTCTAGTCAAATAGTCTGATGCCATTCACTAAGCACGTACATACATGTACAGCTACTTGGGCAGAACAGCATACTGATCCCTGAGGATTCCGAGTCCCAGCATGAATTGTGCCAGTGACAAGAAAATATGAAATTTAGGTGAGCCACATCCAATTGAGTTTTAAAATAGTGCATTTGCATAGCGCCAATCATGTCCTCAGGTCATCCTGAGATGATTCCTAGTCAGTGAAGGTCCTTGGCTATGCAGTCACTGATGAGTGAGACAGTGAAGCAGCCAGTTTGTGCACCGCAAGGCCTGAAAGAATGAAATCATAAAATAGAACATGGAAGGAAGCCATTTGGCCCGTTGTGTCTGTGCTAGCTCTCTGAAAGAGCAACATAGCCTAGTGCCACTCCCCGGCCTTCTCCCCATAGCACTGCACATGCTTCCTTTTCAGATAATAATCCTGCCTCCACCAAACATTCAGGCAGTGCATTCCAGATCCAACTCCCTGCATGAAGTTTTTCCCCTCATCACCAGTGATCAGTTTATCTGTTTTTAGTGGTGATAAGTTAACAATGTTTTAACATATAACCCTTGGCAACTGGAGAGCTTCCCCCTGCTCCTCGTAGCACTGTTCAACTCTTACAGAGTTGAACAAGCAAATAGTGCCACAATTTAAGCATCTTATATGAAAGCCCCATTTCTGACAATTCCTGAGCACTCGGTGATCTGCTGAAAGTGTTAATTTAGACAATATGCTCAAATGCTGTAGTGAGGGTTTGAACCCATAACCTTACATAGAGCATGTGCAGCTTCAACCTAGCTTCTAAAAAAACATTTTCCCTCTGTTTCTCTGCAGCGATTCAAATAAAACTGCAGCTTCTGGTCACTGTCTATAACCCCACCCCCCCTCGCAAAAAAACTCCACAAAGATCTTAAATTTTAATAATAACTAACCTGGCTGCAGTTTATATCGTGAAGTTGAAATTACAACAGAATGGTTTCTTAATCAAGACACCAGGGAGTGCTGAGTGTTCTCTGTTGCCACTTGAGGCAGATCTATAAGTGATTATTTTTCAAATGTTTGAGTAGGGATTGTAAAGTGTACTATTGTAAATTGTACTTATTTTGAATATAAAGGTATCCCAGATAGTTGAGATTTATCCAAAAGTTTGTATTTCTGCTTTCAAATTTCCTTTTTAATTGTTTAAATGTTGGAGTTTTTAGAAAAAAATCTACAATCAACAATCAGCACACAATGCAGTTCAATAAAGCCTTTAACACAACTATTGGTTTTTAGGTCTCATGCTTAAAGTACATTTCTGATGGAGTTTGGCTTTACTACAAGCTTCACCTGACGAGCAGGGGCAAAAGGTTTTAGATCTCTTGACAATGGCAATTGCAGCACCAACAACCATTACCCACAAGTTTATATTCACAACCTCCCATTGGGCTGCTCCAGATATTTGGCTGGTTACAAAGAAGCGCAAAGCAGATTACATCCAGCTAAAGTTGAGCTACTAGAAAGCTGTTAGTGTCAGTTGAACCACATCAGAGTGCTGCACTGTCGGAGGGGTTTCTTTCGGATGAGGTGTTGAACCGAGGCCCCATCTCCCCTCTCTTGTTAAACATAAAAGATCCTATGGCACTATTTCTAAGAAAGGCAGGGTAGTTCTCATGACCTGCCTGATATTTATCCCTCAATCGACATCATTAAAATAAACAAAAACAGAATTACCTGGAAAAACTCAGCAGGTCTGGCAGCATTGGCAGAGAAGAAAAGAGTTAACGTTTCGAGTCCTCATGACCCTTCGACAGAACTTGAGTTCTGCTGAAGGGTCATGAAGACTCGAAACGTCAACTCTCTGCTGAAGGGTCATGAGGACTCGAAATGTCAACTCTTTTCTTCTCTGCTGATGCTGCCAGACCTGCTGAGTTTTTCCAGGTAATTCTGTTTTTGTTTTGGATTTCCAGCATCCACAGTTTTTTTTTATCATTAAAATAAACATCGTCTAGCCATTATAGATAAAAACTGAAAATGTTGGAAAAACTCAGCATATCTGGCAGCATCCATGGAGAGAGGAACAAAGTTAATGCTTCGAGTTCGTATGACTCTTCTCCCTCCCCTCCAGATGCTGCCAGACCTGCTGAGCTTTTCCAACATTTTCTGTTTTTATTACAGATTTCCAGCAACTGCAGTTTTTTCCTTTTGTTATCTAGTCATTATCACTTCGCTGCTTGCGGGAGCTTGCAGTACAACAGTTGGCTGCCTTATTTCCTACAATTACAACTACATTTCCGAAGTGCTTCATTGGCTGTAAGGACTTGGGGGCATTCTGAGGTCATGAAAGGCCCCATATAAATGCGAAAGCAAATTGCTGGAAATCTGAATTGAAAATAGAAAATGCTGGAAATACTCACCAGGTCTGGCAGCAACTGTGAAGAGAGAAAAACAGCTAATGTTTCAGGTTCTGATGAAATGTTAACTCTATTTATATCTCCACAGATGCTGCCAGACCTGTTGCGTATTTCCAGCATTTTATTTTTGTGACTATATAAATTTTTTCCTCTCCTCTTGTACCTTCAGACAATCTCTGACTATACCAGCATCACAGTGGTACCTGTAGGTCAGTGCAGAGAATGGAATTTGTCTCATGTTCCCGCTGATCGTTCTCCAGTGGTAGACTATGATGCCTTCAGCCACTTCTCTGTGCAAAGGCAGGTCTGATCCACAGCATTGGCAAAGAAGCAGGTCCCACATCCACCCTAGCTGGAATGGCAATCAAGCCCCATGCTCCAATCTGGTCGACATTGGCCATCCAGCCAACTGCACCCTCCACTCCCCCCCAGTCTGGGTTGCTGTGGTAACATGCATTTTTTTTTAAAACAATCCAGTGCTATGGATTGTGGTGGTAGAGACTCCAATGTCCTTTCCATGGCACATGTTGCAAGGATTTGCAGATTGATACTCAACCAGTTTTGCCATGTTATGAACACACCTTCCTTGGCTATCAAGTCCTTGGGTGGGACTTGAACCTGGCTCTTCTGGCTTAGAGGCAGGGACATTACCCACTGCATCACAAGACTGTCACAATGACCACTTAGGAGAGGTAAATGAGTGAAGGTACCAGAAGACACTCAGAAGAAATGCTTGGGTAGCTCCCTTGGGAGGAGAAAATTAAGTAAACAAAAATGTTAAGGTTCCCTACAAATAATTTTTTCAATTAATATTTGTAGACAAAATGGAGTCAAAGTAATATTGTTGAAATTAAGAATTATGGAATGATGCCCTTGCACATGCAATATGAAGACCAGGCCTGGTGGGGGCGCAGTCTGCAGTGTTTGCTGCTGTACACACCTGTACAGATTTCAATGATTTGATGACAATTTCCTGCTTCAACCAACAATTTAAAACCAGAGTAAATATATCTTATTGAACACTTTGTCTTCAACAAATGTCTCAGTAGGTAAATATACTGTCCTGGTCTAAGCTGAGTCATATAAACTAAGGGAGCCCTGGGTTCAGTCTCAGGTCTGATGATCTAGTGTTTCTCAGCTAGTGCAACAGTGAAAATGCTACATGGATCAAAATGCATCCAGCCCTTGCTTCCCCACAGCAATATAAAGGGGAAGGGGGAGAGGGGAAGCAAGGTTTAACACTACTGATCACTGTCCTGTATTCAACTAGTATTCTATCCCAGGAGGTGTCAGCCTCTTTAAGAGATATTTGATGTGAAAGAAAATCTTTTGTTATGAGTTCTAAAGAACGTTCACGGTGAATATCAAGATAAGGAAGCCCACTTTTTTTTAGCTGCTGTGGAAATAATGTCAAGTGGGTGGTGGGTGGGGGTGTAGTGGGGGAGGTGTGGAGATGAATCACAGAGCCATAGAATGTTTACAGCTCTGAAGGAGGCCATTCGACCTGTCGTGCCCCCTACTGGTTCGATGTAACGACCACTCAGCGGGTCTCACTCCGACTCCCACCCTCTTTTCCCCGTGGTCCTGCAAATTCGTTCCCTTCAGATAATTATCCAGTTCCCTTTCGAAAGCCAAGATTGAATCTGCCTCCAGCACGCTCTCACGCATTACATGCCCCAACCTATAAGCAGTGGGGTTGTTGCGATCTGGAATGCATTGCCTGAATGAGCGTGGTGGAAGCAGATTCAGTAATAACTTTCAAAAGGGAATTAGCTAAATGCTTGGTAGAGGAAAAAGTTTTAGGGCTGTGGGAAAAAGGCAGAGCAGTGAGACTAATTGAATAACTCTTTTAGAGAGCTGGCAGAGGCATAATGGGCCAAATGGCCTCATTCTGTCTTGCGTCATTCTACAAGACACGGGGTCTTAACTGATACTCTCTGGCAATAAGTTATATGGGTGGGTGACTTACTGTGTGAAGTTTTACTTCTATGTAAATGTCGTGGGGGTCAGTTAGCTCATTGGCTAGACTTTGATGCAGAATGATGCCAACAGCATGAGTTCAATCCCTGTACCTGCTGTGGTAGTTCATGGAGACCCTTCCTCCTCACCTTGCCCCACGCTTGCAGAGTACGCCCCTCAGGCTGCGAGTAGCCAAAAATGTTACCTCTGATGCAGACGCGATACCTATGGTCCTTTGGGACTTTGACTAGATGCATGTAGACTTTGTGAGCAGATTAAGATTGTTGAACAGCATGTACACATTTCTGTGCCCAGCAAGTTAGGAATATTAGTGCTGGGAAATGGAACTCTCTACCCATTTCATTGATCCAGTGTCAACATCAAGCATTCCCAGCTCAAGGCTGTAGGATGGAAGAGAGAGAGAGAGAGAGAGAACATCAGCCAGTGTCCTACTCCTGGTTGCCACCTAGTGATCCCTTCCACTAACTGCACAATTATGGGAATTGGATGACTACAGGATTCAACAAAATTGAAGTTCATGATAGATTGTACAATGTCCATGGGAAATGTGCCTTCACGGATTGATTGGCTCCTTTTTTAATCCACTGTCTTCTAAACTCGTGTTGTGTAGGATCCTTAGAGTCACCGGAAAGAGACCTGTCATTCCATCAGTCTGGGCTGACTCGGGTGTAAGGGACTGTGGAATTCCAAGTCTTCATTCATTACAGGTGGGATGTATAAGATATTTCTGCTCATAGCTCACCGAGGAGCTAGGAACCCCTTCAAGCTGTTTGCCTGACAAGGCATGTGCGTTGTAAATATAATTGTATTGACACACCTCAGAGTGGAACATACTAATTGGAGATAAGTTGAATTTTATTTCACTTTCTTATAATTTTCAAGTCAAAATGTTTTGTAATGTACTTTCATGAATTTTATGAATATAGTATACTTTTGGGAAAAAAAATAATGTACGAGGTATTTCTGCTATTTAGTACTATGCACAACAATTTGCTTTTATGTTGCATCATTGACGCACTAACATGTCTCAAGGTGCTTCACAGGAGCGCTTATCAAACAAAACTTAACACTGAGCCAGACAGGGGGATATTACACCAAGACTCTACTTATCAGTAGTACTTCCCAAACCTCTGATCTCCTCCAACTATAGGGTGAATTTTTTAAAAATGGAACCATTGGAATCACTGGAACTGCTCCAGAAAAACAGCCAATGAAGATGGTCTTCCTCATATTCATTCACAGGATATGAGCATCAATGGCAACTATTGGCCACCTCTAATTGCCCTTGGGGATTCTTGATTCGCTACAGTCCATGTGGTGTAGGTACACCCACAGTGCTGTTAGGGAGGGAGTTCCAGGATTTTGACCCAGTGACAGTGAAGGAACGGCGATATGTTTCCAAGTCAGGGTGGTGAGTGGCTTGAGGGGGAAGTTCCAGTTGGTGGTGTTCCCATGTATCTTTGTCCTCCTAGGGGTAGAGGTCGCAGGTTTAGAAGGTGATGCCGATGAAGCCACATATATACTGCAGCCATGGTGCATCGGTGTTGGAGGCTGCTGATCAAGTGGGCAGTTTTGTCCTGGATGAGGTTGAGTTTCTTGAGTCATGTTGCAGCTTGCCTTATCCAGCCTCATAGCCAAGCATTCATATGACTGATATAAAAACAAAAAAACTGCGGATGCTGGAAATCCAAAACAAAAACAGAATTACCTGGAAAAACTCAGCTGGTCTGGCAGCATTGGCGGAGAAGAAAAGAGTTGACGTTTCGAGTCCTCATGACCCTTCAACAGAACTTGAGTGAGTCCAAGAAAGGGGTGAAATATAAACTGGTTTAAGATGTGTTGGGGGTTTGGGGGGGGGGGGGGGGGGGGGGGTGGTGGTGGTGGTGTGGTTGGGGGGGTGGTGGTGGAGAGAGAGAAGTGGAGGGGGTTGGTGTGGTTGTAGGGACGAACAAGCAGTAATAGAAGCAGATCATCAAAAGACGTCACAAACAACAGAACAAAAGAACACATAGGTGTTAAAGTTGGTGATATTATCTAAACGAATGTGCTAATTAAGAATGGATGGTAGGGCACTCAAGGATATTCATATAACTGGTCCAGCTTAGGTTCTGACCAATGGTAATTCTGGGATGTTGATGGTGGGGTATTCAGCAGTCGTAATGCCATTGAATGTCAGGGGGAGATGTTTAGACTCTTTCTTGTTGGAAATAGTCATTGTCTGGTACTTGTGTGGTAAAAATATTATTTTGACACTTAGCAGTCAAAGTCCGAATGTTATTCAGGTCTTGCTACCTGTGGGCTTTGATTGTTTCAGTATCTGAGGAATTGAGAGTGGAACTGAGCACTGAAATCATCAGCGAGTATCCCCACTTGTATCTTATGTTGGAGGGAACGGCACTGATGGTTGGGCCTAGGACACTACCCTGAGGCATTCTTGCAGCAATGGTCTGGGACTGGCGACTGGTCTCCAACAACTGTAGTCATCTTCCTTTGTGGAAGGACTCCAGCAAGTTTCCCCCACATTCCCATTGACTTCAGTTTTGCAACAAGAAGCCACACTCAGTCAATGCTGTCAAGAGCAGTCACGCTCACCTCACCTCTGGAATTCAGCTCTTCTGTCCATGTTTGGCCCAGGGCTGTATAGAGGTCTGAAGCTGAAAGGTCCGGACAGAATCCAAATGAAGCGCTTGATCGCACTGTTGATCACACCTTCCATTATTTTGCTGATGATCAGGAGTGGACTGATGGGGTGGTAAGTGGCCAGATTGGAACTGTCTTGCTTTTTGAAGACTGGATGGACCTGGGGACTTTGCCACATGGTTGGCCAGATACCTGTGTTGTAGCTGTGTTGGAACAGCTTGGCTTGTAGCATGGCTAGTTCTGAGCACCAGTCTTCATTGGCAGGGCTGGAATGTTATTGCAACATGTAGCTTTCGCTGTCTCCGGTGCACTCAGCTATTTAATAACATGCGTGGAGGGAATCGAACTGACTGTTTAAAAATTCATTCACGGGATATGGGCTTTGCTGGCTGAGTCAGCATTTATTGCCCATCCCTAGTTGCCCTTGAGAAGGTGGTGGTGAGCTGCCTTCTTGAGCTGCTGCAGTCCGTGTGGTGTAGGTACACCCACAGTGCTGTTAGGGAGGGAGTTCCAGGATTTTGACCCAGCTACAGTGAAGGAACGGCGATATATTTCCATCAGGATGGTGAGTGACTTTGAGGGGAACTTGCAGGTGGTGGTGTTCCCATCAATCTGCTGCCCTTGTCCTTCTAGATGGTAGTGGTCGTGGGTTTGGAAGGTGCTGTCGAAGGAGGCTTGGTGAGTTTCTGAAGACTGACACCCGTGATCTTCTCACTGTGTCACAAATCCTCAATTCTGATGATTCTTTGTGAAGTTTACGATGCTGTCTTTAAATAAGGGAAGGTGGAGATATTCTTTGCGTGGGGAGTATTAGGTTCATTCCAAACAGCTGGGTAACAATCCCAGATCAACAGACCGTATTTTGAGAACTCTGTTGATAAGTGGTTACAAAACACATAAATGAAGTCAACTCATTCTTTCCTTTGGTCAAAGCCTACTTTGCCTCTTATTTGTATTCAACACAACTCAATCTGATGACTGTATACATTTCCCCTGCACGGCAGTGCTGTGTGCCTGCCAGGCAGAAAGTCAAAAAAGTGGCCCTCGGACATGAAACTATCAATTTTTAGGGTATATTTGGTGCATGGCAGGAGTAGGCTTGCTGGGCTGAAGAATATTTTCTTCTTCTGCGCTCTCTTGGCAGTGAAATGCATTGGACTCATGCTGGTGGAAAGGGAACTCCACAGTCCCCATCAGTCTTTATTGGGTTGGGACCCGCACTCCAGATGCGAAGGGACTTGTACCAAACCAATTGCTGAAATATGCACCTTTTCATTTTTAGGTAGAATCTTGATTAACCTGCTTTTACCTCTTATTCTCTTCCCTTGCTAGGCCCCCAACCCTTGGCTGGGAAGGAAAGACTTGCATTTGTATAGCGCCTGTCACAACCTCAGCACATCCCAAACCGCTTTACTGCTAATGAAGCACTTTTTTGAAGTGTGGTCACTGTTGTAATGCAGGAAAGGCAGTAGCAACGACAGTAATGAGCTCGGTGACCTATATTCTGTTCTGGTGATGTTGCTTCTGTGATAAATGTTGGCTGGGACACATCTGATGGCACTGGGTGTTGGTTTGATGGGAATATCAAGCTCAGCGCAGGAGATGTTGAATTATCAGTGCAAGGCTGACACACGGGGTGCAGTAATGGGGGAATGCTGCTTTGTTGGAGGAGCTGTCTTTTGTATGTGACGTTAAACCCTCTGCCACCTCAGGTGGATGTAAAAGCTACTGTGGCAACATGTTGAAGAAGAGCAGAGGAGTTACTGCCTGTGCCCTGGATAATATTTATCCTTCTGGCCCCTAATCGGGTCGTTATCTCTTTGCTGCTTGTGGGATCTTGCTGTGCACAATTTGGCTGCCAGGTTTCCTGCATCGCAGCAGTGACTACACTTCAAACGTACTTCACCGGCTGCAAAGTGCTTCAGGATGTCTTGCGGTTGTGGAAGGCACTACAGAAATGCAAGCTTCTCTTCTTTTCACCGTTGAGGTAACAAGGTGGGAAACACAGTGAGCTAGACAACCTGCCCCTGTGGATCTCAGCTCCCTCATACCAGGGGTGGAATTTTTCCTTCTCCGTTGGCGTTGGCCACCATGGTGGGCGTGTGTGGACAATATGGAGGGAAGTCCAAAAATCGGTTTCACGCCGTCATCAAACCAATTTGCGATTGTCCGCTCCGCCTGTCGATAGCCTTTCCCGCTGACGGTGGACATCAGGAATGTCATTTTAATACCTGTGCATCTCATTATAAACCCAGCTCACTGGAATCATCCATCCCCCCACTGGATCATCTGGGCATGGCCGATGTGTTTCACAGCTGTATATAAGTGACATGCGCCTGACGAGCTGCACTTCACTCTGGACTTCGAGGTCTGTTTGCCCACCTTGCTTTGGACAGCACTCGCGGTCATCAACGCCAGGCTTCACAGGCAGCACCACGTCACTGTTAGGGGGGGTCTCACAGGCAGGTCTCTACCTACCAGACAGGCCATAAGGTGGGGGCAGCTTTTCAATGGCTGCAGGGCTGGGGCTTGTTTGGGGAAGGGGGGAGAAGTGGCCTCAGGCAAGGGAAGAGGCTGTAGGACGAGGGCTGTACTGGGGAAGGAGGGTATCCCAGGGTGTGTGTGTGGGGGACACAAGTTGATCTGTGCAAGTGGCCTCAAGATGGTGAGGGCTGAGGAGGCAGTCTCCAGAGGAGATGAGGCCAGATGGAGATGTGAGGGTGTGTGTGAGAGAGTGAGTGGTGATGTCCCTTGAGCTGGCAGTGAGTGAGATGCCAGTGAATGTGTGATGGGCTTATGAGTGTGTGAGTTATGAGAGATGAGATGGTTGCCTTACCCTGGTGGCATGGATGAGATCGTTCATCCTCTCTGTGCACTGGATGGCCAACCTCTTCTGTGCAGCATTGGCACTGACCACCACTGCCACCGCCTGCCAAGCCAGATTGGTGACACTGATGGGTCTCCTGCGGCCGGAGTGGGGGGTGGGGGGTAGGGGACATCGAGGCGGGCTCCAATGGTGTCCAGAAGGCGTCACAGGGGTGCGTCACTGAATCGGCGGCCTGCAGTCTTCTTGCCTTTTGGAGGCGCGTCTTCAGCACAGCAGGTCCTGGGCTGGAAACGCCGTGAGGTGTGCGCGCAGCTGCACTTTAAAAATGGCGCCCGGCATGAGGAAGCAGCGAGGTGATGGCGTGGTGGATAAGTCGGAGGCCACTCGCCAGCGAAGTGGCATGTCTCCTGGGAACGCACAATTAATGAGGCGGAATTGGGATGATACGCCATGAAAACCCACCATTGCGGCCAGCGGGTAAAACGCCCCTTTTCACTGGGGTGATTGCACCCGATGTGTCTGCAACTCTTCTCAATTGGCATTAGAAGCAGCATTTAACCTGGTGTTGAACAAAAGCTTTATAAGGAGAAAGAGGGGGACTTGCCTATCGATTTGCTGCTCTGATTTTAAAGACCAGGAAGATTCAATGTCCAGCCTGAGTTGTGGCTGCCGGTCTTAGCTCCAACAATAGAAAGGCTTTTACAACTGGCCACAGTCAGGGTGTGGTCCAAGCAGCTGGTGGAATTTAAAGATTCACTCAATACATCTGGACTATAGTAATAGTGACCATGACAGCCATCATCATTAAAAACCCATCTGTTACATTAATGCCCTTTTAGGGAAGGAAATCTGCTGTCCTTACCTGGTCTGGCCTACACGTGACTCCAGACCCACAGCAATGTGGTTGACGCTTAACTGCCCCTCTGAAATGGCCTGGCAAGCCATTGAGTTCAAGGGCAATTAGGGATGGGCAACAATTGCTGGCCTTGCCGGTGATGCCCACATCCCATGAAAGAATAAAGGGAAGTTAGGTAGCAATCATTATCAAAGATCACAAATGATCAAACAGAGTTGTTTAAAATGTCGAAAGGATTCGATAAGGTGGATACAGAGAAACTAATTCCTCTGATGGGGGAAGTCAAGGGGACATATTCTTAAAATCGGAGCCAGATTCGGAAGAAGGAGCCCATAAAGCATTTCTTCACACAAAAGATGGTAGAAATCTGTAATTCTCTCCTATAAGAGGCTGTGGAATCTGGGGGATGATAGGAACTTTCAAGACGGAGGCAAGTGTAACAAGGGATATGGAGCTAAGGCAGCAACAGACTAGCCAGGATCTAACTGAATGTTGGAGCTGATCCAAGGAGCTGAATGTCTCCTACAATATTCTCCCCTCCTCTGCTAATTGCAAGTTCCCAATAGTCAAACGGACAGAGCAGGAAAGGTCGAAGATTGAGAAAAGCAGGTTATACACCTTCACGAAGAACTAATAGCTCAGGAATAGGCCATTCAGCTCAACTGATCAATGCCGGTGTTTATGCTCCACAGGGAATGCAGGAACAGGAGGAGGCCGTTTAGCCCCTCAAGCCTGTTCTGCCATTCAATGAGATCATGGCTGATCTGTGGCCTAACTCCATATACCCCACCTTTGTCCCATATCCCTTAATACCTTTGGATAACAAAAGTCTGCCAGATTTAAAAATAGCATTGATCTAGCAACAATTTCCATTTGCAGAAGAGGGTTCCGAACTTTTACCTATTCTTTGTGCGTGAAAGTGTTTCCTCATTTCACTCCTAAAATTTTTAGACTATGCCCTCTAGCCCTTGGCTCCCCCCTGCAGAAATAGTTCCACTCAATCTGCCCTTTCCGCTCCCTTTAATATCCTGAAAACTTTGATCAAATCACCCCTTAACCTGCTAAATCTCAGGGAGTATAATCCTAGTTTGTGTAATCCTCCTTGTAATTTATTTCTTGGCTTCCAGGTAAATCAATACTGCACTCTCTCCAAGGCCAATATATACTTTCTAAAATTTGTTGTCCAGAACTGGTACTCCAGATGTTATCTAATCGGGGTGGCCCCGCATGACTGCATCTCACTCTTGTGAGCATATCTGTCTATCCCTTTATCTCTCACGTGTTTATCTAGCTTACCCTTAAATACATCAATGCTGCTTGTCTTAATTACTTTATTTTTTTTTTGTAAAAATATACTTTATTCATAAAATATCTTCAAGAACATTCCAAACCATTTCAAAATCACCATCACAAAAGTACAATCAGGTTCAACTTTTACAACGTGTATCATAAAATGCACAATAAATGAATATTGCAATCATTTGCAGACATTCATTTAGATTTATTAGTAACCACCTTTTACATATGACCTCAGTTTTGGACTCCCCCACATCCATCCTGTGAAACTCCTTCCTAATTTCAAAGACCCTTAGTCCATCCCTCACTCTTATCCAAATACTTATTCCTAGAAAAAGGATTACAGGCTGTACTGTCTTTCCTTATATTGATAGCCAATCAATTCTAATTTTTAAAATTTATTCTGTCATGGGATGTGGGCTTCACTGGTAAGGCCAGCATTTGTGGCCCATCTCTAATTGCCCTTGAACTGAGTGGCTTGCTAGGCCATTTCAGAGGACAGTTAAAAGTCAACCACATTGTTGCAGATCTGGAGTCACATGTAGGTCAGACCAGGTGAGGACAGCAGATTTCCTTCCCTAACGGGCATTAGCGAACCAGATGGGTTTTTACAACAATTGTTTCATGGTCACCATTATTGAGACCAGCTTTTAATTCAAGATTTGTTAATTAACGGTGGGTTTTGAACCCTTGCCCCCAGACCACAAGCCTGGGTTTCTGGATTAGTAGTCTAGTGACGTTAATGGAACACCATAGTCTTCTAGAATTATAAGAACAGAAACATAAGAAATAGGAGTAGGAATAGGCCATTCAGCCCCTTCAAGCCTGCCCTGCCATTCAATAAGATCATGGTTGATCTGCCCCAGGCCTCAACTCTTCTTTCGTGCCAACTCCTCATAACCCCCAACTCCCCGATATTTCAAAAATCTATCTGCCTCCTCTTTAAAAACTTTCAGTGATCTTGCCCTCTTCTCTCTGAGGTAGAGAATTCCAGACATTCACTACCCTCTGAGAGAAGAAATTCCTTCGCATCTCAGTTTTAAATGAGTGTCCCCTTATTCAGTAACTATGTGCCCTAGTTCGAGAATCCCCCCATTAGTGGAAACATCTTCTCAACATCTACCCTGTCAAGCCCCCTCAGAATCTTGTATGTTTCAATAAGATCCATCCATCTAAATTCTAATGAATAAAGGCCTAAGATCTTTCTTAAATCTTTGGTATTATAAAATGTGAGAGTGTACTTTTCTCTGGTACTTATCTGCTTAACATATTCACCATAGATGCCTTTGCAAATTATTTCAAATATGAAAGTTATCAATTGATTTGCAACAGCACACTGATGATTGTGTTAAACAGCATGCGACTGGCAGAACTAAACATCTGAGATACTTTGACAGCCATGGGGAGTTGAACCTCATCAACTATGCTCAGTAAGTCATCACCTACAACCATATCCCAACATGAGTCAACACCTTCACCTGGACCCAGGATTTGTTGACATCCTCAGATGACGAGAGGAGATAAACCTCTCGGTTAGGGTTGCCCGGCGTGATTAAATGTACTCTGGGAGGTTTAATCACATGATTTGCCCCCAAACTCCAGCCATTAGTTGTCCAACACATCCAGCCTCATTACCCAATTGAATGGTGCTCGATGGACTCCCTCTCCCCACTTTCAATATTTTAGAATCTGGTAAAGAGAAATGTTCAAAGAAAATGACTAAAAAAAAACAATCTTTTTTAATGTCCCGATGATTTTTCTCCACGGTTGCACCCGGCGGTGTCCTGGGGATTGATCTCCTAATACTGAAAAACGCCAGGCCAATCCTGGGGGGTTGTCGACCCTACCTGAATTAGCGCTGGGGAACACGACGCGACATCAGAACCTCCCAACGTCATTCCGTCCCTCCCTCCACCCCTGAAAACTTCCTGAGATGTTCTTGCGTTTTTCGAATTGGTTGTGACCTCGTTGCCCTTGTTATAAGATTAAATCACAGAAAGCCACTTTGCTCCTCTTGCCTGTGTGCTCCCCATTTTCTCCCTCTGGTTATGCAAAACGTTTCCGCATCTTTCTTTATTTTGCTTTTCGTGGTGTGAAATTCTTTGGCTGTGACTTTGTGTCGCTAATTTTTGTGATTGTAGCTTGAAATGAATGGTCCCCCCTCTTGCAGTACTTTTTGTCACAAGGACACTTCCCTGAGAGAGAGCGAGAGAGAGAGAAGAAAATATAACAGACCCGCATCAGTTGTGCTAACTATCGCTAAACAGACCTTCTGTGTACAAGTAATCAAAAGAAATTTGGGTGAGGCCCTGAGCAATGAATTGTGGAAACAAGTTAAATGTTTTGTCAAAATATCCATTAGACACAAGTCGCTTTGACTCTTTCATGGGAGGAAGAACAGCAGCTCAGTGCTGCATTCAAACTGGTAAGCAAAGACTCTCATTTTCCACATCCAGTTAGGCAACTTGGTAAAGGCTGACACTCAGCAATGTTACCTGCCTCTGACAGGAGCTATCAGGCACATTGTATGTCGGAATCGTTAATGCACCCAAGCAAAGCCATGTGCTCCATTTGTGAGATATTTGGAATTTTACTGCATATGAGGTTTTTTTTAAAAGCTTCCCTATGGATTAGCACTCCCTCTGGAAAAGCCAAGGCTGCGGGGGGTGACATAATAGCAGTTTTAAAGTTTTCATAGGGGATTAGCCCAAGTGTAAACAGGTGGGTTCTCAATGATTAGAATTTTTGAGGGAGACCAGAAGTAGGGGCCATAAGTGTACAATAGTTACCAAGAATTCCAATAGGGAATTCAGGAGAATCTTCTTTACCCAGAGAGTGGCGAGAATGTGGAACTATTTTTAAAATTCATTTTATAGGATGTGGGTGTCGCTGGCTGGGCCAGCATTTATTGCCCATCCATAAATGCCCTTGAGAAGGTGGTGGTGAGCTGCCTTCTTGAACTGCTGCAGTCCATGTGGTGTAGGTACACCCACAGTACTGTTAGGAAGGGAGTTCCAGGATTTTGACCCAGTGACAGTGAAGGAATGGCTGATATATTTCCAAGTCAGGATGGTGAGTGACTTGGAGGGGAACTTCCAGGTGGTGGTGTTCCCATGTGTCTGCTGCCCTTAACCTTCTAGATGGTAGCAGTCGTGGGTTTGGAAGGTGCTGACTAAGGACCCTTGGTGAGTTGTTGCAGAGCATCATGTAGATGGTACACACAGCTGCCACTGTGCATTGATGGTGGAGGGAGTGAATGCTTGTGGATGGGGTGCCAATCAAGTGGGCTGCTTTGTCCTGGATGGTGTCAAGCTTCTTAAGTGTTGTTGGAGCTGCACTCATCCAGGAAAGTGGAGAGTATTCCATCACACTCCTGACTTGTGCCTTGTAGATGGTGGACAGGCTTTGGGGAGTCAGGAGGTGAGTTACTGGACCTCAGGATTCCTAGCCTCTGACCTGCTCTTGTAGCCACAGTATTTATATATGGCTGGTCCAGTTCAGTTTCCGGTCAATGGTAACCCCAGGGTGTTGATAGTGGGGGATTCAGCAATGGTAATGCCTTGAACGTTAAGGGGCGATGGTTAGATTCTCTCTTGTTGGAGATAGTCATTGCCTGGCACTTGTGTGGCGCGAATGTTGCTTGCCACTTGTTAGCCCAAACCTGGATAATGTCCAGGGAGAAAAACAAAGTTAATGTTTCGAGTCCGTATGATCCTCCTTCAGGTCATACAGACTTGAAACATTAACTTTGTTTTTCTCTTTCCACAGATGCTGTCAGACCTGCTGAGTTTTTCCAGCATTATCTGGGTTTTTTTCACATTTCCAGCATCCACAGTGTTTTGCTTTTATATTCTGTGGATAATGTCCAGGCCTTGCTATATTTGGACATGAACTGCTTCAGTATCTGAGGATTGGCGAATGGTACTGAACATTATGCAATCATCAGCGAACATCCCCACTTTTGACCTTACGATGGATGGAAGGTCATTGAAGAAGCAACTGAAGATGGTTGGGCCGAGGACACTACCCTGAGGAACTCCTGCAGTGATGTCCTGGAGCTGAGATGACTGACCTCCAACAACCACAACCATCTTCCTTTGTGCTAGGTATGACTCCAACCAGTGGAGAGTTTCCCCCCTGATTCCCATTGACTCCAGTTTTGCTAGGGCTCCTTAATGCCACACTTGGTTAAATGCTGCCTTGATGTCAAGGGCAGTCACTCTCACCTCACCTCTGAAGTTCAGCTCTTTTGTGCATGGTTGAACCAAGGCTGTAATGAGGTCAGGAGCTGAGTGGCCCTGGAGGAACCCAAACTGCGAGTCAGTGAGCAGATTATTGCTAAGCAAGTGCCGCATGATAGCACTGTTGATGACCCCTTCCATTGCTTTAGTGATGGTTGAGAGTAGACTGATGGGGTGGGGGTTAATTGGTTGGGTTGGATTTGTCCTGCTTTTTGTGTACAGGACATACCTGGGCAATTTTCCACATTGCCGGGGAGATGCCAATGTTGTAGCTGTACTGGAACAGCTTGGCTAGGGGTGCGGCAAGTTCTCTTTAGTACTATTGCTGGAATACTGTCAGGGCCCATAGCCTTTTCAAAAATATACTTTATTCAGAAAATTTGTAAAAGCACATTCCAAGACATTACAAATTGAATATTACAGAAAGTGCAATAACATTCAACTTTCTCCATACAGCATCCTCTGAGTTGCCTCAATACAATTTCAATACTCTTAATATTCACAATATAATTTCCATGTCAGGCATACAGCCCAAGGGGCTTTTCAGTTTCCAGCCCCTGGGTATGCTATAGATGAAGGGCCTTAGGCAGAGGTCCTTGCCCATTGAATCTTTGCAGAGGCTGCCCCAAATTTAGTGCATCCCTCAGCAATTAGTTCTGGACCTTGGATTATGCCAGCCTGCAACACTTGGTTGAGGACAACTCTTTGCACTAGAAGAGCAGCAAGTTTCAAGCAGACCAAAAAGCCTCTTTCACCAAGTTGATGGCCCTCCAGCCCCAATTGATGTTTATCCCGGTGTGCATTCCTGGAAGCAGTCTGTAGGGCATGGAGTCCTGCGTCACAGAGCTGCTCGGGATGAACCTTGACAAAAACCATCTCGTCACAGACCTTCTTTGTAAAGGCACATTCCATCCTTAGCTTATCGCACTCCAGTGGTTAACAGGTTAGCAAATGTGTCTAGCCTCAGTTGAAAGGAAGCCCCCTTGCTGAAGCCTCCTCTGAGAAAACACTGGCCATGTCATGGGGGGAATGGGGGAGACCTTTAACTTTGACTGCCTGCATCAGCAAGGACTGAAAAGCACAAACAAAATCTCATTAGCAGCCTGTGCCTCCTGCAGCCTCCAGGAACTCAAACACAAAATCAGCTCAGCATTTTGACGTGTTCATTACTGCGGACTGAATTAGAGAATTCTGGTACATTTTGGCACTGGAGGATTGACATTATGTAACTAAATTATTAGGTGCAGAGAGACTATATATATTCCTTTGAAGTAATTTTAAAAGAAAAAAGGAATCTCTTTTTACATGTGACAAGCAGTTCAAAGCACATTTGTAAAATATTTCAGATATATTTAACATACTAAAAATCTGTATTGAAAACTGTGTGCCTTGCAGTTCAAACTCCAAGATTCAAAAAAGAATGACTGCAATGATTCAAGATTGGAAACAGCTGGAATATCTGTCATGGCCCTGGACCCGTTAGGACATAAAAAAGACTTGCATTTATATAGCGCTTTTCACATCCACTGGATGAATTAAAGCACTTGACAGCCAATGAAGTACTTATTAAATGTAGTCTCTGTTGTAATGTAGGAAACACAGTGACCAATTTGCGCACAGCAAGCTCCCACAAACAGCAATGTGATAATCACCAGATCATCTGACTTTTTTTTTGGTGATGTTAGTGGAGGGATAAATATTGATCAGGACACAGGGTGATAAATCCGCTGCTTGTCTTGAAAATAGTGTCACAGGACCTTTTACATCCACCTGAGCCAGCAGGCAAGGTGTCGGTTTAACGTCACATCCAAGGGCCAACACAGCCAGTCGTGCAGCGCACCTTCAACACTGCACTGGGGTCAGCCTCGATTGCTTTTGTGCTCAAGCCCTGGTGTGTGAGTTGAACCCAGAATCTTGTGACTCAGAAGTGAGAGTGATAGCAGCCGTGCCTTGCTGCTCCATGGAATGAACAGCCCAGAAAGAACAAGGTAGACAATATCAACAGTGACTCGTCACAGGAAGGACGATGAAACAGGTTTGTTCGGAACTGACAGCCATGGCGCTGACAGACAGGGATTTAGTGATAGAGTTAATATTAGCGGCCATTGAATTCATATTCATTGATAGTGCTATTTTTGGAAGCCATTGTGTAGTGGATAATTGTACTGCATGATTTGTGATGCAGGCAGTGGTGTAATGGAATTGTCACTGGATTAGTACTCCAGATACCCAGGGTAATGCTCTGGGCACCTGGGTTCAAATTCCACCATGGTAGATGGAATACAGACTCTTATGATGACTAAATAAATTGTAAAAACTCACCTGGCTCACTAATGCCCTTTTGCAAAGGAAATCTACCTGGTCTGGCCTACATGTGACTGCAGGCTCACAGCAATGTGGTTGACTCTTAAATGCCCCCTGAAATGGCCTAGCAAGCCACTCAGTTCTCAAGGGCAATTGGGGACGGGCAATAAGTGCTGGCCTAGCCAGCGACACCCACATCCCATGAACAAATTTTTAAAACAATTTTAAGTTTGATCTCCTGATCCTAGTCTATGAACTAGTTGGAAAGGGAGTGCATATGGACTGCAGGTTGGATAGGATTGTACACGATTGCCTTGCCACACACACAGGAAGAGCCCATTGCAGTGAGACTAGTGGTGGATTCCTTCCCTATCTCTGCAGCCTCCTCCAGCCCGATAGCCCTCTGAGATTTCTGTACTCCAATTCTGGCCTCTTGCGCCTCCCCAGATTTTAATCGCTGCACCACTGGCAATTGTGCTTCCAGCTGTCAATGCCCTAAGCTCTGGAATTCCAACCCCCACCCCCCCCACCCCCACTCCACCTCCCCCCTCACCCACCTAAACCTCTCCACCTCTCCTCCTTTAAGACACTCCTTAAATCAGCCAGGTGTTATGGTCATCTGTCCTATTACTCCTTATGTGCCTCAGTGTCAAACATTGTCCGATATTTCTCCAGTGCAGTGCCTTGGGAACGTTTTTAATTAAATGAGTGCAAGTTGTTGCTTTGCAAGGGGGCAACACAGACACGATGGGCCAAATGGCCTCCTCCTCCACTGTAAAGATCCAGGCTTCTGTAGCCTTGGCTTTGTGCATGTGAAGCATGGCGACTGAGTGAGATTGGCGGGGGGGGGGGGGGGAGTTTGAGGGGATTCTGCTACTTTCAGATCCATCCACCATTGTGACCGAGTGATGGGGATACCAAGCGTCGTTCAAACGGGATTGAGGTTGTGCCTCACTGAAGATGTGAGTTGCTGAAGCTGAGTATTGCTTTTTTTTTCTCTCTCTCTTGTTGTTTCACATCACCAGACTAGTGTTTAAAATGAGAAAACTGTGACTGGGTACCAATTACGAAACAAAGAGAAAATCCTAATGCACCAACCCAAGCAACAAACAATGCAGGTTATATCAATGTATGTGATACACCAAAGTATAATAAAGTCAGTGGAGCATCATCAAATAAGCATGGATTTGCACCTGCTCTAACACACAAGCTGCCTTGTGTGTGTCACAAAGCAGGGACACTTCAAAAAAGCGAGCTGATGTCATTACGTGTGAGAGCATATATCATCATTTTTTTTATACACAACAAAGTGGGGTACGCTAACACTCTGGAGCCTCATCAGGGAGAGAAACAGAGTTAACATTTCAAGTCTGTTCAAAACTGTTCTATGAGGCTTGGGAACTGAGAGCTGGAAAGTGGGATTAGGCTGGATGGCTCCTTGCGGGCTGGTGAGAACATGATGGGCTGAGCGGCCTCCCTCCGTGCTGTAAATTTCTATGATTTCTATTTCTGCGAGTTGGCTCTCCGGCTCCAGAGAGGGTGACCAACCCACTAACTCAGCAAGGGGGCATCAACGAGTATAATTATCACCCAATTCAGAAATTGAAACTGAAACACTTGGCTGCAAACAAATATTGGAAACTCAGTGTTGTGGATTTCTGTTCACTTACATCAGCAAGTAAATTACTAATGAAGTGTTGACTCATTAGGGGATAAATCGGTTCACAAGTTATCATTTTGGGCTAATGAATATTTTGAAGTGGTGAACAGCTCTGTTATTGTGTGTTTGTTGAAAATACAGCCTGTGTTCCCGTAAACTTGGCTGATCTAAAGATACTATTTAGTTTATTTTATATTAGCAGATAATCGACGGCGTGGCTCATACTGTGTTGTTACTGCTATTTTATGAAGATGGGAGTTTTCCACCTTGCGTTACAGCAGGTATTATTCTGTTGCTAAAATTGAATGCAATTTTTAAGTGCATCAGCCTCGGGTCATTCAGAGTTTAATTGTTGCATCAGGGCATTTTACAGATTGAAAATTGTTTGTACATTTCGAGTTGCGGGTCACTAGTGGTGCTCTTTAACTTTTTAAAGGATTGTTTTGCTTCTGTCTAAAAGCAAGGAGTGATTCCTGAAATACGACAGGAGTGTACTGGAATTGAGGGAAAAAAATCAGCTTGGCTCAGCGAGTAGCACTCTCGTTTCTGAGCTTACGATATCCATAGAAACTTCGCACAGTACAGTGGGAATATGGCATCAGAGAAACAAAGGCACAGGCGGAGGCCATTCAGCTCCTCAAGCCTGTTCTGCCATTCAATGAGCGCACGTCTGATCTCCACAGATCTGCCTTCATCCCAATATATTGCAAAATCTTTTCTTGAGAAAAGTTACCAATGTTAGATTTAAAACTAACAATCGATTTGACATCAGTTGCCATTTGTGGAAGAGGTTCCAAGCTTCTGCTACCCTTTGTGTAAAAAAATGTTTCCTAATTTCACTCCTGAAGGGCCTGGCTCTAACTTTTGGACTTTGCCCCCTAGGCCTACACTCTCCAACCAACAGATATAACCTATCCTCTAACTGTTCCCTTTAAATCTTGAAAACTTTGATCAAATCACCCCTTAACTTCAGAAATTGCAGGGAATGAAACCCTAATTTGTGTATTCTCGCCTCATAATTTATCCCTTGGAGTCGAGGCATCAATCTGGTAATGCAGTGCTTTCGAGGCCAGTAAGGTTGCCAACTCTCCAGGGTTGGCCCGGAGTTTCCAGGAATTGAAGATCAATCTCCAGGAAACTGTTGTGTACAACCCTGGACAAAAATCATGGGGACGTTAAAAAAGGTTGTTTTTTTTTTCATTTTCTTTGAACCTTTCTCTTCACCAGATATAAAAATATTGAAAATGGGAGAAGAAAAGGCTGTTTGGCTGACAGTCAAGCATCATCCCATTAGGAAATGGTCTTTTTGCTTTCCAATTGGCATAGGAAGTCTGCGTGTCACAAGGATGGATGTGTTGGCCGACTAATAGCTGGAGTGGGAGGGGGAGCGGTGGGTGGGGGGTTGGTGGAGGGCAAGTTACATGACGAATCATAGTTGGCAACTCTAATATATCCTTCCTCTGGTTTGGTACCTGTAACCAGGGCTTTGTATAGCTGAAATATTAGATCTTGGCTAATCTTCAGTAAGATTACAGCTGATTTTCAGCCTCCAGTTGACTTGCCCACCCTATCCCCATGTCCCTTGATTTCTTTAGTGTCCAAAAATCTATCGCTCTCCATCTTGAACATACTGAGCACCCACAGCCCTCTGAAGTAGAGAATTCCAAAGATGCACCAGCCTTCGAGCAAAGGAGTTTCTCCTGATCCCAGTCCTAAATGGCTGACCCCTTATCCTGAGACGGTGCCCTCTAATTTCCAGACTCTCCAGCCTGGGGAAAGAGCCTCGCAGAGACTGAAGATGCCAGAATGTTGAGGGAAGCCTCTCTCTGTTAGCTGAGGAAAGCAAAGATGGTTTCTATGACGACGCCAGCTGTTCGTAAATCCTTCATCATTCCTTCCCTTAAATTACAGGCTTGCTTCCTTGTTGAGTATGTGTGTTTGGGAGTAATGGAAGGTTGTGAGCTGCCCCAAGCTTTTCTCTTTTAAGTATTGTTTTTCACCACACACTGGAGTGCTAACCCGTGCGGGTCAGAAAGTACCAGGTGCGATTGCCCAGTCTATGTTGAGTTTGCTGATCTAAGCCAGGCTGCATGTCGCAGTGTTAATTATCTTTGCTTACATAACAACGGTCTCTGCACTTCATAGCGAGTCAGTGTGTGCGAGACGCTTTGGGGTGTTTCTGAGGCCGGGGTAGGGGGTGGAGAGATGATGCCTATAAACACAAGCGACCCTTTGGTCTTTCTCTCTGAGGCAATTAAGTCCTCGCAAGGGGGGAGAAAGAAAATCATAGGGACAGGAGAAGACCCTCGAGGGCTTTCAGCGCACACACGCTGTCATCATAACCGAGATGCCGCGGCTACTCCATGCTCTTTTCATTGAGTTCAAAACGCCCGTGACCCTTGTTAAGGCTAGCCCGAATTTCTGTGGTAGGCTCTACACCTTCCGTGACGAACGAACCCAAGATGGTGGCTGCGGCCCTGTTACCGCTGTCAAAGCCATTCATAATTTCGCGTGGCCGGTGACAATCTGCGGGCGTGAAAGCTGGGCCCATCAAGAAGAGCGACGAGGCTCTAGTAAGAGCGTTCGAAATGAAAGGACTCATGACGGATATTAACGCGTGTCACGGGCGGCCGAACGGACAACCGAGTGGGTGCTCGAGGAAGCCGGGGTTAAGAGGAGCTTGTCTGGGGCAGCGGTGTCGAGGAAGCTCACGTGTTCTGGACACGTGATGCGGACAGGAGGTGAGTGTTTGGGAGAAAAAGAGGCGATGCCAAGGCAAAACGCCCAGGAGACGTGCACAAGGAAGATCCAAGGGGGCAGGGGTGGATAAATCAGAACGCGGACTGGCCTCCCTCTACAGGACAGGCAGTGAGGGCAGCGGAGGAAGGTTGTTCACAGTGCGGCTAGCCCTCAGAACGAGGATGGATGAAAGATGAGGCGAGACTGCAGCCAGGGCCTATAGCCAGGGATTAGCTACCCTGATGGGCACAAGGAAACAGAAAAGAAAACTGCACAAGATATCTTCCTTACGCTCTGGTGCTGCCTGGTATTGTCAAAGCATGAGCCTAGTCCCAGCTGCAGGCCAAGCAGAAAACTGCTGGGAGTTGCTGGCCTGCACCATCGCTCTACTCAGAAGCCCACAGGAAACAGACCAGTCTGCCTGAGACATGGCCGAGCATCTGGCACAGGACACAAGCGATATAGAAAGCTGTCTCAGGCAATCGATTTAAAAGCACATGGACTCTGTGCCTTTAAAATTCAATCCTCCCCCTTCCCAGTCCTCCAGGGATTGAGCTCTTTCATCTTATTCGTCTAAAAACAATTGCTAACTAGACTAGTCAGACACAACTAATCTTGTGCAAAGCAGTGAGAGGCCAGCAGAAACTGTCCCATTAGTCATGCACCCTAATGTGAGCACATCCTGACTGCCAGGAGCTGAACTTGAACCCAGTTTGGCAGGCTGCTTTGGGTAGCGACAATGCTACCTCCTATATGACTGTGGTTGCGGAGGAGGTGGGGTGAAGCCTAAAGTAACCCATCATTTTATACCACTCGACTCTTTTGACACTTGTCGCACTCCCCCCTTCCCCATACTCGCCAGAAACATCCACATCACGAGAGTCAGGAAAGAAATAAGGTTCATGTTGGATCACTTGCACCCACCCCCCCCCCCCCCCACCCACTCCACCCCCTTGCGGGGGAGCAATGGTGTAGTGGTTTTGTCACTGGGCTAGTAATCCAGAGAACCAGGTTTGAATCCCACCATGGCAGACGGTGGAATTTGAATTCAATAAAAATTGGGAATTAATGATCACCATGGAACGATTGCCATAAAAACCCAGCTGGTTCACTAATGCCCTTTAGAGAAGGAAATCTGCCATCCTTACCTGGTCTGGCCCTACATGTGACTCCAGCTATGGTTGACTTTGAAATGGCCTAGCAAGCCATGGTTTGTCAGTTTTATCAAGCTGCTAAAAAGTCTCAAAAATAGCAGTGTTGGTGTACCTGCGCCACATGGACTGCACTGAAGCAGTTCAAGGAGGCAGCTCACTCCCACCACCTACTCAAGGGCAATTAGGGGGATGAGCTGTAAATGCTGGCCCAGCCAACGACGCCCACATCCTGTGAATGAATATATATTTAAAAAACGTGGCAGCGGGATCAGGTTCTGCTCACACAATCTAGGATGACACTGCAGTGGAGTGCTGCACTGTCGGAGAGTCTTTCCAGAGGGACAGCACAGTCCCATAGTACTAATTAAGATCAGACAGAGAACACCCCCCCCCACCCCCACCTTAGGCTTTCAATGTCTAATATTGAATATGAATACAAGAGTGTTGACATTGGATTGAGGCACCTCAGAACATGCTGTGTGGAAAGAAAGTTGAATTCTATTGCACTCTTTGTAACTTTTCAATTTGAAATGTTTTGCCCCCAGACTTGGAATTCATATTGAAAATATCAAAAGAATTACAATTGTATAGAGGCAACTAGGAGTGGAACACACTGTATGAAAACAAGTTGAGTTTTATGGCACTTTATGTAATTTTCATGTTGAAATGTTTTGGAATATACCTTTACAAATTTTATGAATAAAGTTTATTTTTGGAAAAAAAATCTGGCAGTTCTGGTGACTAAGCCAATCTGCATTCCAACACCACAAATCTGACACCCGAACTGGTCATTCATCTCAATTCCTATTTGTGGAGTCTTGCTATGCAAAAAACACCTGTATTGTTTATCTGTACAACAGAAACTGCAATTCAAAATCAAGTAATTAAATTGCTTTTAAGTTCAAGTAATATTTTAGTTGTTATTAAATGTAAATTAAATTAATTTTATTAAATTAAATTAATCTACATTATAAACTAAAATTATAGAATTAAAATTTGAATAAGAACAAGTTGCAAAAAAGCTTTGGGATTATCCTGAGAATTTGGCTATGGTGCTACAGAAATGCAAGTTCTTTCCCAGATTAATCTACATGCTCTCCCTCGGAACGCCCACCAATTAATTTCTTTACATTGGACGCCAGTATTCAGGCTCAAGTCTATTTTTAGGTACCTACGCTGTAATTTCTTAGTCAGAGTAGAGCCTTTCCCCCTTTCGTTATTTGGAGATGTCACCTCAGTCTGGACCAGTGTGGGTTACACATGGAACAAAAACAAAAATAGCTGGAAAAACTCAAGTTCTGATGAAGAGTCATACGGACTCGAAATGCTAACTGTGTTCCTCTCCGCAGATGCTGTCAGACCTGCTGAGTTTTTCCAGCTATTTTTGTTTTTGTTTCAGATTTCCAGCATCCGCAATATTTTGCTTTTAGGTTACACATGGGATGCGTTTGCCACCCTTTGCTATAACAAACTTGATACTGCAGTGTGCATCTGGAGTACACATCAGAGGTTACTGTGTACACAGGGAAAGCTTCACTGTCTTTTTTAAGGAGGGTGCCCCACTAGCCAGAATATAAACATAAATTTTGTCAAGACTCTGGCCTTGTGGTTTGTTTGTAGTCAAAGGATATGAAAGTCTCACGGGGAGCTGTTTTCCCTCGAGCTGAAGAGGCAGCTTTACATCTTCATGTTCAATATTAAGTGAGGAACAAACACTCAGGGTGGCTCGTGGGCAGGATCAGAAATTCCCACCTGAAGTCAATGGAACTTTCGCTGATCCATCAAATTTTCCATCCCGCCCATGACGATTCCCATGGTGGGACTGGAAAAATCCCGCCCTCTATTTCCTTGAAACAGTCCTGTTATAATTTCAGTATCTATCACTGAAGAAAACAGCTTCCTAACTACTAACATGGGGGGAGGGGGATGGTATAGTGGTCAATGCCACCAGACTAGCAATCAAGAGGCTCAAGCTAATGCTCTGGGGGCATGAGTTCAAATCCCATGAAGGCAGCTGGTGGAATTTAAATCTAATAGCTAAATATGGAATTAAAATCTAGCCATCAAGTAGCCCTTGCTGATTGTTGTAAAAATCCATTTTGTTCACTAATGCCTTTTAGGGAGGGAATCTTCTGTCCTTATCCTGGCCTACATGTGACTCCAAACCCCAACTCTTAAAATGGCTGACATAAGGCGCTCACTGTACAAAGTCTGAAAGGAATACCTATTAGCACTGTGGGTGTACCTACCATATAGAGTGCAGTGGTTCAGAGAGGTGGCTCACCACCATCTTCTCAAGGACAATTAAGCCAATGACTTGAATGAATAAAGGGAAAAAAAAATCTTACTCCATGACAAAGTCCTTGATTAGGATTCAAGCTATGTTACATTATAATTGCTCCTTCCTTGAGTCTAAGTTTGTGCTGGAATTAGACTGTGCGGAAGCTCTGGACTGATGTATTTGTCTAATTCATCTGACAGCTTTTCTGAAACCTTTTTCATTCAAATCGAGTGAATCTTCATTTTTAGCACAAATAATACTTTTCAAATAATAAGTTGTATCAAATAATTGTCCCACCCGTGTTGCCACACTTCACCAATTCCATCATCTCATCCAGCCCTCCCTCACCACCACACCCATGCTACCCATTCCCACTCTGGCCACCCCCTCCCTCTGGGGTTGCCAAACCTCCAGGAGTTGAAGATCAATCTCCAGGACACTGCTGTGTGCTCTCCTGGAGAAAAAAATAATCGGGACATGAAAAAAGGATTTTCTTTGCCATTTTCTTTGAAGATTTCTCTTTACCAGATATAAAAATATTGAAAGTGGGGTGTGGGGGAAAGGCTGTTTGGCTGACAGTCAAGCATCATCCAACTGGGTAATGCGTCTTTTTGCTTTGCAATTGGTGTAAGAAGGCAGTGCGTTACAAGGATGGGTGCATTGGCCGAGTGGCTGGAGTGTGGGGGGAAATCATGTGATGGAACCTCCAGGAATACATTTAATCACAGTTGCCAACCCTACGTCCCTTCCACGTCATCCCCATCTCTCCTCATCACCATCCCTCCCATCATCTCATCATCTTCTCATCATCATCTCATCATCTCATCCCTCCTCATCACCATCCCTCCTCATCACCATCCCTCCTCATCCCCATCTCTCCTCATCACCATCCCTCCCATCATCTCATCATCTCATCATCATCTCATCATCTCATCCCTCCTCATCTCATCCCTCCTCATCACCATCCCTCCTCATCACCATCCCTCCTCATCACCATCCCTCCTCATCACTATCCCTCCTCATCACCATCTCTCCTCATCACCATCCCTCCCATCATCTCATCATCTCATCATCATCTCATCATCTCATCCCTCCTCATCACCATCCCTCCTCATCACCATCCCTCCCATCAACCCCATCTCTTCCCCCTTGGAAACATCCCTCTGCAGCCAGGGCAACTTGTGTTGTTGGGCTCCTCTTACCTTCCGCTGCCCAAAACCCTTCACCCTACTGCCACCACCAACCGTTGGCCGCCGCATGTGTGCCCAGGCGCACCAGCCCTCTGTCGTGCCCCACGTGCCTTCACATGCACCAGGCACTGCCCACCAAATAAACTCAGTAACAGACGCACCCCTTAATCTGACCGATAAAATGCTGGAACTCCCTCCCTAAAAGCCCGGTGGGTGTTACCTACACCACGTGGGCTGCAGCGGTTCAAGAAGGCAGCTCACCCACCACCTTCTCAAGGGGCAATTAGGGATGGGCAGTAAATGCTGGGCCCAGCCAACAATGCCCTCATCCCATGAAAGAATAAGTAAAAAGTCTGGACAAACAAAAATTGAGTATTATTATTACAGACAAGAAATAACCAATCAGTTTTTTAGTAGCGAGAAAAATAATTTGCAAGTCTGATTAGCAATGATCATAATGCCACTGGACTTGTCCCTGTGCTATCGACTGAGGCATGAAACAATAAAGCTAGTGTTCCTTATTTCAATACTGTTGGATTTTAAGGGAATGTTACCTGTGAGTGTGAGAACAAGTTGAGAAATAAAAGTCAAGAGGGCACTAGACAAACGTGGAACGTTTGTAATGGAGAGAGGATGGAATTGAGGTAAAAAAACATTAAGACTTCAAGGATAATAGCAAAACCCAGACTGATTAAACAGGGAGTGTAGAAAAGGGAAAAACTAAAGTGGTCCTAATGGAACAGGGAAGGAAATAAGATATAAAATGCATTTAAAATCATGCAGGCTGACCAAAGTAATAATCAAGGATGAAAATAAAAAGCAAACACAAACACAAAAAGAAAACACAAAGCAAAACAAATTGAGAATCTTTAAAGGAACCATACGTTTATAGATTCCACAATAAGGGGGAAAAAAATTGTACTTATATAATATCTTTTGTATCCTCAGGGGAGTAAATTATTTTAAAGGACAGTCAGTGTCGTTATGTAAGCAACTGCGACAGTTATTTTGTACACAGCCAGGTCCCACAAATAACAATGAGACAAATCAATACTAAATACTGCAGAGGCTGGAGATCTGAAATAAAAACAGAGAAATCTGGAAAAACTCAGCAGGTCTGGCAGCATCAGTGTAGAGAGAAACAGAGTTAACGTTTCAAATCCAATATAACAATCCTTCGCAACTGAAACAAGGTAGAGATGTGAAATGTAGAGACAAGTAATCAATTTGCCATTTTTTTCTTGGTGATTTGTTTGAGGAATGTTAGCTGAGGCACAGGAAGAGTTTCCCACTCTCCTTCAAATAGTGTCACAGCATGTCTAACATGCACTGAGATTAATGCACTCAGTTTAGCATCTCATCTGAACCCTCTCTCAGTACTGCATTAAAGTGTCAACCTAGGTTATGTGCTAAGTCAATGAGTGAGGCTTGAATCCACCAACTTCTGTTCAAACATGGAGCCTGCTACTACTGCAAGTTCGGAGGCACCATCTTTTTGATGAAACTTTCCACCAAGAGCAGGGTGGAGAATACCCCTCATTCTTCATCGAAATAATGCTGTGGGATCTATCGCATGACGTACCATATCTGTCATCAGTGTCCCAGCTGTCGACATCAGACTAGGACTGAATTGCTTTTAACTGTGATTCACTCCATGGCCGATGATCCCTGGCTGTGCCCATCCATAATGACATTGAAATGTAGCCGAGGTATCAAGGTAAGGTGCCTTTCCAATGTGTGAGTCAGCACCTTCAGGAGAGGAGGGGAGAAGATTGTGATCAGGAGGAGGTCTGAAATCCCTACAGCTAAATGTGTAACACCAACAACCACTTATATTTATATAGCACCTTTACCATAATTAAATGTCCAGGGGCATTATAAAACAAAGCATGACATCAAGCCACTTGAGGAGGCATTAGATCAGGTGACCAAAAGCTTGGTCAAAGAAGTAGGTTTTAAAGAGTGTCTTCAAGGAGGAAACTGAGATAGAGAGAGGGAGAGGTGTAGGATCACTATTTCAGATCTTGGAGTCTGGGCAACTGAAGGTACAGCCACTAAAGGTGGAGTGTTTAAAATCAAAGGTACATTAGAGGCCAGAATTAGAGGAACAATTATCTCTGAGGGTTCTGGGGCTGGAGGAGATTACAGAGATAGGGAGGGACAAGGTCATAGAGGGATTTGAAAGCAAGGATGAGAATTTTAAAATCAAAATGTTAATTGACAGGGAGCCAATGTAGGTCAGCGAGCACAGGGGTGAAGGGGGAATGGGACTTGGCGTGAGTTAAGACAGGGGCAGCAGAATTTTGGGTGAACTCAAATTTACGACAGTAGAATGTGGGAAACCAGCCAGGAGTGCGTTTGAATAGTCACACTGAAAGGTAACAAGGATATTAATGAGGGTTTCAGCAGTAGATGAGCTGAGGTAGGGGCGAAGCCAGGTGATGTTATGGAGGTGGAAATGGGTGGTCTTAGTGGGGCACAAATATGAAGTCGGAAACTTATCTCGGTGTCGAACGTGACACCAAGGTTAGGGGGGCAGGTACAATAGTGCATCCCCAAACCTGGGTCCCTCAAACACAACCAGGGCTTGTTTACTGGGCCCAAAGCAGCCTTCTACTCAAATCCTCTTATTTAGCAAATGTTTGTGCGTGCGGGTCCATTTTTAATTACAGGCATTTCTCCAAACTGAAACCACCCTAGGATCCGATGGAGCAGCCACTGCCTAGGACTGTGCAGTGGGTCCCAGTCACTGAGAGGGGAGGCTTGGTGAGATCACTGTCTGTGGCTGCCTGTCCACTTCAAATTAAATGGGATGTTTCATTGCTGAAACCAGTGGAAATTTACTGGAAGTCATTGAGAAGGCTCCCTCAGAAACGTCTGTGCCTTTCATGATGTTTTTCAGATCATAGTTACTGACCAGCTCTTGAAGTGAAGGAGAATTATTATTTTTTTTACATGCCGCCTGGATGACTGGCTGCGTCTCAAACAATTATAACCAGATCTCGGAACGGGCTACTGAGAGAGGGAACTTTCACTGCTGGGCACCAAACTGATCTAGCTGAGGCAGGATCAACACTTCTCCCTCTGGTGCCCATGAATGTCCTAAAGGATAGTGAGTGTGAGCTCGGACTTTATTACTGATCTGTCTGAATCGACTACAAGTGGAGAAGGAAACTGGCCTCGAGTTAACTCAGAGGTCACAAAAGGAAGGTTGGTGGGCTACCGGTGCTTTAATGGAGAGGAAAAAAAAATTGAGGTGTTTTAAAACGCTACTTTTTTTTTCATTGGGGCAAGACCAGAGTTTGTTGCCCGTCCTGAATTGCCCTTGAACCGAGTGGCTTGCTAGGCCATTTCAGAGGGCAGATTGCTGCAGGTCTGGAGTCACATGTAGTGCAGACCAGCAGATTTCCTTCCCTAAAGAACATTAGCAAGCCAGAGGACTTGTACTTATATAACAACAATCACTTCATATTACAGAGACTAGCTTCATAATTCCAAATTTTATTAACTGAATTTAAATTCCACCAGCTGCTGCAAGGTTTGAGAACCTGTGCCCCCTAGGCATAAGCATGGGCCTCTGGATTACTAGCCCAGTGAGATTACCACTACATCCACCATCACCCTAACAGGCTAGATACATTGAAACTATTTCCTCTGATGCTGTGAGTCCAAACCAAAGGGATATTATCTTTAAATGAGAGCTCATCCAGACAAAGGGTGGTGGAGAGAGAGCTCTTGCCCTTAAAAGGCTGGGGATCAATCAGGGCTTTTAAGACAGAGATCGATAGATTTTTGTTGGGTAAGTGTATTAAGGGACATGGAACAAAGTCAGATAAATGGAGTTGAGGTGCAGATCAGCCATGATCTAAATGAATGGCATAGCAGACTCAAAGGGCTGAATGGCCTTCTCCTGTTCCTAAAATTTCTACACTTTCCTGAGTGGCTGTGTTGGTGTGGTGGGGGTTTAGGGTTTAAGATATACAGTTGGATTAAAGTAGGAAGTCCCTTCCAACTAAACTTCCCTACTTTAACCCAACTGTTTATCTTAAACCCTAAACCCCCACCACCCCAACACAGCCACTCAGGAAAGTATAGACATTTTAGGAACAGGAGAAGGCCATTCAGCTCTTTGAGCCTGCTATGCCATTCATTTAGATCAAGGCTGATCTGCACCTCAACTCTATTTACCTGACTTTGCTCCATATTGCTGCTTCTGGAATGGGGAAGGTTCACTGTGATACTGGTGAATAAGCGGATAAAAGATTCAGTTCAACAAATCTCAGCCCTCCCACCCAAAATAAGGAATAGTTTCCAGGAATGGCACCAGATTACATGATTGCATATGTGCACAACAATCCTTTCGCAAAAGCAAACCCGAGCTAAGCCAAGTGGGAGAGGGGTGCAAACAGAGGCAAGAGAAGTCATCAAGTCAACCACAGCATCACCCAGTGGCTGCTGTGTAGAACAACGCTGGCAAAATCATGGGGATTAAGCTTGTTGGGCTGGTGTACAGCTGAGCCAAAGAATGGGGTGAATGATGAGGGAGGGCCTGAAATGTGAAGAAGCCAGCGACAAAATTGGGTGAAACTGGAAACTAGGAGCGAAGAACAACAGCTCATCTCCACCTCCTGTTTGTTTAAATGGTTCCAACCATGAGAAACCGAAGGTTTCAGGTTAAAGGGCTCAGGTGAGATCTTAAGAGTGGGACTCGTGGTTCAAAAGAGTGAGGCTTTATTGCGAACCGGCCGAAAGATTTGAAGAGGTGTTTGTTTTCCTGAGCAAAGTTACATCAACGTAAGTGACACCTTTAAACCCTAAAAGAGTCACTCATTACAAATGAGACTTGATGGGTTTGATATTGTTGCTGTTTTGGGGAGCTGTGTTGAGGCATGCATCTTTGGGAAGGTGAAGCGAATAATCCAGGAGATGTTATAAAGTTATAATAAATGTTATGTTTACAGATTGGTACTAAAATCTTCAGACTTTAGGCAAAATTAGGGCAGAAGTTGACTTAGTGCCATTTTATATAAAGGTGAGTCGTCAGCCTTCTTTACATCTGAGCCTATTGATTATTGGAAATGACAATAGGGGGAGATGTTAAACGAGTTGACAACTTGCTATCGTCCATGTTACACTCTCGCACAAAGTTAGGATCTGCTTTAATGGGATCCATTTCACAATGGATTTTACAGTTTAAGATTTTAATTGAGACTTGCTCAGCAGCCACACCAGTGCCATTCAACTGGCATAAACCTGTGCACAACAAGATCCCACCAAAAGCTGTGGAGATCACAGAATAATTACAGATGAGGGAAGCCATTCAGCCCATCTTAGTTCATTCATCCAGAAAGATCCTCCTCATGCCCACCTTGTCTAATTGCTATCATTTTGGAGGCTTCAAAGCCAACTTGTTTGTAATTAGATGCATAGGCAAAAGATAGGGCCATTCAGGCCATCCTTTCAAGCCCAGTTCCTCTCTTCTCTCTTCATATCTTCCAACCCTTACATTGCCCCTCAGTCAGGTTGTAGGCTGAAGTCCCACTCCAGAGCTTCTGTACATAGTCCAGGCTGTCACTTCAGAGCCATACTGAGGGAGTTACTGCACCATTGGAGTTGCTGCTTTCCTTATGAGACATTAAACTTGGTTCTTGACTGTCTATTACATAGGAAGAGTAGAACAACTGGACAAGAGTAGGCCATTTAGCTCATTCCGCCTCCATTCAATGTGAGCATGACTGACCACATGGATGGAAGAGAGTGGAAGAGGCGAAAGGCACCCTACTGACATCCTGACCAGCACCCTTCCCTCAACTAGCACCAACCCAGGTATTTTGGTCAATTGCCTCACCTGTTGGGGTTTGGGAACCGGCTATGTGCAAGGGAACTGCGCAAAACAGTTCCTACAATTCAAGAAAAGAGTCACTTGGTTTTGAAACTCTTTGGGATATTGTGAGGATCTGATAAATCATTTATTATAAACACAAATTTGTTCTTCAGAACCTTAACTCTCTTCCCACACCTAGGCACAAGCCTGTTTCCAGAGCTAGCTTATCCCCCCAGAGCAGGGTTGCTAGCCCATCACCAGAGGCTATAGCTTGAGGAGTGCTACTCCACATTGAGCACAGTTGACCAGGCAACTCTCCCACCTGTCAGAGGCATGTTGGAAGGATTAGCAGTTTGATAACCAACCTGCTTTGGCCTCATTATAAATGCACTTCCCTTAGCCATCAAGCCCTGGACTAGGACTTGAAGCCAAGCTTCGAGTTCAGAATCAGGATTGCTACCCACTGTGTCACAAGGACCTTGCTTTGAAACACTTCCATTGGTCCTGTGTCCATGACAGTCTCACAACCCTTTACTTCTGGGCAGGAATTTGAAAAGATAATAAATGTTCCTCTTTTGAAGATAATTTCCTGTCCGGCCCAATAGGAATGCATGGATTTTGCTTCTGGGGACCGAATGAGGGTCTAATTAAGGTTCATCCTCAACTGGCCCCCACCCCAAAACAGATAACCATTTACAATAACAAACAGAAAACAGAGGCCAGGTTGCCAGCAGGGATCAGGTTAAAGTTCTGGACAAGATTCTGCATCGCTATAACCGATTAAGAGTTTTGTTTGGAAATAAATCAATGAACGGAAAGCAATTATAGTGTAATGAAGGACTTTTATCCGAGTGGAAATGGTGCTGACTCTCTCCCCCGTTTAAAATTGGGTGAACTGGTGTATAAGTTGGGATGGCGGAACGCAAGACTTCAGGTCTGTGGAGATGAGGGAATCTGAGATTTCCTGCTAATTAAGTCATGGACTATTATTAAGGTGAAAGGCAAATCAGTGATTATGAATGAGAGAAAAGAGATAGTGACAGCAAGGGATGGGGCATGACAGTTTACTAAATCCAACGGTACCTCCGCCAGGTACTCGCTGTGCGCGCTTTTGGGGGTGTCTGTATCTCTTTATTTGACCAAAAAAAGAAAGTTTGCTAAAAGTTGGAGAAATTGCAGCTCACCGACCGGGGAGGGGTTTAGGGCGGAGCAAAGGATTGTTCTTCAGAATCGAATAACTGCACTGACTTGTTGAAGTGCGGAGTAGCTCCTCGGCTTGTGATGGGCTGGTTGGAAGGCAGCCGGAGAGAGAGGGAGAGAGAGCGAGAGCGCTTCATTCAGTCCCTGGTCCTCAAGTAAGGCCACTGTGTGACGGTAGGAAACTATCTGACTTTTGTCAACTGGTCGTTAACTTTGCAAAAGCGAAATCAGGTTGGAATTTCCCACGAACCTTAATGGAGCTGCCTTCTAGATTTTGAATTTCTGACGACCCTGTCCCCATCATGTATATGCCGGGTGTGGTCGTTTTAGCCGCGTTGGCCAGGAAGCCCTCAGCTTCATTCATGAACCCAGTGAGGAGCAGCAGGCTGATGGACTATAGGAGGCATCGCAGCCAGCTAATTGGACTTTTGTTTTAGAGGGATGAGGTTGCTGTCCCATCGTGTCGCCAATACGTGTAGGCACTTTCGACCAAGGTGGGGGTTGGGAGCAGATACTTTCTTCCTGCCAACACTGGCGCCTTTTGGAGCTACCAATGCTACCAGTATGAGATTCTCTGAACTGACCCAGCCTGGGCATTGGATAACAGCAAATGGCATTTACTTGGCACCTTTAATGTGGTGAAACATCCATCCACCACCTTAAACATTCACTCCCTGCACCATCGGCGCACAGTGGCAGCAATGTGTACCATCTAGATGCACTGCAGCAACACATCAAGTATCTTTCAACAGCACTTTCCAAACCTGTGACCTCTATCTTCTAGAAGGACAAGGGCAGCAGATGCATGGTAACACCACCACTGCAAGTTCCCCTCCAAGCCACTCACCATCCTGACTTGGAAATATACCGGCCGTTCCTTCACTGTCGCTGGGTCAAAATCCTGGAACTCCCTCCCTAACAGCACTGTGGGTGTACCTACACCACATGGACTGCAGCGGTTCAAGAAGGCAGCTCACCCCCCACCTTCTCAAGGGCAGTTAGGGATGAACAATAAACGCTGGCCCAGCCAGCGATGCCTGCTTCCCATGAACAAATAAAACAATTTTTAATCAGACAAAAATTGACACCGAGACAAAGGAAGGTGATGTGAGGTGGCCAAAAGCGTGATCAAAGGAGCAGTTATTAGGTGGCATCTTAGAGGAGCAGGACAGAGGTGGAGAGGTTTGGGGTGAGAATTCCAGAGCTTGGGGTTTAGACACTTGAAGGCCAATGGTGGGGCCAAGGTATAGTGGGGTACACAAAAGACCAGAATTGGAGAGAGCTACAGAGATAATGAGGGGCAAGGCAATGGGAGGATTTGAACACAAGCCTTTAAAAAGAAAAGCTGAGGAGTGGACCAATGGAGCCAACCTGGCTTTATGAAGATCTCATTACTATCCCAGAAGCTGCACTCAGTCACTGAACCATTGGGACAGTCTTACTGCAACCTAACAGCCAGCAGTATATCCATCCCCAAATCTGGTCCAAAGGGCCATATAATGAAGCTTCTTTAAATAATATTAAACCATGTCCAAGTTTGGTTTTTAAGAGATTAAGGACTGAATAGAGTGTGTGTCTTCTGTTAAATCCAGCACTGACAGACCAGGTTGTCAGATATCTCTGGACGCGGTTGCAGAGTGTGTGTGGTATAAGTTGACAGCCAAAGCCAGGCTGTGTGAAAGAAGTAACACATTTTCCAATGACGTTTGTGCAAACTCCCTTGTCCGCTTTAAAACTGTTAATCAGGTTTGAATTTCAGCCGTAAATCGTAGATGCACAATTTACAAGCAAGAGTGATCTCAACTATAAACTGTGTCTTTCTGGCAACACTATGGGATCATTTTAACTTTGGCTGATGGTGTGATATGAATAATTTCAGACCAGCTGCTGATCCTTTTGTGAAATTCATTTCTGTTGGCTTTAATGCAAATGAAAATTGGGAGTGGTGTGTAACGGGCAGGCTCAATCTGACACTGCCTGTCTCACATGATTAGCCCCTTGTTTTGTAACAATATCATTAACTGGGTCCTTCAGGAGGGCTAAGAGAAGATTGGTGATATTTGCACTGTTTAGGTTTCAGTTCACTGATTAACGTACGGCAGTCCGCTGTTTCTAACAGTAAGCTAAGGTTGTGATGTGAAGCACATTGTTTATGGATAAAGTAAAGAACTATTATTAATAGAAATTAAATGGGATATCCTCTGCACTGCAAATATATAACATATTTAGTGGACCACCTCTTTTAGGACACTATTATTATTATAGGTGAGAATAGCAGGACCAACTTATGCCAACTCTACATAACCGACATTCTAGCAATGTAAATTAGAACCTGTTAAAAGAGAAAAAGGTTTTATTTTAAAGGGGTATGATTTCCCAAGCTTACAATACTATACAAAGACTGTAGTCATAAAGTCTTTCTTGTTTGAACTACCCAGCTTCCAAGAACACCTCACTCAGCTGATTCCCCTTGAAACACAGGTCTGGGATTCTACTGTCGTGTTTAAGAAGGTGCTTTCCCTTGCGCAAGTGCAGTAGACTTGCCCTCCTGAATAAACTGGAGCCCAGTGCACCAACTGGGACTGAAGTACTTGCCATTGAGAAGGTGGTGTGAGCTGCCTTCTTGAACAGCCACAGTCCACGTGGTCCCATTGCGCTGTTAGGTAGGGAGTTTAATTGGGTTCCTTCCTGATGAATCCACAGCTTTGGATACCAAGACAAGTCAGGTTCAGTCTTGGTGGTTGTCGTAGAATCATAGAATGGTTACAGCATAGAAGGAGGTCATTCAGCTCATTGTGGCCGTGCCAGTTCCCTGCAAGAGTAAATCAGCTAGTCGCACTCTACCTTTTTCTCAAGGCCCTGTAAGTGTTTCTCTCTTAGATATTGATCCAATTTCCTTTTGAAAGCCATAATTGAATCTTACTCCACCACACTCTGAGGCAGTGTATTCCTGGCCCTAAAACACTTGTTGAGTAAAAAGGCTTTTCCTCTTGTCACTGTTGCTTCTTTTGCCAATCACCTCAAATCAGTGTCTTCTGGTTTTTGCTGCTTCTGCCAACCAGAACAGTGTCTCCCTATCTACTCTGCCTCAATCCCTCATGATTTTGAACACCTCTATCAAATCATCTCTTAATCTTCTCTTGTCCAAGGAGACCAACCCCAACTTCTCCAATCTATCCATATAACTGAACTTCCTCATCCCTGGAATCATTCTCGTAAATCTTTTCTGCATTCTAATGCCTTCACATCCTTCCTGAAGGGTCGTGCCCAGAGCTGGACACAAAGCTCCAATCGAGGTTGAACCAGTGTTTTATAAAGGTTTATCATAACTTTCTTGCTTTTGTAATATATGCCTCTATTGATAAAGTCCAGGGACCCATATGCTTTATTAACCATGCTCTTAACCCGTCCTGCCACATTTATTGATTGGTGCATGTATACTTCCAGGTTCTTCTGCTCCTGCACCCACTTTAGAATTGTATCCTTTATTTTGTATTGCTTCTCCTCATTCTTTCTACCAAAATCTGTAGCTTTTTATCATCAAAGACCCAACCAAAGCTCTCCTTTCTTGCTTAAGAAGGGTAGCTACACCATTGAGATACTGGATGGCTGTCTGTGCTCCAAACCAAATCTCAATACCTTCTAGAGGAAGGAAGAACATTGGTGGTATGGGGTGGGCAGGGAGCATGAAGGAAGAAGTATTGATTGGTTGTCGTTACTTTGAAAAATGGAACTCTTTTCTTTCCCAGGTTTCTCAAGTCGGTCTAAAGCTCCCCAAGTGGATGCCGCAAGTTTGAATCCCATTTGGATCTCCTGACTTACTGAAGTGCAGAAACCTGCAGCTGTCAAGCCACAGATTCTAGTTACCCCAGCCAAATATCTCCAAGCATTGGCACAATTGACCTCTACATTTGGTAGGCTCTTAGTCCTTTCTCGTGTGCTTTGTGTTCTCTGTTGCTGAGTGTGATCACCAATGTTCTTGGCACAGAAAGCCAGCGCTTGTGTTTATTTTTCAGTCCTGTAGAATTGAATTTCTGGGTGTCTGAACTTCTCTTTCCTCCATCTTCTACAGAATCCTTTCTCGATCTATCTCTCTCTCTCTCTCTCTCGCATTAAACTGGGCCACTGCTAACTCAAGGGATGACTATCACCTATACAGCCAGAGTCGCTAATGTCCGCTTTTGCAGTTTTTCCAAACTGCTGGTTCTATGGAAAGGGAGCATCTACAAGCTCCTCTACAAGGAATTCCTCGTCTTCTCCTTCATGTACGCAGTCCTCAGTGTTGCTTACAGGTCAGTAGATGTGAGTTGCATGAACCAGCCATGTGCTTAATAGTGCTTACAGTTACCCCATCATGATTTTGTACTCTTGATGGTCCTCAGTGTCAAGTTTGGACCTTGGCCTCAGGTGGGTTGAGTGATCCCCCCCCTAAAATTTACCTGAAGACCCAGTGCTCAGGGAGGGAAAACCCAGAGACAAATTCCTGACACTCTGAAGCTATCTAGTGATGCTTGAAGTGTGAAGGTCAAAGGTTTGAGCTTGGTTGGTCGTGATCCCTGCTCATGTTCAAATAGTTAGTTGATGCTCACTACCTTGAAGAATGACCATCAGTGCACAATATCAGGGGTAGTTGGAGTATGTGGACCTGTGGGTGAGCGAGGGGGGGGACTGTTGGCATTTATTGCACAGCAGCCTGTCAGAAACGATATAGTCTTCCACCTAGAGGAGGAGAGAAAGAGATGGGGCGGGGGGGGGGGGGCATGCTTTGAGATGCTTCAATTGCTTTTCCTCTCCCTCTCCTGAGGCCAGTTTGATTCAACTGGGTCTGGAGGTTTAGCTAGTGCTCTGAGCACTTAACTGTTGGTGCTCCTGGCTTGTGAAGCTGGTAGATTAAGGAGAGCATTCACTTGTATTCCGTAGGGTTGGTTCTGTGTCTGGGCACTGCCAGTCTAGATACCAAGTCATGGCAGGCTGGTGAGATTCCTGGCCGGTGAGCTCTCAAAAATGCCCCTTCTCTCCGAATTGTGCCCAACTGTCCCCAAAAATAAAACACGGTTTGGGTGCTTTTTTATTTATTCTTTCACAGGATGTGGGCATCACTGGCTAGGCCAGCATTTATTGCCCACTCCCAATTGCCCTGGAGAAGGTGGTGGTGAGCTTCTGCCTTTTCCCCAGTGACTAACTGGGTGGAAATCAGTCTTAGAGGCTCTGGCTTTGGATGTAGAGACATTACTAGGGCTAAAATTCTCAGAGTGAGATTGTTAATTGTACATCAATTGTGTTTAATTACATAAAAGTGGAGGGCATTAAATGGGGTTTCACTTGAGTAGATATGAAGAGACACTTACTGGAACTGCGGTGTGGTTGAGTTAGGAGGTTCATGCTTGTAATGTTTCACTCTGTAAATAAATGTAAGACTGAGTAAAGATTGGCTCCAGTATCATCCTTCACCAACTGGCTTTCCGGAATAGAACAAGTTTAAGAGAAACTTCTACACAGAGTGTCATTGGAGCATGGAATGATTTCCTGAGGGGAATAGTTGAGGCAAAGCTGCTTGCATCTTTTAAAGTACAAGTGGATAAACATTTGAAGCAGAGGAAGGTGCAGAGCAATAGAAAGAGTGCGCAGGGCAATGGGATTAATTTTGGATGGCTCCAGCAATGATGGGCTGAATGGCCTCCTCCTATAAATGTTTATGTTTGAAGGCTGGTTATGGAGAAATAGATAGGTTCTTGATTGGTAAGGGGATCAAAGGTTATGGGGAGAAGGCGGGAGGATGGGGTTGAGAAACTTATCAGCCATGATTGAATGGCGGAGCAGACTCGATGGGCAGAATGGCCTAATTTCCGCTCCTATGTCTCATGGTCTTTTGTCTTACGATCTAAAACGGTTTGCAAATAGTTCGTTTGATTTAAAGACTTTGCTTTTTTTTTTGATTTTCATTTCTGTAAAAGGTTTGTGCTCATGGAAGAGCAGAAGAGATACTTTGAGAAACTGGCCCTGTATTGCAACCACTATGCTAACCTGATCCCCATGGCTTTTGTGCTTGGTAGGTTAACGTGATTTTTAATCCTTGTATTTCTGTTTGCTTTATTTCCACCCCCCCACCCCCTCCTCCTGCCTCCAACCCCTTTTCCTAAGATTCTTGGATGCACAAGATTCTCTTATTTCACCACTTGGTCTAAATCCTCTAGCCTTGGTGCCCTGTAATGGGGAAGCAAGTCGATTGGAGATGGCTTTTTTTTTTGCTTCCACTGCGTAGAGGTTTGTTTCCAATTTCCACCTTTCCCCACGCCCTTTCCTTTTGTCTGGCTGAGACCAGAGTCACACCATTGGGGGCTTTATTGTGAGCTAGCCTCTGTGACCTTCCACCCTACTCTTTGTAAATCCAATACACTAGGCAACATCAACTTAATGCTCAGGGGGAGGCGGTGGCATAGTAGTATTGGTACTAGACTAGTATTTTGGGGACCTGAGTTCAAATCCCACCACAGTAGATGGTGGAATTTGAATCAATGAAAATCTAAATTAAAAGTCTGACAACAACCAGGAAAGCATTGCTGATGGTCATAAAAACCCATCTGGTTCACTAATGTCCTTTAGGGAAGGAAACCTGGTGTGGCCTACACATGACTCCAGACCCACAGCAATGTGATTGAGTCTTAAATGTCCTCCAAACAAAGGCAATAAATGTTAGCCTAGCAAGTGATGCCCACATCCCATGAACAAATAAACATTGACTTAGTTCCACAGCAGCTATTTTCAGTTTTGCTACATGGGAAGGTGTGACAGCAATGTGGTGAGTTATAACCATGCTAACTATAGTGGCAGTACTCACTATCCTCCCTAAGACCTTTTGAATTCTCCAGCTTTGCCATTGGCTGCAGTGGCCACATTGGGCACGATGTCTTCACCCCCTGCTAGAGAGGGGAATTGACTCCCCTGTGATCAATGGAGTTGCAATGAGTTGTTGTCAACTATTGCTTTGTACAAAAGACCAGCTCACTACAACATGGTGGCAGCGATGGGAGGTGTCTTTGGTCTAAAGCAACTCTGACTCCATTACCACTATCTCTTGCTACAGTCACACAAGATTAAATGTGTGATGGAATTAAGGACAAAGGACACCATCTACTTTCTGAGAGCTGGCATCTTTGCCGAGCATTGCTCGGCATGCGCGGTGGGTCAGATGCAGAGTTAATACCCCTCTCTCTTTCCTTTCCCCTTCCGTTTCCAACCCCCACACTTCAATTTGGAGTTGCCCACTGCTAGACCATTGAGGTATTATTTTGCTGCAAAAACCCTCCTGTGGTCCAAGACTGCTGAATTGTTTCCGGGATGTCCTGGCCCCTTCAAGCAGCACTGATAGTGGAGATGATGGTGTGGTGGTATTATCACTGGACCAGAGACCCAGGCTAATTCTCTGAGGGCCTGGGTTTGAATCCCACTATGGTAGATGGTGGAATTTGAATTCAATAAAAATAATGATGACCATGAAACTGTTGTGGGTTTTAAAAAAAAAAACAACAGGTTCACTAATATCTGTGAGGGAAGAAAATCTACTATCCTTACCTGGTCTTGCCTACATGTGACTCCAGACCCACAGCAATATGGTTGATTCTTAACTGCCCCTCTGAGCAAGCGCAATAAATGCTGGCCTAGCCAGTGATGCCCCACATCCCATGAATGAAATTTTTTAAAAAAATCAACAAAAGGAGGTAGAACAGATCATCCATCTCATTACTGTTTGTGGGGCCTGGTGCACAGGATGGCTGTTGTTTTAGCCTATATAACAAGTGCTGTACTTTAAAGTAATTTTAAGCCACTATATAAATGCAAATTTTTCTTCCACTAAAAATACTGTCCAGATCACATTACTTAGACTCTTGACAGCTGATGGGAGAGAGAAAATCTTTTGATTTCTGTCAGCCTGAGCTGCATTTGAACCCAAGGCACCAATAGACCAGGCCGCAGGATTATCCAGTCCTTGATGTTTGGGGTAAGTCGCTATGGCGCAATCCACTATCCCAGACAGGGAGTTGGTGGCAATGTCACAGGACTAGTAATCCAGAGGCCCCAGGCTAATGCTCTGGGGACATGGGTTCAAATCCCACCAAGGCAGCTGGTGGAATTTAAGTTCAGTTAATAAATCTGGAAATGAAAGCTGGTCAGTGATGTGACCACGACTATCATTCATTGCTGTAAAAGAAACAACCCATCTGGTTCACTAATGCCCTTTAGGGAAGGAAATCTGCCATCCTTACCTGGTCTGGCCTACATGTGACTCCAGACCCACAGTAATGGTGGGTGACTCCTAACTGTCCTCTGAAATGGCCTAGCAAGCCAATCAGTTCAAAGGCAATTAGGGTTGGGTGACAAATGCTGGCACCCAAGTGAAACACACACACGCCCTTAGTGACATTCCATGAAAGAATGAAGATCTTGTGAATTTCTACACTTGGATGAGGTCTCACCTGAGTCTCTCATGTCCTGAATTCAATGGCAATTGCTGGGCTTTTGGGAGCAATAATTCATCAACACATTGATGTGTAAGTGTCCTTCCAATCTTATTAAGTCTGGCTTTGTAATTGGTTCCTACCCATTGCCGCAAGTTAGAATCATAGAAAGCTGCAGTAGAGAAGGAGGCCATTCGGCCCATTGTGCCATCGTTGGCTCTTTGAAAGAGCAGTTGTGTGCTTTGTCCCAAACCACGACCCAGTTATTTCTCGTCGCTTGAGCCGTATTGTTTCATAACTTTCCCCGTCCGCTTTCCTGTTCTCAGGGTTTTATGTCACCCTCGTCGTGAACCGTTGGTGGAGCCAATACACGAGCATCCCACTCCCTGACCGGCTCATGTGTGTCATCTCTGGCAACGTTCACGGTACAGATGAACGGGGGCGCATGCTTCGGCGCACGATGATGAGATACGCCAGCCTCTCCGCCCTCCTTATCCTCCGCTCGGTCAGTACAGCGGTCATCAAACGTTTCCCAACAATGGATCATGTGGTGGAGGCAGGTGAGACAATTATTGGAGCATCTCAAAGCTCTCTGGAATTCGGGGTTGGACTAGCAAGGTGCAAACGTCACTCTCATTATTTAAGAAGGAAGGGATGGAGAGAGAGGGTGAGAGGGACACAGAGAGAGAGAGAGAGAGAGAGAGAAATCTGCTAACTATAGACTTGTCAGTTTGAAGGTAATTGGTAAATGAACCAGAGGTGGCCTGAAGAAAAGATAAAATCTTATGCAGGGTTGTTGTGATCTGGAATGTGCTGCCTGAATGGGTGGTGCAAGCAGATTCAATAGTAACTTGCAAAAGGGAATTGGATAAATATTTGAAGGGGAAGCATTTACAAGGTCATGGAGGAAGAGCAGGGGAGGTGGACTAATTGGCTAGTTCTTTCAAAGAGCCGTCACGGATACAATGGGCCGAATGTCCTCCTTCTATGCTGTACCAGTTCTTAAGTTATTGGAATCTATCATCAGGACTAACTTGGAAAAATATGAGCCAATGAAAGTAGTGTGAAGGGTGGCTGCTGTCTGAATAATCTGAATATCTGAGAAAGTATCTTGGATATGGGTGTACCTATGGATATATAGTCTTCCAGATAAGGTTCAAGGTTATTGCCAAATTACCGGTCACTCTGCTAGTGGTTATGTGACATGCCTATCCTCATGCTCACCACTCTCCCATATCAATTCAAAAGCAGACAGTCTCTTTATCTACCCTGCGGCTTGATGATTTGTACCAGATCCAGGGAACATCAGAAGCACAAAATTGTTTTGCTCTCCAGTAACATGCTTCAATTGAAAATCACAGCAAGGTTAAAGTAATGACTTACCTCTGCAGTCTTGCCCTATCAGGAAGGGACCATTCTAGACTAAGAAAGTGACTGCATTTATATATCGCCTTGGGCTCTCCATTGCAAAGCACTTCACTTGGCACAAATCACTTTGAGACGTGGCACTGTACTTGCTTGGCTGCCAGCTGGTTGTTCCTAAAGCCCCCTTTCTTCAATTTAGTATTGAAACATCAGGCAGGCACAATGCCTGCAGAATCCAATTTCATCCAATGCCCCAAAAATTGTCCTTCTGTACCGGTCTCATGAGGAAAAAGGGCAACAAATATTGACATATACTCCAAAAGAAGATGGTTGGCAGCTGCCTTCTTATTGAGGTAAACATGGTAGCCGTCTTGCATGCAAACATGTATGCAACCAGTTAAACTGTTTAGTAGTGTTGCGTGGTTATTAATGCCTCTGTTACCTCTATATTCGACCATTCCCATGCACATCTGGCTGCTCTCCCACATTCTACTCTCCGTAGACTTGAAGTCATCTAAAACTCTGCTGCCCTTGTCTTTACACGCACCAAGTCCCATCCCCCTGTCACCCCTGTGCTCGCTGGCCCACATTAGCTCCCAGTCAAGCAGTGTCTTAAATTTTAAAATTCTCATCCTTGTTTTCAAATCCCTCCCTGGCCTCGCCCCTCCCCATCTCTGTCATCTCCACCAACCCTCCAGGATCTCTGCACTCCTTTAATTCTGGCCTCTTGTGCATCCCCGATTTTAATCGCTCCATTTTTGGTGGTTGTGCCTTCAGTTGTCTAGGCCCTGAGTTCTGGAATCCCCTCCCTATAACCTTTCCTCCTTTCCACCTCTCTCTTCTTCTTTAAGACACTCTTTAAAGCCTACCACTTTGACCAAGATTTTGGCCACCTGTCCTATAATATCTCCTTATAAGGCTCGGTGTCAAAGTTTGCTCCTGTGGAGCACCTTGGGACATTTTAATTACATTCGAGGCACTATACAGGTATAGGTTGTTGTTGTCAGAAGGGCAGAATTCATTGCTCACTATCAAGTTGCACCTTGAGGTGTTTCAATGTCCATTCAAAACTGACAGATGAGGCCTTGGAAAAAGGCTAATAATAATGGCAGGGGGATGCCCAAAGTATTCGAGCTAATGGCACTTGAATTGTTAGATGTAAAGGAACCACCTGTTTCCATTGCAGGGTTTATGACCAGAGATGAACGAAAGAAATATGAAAGTCTTCACTCTCCCTATAATAAGTACTGGATTCCATGTGTATGGTTCACAAACCTGGCTGCAAATGGTCGGAAAGAAGGACGAATAAGGGATGACAATGCACTCAAGCTGTTAATGGAGGTATTGGTCTTTTGAACGTTGCTGATTCTCGACCGAGGTGGGGGTGAGGGCTGTCTTGTTTGTTCCCATCTTCTGTTCCCCTCTTTTGGCATCTAGCTTGGTCAGCAGAGATGGGCCGAATGGTCTCCTTCTCTGCTGTATCATTCTATCCATGTAGGCTTAGGAACGCAGGAAATAAAAAGGGGAATAGACCATTCAGCCCTTCGAGCCTTCTCCGCGTTCAATTAGATCATGGCTGATCTGCTACCTACGTGCTGTTTCCCTACAGTCTCCCCATATCCCCTGATGGGTTTACTATCTAGAAATCTATTGATATCTGTCTTGAACATACTCAATGACTGAGCCTCCACAGCCCTCTGGGGTAGAGAATTCCAAAGATTTACCACACTCTGAGTGAAGACATTCCTCCTCATCTCAGTCCTAAATGGCCTGTCCCTTATTCTGAGATTGTGTCCCCTGGTTCTAGTATAACCCAACCCCTCGATCCCACACCCCACCCCCAAGTCAGGGGAAACATCCTACCTGCACCTGCCCTGTTGAGCCCTGTAAGAACTTCCTATGTCTCAATGAGATCACCTCTCATTCTTCTAAACTCTAGAGAATACAGGCCCAGTCTCCTCAAGCTCTTCTTGGAGGACAATCCTGCCATCCCAAAAATCAGCCTGGTGAACCACCGCTGCGCTCCCTCTATGGCAAGTATATCCTTCCTTAGATAAGGGGATTAAAACTCTACACACTGCTCCAGCTGCAGTCTTACCAAGGCCCCATACAAGTGCAGCAAGACATCTTTACTCCTCTTGCGATACCATTTGCCATCCTGACTGCTTGTTGCACCTGCATGTTAACTTTCAGTGACTCGTGGACAGGGACATCCAGGTCCATTTGGTCACTTGCCCGATATCTTTAACCTCTACGTTACCCTTTTGACTGGTTGAGGTTACAAATGACAGTGAGTCCGCATTATAAGGAGGAATGGTAAAAAGTTTACTGTTCCCGGGTGCATCATGTATACGTCATGTATCTTGAATGATCTCTTGGGCAGGATTTCACCCCCCCGTTTTGCCATTCAGTTTGCAGGTGGTGGGGGTGCCTGTAAAGGTCCCCGGATGCCCTTCCCACCACTCTCCTGCCTGCTCTAGCATGTCCGCAATTCAGTGGGGTGGGGGGGGGGGTTGCGTATGAGGCCTAGACAATCTTGCCTTCCCTTGCCCAGATGGAGACCCTCAAGTGGGCAATTAATGGCCACTTAGGGGCCGTTTCTCACCCAGCCTCAATTCTAAGGCTAGCGGGAGGAGTTCAGGGGAAGGGGGTAACTGGGAAGGTTGCCCTGATCGGGCCTCTGTCAGGAATGGGAAGGGTGGGTCTTCCTCAATGGTCTCCTCTCAACATCAGGTGCCTGACCCCAACCCCCACCCCCCAATAGGGGCTGCCCCCCATCCCCACAGGTGCCCCACTCCTCCCCCAACCCCGTTTCCCCACCTCTCCATCAAGACCTCACCCCTCCCTCCCACCTCCCCAGACCTCAGCTCCCCTCCCCGGCCGCGAGACCACCCGCACTTACCTGGTCCTGGACTCTTGAGAATTTGCATCTGGGGACCTGTTCGTAGCCTCAGGCCTGGCCATGGCTGCTGCTGGGGCCAATCAGATTGGCCAACTGCTGCTGGGGCTACAGAGCTGCCGGCCAATCAGATTGCCCAGCTGCTGCTGGGGCTACAGAGCTGCCGGCCAATCAGATTGGCCAGCTGCTGCTGGGGCTACAGAGCTGCCGGCCAATCAGATTGGCCATCTGCTGCTGGGGCTACAGAGCTGCCGGCCAATCAGATTGGCCATCTGCTGCTGGGGCTACAGAGCTGCCGGCCAATCAGATTGGCCATCTGCTGCTGGGGCTACAGAGCTGCCGGCCAATCAGATTGGCCATCTGCTGCTGGGGCTACAGAGCTGCCGGCCAATCAGATTGGCCAGCTGCTGCTGGGGCTACAGAGCTGCCGGCCAATCAGATTGGCCATCTGCTGCTGGGGCTACAGAGCTGCCGGCCAATCAGATTGGCCAGCTGCTGCTGGGGCTACAGAGCTGCCGGCCAATCAGATTGGCCAGCTGCTGCTGGGGCTACAGAGCTGCCGGCCAATCAGATTGGCCAGGGGCTCTCTGAAGCAGGACTTCCTCCCGGGTGAGTGGCGAAAGCTCGACCTCCAGCCAATCCAGCGCCTGCGGGGCAACCGCTATCGGCGGGGTTCCCTGCTGATGGGGTTCCCTGGTGGTGGGGCAGCAAACCCCGGTCTCGCTCCTGATCTCTGGCCACCCGGTGTGGAAGGTGATGGCAGGGGTGCCAGTGGGCAAGGTGGAGGACCTCCTCCTGGGCCTGGCCAAAGTGGCCATTAACAGGTCCAGACGGCGGGCAATTGAGGGGATCGTCCAGCCCAGCTGCCTGCCCCTCTTCCGCGGCTACGTTCCGGGTGTCCCTGGGGAGTGAGCACAAAGTGTCCACCAGTGGGTGAGCTTGGGGCCTTCCCCGGCCAGTGGGCGCCACAGGAGCTGCAGCCCATCATCGTCACCCACAATGACATTTCAGTTTAATTCACTGAGTTTCCATTGAAGTCTTGTTTTTAACAGTGCCCTTTTAATGGGTGGTTCTTTAATTAGTCAGTTAATTTTCTTCATTTGGTACCCAGAAGAGTATATAGGAATATACACCTGACTGCCCGGCCCTCTTCCCTGGCTACGTTTGCAACTGGTTGTCCCTGGAAAATGAGCACCCAGTGTCCACCGGTACGCATGAGGTCTTCCGCGGCCAGTGGGTACCGCGGGGCGTAAAGATTGGCTCCAGTTGTATCCATGACCACCTGGCTTTCTGGAGCATAGCAGTTAAAACATTGGGTAACTTAGCAAGAGAGACTGGGCTGAATTTATATTCTGTGCTAAGTCAGTGGCACTGGAGCACTACAGTGAGACTCAATGGAAAGAAAGTTCAGTCCATGTTCCAGCTCCTGGTGGATACCCAGTGACCCTGACTTTAAATGTGCAAGACTATGGTGGATTAACTAAATCAGTCTTGCAGAGAGCTGGCATAGACCTAATGGGCCAAGTGACCTTCTGTGATACTGGAACCATTCTATGATACTGGAAGTCCCACCTAATGGAAGAAGGTGGTGGGGGTGTGAGTGGGCAGGGGGCGAGATATGGAGATGCGACTGAACTGGGTATGGCGTCCCTCTGGTCAAATAAGAGAACGGCCCCGTGTGGAAGGTGCTGAGGGCAGCAGGCGTTGAGTACCAGCCGCTCGAGAGGAGGAGGCAAAATAGTGGTTGGAGAGGGAGGGAGAAATTGTGTTTGTGTCTCTCTAATTGGAGAGTTTCACTGAACCAACAGTGTGGTAACATTACAAAAGTAGCAATTATTTCCTGCAAAGTGAATCTTCTATTTTCTATAAAAAGTGTCGAGATCATGGAGGGTTTTCGAAGTGTGAGGTAATGCATTTGGGGAACGCTAACAAGGCAAAGGAATACACAACAGATGGTAGGATTCTGAGAAGTGTGGAGGAACAGAGGCACCTTGAAGTTCATATCCACAGATCCCTGAAGATGGATAAGGCAGTCAAGAAGGCATGTGGGAAGATACGAGGCATTGACTATGAGAGCAGGGAGGTGATGCTGAAACTGTACAAAACACTAGTTAGGCTACAGCTGGAAAACTGCGTACAGTCCTTGTCACTACAAAACTGGAAAGATGTGCCTGCACTAGAGATGGTACAGGGAGATTTATATAAGGACGTTGCCTAGACTGCAGAATTTGAGTTCTGAGGAAAGATTGGACAAGCTTGGGGGGGTTTTTTTTTGGAACAGAGGAGGCTGAGGGGAGTCCTGATGGAGGTGTATATAATTATCAGGGTTCTGGATAGAGTGGATAGGAATTTCCTAAGCCCCCTTGGGTGAGGGGTTCGTAACTTTATTCCTTCATGGGATGTGGCATCACTGGCAAGGCCATCGTTTGTTGTCCATCCCTAATTGCCCCATCATTCTCGCCAATCTGCGGCTGAATGTCAGATCTTCCGTCTGGTGGGTCCTTTTGCGAAACACTTGAAGTGTCCACTATGGTTGAAGGCGCTATATAAATGCAAATTGTTGTTGTTGTTGAATGCCAAGCGGGCTCCGCTGGATTTATACCCCAGGGGGCTTTGTTGTGACGAGCGTCAGGCCAGATTAACTGGAGCTGAGCGTTCACTGCACTCCAGGCTGCCCACGAGCAATGCCACGGGAGGTCCACGGGTAACCGAAGATTGATGTGAAACATCATAATAATGACGCCAAACGGCTTTTAATATATAAAAAATATTGCTGATGTGATCTTAACGACACACTGTTGCCTTCACTGGTGGTGTATTTACTTCTCCCATATATATCTGTGCTTCACTCGTCGTCCTTTTCCTGTGTTACGCACTTATTCTGCTCAGAGAAATGTTATTGCGGTCTCTTTTAATGTTGCACTTTTTTGTTCCCTGTTTATTTTTTTTTCCTCATTCAGGAACTGAATACTTTCAGAGCCAAGTGCAGTCTTCTCTTTCACTATGACTGGATCAGTATCCCACTGGTGTACACACAGGTAAATTTCGATGGTGTTAAACGCTTTGACTGTTGCAGACTTGGTGATGGGCTTTTCCTCCGCCAATACCATGAGTGGCTTGGCAGCAAGTAGCAGATCCTCCTAAACCAGGAGGGTGGCGGACTTTCCTGCCTTTAATTCCGCTGCCTTTGTTAATCTTAGCCTGGGTGGCAGAGGAGGCTTGGTGTCTGGTTGGTGAGTGGGACGTGGGTCCTGATCCCCATCTAGTGGCTCAGATTGGAAATGCAGCTGTGTGCGGATGAAGGATCAGGACGGGCTTAGCTTTGGGTACGATGCTCCCTTTGGGTGAATAGTGTGTGGAGGCTCCCCCTGCTGGTCGCACACAAATAATAGCTACTTGGGTATGATATTGCTGGGTGGTTGGCACCCAAACCTGTCCTCGTCCGTCATCCACAAACATGGCATCTCCACTGTGAATTATACCTGGTGAGGAGTTGGGCTTGAGGGGAAAAATGGTAAAAGAAATCTCTTCTGGGACGCTCACACCTGCAGTCTGAACATAAGTCAGAACCACTGGTGAATAATGTTAAAACACAACGCCCTCCTTCCTCATATCCCTCCCGGCCAAAATTCTCTTTAACGGTGAGCGAGCAACATTCATTCATTCATCAAAAAGACTTTCGTTTACATAGCACTTGTTGCAACTACCGGATGTCTCAAGGTGTTTTACAGCTGAGGATGTACTTTTTGAAGCGCAGTCACTGTTGTAATGGAGGAAACACAGCAGCCAATTTGCACACAGCAAGCTCCCAGAAACAGCAATGTGATAATAACCAGATAACCTGCTTTTGTGATGTTAACTGAGGGATAAATATTGGTCAGGATACCAGGGATAAGTCCCCCGCTCTTTGTCAGAACGTTGCTGCTTGTAGCTACCCCTACCAGGAGATCTGCAGTCACCGGACAGTCACGCTCATCTTGTCTTATGCCATCCTCTCCCATCCACTCTTCGAAGAAGTGCCATGGGATTATTTTAACACTCACCCAAGCAGGCATAGAGGGGCCTCAGTTCAAAGTGTCATCTGAAAGGCGGCACCTCTGACAGTGCAGCGCTCCCTCGGTACTCCACTGCAGCCTTGAATTTTGCACTCGAAATATGAAGCAGGGCTTGAAGCCAGAACCTTTTGACTGGGAGGCGTGAGTGCCACCCATTGAATTACGGCTGGCACTGGGATGCGTTTATGCTTTTCCCTCATGCTTCCTTTCTTGGTTTTTTTCTCTCTGGCTCTTTCTCTTTTTTCTCTCGTTCGTTCTCTCTCTCTCTCTCTTTAATTCACGATCAGCATTTAAAAAAAAACACAACCGCCTCTTCAAACCTTCCAACAGCTGGATCTCAGTGTTCCTTTCCTCACGTCCCTGGTGTATTCCAAACTGGCAGTACCTTCCTTCCAAATGCATGGCGCCAATACTGCAATGAGTCTTTCTAACCCGCTTCTGAACCTTGGTGGTTCAATCCAGCCTATGAATGGACTGGAACTGTCTCCCCTCCTGATTATAGGGGAAATTTTATAATTGTAAGCAGTACAATTCTGGCTGCTTCCTCTGGGAACCAGTTTGCACTACTAATTACGTGTGTGGGAACTAAATTTACCGCAGAAAAACTCATCCACTGTTGCACCAGCAGTGTGGCTCCACCTCCCTCGCATCACAGTTCCCTGACTCACAGACCCGCTCTCCCAGCATGTTACCCTGGCAATCCTGCCGCAGTATGTTTTTTTTTAAAAAAACTAACCAACTTCGGGCTCCTCCTGCGGCTCAGATCATCCAAGAACCCAGAATCGGTTCCAAGGAAGAATCACACCGGACTCAAATCATTCGCTCCGTTTTCCCCCCCTCTCCACTAGATGCTGCCAGGTCTGCTGAGTTTCCTGCTTTTATTTCGGATTTCCGGCATCTGCCTTTTATTATCCCAGAATCAACGCCTGTTCTCTTGAGTTGGGCTTGCCTCGTTTGAGGTTGATGGGGAAGGGCAGAGGGGAGGATGAAGGGAATTTTGGCCGGGAGGGATATGAGGAAGGAGGGCATTGTGTCTTAACTTTGCTAGGTGTGTTAGGTAGGAGAATGCCGACAACAACAACTTGCATTTATATATCTCCTCTTAAAGCAGCAAAACATCCCAAGGGTGCTCCACAGGAGCCTGAACAAACAAAATCTGGCACCAAGCCATGTGACAGGTATTTGGACAGATGACCAAAAGCTTGGTCAAAGGGGTGTAGGCCAGGATCTTCTGGCTCCGTCCCTGGTCCCAGGCGGGCATTGTCGCGGGAGGGAGTGGGGGTGGGGGGGGGGGAACAGGAAAATTTGGAGAGCTGTTAAAAGCCAACGGCTCTCCAAATTTTCCCATCCCGTCTGCAACGATGCATTCCAGCAGCGGGGCTGGAAAATCCCACCCATAGCTTTTATGGAGTGTCTTAGAGAGGTTTAGGGAGGGAATTGCAGAGCTTTGGGCTGAGATAGCTAGGGCTGCTGCTCCTGATCATTATCGAGTGTCCTCCACTTGAACTACATGTTTGTTGGGGTCCGGCGGGGGGGGAGGTGCTGCGGAATAAGGCTCAGCTTTCCCCTGGTTGACTGGTCCATCAAGACTTGGTAGCAAGGTTTGTGCAATAAAGAATAGCTATTGGAGTGAGGAACAATATGGTACTGGTACCTTGTGGAACTGCAAAGGGGCAACATCTGTAGGAGCAAAGGAGACAACAGTACACTGTGGCTTGTACTCGTATATTTCTCTGTGAGCGTTAATATAGTCACTGGCTAATAATCCAACTATCTAGGCTAATGCCCTGGGGGACGTGGGTTCAAATCCCATCATGGCAGCGACTGGAATTTAAATTCATAAATAAACCTGGAATATAAAATAAGAGGTGCTCTCAGTAATGGTGACCATGACAACTAACATCGATTGTTGTAAAAACCCATCTAAGGGAAGGAAATCTGCCATCCCTACCTAGTCAGGCCTCTGTATGATGGTTGACTGTTATCTGCCCTCTGAAATGGCAAGCCATTCAGCTCAAGGGCAATTAGGGATGAGCGACAAATGCTGGTCTTGCCAGTGATGTCTACATCCATGACAGGGGAAAAAAAAAAGAATGGTGGGATAGGGTTTTGCATGTATGTTGATTCTACTTCCTCCCAGGTCCTTGTTTGTACAGGTACGAGGTACTGAGCACAGGCTTTGCGCTTCCCTTTAAGGAGGGAAAGGTGGTCTTACCTTCAGCTGGAGAGAGAAATGCCCTGGATAATGCCTCAGCCAAATCAGTTTTGGAGCAGCATCGATGGTGATCTGGCCTCAGGTCACCTTCTCCTCAGATGGCCTGCAATTAAAGGGCAGCAAGATGATGTTGAAAACTCTGGGAGACTTTCCTTAGAAGGTGTATTAATTATATGTTTCACCCCCCCCTCCCCACTTCTCTCTCCGCAGGTCGTCACCATTGCAGTGTACAGTTTCTTTATGACCTGCCTGATTGGACGACAGTTTCTTGACCCTGCCCAAGGCTACGCAGGGCATGACATTGACCTGTATGTCCCTGTGTTCACCCTACTGCAGTTCTTCTTCTACGCTGGCTGGCTGAAGGTAAGGTCAACACTGTAAAAACATACTGTAATTATGCTTGAGTGCATCCTTATTTAACAAGAGTCCAACTGTTCCAAACCTCTTGGTCCTGTAGCTTCTTGTACACTCACTGGTTTACTGCCACTGTCACTTGGGAGATTGTTTACTTGCTTGATAAAGTCCTGTTCTTGGAGTTAGGCAGCTGTGAGTTCAAGCATCACATTGATGTACTTAAGATGCCATTCAGCTCTGAAGTCTGGTTACTATACTCTTTATGCATCCTGGTCATTTATGTAGTGGTAACCATTTGGCTATGGCTGGAGTCTGGAGTTTAAAAGAATGAGAGGTGATCTCATTGAAACATACAAGATCCTAACAGGGCTTGACAGGAGAAACTGGCAGGGGAATATAGAACAAGGGGGCACAGTCTCAGGACTGAGATGAGGAGAAATGTTTTAACTCTGAGGGTTGGCAATCTTTGGCATTTTCTACCCTAAAGGCTTTTTGTTGAATCCATTCATGAGATGTGGGCATCACTGGCTAGGCCAGCATTTGTTGCCCATCCCTAATTACCCTTGAGAAGGTGGCGGTGAGCTGCCTTCTTAAACTGCTGCAGTCCACATAGTGTAAGTTCACTCACAGTGCTGTTAGGGAGGGAGTTCCAGTATTTTGATCCAGTGACAGTAAAAGAACTGTAATATAGTTCCAAGTCAGAATGATGTGTGGCTGGGGGAGGAACTTACAGGTGTTGGTGTTCCCATGCGTTGGCTGCCCTTGTCCTTCTAGATGGTAGAGGTCACGAGTTTGGATGGTGCTGTCGAAGGAGCCTAGGCTAGTTCAGTGAATCTTGTAAATTGTACACACTGCTGCCACTGTGTGTCGCTGGTGGAGGGAGTGAATGGTTGAGGTGCTGCATGGGACGCCAATCAAGTGGGCTGCTTTGTCCAGGTTGATGTCAAACTTAGGTGTTGTTGGAGCTGCACTCATCCAGGCAAGTGGGGAGTATTCCATCACACTCCTGACTTGTGCCTTGTAGATGGTGGACAGGCTTTGGGGGGGTCAGGAGGTGAGTTACATGCCGCAGGGTTCCTAGCCTCTGACCTGCTCTCGTAGCCACAGTATTTATATGGCTAGGCCAGTTCAGTTTCTGATCAATGGTAACCCCCCAGGATGTTTGTTATGGATAATCCATTGCTGAGTACATTATAGGCTGGAGTAGACAGATTTTTGGTTTCTCAGGGAATCAAGGGATATGGGGAGTGGAGTTGAGGCAGAAGGTCAGCCATGATCATACTGGGATCGATGGCGGAGCAGGCTCGAGGCGCCATATTGTCTACCTGCTCTTATTTTTTATGTCCTTATGGTTTGGTGATCACAGCAGCACTAAAATAGGACATTGAAATAATTGTCCTTAATGGGTACTGTGTAATATTTACTTTTAATCTCACTTAGTCCAGCAAATGCCAAAATGGACAAAGGTGATTTGTTTTACTGCTCACAATTAACTTGTGCTGTACAACCTTTTAATTCACTTAGGTTGGTGATGAATTTGATTCAGATCTTGTTTAATATATGTTTGATACTTGGGGAGGCACGTTTGTGAATGGGGTACAAGAAAAAAGCTATTTTATAGGGATTCTTTTCTTCTCTCTCTCTAGCCAATGTTCCTTTGAACTTTCCTCAACTCTCTTAAGCTGCCAATGTGCTATCCTACCTCTTCATCCTGTTACTTCTCAGACTGTTCCCTAATCCAAAAATATTCTTCTCAAAACAATGGAACTCAAGCCTATCTTTCCTGCTATCGTCGTGGTTGTCAGTCCCTCGAAACGAGGGTGACGTCTGCCAGGCTTCATGATGTATGTGCCCTCAGGTAACTCAGCTGGCCAATCCTGGAGCTACAGGTCTTTGGGCAGAGAGGATAAGAGTTGCCCTGAGGGAGCAAGAGCTCTCCCCGCAGCAGAGTTTACATGGTCAGTTTTTGATGGTGTTGTGGTTTGTTGATGAGGCATCACCACGTGATACTTTTTTTGGCAAGTTCATCCCACCGAGCTCAATTTGTCCCCCTTTTTCCATGAGGGCCTTCCGATTACCCTTAAACCTCTTCTTGATGTGTGATTTGCACCAACTCTCTTCACAATCTACCTCAGCCTGGTCATAGAGCCCATCTGTGCCCAGGTCCCACATGGGGTCGTGATTGAATTTTGACTCAATGGGAAGCTTTTTAACCTCAACAGGCTGAGAGCCAAGAGTGGGGTGACCCTCCAGCATATCCATGATTTACAATATGCCTACGGCTGTGCTGTTGTGGCCCACAATGCAAGTGACATTCAGATCACCCCCAATCTCTTCAGTTCCACATACAAGAGTCTCTCACCCAACATCAGCAAGGCCACGATCCTCCAGCAGCCCTTCCTCTGAACAAGCACCTCCATCTCCAGCTATTGTTATTGATGGGGAGACTTAAGGAGTTGTAGAACACTTCCTGTATCTCGGCAGCTAACTTTCTTCCCTGCTATAGTCTGTGTCAGCTAATCATTAATCTACGGCATACCTGGCCCCCTCTTCCACTTGTTTTGACTTTGATCCCTCGGCATTTAGGAATCTTGCTCCTTCATCTGGGTTCCTCTGTTCAAAGGCGTTCATTTCACTTCTTGGGTTTGGTTCAATGAACGCTGGAAGCTGTGGGCCAAGAACCAATTGTATGACTGAAGTTGTTGTGTCTGATTACAGGTAGCAGAACAACTAATAAACCCCTTTGGAGAAGATGATGATGATTTTGAAACAAATCGTTTGATCGATCGAAACTTTCAGGTAATGACTGCTGCACACAAAGGACCAGGAGCGGCACAGTGACAGTGTTGATGGTGCCTCAACTGCCTTTACTTCCAAAGTGCCTCTACAAGACACCAGAGCACAAGCACTCAACTTGCTCTATTACCGTTCGTTTGATCCTATTTAAGAAGATAAACAGTAGATGGATGCACTGCCTAGTCTGGTAGCGAGCCACACAGATTTGTTGAGAGTTTCCAAGTTGACCCCCGATCTATGCTAAACTCTGATTTAGATGGAACGGGGAGGTTACAATTGCTTTTGTGTGCCTGTGCCAGGAAAGTTTAAGAAGAGACAGGATTCCAAGTCCCAGATGCCATCCAGATGGAAAGTGTGCGCATGTGGACAACAGGATAAGGCTCTGCTTCCGATTCTCTCAGTCAACTAGCCTGTTGACATTCTGTCTTACCTTGTACATGATGAGTGACCGCCTTTGTAAGATACTGAAAAGTTGCAGGTACCCATGGAGCCATACACCAGCATGAGTTCACACAGTCAGGAGAGGAGGCAAGAAACCTAGAGGGCTGGGGTGGGGGGGAGGTGGCGGGGGAAGCAAGATCGTTTTTGACTGTATCTCCTCTCTCCACCCCCCATCCCCGCCCTCCCCAAAGTCTCTCCTAAACATTCCTCGACTGAGTTACTCTTGTTGAGTTGGCTGTCCCTTTTTTGCAGGGTTGCATTGACTGTAGTTGTGACTGTTGCATTCAGGTGTCAATGATGGCGGTCGATGACATGTATCAGGATTTGCCCCTCATGGAAAAGGATCGATACTGGAATGAGTCCAACCCTCGTCCCCCATACACTGCTGCCACTGTGTTTGTGCTGCAGAAACCATCCTTCCAGGGCTCCACATTCGACATGACGTGAGTTGTTACAACTTGATGATATTGCATGACTGGGTACGGTGCTGGTACAGGGGAGGAAGGGCCAAGCTAATTTTTCAAGCTTATCGAGCCATTCAATGTGGATGAAAGCAAAAAAATAAAAGTGCATAAGTCTTTCTGGATAATAATGCAAGGCTTCCATTTAAATAGCGCCTTTCATGACCTCGGAGCATCCCAAAGTGCTTACCATCAATAAAGTGTAGTTGCTGTTGCGTTGGAAATGCAGCATCCAATTTGTGTTGCCTTTTCTCGTGTTGAACAACGTCCTTCTCTTATCTTCTGAAGTTGACCTGTCTTTAAAATGTGTCCACATTGTGGCTTGTCCCCTTATGAGCACCAGTTTTAATATCTGAGGCTGTGAGCTTATATCTTCTGCCCTCAAGGTGACTGAGGTAAAAAGAAGTCACATGAAGGGGAGCTTTGACTTTGCATTTGGCCTATGCTGCTTCTTGACATTGGAATGCAAAACGTGGGAGAGCGAAATGTGGAAAATGGGCCTCAGTGACTTGATCATGCGTGTCTGTGTGTGTGTGTGTGTGTGTGTGTTTGTATCTTAGTTCATAGCACCCTTGCCTCTGAGTCAGAAGATTGCAGGTTCAAGTCCCACTCCAGAGACGTGAGCACCAAAATCTAGGCTGACATTACTGTGCGCGACTGAAGGAGTGCTGCACTGTTAGAGATACCAACTTTCAGATGGGATGCTAAACTGCCCTCTCTGGTGGATGTGAAAGGTTCCAGGGTGCTATTATGAAGAGGAGCAGGGGAGTTATCCCAGGTGTCCTGGCTGATATTTGATCCCTCAATCAACATCACTAAAGCAATGGATTATCAGGCCATCGTCACACTGTTGTTTGTGGGAGCTTGCTGTGCATAAAGTGGCTGCTACATGACAGCGATACCCTACACTTTGAAAGTACTTCATTGGCTGTAAAATGCTTTGGGAAATCCAGTGGTGTGAAAGGAGCTATATAAATGCAAGCCATTTTGGATCACAGTGACAGTCCCTGTCACTAACAAGGACCTGCGCTGGTCAAGCGAGGGTTATCTACTGAGCAATATCACACTGCCCTTTGCAATCTCTGTTTTTTGGGGATACAGTTTGGGATATGCAGAAAGATGGTGAGTTGTTGCTCTTTTTGGTTCAATTCCCTGAAGGTAAAACACCTTGTTACCTCTACAAACGGTAACCCTTCAAGCAGACCATGGTGTGTCTGGTGTTTTAACATTGGCCGTCTGTCAGCTGTGAAGCTCCAAGCCATGAGGGGACTTGCTTCGAATTTCCCTTTCAAATGATTTGGTGCGAATTGAGTGTGCTACCGAGTGCCAAAACCAAGGGCCTGCTTAGTTGGGGACTGGTCTGTTCAGACTAGAGTATCTGCAGCCAGCATTCTGCCCGTCAACCAAAAACAGCTAGTGGGATCTTGCTCTGTACCCATCCATTGCCACATATGCCTAGGGTGAGGCGCTATGCTTCGGCCGGCGGTGGGGGTGGGGGGGGTGGGGGGGGGTGGGGGAGGGGGGTGGTTAAACTCTTTCTGGGACAACCAAATAAACAAAAGCAGCAAAATCAAGAGTAAAATAAACACAGCCCCTAAGTTAGGTCAGCCTTAAAAAAAACCAAAGACAAAGTTTAATGGAAACTTACAAACATCAAATCAAAATGTGATTAAAGGGGTCGATAAAGCACCCCAGCGGTGCCCACCGGGTATATAAGGCCTCGACGGTGCCGGCAGACACCGCGTGCTCCCTCTCCAGGGACACCGGGCCGCGAACGTAGCCCACGGAAGAGGGGCAGACAGACGGTTCGGACCACCTCCCTCAATCGCCCGCTGCCTGGACCTGTTAATGGGCAAATCGGACCGGCCCAGGAGCAGGTTCACCAGGAGGTCCTCCTCCTTCCCGCACCGCCCCCCCACCCTTTCTCCGCACCGGGTGTCCGTAGATCAGGAGGGTGGGACTGAAGCGCAAACAAAACAGTAGCAAAGGGTTGGTGCTGAATTGTTACGGGGAGGAGCAGTGAGCTTTTCCCACTTGGACACTCAATTTTGGTTCTCTTTTAAACGCTAGGATTTCGAAAGACGACATGCACTTTCAGCCGATGGAAGAGATCGAGGAGAACATGGAACAGGGCAATCGGCACCATGTGCCGCTGTTCAGCCGCCTCCTGCCCACCGGCCCGTCGCCAGCGAGTTTCCGCAGCAACATTGCCCGCACCGCCCGACCTTTCCACCTGCTGAAGCGCAGGAACAGCGTGTCCTCCGACGCCTCCATGTACAGCTGCCTGTGCCAGGACACCCAGTCCACCGTCTGCTCCTGCGGCACCTACACCGACCACAAGCCCCTGACCAAGATCCACTTCCTCTCGGAGGACGCCCAGCCGGACGGGAGGGGGAGCGAGGCCGGAGAGAGCGGCCTCAACCTGGGCGGCGAGGAGAAGGCGGGGACGCCGTCGGCGGGGTCCGCGCCGGCCCTCCAAGCTTTCGGCCGGGACGGGCCGCCGGACACCCCCAGCCGGGCCGGCGGCAGTGCCGCCGCCGCCTGGGAAGCGGACGGGCCCAGCTCGCCCGCCGCCGGGGAGGGCGCTCCGCGTCCGATACTGCCGTGCGACCCGCACGTCGGCGGTCACCAAGAGCGCGGCTGCGGAGGCCAGTCCCCCCCCGGTCGCGGCCGCCCGGCGGGGGAGACGACCCCGCCGGTCGCTTTCTCGGCCAGGCGCCCCGGCTCGCCCCTCCTCCTCCTCCTCCCCCCCACCCCCACCCCCTCCTACCCCTACCCCGGGCTCCCGGCGGACGCCGGCTTCGTGGAGACCTGCCCTCGCCCAGGGGCGCACGGCCACCCTCTGCGGCTGCCCCTCGCCCCGGCCCAGCTGGTGGTGGCGGCGGCGGCGGCGGCCGCCAAGCGCCCCCTGTGCGGATCGGCGGGGGGGTCCGAGGACGGGAGCTCCCCCTTGCACAGCCCGGAGCCGCTGCGTGTCAACGGCAGGGAGCCCCCCCATTCAAACCCCCCCACTCCCGGCTGCCAAGGAGAAAGGAGCGAGCAAGGTTTGGACTGAATCCCGCCCGCGCCCCATTAAATACAAAACAGGAGGAGAAACAGCCGACTCGGCAACCCCGCGGTCCACATCAGCACCTTCTGCAGGAGCAGAGTCAAAACTCACCCCCTTAGGGTCTCTCACACACGCCGGACGGACTCAGAAGGGCAGAACGGGTTACCTCGTCCACCTTATTTTTCTTCTCCCTCTCTGTAAAACTTTAAAAGGTTAAAAATTCTCGTGGCTTTTAGAAAAAACCCATTTCCACCCTTGGGAAGAAAAGGCAGATTTGTAATATTCGGCTCCCACCTGCCCGATGCTTCCTCTCCGCAGTTGGCCCGAGCGGAGGGGAGGGGAGGTGGTGGGTATCGCTGTCTGCTTTGCCCGTGCTGAACACCCGCCAACTATTGTTGACCTGTTTCCTCGGTGTCCAATCCCACTTGTGCGTGTGTGTGACGGCTTCACTCTTCCAATATCGGTCTACGTAGCTGCATTAAGGTGCCGCACTGACCCACAGATAGGCTGAGGCATTTAACACCGACTTAAGGACCCAAGACCCACCCGAATGATGAACATGTCCAAGAAGGAAATAGACAGCGAAAAGCGGTGATTGTAGCTTGGATTTTGATTGACATTCCTTCGTTGACTGAAGCCTGTTGAAACACCTGTGCCCTAGGTGTATTTTTCTCAATGACCACGCTGAAGTCACTGAACTCGGAGTTGGAAGTCCTGTTGGATTCGTGAAAAATCCAACTGAGCCATTAGAACTCACTGGAGAAGGCTAATTACACCAACAATTGCACAAAAGAATGACAATTTACATACTTTTTGGAAAGGGTCTTGCTCGTTGATGAGCTGCATTTGTTTTGGGGGGAAAAACGGACTCTGGAATGTTCTGGCCACAGCTCATCTAATTTGTTAGAGGATGAGGAAAGATTTCACACTGCTACTCACACCTCACTTAGTTCCACTGCATGGGAATAGTGGACATAAACCATGGGACCAACCTTGCCCCACATGGCCCAGCGCATTAGGCATGATCACATGCATATTCATGTCTTTTAGGAGAATCTAGATAAGCAGAAGGCTTAAAAGGATAGGTTACACTGATAAAGTTAGATAAAGAGGGTTGGGAGGAGGCTCATGTGGAGCATAAACCAGTTGAACACAAGAAATGGGAGCAGGATAAGACCAGATGGCCTGTCAAGCCCGCTCCACTATTCAATACAATCATGGCTGGGCTTCAACTCCACTTTCCCACTCATTCACCATATCCCTTGATTCCCCAAGAGACCAAAAGTCTGTCTATCCCAGCCTTAAACATATTTGACAATGAGCATCCACAACCCTCTGGGGTAGAGAATTCCAAAGATTCACAATCCTTTGAGTGAAGAAATTTCTCTTCACCTCAGTCCTAAATGATCACCTCTGGTTGTAAAATTTTAAAGTATCCTCTTCTGATCCTTTTGGCATGCAAGTGCATCTTGAATATTGTGGGTCAGTAGATACAAGAGTGCATTTTCTTCCATTTCCCCTCCTTAAAAATAAAAGGGCCACCTTACTACCGTATCACAGCTGGGTTAACTCCACTACAACTGATCGCTGAATGCTTGAACAATTATATTGCAACAAGTACAAGGTTGGTAAGGAGCAATGACTGGCCGGGTTACAATGAACCGGAAAACTGGTTGTCACCTTTAGTGTGAATTTTGCTGGACAATGGTCAGTGTAGTTGATTTTTTTCTGCATTTTTCTAAGCAAGATCTGTTCCTTTACAAGAAATGCTTAAACTACCACCTGATAATCTTATGCTTTTTCTTTGTCATCTCACCCAGCTCAAACAATTTTTCTTCGGTAGTCAAAAGGTTCTGTTAGAAATTTTCCACAGTCTGTTCACTGCTCTGGATGTTACACTGAGGCCATGAACTGTGCTGAGAAGGAATATAAAAGAATAAACAACACAGTAGTTTTAACATGAACTTTCATAATAACGTTGATAAAACCCGCAAATCCTACCCACCTAGAAGAACAAGGACAACAGGTGCATAGGAGCATCACCATCTTCAAGTCACATACCACCCTGACTTGGAAACATGTCGCCGTTCCTTCATCATCATTGGGTCAAAGTCATGGAGCTCCCCACCTAAGAGCTCTGCGTGTGTAGCTACAGCACAAGGACTGCAGAGGTTCAGTTTCCTGCATAAACTGGTTGAAAAACCAGTCGCAATAAGGATGAACTGTGGGATCCCAGGATTACAGCTTTAAGAAATAATTCCAAGGCTTTAGAGCCCAACCTGTGTTTCCACTCAACTGCAATCACCACCCCCCCCACCCCCCAATAAAATGGAGTGGCAAAATTAGCCTGACTCTGGTGACAGTTGAGGTGATGAAGGAAGATAACACATAAATGGATTTAGAGTTTGGAGAGGACGGGATAAGGAGTTTGTTGCTCATTCTCTCATCTTTTCCCTTGCACCTGGCCCTGGGAAATAAGAATACCCTATAACTGAACTGTTGATGTTTATTTTGGAGAGCAAATGAATGAGCTACTGCCAACTGCATGTTACAATATTCTTAGCCTCCAACCCCAGTTGGAATTCATGGATATTGTCTTCCTAGTCTGATCCGCTCTTAACTCTTTTCTAAAAAGTATTATCCTAGCATCTATATTTTTACACGTGGTAGACAGAAAGAACCATTGGCCTTGACCCGGTCCAGTTTGGAAACTGGAAATTTATGTAAAACCCAGCATCAGAAAGAACATTCAACACATCAAAGCTCACCCTTCAAAATAGGAAAAAGGTAAATTTGGAACTTAACATTTGTACAATAGATTTGTACCTCAGATGGGCTTTATAAAAGACATTCAATTTTCTATTCAATGTACCCTTTTAAAGCTGTTAACAAATGTGGTTCTGGTGAAGTGAAAGCTTTTGCATGTATAAATGACAGGGATGGATTTTTAATGTGATTAAACACTAAATCACTGGAATGTAGTGACATTGGAATGTGTAAGTTCTATCACTTACTGCTTGTGCTTAACTTATCAGTGATGTTCTTGAAATTACAATAAAAGGTAGATTATGTTGCTTGGCTGTCGTTGAACAATTTGATTCCAGATTTGATGGCTTAATTAGATCTGGGAATGGATATATAGTGTTAAATGATTATAAAATAGGTCTCTCCTGCCCCGCAGTGACTGCAGGTGCCTCAGGATCCTATTTTCCCTTCAGGATGCTTGGCTCATTCATTGCCTAAAAAGGGCCAAACTTTTCATTGGACTGATGGATTTTAATGGATCAAAATATTTAAATCTCTTCATGGCTCTACCCCTTCCCATTTCTTTAAGAGCTCCCTCACCCAAAATCTCAGTTCCTCTGATTCTCACATCTTGACCCCCTTCCATCTACCACTGCCAACCGTGTGCTTTAAGTCATGTGGACACTACACCCTGGGATTCAAGTATTGCTGAAAAAATAATTTTTTTTTGATGAAGCTTCTTGTCTTGCACTCATCAGGACAATTTGCAAGGATACCAAATGTAAAGGGAACAACGATTTACACTATAGGAGAGTGCCAATTGGTTGGCAAGTGGACTCTGATTGGTAGAGGCGTTGCCATGGAGAACGAACTGGTTGATGACTGGCGACTGACTGTTAACATTCAGGCATTGTTTGAAATTTAAACCAGGCAGCTTGACTCTGATTGGTCAAGGCATTGCCCTGAGGAATGAACCAACGAATGGCTGTCACTTATTTTGTTTAGCTGAAACAGGTGCAATGTGTGTATATGTTCTGTCTTCGAACAGGGCCCTGCGTATTAATATATGTCGTTTCTCTGGAATTCTCTAAAACCTCTCCTAATTTAAGACAATCCTTAAAACCCACCTCTTGGACCAAGCTTTTGGCCACTCCTCCCAACATCATCTTCAGCCCGGGTGGCTGTTTTTTAAATCTGATTCCAACTTTGCACCTTGGGACAATTGGCTAAGTGAAAGGTATTATATAAATGCAAGTTGTTGATGGAGAATTTGGGATGGGGACATTGTAAATCACTCACAATCAATTAACCACAGACCCAGAGTAGCACAAATCAGTTTGTTGTGACCATTTGTCAATTGTCCGTTAATCAATTCCAATTGGGTAGAAAATATTTTAGCTTTGGAAGAGGCAAGGATTAAATGGATTAATTACAGCCCAATTAACTTGTCTGATACTGAAAGACAAGTTTTTTTCCAAAATGGTTTGAAAATTCCAAGTGGAAGAAAGTTCAGTTCTTCCAGTCAAAGCAATAGGATTGAGCTTGTTTAGAGTGTGGAGTGGTTAGCTCACTCTCAATTTTAACAATATTCTAATTTTATCTAATGTTAAGCCAAAAAGAACTGTGGACTGTGTTGTTCTTTACTGTCAATAACTCGGGTTGATTGCATTAATCTGCTAAATTATCAAAGAAAGATAGGACAATTGGGTTAAACATAAATTAAGAGATGGAATGTGCTTTTGGAGTTAGTGTTTCCTATGGGTGCAGGGAGAAATGATTAATCGAATGTACCAAGGTTGAGTTGCCTTCTTGGTGGAGAAGGACCATAGTTAAATGGTGCTTTGATTAATTAGGATCTGTGCTTAAAAAGATGACAAATAGAAATTTTTCATGGTTCTTTTTGTCAAATACAATTGTATGTGCAATAGCTTATGCTGGTTATTCAAGTTGCTTAACTACATGAAATTCTCTAAGTTTGTGACACTATCTAGGCATCAAAATAGTGAACAGTCATGTGCCATATAAATACTGTGGCTACAAGAGCAGGTCAGAGGCTGGGAATCCTGTGGCAAGTAACTCACCTCCTGACTCTCCAAAGCCTGTCCACCATCTATAAGATACAAGTTAGGAGTGTGATGGAATACTCTCCACTTGCCTGGATGAGTGATGCTCCAACAACACTCAAGAAGCTTGACACCATCCAGGACAAAGCAGCCGCTTGATTGGCACCCCTTCCACAAACATTCACTCCCTCCACCACTGACAAAAAGTGGCAGCAGTGTGTATCATCCAAAAGATGCACGGCAGGAACTCACCATGGCTCCTTAGACAGCACCTTCCAAGCTTACGACCACTACATGTAGAAGGACATGGGCAGCAGACAGATGGGAAGACCATCATCATGAAGTTCCCCTCCAAGGCATTCACCACCCTGACTTGGCAATACATTGCTGTTCCTTCACTGTCGCTGGGTCAAAATCCTGTAACTCCCTCCCTAACAGCACTGCAGGTGTACTTACACCACAGGGACTGCAGCAATTCAAGAAGGCAGCTCACCACCACCTTCTCAAGGGCAATTGGGGATAGGTAATAAATGCTGGCCTAGCCAGCAATGCCCACATATCATGAATGAAAAAATAAATAAGTTCCTAGTGTTTAAAGAACCACAATTGCTCATCATCCTGCAATTAATCCTGCCATTATCCATACTTCCACATAAAGGAATGTATGGAAATGTGTTTGTACTCGAAAGAGTTACAAGAAACCCTAATGACACTGCTGAAAAAAAAGTCTCTTCACCCTCCATAATAATGACCGGACAATGTGCACACCAGTTACATTGTACATTATAAAATGTTAGAAAGATAAGATCAAAAGCAAAATACTGCAGATGCTGGGAATCAGAAATAACAATCAAAAAATACTGGAAATACTCAGCATCTGTGGAGAGAATAAGAGTTAACGTTTCCGGTTGAGTGACCTTTCATCAGAAAAGTAAAAACGTGGAGGCAAAGACCAATTACAGGCGACCTCATGAAGCCTACTGTTTTCACAAATCATGTACACTGTTCCTACCCAATTAATCTGGTGAGGAAGTACTTTTTGGTGCCCAAAAGTAAATTAAACAAACTTCTGAAAATTTATTTGTGTAGGCCTGCTAAATGTTCCCAACATCCCACCGCTGAACTTAATCTCAGCTGAACTCATTCCTATAACGTCCAATCCTGATTTATACAGCTCCTTGTTGATGAGTGATAATTAACAGCATCAGTTGCGCTATCAGTTCTATACATCTGCTTCCTGGAAATGGGGTATGGGTGGGGTGGGGAAGAACAAGTTATGTCAGCACAGTGGTTATAGTGCTGGGCTAGCAACCCAGAGATCAGGAGTTCAGATCCTACCATGGCAAACCGTCAAACTGAATTCACTGCCACCAGGAGATAAAGAATGACCATGAAGGGTGGCTTTCATTCAAGATCTCAATTCATTCATTGTGGTCCTTCAGACAAATTGCCTTCCCCCTACCTTGTCTCATCTGCATCTGATGCATTAACATGTACTTAAGGAGGCCAGTAAGCCTTTCAGGCCCATAGATGGGGCCTTGCCAGTGCCAAGAACTGGATTTAAAATAAAAAAATGCATTAATGTAAGAAATAGAAGCAGAAGGTGGCACTTGGCCCTTCAAACCTGCTCCACTATTATAAGATCATGTCTGATCATCTACATCAACTCCAGCTTCTTGCACTATACTGATATGCTTCATTTCCTTTAATATTCAAAAATCTATCAATTGCATTCATGAATATACTCAATCCGCAGCTCTCTGGGGTAGAGGCTTCAGCACCTTGGATCACACAGTGCAATAATCACTACACCGCATTCTTATTAAAAAGATTCAAGTAACATGCCCTAACAGGGCATTGGCGACCATGGACCTCAATGTTAATCTTACTCTGGAGGCGTGTATCATCTTCGTTGGTGGTACATCCATCCAGTTTTCGAGGCTCTTTAAAGATATCATTCTTTGTCTACCTTGATCTCTTTTACCATCGATCTTCCCCATCAGCATCATACTTTCTAAATCATGATTTCTTATTACGTGCCCAAGAGATCCCAACTGTCTCTTCCTGATCTTGGTCAGCAAAGTTCTCTTGGTCTTAGATTTTACTAGCACCTCTTCATAGGTGGTGTGACATGTCCAAGGTGTCTTCTTCATCTGCCGCAAAAACCACAATGCTGCAGCCTCAATTCTTCTCTGCATTGCTTCACTGATCATCTAACACTTCCTTCCTAATTTCAAAATTCAGAGTTCATGGCTAATTATGAGTTGAACATAATTGTTTTCATTTTTTGAAATGCATCTTTGGCCATTTCAATCCGTCCTCTTATTTCTTGGTTGCACTCTCTGTCCAATGTTAATATAGTTGTCTAGGTAACAAAATCTTTCTACCTGTGTGATCTTTTCATTCTTCACTGTGGTCTTACATTCTGCCATGACTTTCTTTCTGAACACTACTGGATATTTTTTTTTCACAATTTATGCTCAGCCCTTATTTCTCACTTTCACTCAGTGAAAAATCTTTTGCAGTTTCTCTTCAGAGTCAGCAATAAGAAACGATGTCATTGGTGAATTTTATATTATTAAAGCTGTAACCTACAATTAACAATCCAGGAAGGTCTGCAATCTCTCTATTTTCACCATACAGATCGAATAAATCTGGGGAGAAAACACACCCCTATCTGACCCCTCTTTTAACCCTCACAAAATCATTTAGATTCTCAACTTTTCCGGCCGCAGTTTGTTCCCAATAAGGATTTCTTATCACTCTAAGATCTTTGTCATCAAGGTAACATGCTTATCAGTTCTTCATGTTTCACCTTATCAAATGCTTTAAGACATATGAATAATCTTCTTCCATCTCTATAGTTCTTTCTGATAAGATGCTTACCATAAAGATAGCATTTCTTGTTCCTCTATCTTCATATGGAAGAGCTGAAATTTCTGGCTTTAACTTGCTCCTGGATTATTCATCAGTATTTGAAGAAGGATCTTAGTAATGTGACTCATCAGACCGAAAGTGCAATGGCGTTCACATGAAATTGCTCTGGGCTTTTTAGGAAGTGCAACAGATATTGATTTACTTAAGGCTGCTGAGATTTCTCCTGTGTCATAAACTTCATTACAGATGAGAGTTGGTTTGTCTATTCCAAAGTCATATTAAAGAAGTGTTAAAAAGACACAAGCAGTCAGCATATATATATATATATATACGTATATATATATGTGTATATATACACATAAAGGAGACAAACTTTATTTAAATTAACAAAATGTAGGACAACTTATAGAATCTAGGCTCCATAATCTAGGCGCTGTGTTGAGTACAGCTGCACATTCAATTCGATTTAAATATAAACTAAGTATTTTCTTAAAAAAGAATCAGTTCATCTAATGATTTCTGATCATTTCACAGCCTGACTCCCAGAGTGCTGGAGAACTTCACACCAGCAGGAAAGTCATAAAATTTAATCAGCCACAAAACCTAGTAAAATTCAGCTCACTTAAATCATCCAGAGAGAGAGAGAGAGAGAGGAGAGAATCAAACCTAAAAGAGTTTAACTTCCTCAGCAATAAAAGAGATACAGAAAACACTACATCATTCAGGAGGGAACCATGTCCCACGGCCTTCATTGGGCAAAACCACCCGTCCCAATTCAATGCAAGCTTTTGAGCCTGCATGCCCTCATTTAATATAACCAGAATCAATTAGCTACCAGTTAATAGTAAAGTGCAAGTACCTTGAGTATAAACCATGCCGGTAATGTTCCAAAATAGAGCAGCCTAGCATTGTCAGTTAGACCTACAACTGCTTCTGTAAGGTAACTAAATGGGACTCAGACGCTAGTCCCAAAGTATTAAACACTCTGATCTGAAGGACGGCTCTTAAAAAAAAACAGCAACAGCGTAAGAAATTATTGTACCATTAGTATTAGTGTTATTACAGAGGAAGGCCCACACGGGCCAACCCCCATTCACAAACAGCACCTCCATGGTCAACCTTGATATGCCTTAATTTAGGACAAAAAAAATCTGTTTAAACAGTGAGTGCTGATGGTGGCAGGGGCGAAGAGGGAGTGGTGGCAGTAAATGAAATGGAGAGAGAACACCGACCAGAAGGAGTAACTGAGAATGGCCACACGAGGGAGATAAATGAACACAGCTTAGGGAGCAAATCATTCATCACACCCTGGGTCACGGACAGCCCAGGATTTAATCCGACTCTCTAGTGTAGTCAGCCTCGTGTCCCTTACTAGTTCTCCCCAAGGGGAACATTGACATTTGGCATAGTTTTATAATAAAAAAAATGGGTTTTGTTGTCAAACCAAAATCTTGAAACTAGTTTTCAAAGTGATTAGGAATGGAAGATGCCAACATAGAAAATTCTCCTGCAGGATAACCTAAACCTCATGGGAGGGAAAAAAGAAAAAAAGAGATTAACTCCGTAACCTTTTGGAGAGAATAGCGGTTGTGTATTTTTTGTGCTGTAGTTGCATTGAGGTACTGTAATTGCTCTTGATGTTCGTGTGCTGGATTGGCAGCTTATCGCGTCACAGACTGGTGCAGCCGGTTTGGATGTACCCGACGCGCATTAGTAGCTTGTCTCTGTTGAGCCAGGAATGACTGGGCTTGACCATGGCCCCGAGACCTTTCTTCCGTTACCTTTTGGTGAAGAGCCATGCCCTGTGGGAGAGTGAAGCAGAAATGAGGCAAACCCAATATTCCAAGATGGGTAAGTCAGCAAGTATTGAAAGATACCAAAATCTGATTACTTCAGACAACACCCACACCCCTCTGGGCTAATCAATCCATTTTTAAGCTTCAGCCTTGGCTCAGCGGTAGCACTCCTGCCTCTAAACGAGGATATTATCCGTTCAAGCCCCACTCTAGAAACTTGAGGGCATCCTCTAGGTTGATATTTCAGTTGAGGGAGTGCTGCACAGTCAGAGGTACCGTCTTTCAGATGAGATGTTAAACCAAAGTCCTCAGGTGGACAAAAAAGATATCATGGCAACTATTCAAAGTAGGATGGTTCTCTCAGTGTTCTGGTTCCTGATTAAGCAATGCCTTAATTTAAACATCGTTTTCAAATCCCTTCATGGCCTCACCCCCCCTCCCTACCTTTGTAATCTCCTCCAGCCCTACAATGCTCTGAGAGCTACAATCCTCTGAAATCTCCATACTCCTCCAGCTCTGGCCACTTGAGTATTCTTGATTTCAATTGCTCTAACCTTGGAGTCTGCATCTTCAGTTGCCTGGGCCCTAAGCTCTGGAATCCCCTCCCTAAGCCTGTTCCACTCTATTTTCTCCTTTTAGACACTCTTTAAAACTCACCTCTTTGACCAAACCATTGGGCCATCTGCCCTAATATGTGGCTTGACGTCAAATTTTGTTTGATAAATCTCCTGTGCCATGGCACGTTTTACTATGTTAAGGGTGCAATACAAGTACAAGTTGATTCTGTTGATATGGAAACAAGGTGGGCACATACCCTACCGCTTGTTTGGAGGCAACACACCAAAATGGACAGGTTGGGCCGAATGGCTTGTTCTCATATTGTACCTTCTACTCAAGACACTTCAAAAATATTTAGGTAGCTGTGAAGTACTATGGGGCATCCTGAGGACATGGAAAAGCCCTAGCTAAATCCAAACCTAGATAAATTCACTTTTTTCTTATTTGCAGTATTACCAGCTCTTGAAATTCTACTTTCATTTCTTCACCAAATAAAAACTTTGCCTAAACTCAACAGTTGAGATAATATATTACTTTTAAAAGTAATATCTCAGCCCAGGTATTGAAGTTTAAGATTAACTCTGGTTGACAAATTCAATCTCAGAAAATGTACCATCACTGCCATCTAGTGGCATATATGGGTAAGGTGTAAGGCTACAATGCCTAGTAGATCCGGTAGGAGAGTCTGGTCTGGAAACCAGCGTTTGAATCTTAATGTTGACAGGAGTCTTAGCTTTCTGCCGGCTATAAAACCTGTGGGTAAGGATTTTATTTTATCTGATCTGCCCTGCTTGGTACATCTTTTACTCAAAGTGTTAGAAATAATGTTTTATTTATTTACTCCCATCTCTCTAGTTTCTTCTCGGCACTTATAGATCTGCCTGGATACTCTCCAAATTCAACTGGAGTGGTAAAGAGCTATATAAATGAATGAATGATATGTAAAAAAAAAAAAGTTTTTCTAAACAATGACCTTCCATGAGTTTACAGACTTTAAGGAGAAGAAAAATAAAACAGGCATCAATTTTAGCAAATTTATAGACTTACCATGTTGTACCAGGCACTGATGATCAATTTCTCTTCTTGGTCTCTTTGGGACTTGTTTTTTTCAAAATCATTCTAACAAGGAACAGAAAGTAATGTGAAAAATTCGGTGGGACATTTAAAAAAGAGCCAGCAAGCTTATGGAAAGAACAGTGCCTGGAGCTTTTCCTGGGAACATAAACATTGTCAAACATTGGCTCCATGTCCTCATGCAGCTATTACAGGCACATTACGATTCAGGCACAACCAACTACCAATATGGGGCATTCCATGTAGCACTAAGAAGGGGAGGCAAGCACTAACAATGTAATTTGAGGCCCCCTTATGTGTTCACTTAATAAAACTGTACTTGCTTGGTTTTAAGACATTTTACATTGAACCAGCAACTCGTGTAAAGTGGTACCTTATATGGCTAAGGAATCAAACATTAATCTCTATTCCTAGCAAAAGGCTTTCTAATGGAAATCAAGGCTCCCCTGAACGAGACAGCTGATTAAGAGAGCGAGCAGCTGTCAGATGGACAAGGAAGGTTCCAAGTTAGACCCCTGGGCGGGATTTTACGGCCCCATCCACCGTCGGGATTGTCTGGTCCCGCCGAAAGTCAATGGACTTTTTGCTGGGCGACTGAACCTCCTGCAGTGGGTCCCACCACAACGGAGCCGGAAAATCCTGGCTCCCTGATTTGGGCCTAGTTAGTTTATCTCATTTAAGTAGGGCTGGGGTATAGGTGGGCATACAATATGAACTTCAAAGCCACGGGGTAAGATGGAGAAATAATTTTCTGCCAGGCTTCTTGTTTGATAATTACCCGCTGAAATCTGTTGACTATGGTTGCACAACTGTGGATCTGTGCCACAAGGAGTCAGCAGGCAGCTACAGAAGAAGAACTGAGGAGCAATAAGGAAAAGAATGAAAACCACACTGGTAACCTCTAACAGAGGAGCTGCAACACCAAAAATGGAGACTATTGTTAACAGGATCCAAGCCAGTAGGTGAAGCTGAAACCAAGACACAGAGCTTTTCTTTTTTGAGAGAGTTTATTGACTTGTTCAGTCTCACAGCTCTCCTCCCAAACCAACCAAGTGTCCCAGATGTTTCCTAATTTATATGTGCTCAAAGACAATTAATACTCATCACCTGTTTCACTTAACCGTAACAATGTAATTGACATTAACAAACCTTAATAAAGTAATTGACATGACACTAATAACTATGTCCTCACCACTGCAGGTTATCAACTTATAATGCACAGTAGAGCAAAAAGAAATTATTTTTCAGTTCAAACTCAGAATTGTAAAGGGAAACAAATCTCAGATATATAAGAGTGCTATCACCTCAAATTCTCCTGCATACCATCTATAAAGTCATAACCAACATAAAAGGTACTGCAGGGGAAACCTGCTTAAAATTTCTAAAGGTTTCTGGAAAAAATGGAAAGAAAAAGATGGCAAAATATTTAGTTAGTTTTGTTGGAACAGAATTTTAAACAAAGCAAAGTATATTTTTTGTAGTCTCTCCTCCGGTGTGAACATTCCACCCTCTGCAATTAGCTACCAATCAATAGGAAAATTAAATGAATGTATAAACAATCAAGCCAAGCAATTACTGCTATTCTGAATACAAAGGCATCTTGCACTCCCTGCATAGCCTCTCAGCTTAGTGTCACTCCAGGGAACATGTGTAATATCATATATAGGGCTGACCCAGTAAAACAGTTAGATAGTAGTACTCAAAAACGAACATAAAATACACGAGATTTTGCTAGGATTGCTATCAGACACAAGGGAAATTTGGCATTTCAAAGATTGAGTAAACTGTTCTCCTCTTGTCCAGGCATCACGTAACTGGGGGAAACTGATTCCACTGGCAAAAGAGTCGATCACCAGAGGATACTTTTAAGAAAAAAATCGCAGGGCGTTATAATTATCTAGATGCGCTACATGTATGCTACATTAAAGCATATTTAATAGCAACTTGAAGGGAATTGAATAAATACTTGAAAAGGAAAAGTCTGCAGGGGTATGGGGAAAGGATGGGGTCAAAATCCTGGAACTCCCTCCCTAACAGCACTGTAGGTGTACCCAAAGGGACCGCAGCAGTTCAAAAAGGCAGCTCACCCCTACTTTCCCAAGGGCAATTAGGGATGGGCGTTAAATAAATATGTCTATGTTGCCTAGCAAGTGATGCCCACATCCCATAAACGAACTTTAAAAAACACACTAATTAGGCGGCTCTTCTTAAAATCGGCTCTTCAAACCCGGCCAATCAAAAGCCTCACCTCTAACAGTTGAATCTTAACCTCTTTCTCGTGCAGTTGGTTTTTTAGGGCTTGAACTTCAGGAGCAGTTGTTGGAGTTTGTTTTGGGTCGAGCGTTTGAATCACCTGGGGAAAAGGAAAAGAAAGAAAAACCATTCTGGGTGAGCTGGTCAAACAACTCTACACTGGGAAATGCTCAGTTAATTTTATTTCTGGAAATTAAATGTCTCTCTCACCTTGGGTAATCTGAATCTGCCCAAGTTAATTCGAAAAAGTTTAGAAATGGAGCAGATTCCAACATTATTTCAAACTCAATCTCAATGCCTCTTAATCAGACTATATGCAGTTTAACATTGAGGTATGAAGAATTCTTAGTATCTGCTAGGGTTTTTTAAAAATTTAATTTAATTCTGGTTTTGATCTGAAAAATAATTCCTTACTACTCTTACGAATCACATGATGATGCCCTGCAGTGACCAAAGGACTTACCGTCCGTGCCTTCTCCAGATACTTCTTGTATCTTTCCTCCATGGCTTTCATGTCTTCATCTTTCTTCTTCAAAACTTCTTGCAGCTCATCAATCTTTCGGGCTGCTACACATTTAAAAAACAAAAATGAATTGCACATTAAGAGAGTTATGTTTACAGTCTAAAGATGCATTTCACTGTGAACAATTTGCTTCCTTTAAAAGCGATTCCTGACTTTCCAAACATTTCTGCAATTTGGTGGCAGATCATGCTTCATATTTCAAGGAGTGTGGGTAAACTGTGTGTACCCTTGCTTCTGCATCTTTTCTCTCCCTCCCCCAAAGTTATCCGCTGAGCTGCATTGGGTCAGTTAGCTCAGTTGGATAGACGGCTAGAGTGTGATTAAGAATGATAACAAAGGCATGGGATCAATACCCGTACCGGTTGCGGTAGTTCATGGAGGCTTACTTCCTCACCTTGCTTCAACGCTTGTACATGGTGTTCTTCAAGCCAAATATAACTCATTGTCTCTCTCTGGCTATGGTCCCTTGTGGACTTTAGCTAATTACCTGGTGCCAGTACTCATTTCAACGACTGACAAAATTCATGACTTGAGCTGCTGATTGCCTATTTAATTTCTAATCTAGCAACGGAGCTACAACAAGTGCATTCAATCCAATATTGGCAGAGCGATGGACTCGCAGAGGTGAACAAAACGTTAAGTTGAAGCCCCATTGGATTCCATTGCACAATTTGATGAGAAACAGAAAATCCTGGCAAACATTGCTTCCCTAATTAATATCTCCAAACCAAACAGATTACTTGCTCACTCATCTCATCAGTGCACGTGGATCATTGTTAGTACAGAATGGCTGCTGCATTTGACCAGACAAGTCAACATATTGCAAAGGTTTAGTGTGTGAAGTGCGCCAAGATGTTTTAATGTGCCGAGGAGCTTCATAATTGCAAGTAATTTGTATTTCTTACCAAAAGTCTTCCGGCTTCCGATACTTACTGTGGCTGTCAACGGTAGGCTCTAGGTCATCAATGTACTCTCTCTTTTTCTGTAGCTCATTGTGAGCTTCATGAAGCTTCTCTCTGTAACAACACAAAAGGACTCAATAGTTGCAGCACCTTTCTCAACGAGTCAGACACATTCCAAAAAGATGAGGGAAATCAACAGGTTGCATATTGAAGAGGTAATTTTAACAAGGTAGTTACCAATATAAACTGAACTTTCACCATGAACTTGCTGAATGTCAATTATTTCACTGAAGCTGGAAAACAGTTGCCAAATACAGCACAACATTCTTCATAGGGATAAGTGCAGGAGGGGCAAATGCTTTCACCACAAGTTGGATTTCAGGAGGCTTCTGCATATTGAGCCAGGTAGAGGTAATTGACTCAAGCTGATGAACTAAGCCACAGAGCAGCTAGTTTGAAATGGAGGTCAGACCTTAGCTGTCCTCTCCCAAGTGTTCTTTGTCCTCTACCCTGGTATTAGTTGAGTACTGTTTATATCAAGTGAACAGGAACTGGGCCAGAATCAAATTACCTCATCTCCTGCAAGATTAAATCATTTTTTTTGAAAAAAGATCTATAATGGAAACAATGAGAAAACAACACAAGACAAAGAGTAGCAGTGGAGGCACCAAGCATTTCAGTCCCACTTTGTGCACCTTCATCCTACTATTTTATTGTCTGTGGCTCCAGAGCTGTGTGCCCTCTTGAAGGATAGATAAATTATCATTTCCCTTAAACTGTTAACACTCTCACACTATTAATCAGGGGTGCCGGCTCAAGATGATGGCAATGTGAAGCATTGCCAAGAATCACTGAAGAAGCAGAATAAAGTCTCTCAAGATTATGTTAAATATTGGCAAGGACTTTAGCAGAGAAAATTATCAGTCTAGACAATATAATCTCTTTACAATTATTGGGCCTATTCTGCAACTACTTCACTCTGCAAAAGAGAATGGATGAGTTCTAAATTATACCCAGGCTAAGCGCCATTGTTAGAGGCGTTTTTGGATGTTAAACTCCATTTAGACAAATGCAAATCAAGACTTATGTTGATGCAAAGACAATGAAGTCTTCTCTACCTATTTTCCAAATACTAAGAAAGCTCAGCTATGGCGCCTCCATCATGCTGCTATAAAACTATCAAGATTCACAAAACAGTTCCTAAGTGGCAGGGAAACATCCGGAGGATATCAAGGTAACGCGCGTGTAGAATTAAAGGCCAAAAGTTTTATGGTTATAACTGGAGAACTATGCTGTTGATATCTCAGGAGAAACTATGGCTTTCAAATTTCATTTGCAAGACCAAACCCATGAAGGAGATTTTTTCTACTTACAAGTGTTCATCCAGCTTCCGTTTCAGCAGATTAGACTGCAAGGAGAAGAGGGGGAGAGGAAGACACAGTTGAGTATAGACCGCAACAGAAATACACAACTGTTCTTTTCATCAAAGGTCCACTGAAATAATTCTCACTTTTGCATAAATTAATTACACACAGGGAGGATGGGGGGTGGAAAAGCATGATTAAGCACAAGGACACAAACATAGCAGATAATCTAAAGAGACTCCCTGTCCCAAGTCACAACTCTTTCACTCGACCGTCAAGTTTACAGTGTCCTTACATCCTTTTTAACAATGATTTAAATCTGAATCCAGCAGGTCTCACTCAAATGCCATTGTGGATCAATCAGATTGCAATTACAGCTGGCTTGCCGCTTCTGAAGTAGACATAATTCAATAAGGGGTGGATAAAAATGTTACTCAACACTTCTTCACATCAACAGCCCCCACTGTGTTGAAAACAAAGCTCTTTTCATTCTACTCTAGTTCCTTCCTAGGCCTCAAAACCTTTCAGCTTCTTATTTTCGTCAGCCTCGTCTTTCTTCTATGTTCTACAAGATTTACAACGTAAGTTTAATCTCCCACTATTTCTTCTCTTCTATTTCTTCCAAGTGTTGATGACATCCAGTGCTTAAAATCTCTAGTTCTACTGGTGAAGGACACATTGTTTTTCTCTAGATACAAGTCAATCTCTGAGGCAAATATAAACCAAGTTTATGTTATCAATGGTTAACTTTATATCACATCTCGATTGCACCCTTGCATAGCTTATTATTCAGGTATTTGTTGGTGAAGATATCTACATTTTGTGACTGAACACTGTTTTCTGATGAGCACCAAACAGTGCGCACATGCACACACACACACAAAGGCATGCAGGCACGCAGAAAGTCAATGCTGTAAGTCTGCCAAGGATATACTCCACTGAAATGGAGCAGGCTCAAAAGGGCCGAAACTACGTTATACAGATTGAAGACTATGCTCAATGAAAAGATGGCTTCCGTGTTTCCTACATTACAACAGTGGCGAAACTTCAAATTGGCTGCAAATTACTTTGGGATGTCCTGATTTTTTGAAATTCATTTATGAGATGTGGGCATCGCTGGCTAGGACAGCACTTATTGCCCATCCCTAATCACACTTGAGAAGGTGGTGGTGAGTTGCCTTCTTGAACTGCTGCAGTCCATGTGGTGTAGATACACCCACAGTGCTGTTAGGGAGGGAATTCCAGGATTTTGACCCAGTGACAGTGAAGGAACGGCGATATATTTCAAGTCAGGCGGTGAGTGGCTTGGAGGGAAACTTGCAGGTGGTGGTGTTCCCATGTATCTGCTGCCCACGTCCTTCTAGACAGTAGTGATGTTGAGATAGGTAATACACAAATTCAAGTTTTCAGTAGGGGCTATTGACCTCAACTGATTTGACTTATCCACACAAGTAGAGGAAATCTCAGCTCCATTCATGCAGTGATGAAGTGAATGTCATGGTCAAAATACTGCATTATGTCCACAACAATTCAGCAAGTTAGCATTCCAAACATTTGATCAAGTTCTTACTTAAAATGAAGGGCCAGTGAAAGAGTTAGGCGACCATTTTACTTCCATAATAACCAGCAGTGAATTCTATCTAGTGTTTAACCCTTTGAAAAGGCTCAGGTATCACACACTTGCACTTCCAAAATTATTCTCTACGAATTTTCAAATGGATGTGTGTAAAACATTCTTGGAATTGATAGTTCTATAGCAACTGATAATGCTGAGTACAAAATTGCTTAATGTTGTGGCATGAGCTTTTACCCAGTTACCAACAATAGGGACATAGGAACGAAGGGCTGGAAAAGACGTTGTGGTCCACCGGTCCCGTTAACATCAAGCTTGGGGTTTTAAAAGCCTGTAGGTTGTAGGAAAAAGACAAGACTTGGGAAGGTGAGGCATTCATTGTTTTAAGGTCCTGGTAAGGGATAGGCCAGGAGTCAGAAAAATAGCACACAAGATGGGAAATAAGGTACTAGAAGCACATTTCTCACTTTAACCAATCCGTGAATTCACATAGGAGCTCAAGGAATATCTGTTTAATGATCCATTATCAGGCCATCTTCAACAACAAAGTAATCAAGGCATTGCACTCATCTTGGTAGAGAAAAAAAGGCAGTCTTCAAAGGGTTAAAACTATATCCAAACCATAAATCAAGAAAAATAAGCACTTTAAATGTGAAAACTGACCCTTGGAAGATTTCAAAATTAAATGGTGATTTAACAGCAGAACGTAAAAATATGTAAAGTGTTTAAGTAGTGCACCAGGGCAACCAATCCGTGCAATTTTTCCATTGATTTGTGCTTTTGCTGTACACTAATTCTGGATGAGTTTCTAATGCTGATATACTTACAATGGCCTATTGCAGATGAGAACACACAAAAGGGAAAAGAAAGAAATACATTAGACATTTATAAACCAAAAGTTATTCCACATTAGTCAGTGCCACATTGTACACATCAACCTCTCCTCATTAACGAACATGTAGCTTTTGAAATATTTTGTATAGATGCCCAGTGAGGGCAAGAACAACAAAAAATTATCTGTACACAAGTTATATGTATGGTTTTCAATCACAAAATTCTCTCTAACCTTGATTGCATGAACGATTCAGCTTCTTTTCAAATTCATCCCTCCCTATCTCTGACCCCTAACACAACTCTCCAAGATAATTCTGATCTACTGAGCATTCCTGTTTTTAATTGCTCCACTATTGGGGACCGAGCTGTCTGGGCCCTAAGCTATGGAATTGCCTCCTTAAACATCTCCACCTCTCCTTCCTCCTTTAAGACCTACCATTTTGACCAAGATTTTGATCATCTGCCCTAATACCACCTAATGTCAATCAGTGTCAAATTTTGCTTAATGCTGTGAAGCATCTCGGGACATTACATTAGGTTAAAGGTGCTACATTAATATTTGTTGCTGTTTGTTACAATTACCTTTCTTTAAATGTCTGTAGGATGGGGGAGGATAACAATATAGCATGCAACATCCTTGCTTACGTTTATACAAACATCACCAGCAAACTACTCCAACAGCATTCTTCAGCTACAATCAATCACAGAAGGGAAAATCTGACTGCTTTCATCATCTTTGCTGCATTTCAAATCACATGTAGCTCCACTGGCAAAATTGGTGCTATGGATTTGGGCCCTTGAGAATTAGATCAAGCTAAATTTCACTTTGGATGTGACACAAACACAAGGGCAGGAGTGGTTGTGAGCGGGGAGGATGGTGCAAGCAACAGCAAGACAGACATATGCTGAGGAAGGGAGGGAAATGACTTTAAGGAATTTAAGACGTCACTTGACTTGGCTTGTTTTCCCACCAGTATTTCAAAACACTGAATATATTTTACTTTCTTCATTAAAGGCTGCCTGTTCCACTTCGCTCTTTCCAGAAGGCCAGGCCAATCAATTATCCAGCACTTGTACTTACATCTTCAGCCTTGCTTCCCTGCTCCTGTAGAGCCCTTTGGAGTTGGTCTACTTGTGAGCGCAGCTCAGTGATCTGCTGCCGATTCAACCTAGAGACATTGGTTATCAGGGTTAAAATGCATTTGTTAACATTAAGCTTCCCAAAATGTTCATGTGGTTTTGGCAGCTCCTGCTTTGAAGAAAGATTACAGGGCTAATAACAAAAAAGTCACAGTGACCTGCAGGGAAGAGCTTTACTTCAGAACAGAGAAACAAGAGCATTAAATATGTTAAACTTGTTCTGTCTGTCTGCTAGATGATTAGTGTTTCAGCTTCATTTATCTGTCTTGGTTTCCTATCCCTCAACATCCTCACCTAACAAAAACTAATCAATTTTAGATTTTAAATTTTCAGTTAAAGCCTCAACAGCTTTTTTGGAGGACAGAGTTCCAGATTTTGACTAACCTTTGTGCAAAGAAGTGCTTCAGATATTGCCACTGAATGGCCTAGATCTAACTTTACTATGCGCCTTGTTCTTAATTCCTGACCAGAGGAATTGTTTCTTATCTACCCTATTCCTAAACATAAATAGATCATCCCTTAATCTTCTGTACTCATTACTTTTTCTTTATTTGTTCCTGGGATGTGGACATCGCTGGCAAGGCCAGCATTTGTTGCTCATCCCTAGTTGCCTTTGAGAAGTTGGTGCTGAGCTACCTTCTTGAACTGCTGCAGTCCATGTGGTGTAGGTACACCCAGAGTGCTGTTAGGGAGGGAGTTCCAGGGTTTTGACCCAGCAACAGTGACAGAATGGCAATATATTTCCAAATCAGATGTTGTGTAACTTGGAGGGGAACTTGCAGGTGGTGTTGATCCTATGCATCTGAAGCCCTTGTCCTTACAGGAGGCTGAGGTTCTGGGTTTGCAAAATGCTGTTGAAGGAGCCTCAGCGAGTTGCTGCAGTGCATCTTATAGATGGTATGCACTGCTGTCATTATGCGCCAGAGGTAGAGGAAGTGAATTTTATGGTGATGGATGGGGTGCCAACCAAGCGAACTTCTTTGTCCTGGATGGTGTTGAGCTTCTTGACTGTTGTTGGAGCTGCACTCATCCAGGCAAGTGGAGAGTATTCCATCAACTCCTGACTTGCGTCTTGTAGAAGGTAGACAGGCTTTGGGGAGTTAGGGGGTGAGTTACTCACTGCAGAATTCCCAGCCTCTGATCTGCTCTTGTAGCCACAGCATTTATGTGGCTGGTCCAGTTAAGCTTATAGTCAATGTTAAGCCCAGATGTGGATGGTGGGGGATTCAGCAATGCTAACTGTAGTCTATGCAACCTGTCCTCATAATTTAGCCTTTTAGCCACATTTTAACTTTTGTTGTGTGTTTGAGAACAGTTTGACAACTGTTATAACCCTGAACTATAAATAAAAAAGCTTCGGTTAGCTGTGGACCAGGAGTGTCTCAGACTTCTGTCTGCACTGACTGCATGTCGGGGGCCTCACAGGCATTACATCAATGACATGTCTCAAATGGTGACACCAACAAATCTTGCTGATCTGATTTAGGATTTATCCATCAATGCAGTGACAGCCCATTCTAAACCCCCAGTCCCACTAAATTTAATCAGGACAAAGCAGCAAAAGAGAAATAAGAGAACTGAGCTGTCTGAGCTTTTGAGACTGCACAAGTAGGGATGACGGATCATATTTTGGCACCTAATTTGGATTATTGAGCCTCTGAGACTGGGAAGATAAGTTGTAACACCATATCTCAGCGCCAGGAGCTATAAGAGAACAATGTCAAATGATTCACCATCCTGTTCTTCCACATGCCCCTCTAAAAAAAAAAAGGCACTTGATTTTTTTTTATTATTCGTTCATGAGATGTGGGCTAGGCCAGCATTTATTGCCCATCTCTAATTGCTCTTGACAAGGCGATGTTAAGCTGCAGTCTGTAATAAGGAACTTGCCATGTGGTAAAATCAGTTGTCACTTGTAAAGCCTAGATCACATTGACTTTCCATTTGGTGTGTGTGTCTCTGTGGTGTGTGTGTGTGTGTGTGCATATATAAAATCATAAACACACACACACAAACACACACAGCTCCAGTGAGGTTCACAGAATCTGTAAAGATCTCTTCATGCTATGGAATGATTCTCTACAGGTACTGAGCAAACATGCTCAGATCCACTTCTGTAACAGGAAATCCTGTGTTCACAGGTGTCATGAGAGTATAATAATTTTCATAACATTTTTCTGGTTTATTGTAAAGTAGTGTTATGGGGGTTGTGTTTTTCTGTCTGTGTGTGAGATTTAATTACATTTTGTAGCCAAGCAGGCTGCAAATTGAAGTTATCAAAATAAGTAAGGTGTGTAAAAGTGTCTTTAATATGCTATTGAGTAAACATGGTCAGGGTCTTAGCATGTAAGGTGTAAAGAGAATTTGCATTTTTAGATAGTTGAAGTGGGATTTGAATTTCAGAGAGGTTAGTGAGAATAGTAGCAACATGAAAAAGATTTGTATTATGAGAAAGGTGAAAGTTCCAAAGGCATGTGGAAACAATGGAATTTACATATTAAACAGGTAAAACATATATAGAAGAGAATGAGGCTACGTGTTATGGGAAGGCATTGTAAGATCTAACAGAAGGTGTGAAGCCTCCAGTATTTGTGCATTAAGCCTGCTGTCTATAGAAGCTGGAGCTGGAGAAAGCCATTTTGAATTCCACTGTCCAAGGTATTGTGTTAATTTTCTGGATCTGTTTAAAATGTAAAATATCTTTTTGCCTTAAAGGGGATGTATCTGGGAGCCAGGTTAATTAGGGATTTTAGGAGTTATTGGTGTAGTTATTTGTAGACCTATGTATGTGCTTGAAATCTCTTCTGTCAATAAACATTTTCATTTTAGTTTTTAAAAAATCCCTGAAGTCTTGGTACACGTCTTCCTTCTGAATTCAGGGCATACACCGCGAAATAAATACATATTGCAAAACCACTGTGATAGCTGGATCAAGTTTCCCCATAGATTTGATCCACCTGGGACACATCATCAGCCCATGTCATAACACAGGGTTTAATTCTCTACAACACGCAGCAACACGATTCAAACATGTTTGGATAACTCTAGCAAAAACACATGAACAGGGACAGATACTGGTACTGTCTTACCAGATGTAACCCCTCTGCCCAACCCTTCAGACAGGAACACATTTCCAACTCGCTGCTAACCTGTTTTCATTCTCCAGTTTGTGTTTGTTCCTGTTGGCATCATCCAGCACACTTTGGAACTCTGTTAACTGGTTGTTGTACGTCTCCTCTTGTTGTACACGCAGCATCTTGTTCTCACGTTGCAGCTGAATGATCTTCTCCCTGAAAGCATTACAAGCTATAATTCAGTGTCACCAAGCTAAGTACTACGCTACTATGTACTGTGCTTTTTATGGTACTTCTTTTAGGAACTTAAGATAGCAGCAGTTTGAGCTCTTCAGAAAGAAGGCACCATGCATTTAAACAGCACCCTTCATGATATCAAGATGTCCTCACACAGTGAAGGAGGTGGTCATTCAGCCCATCTATGTCCGCTCTTTGAAAGATCTATCCAATTAATCCTGCTTCCTTGCTATTGCTATCAAATTTCTGATCCAGTTGCACAGTAAAGGAACTGCATTTGTACAGCATCTTATCATGGCCTCCCATCATCTAAAGTGCTGAACAATTCAACACTCCAGGCTAATGTCTAGCATATTCACTGTCACTGAGATGAACATGGCAGCCATCCTGCACACAGAACCCCCACAACTGCAAAGAAATAAATTTGTTTCAGCAAAAACAGTCGAGCTGTAAACACCAGCCAGGCCAAGGGGAAGAAGCCCCTCTCACCTCCATCTGCACCACAGATCCCCCAAAATATTTTTGATGTGTTAACACTTGTAAGGTATGACATCTGGGGGACGGGCAATCAGAGAGAGGGGGAGGAAGGGAAAGCTAAGACACACTTGCAGAGTATCATCCAAACTTTGACAGGTTTTGAAACCAGCAGCAATATACACCCTTGCAGTAGCCAATATTAATTGCTGAATCACTTATGCAGCTTACTAATATTCTCTAATGGTAGAAATAGAAACTGAATTTCTAATTTTCACACAAAATATATTTCTTTATCCTTTCATAGGATGTGGGTGTCACTGGCAAGGCCAGCATTTGTTGCCCACCCCTAATTGCCCTTGAGCTTAGTGGCTTCTTAGGCCATTTCAGAGGGCAGTTAAGAGTCAACCACGTTGTTGTGAGTCTGGAGTCACATGTAGGCCAGAGCAGGTAAGGACAGCAGATTTCCTTCCCTGAAGGACACCAGTGAACCAGATGGGTTTTTACGACAATCGACAATCATTGTCACCATTATTGAGAGTAGTGTTATATTCCAGATTTATTAACTGAATTCAAATTCAACCAGCTGCCATGGTGGTGTTTGAACCCATGTCCCTAGACTTTAGCCTGGGTCTCTGGATTACTACTACATTACCACTACACCACTGTCTCACTATTTTGTGTTAAATCATGCAAATAGATTTGTATTTCTTCAACTTCAGATGGTTAAAAATTATTTTTGCATTCAAGTGAAAAATCATTGCATGACATTAATTTTTACTTTTTTAAAAATATTCGTTCATGGGATGTGGGCATTGCTAGCTTGGCAGCATTTAATGCCCATCCTTAATTGTGCTTGAGAAGGTGGTATTGCGTTGCCTTCTTGAACTGTTGCAGTCCATGTGGTGTAGGAACACCCACAGTGCTGTTAGGCAGGGAGTTCCAGGTTTTTGACCCAGCGACAGTGAAGGAATGGCGTTAGATCCAAGTCAAGATGGTGTGTGGCTTGGAGAGGAACTTGCAGGTGGCGGTGTTCCTATCCATCTGCTGCCCTTCTAGATGGTAGAGATTGCGGGCTTGCAAGGTGCTATTGAAGGAGCCTTGGTGAGTTGTTGCAGTGCATCTTGTATGTGGTACAATTCAATTGAAAACTCAGTTGTGTTCTCTGCCCACATTAAAGGCATCGATTTCTCATGGCATACACTTCTGCAGATACTGCTCCTGTTCAGTACCTCAGAGCAATGTGTCCATACCTCATGCTAGTTTGGATGACAAGTGTCTGTCTCAAGATATTTGTATTAAGCTGTAGACTTATTACGATCCCCTGCAGTAACCCACTTAACCCAGCAGAGAGCAGAAACCAAATCTGGGACCTATGGGATGAGCATAGATCACCTGAGCATCAACGTTACCAAATGCAAACAAGCTGAGCGGAATATTCTGGACATTTGTTTCACTTTTGTTTGAGATGAGCACATGCAGAGACAATCTCTGCAGCATGAGGCAATGTTTTGTAAAACTTCTTTGTTCTGCGGTTCCAGCTTTATCAATGCTTGCGCATTGCTTTTTGGGCTGCTGTGCTGCCATGCACATACGCTGCCTAGCGGGATTGGTATGAGGTGCACTGCAACATTCAGAAGGGAGATCCATCAACTGATGGAATCTGCACATTGACAAAGGTGGTAACTACTGAACATAAACTACTGCAAATGTGAACACTGTTGAAAGAAACTGGGCAAGGCCAAGGGACCAGAGGAGTTGAAGAAGGACATTTTTTATTTCTTTATTCTGGGTGTTGCTGGCAAGGCCAACATTTGTTGCCTATCCTTAATTGCCTATGAACTCAGTGCACTGGGCAGTTAAGAGTCAACTACTTTGGCATGGGTCTGGAGACATATGTAGACCAGACCAGGTAAAGAGGGCAGATTTCCTTCCCTAAAGGGCATTTGTGAATTGGATGGGTTTTCACAACATACTATGTACCATTGCTATCATGGCACTGAGACTAGTTTTATATTCCAGAATTATTAATTGAATTTAAATTCCAACAGTTGCCATGCAGGATTTGAACCCCTGTACTAGTCCCGTGACATTACCATTGTGCTACTGTCTCCCCGCTACAGTCAAATGGACTTACTGGAGATCCGCAGGAACCATCTCTGCTGCAAGGTTTCCCACTGATAAATCTTCATCAAGTGCTGTATCTGAGCACAAAACACAGACCAAAAAGTTATATGCCAGTATTGTGAGATTAATTTACCCACATTTGTACAGTGTAGCACCATCAGCGACATTAAAATGCAGGTTACTGTAGCGCTGCAGTACACAGCTCTTGGTGACTCAAATAGGCCTGTAGATTATAGCTTCCTGAAGCAAGAGTAATACATACATGACTGGTATTTTCATTAAGTCTTTGGTTTGAGAAATGATGAAGGTTAGAAAGACTACAGAAAACTGCAAAGCAGAAATAGTATCATGAACTGAATGGATAATTTTAGAAACAAAAGGAATAAATAGACAAAGCATTTGGGAAACAATACAGGAAATGGAATGCAACCTAGTCATTGATACCAGCAGGATAACAATAATTACTGTAAAATGCAAGGTGGGGTTATAACTATTTTTCCAGTTAGTATAAATGTTTCCTTTTGAAAGTATATCATTTATTTTTTTTTACAGGAAATTTATGTTGGACAGTGGGAGACAGCAATAAAGAAAGGGGACAGATTTCCAAGCTTCCTGTTTTAACGGTAGCACTGTTACCTTTCCGGTTTTGCACCCAATTTTCTATTCTTAGTCAATGTCGCTGGTTTCTTCTTTAACCAGACTGTGCTCCTAATCCAGTAAAATCATATAATTCCCCGATTCTACAGAAAATCACAAGTGTGCTCCAAATGCCAAACAGAATTCCATCTCATCAGCACAATGAAGGAGGGAGCCGGAGGGGAGTTTTTTTTAAAAAACATTCATTCACAGTATGTGGCCATTGCTGACAAGGTCAGCATTTTATTGCCAATCCCTGATTTTCATGAGAAGGTGGTAAGCCTCCTTCTTGAGTACAACTGACTAGTTGCTAGGCCATCTTAGAGGACAATTAAGAGCCTCCCACATTGCTGTGGGTATGGAGCCCGGCATAGGCCAGACCAGGAAATGACAACAGACTTCCTCCCCTAAAGGACACAAGTGAACTAGATAGGTTCTGATGACGATCCATTAGTTATGCCTTCACCATTAGTGACGCTACCTTTTTAATTCCAGATTAATTTAATTGAATTTAAATTCTCCAGCAGCCATAATGGGATTTGAACTCATCTCTCAAGATCATTAGTGCAGGCCTCTGGATTAGTAGCCCAGTAACACAACCTCTAGGCTACCACATAGGTTTACCTGCTTTGTTCAGGAACTTCTGCTGCATTTGCGCACACCTCAGCTCTTCATTGGTCTCCCTGAGGGCATCTCGTTCTACTATTAGCCGCTGAAAAAATCAAAACCACTTAATTACATGAAATCAGCTGGTGTTTTGTGGTTTACAATTAAATGTGTAGTTTAACATTTTAAAATGTGGAACGCTGCATGGCATTACAGCAGGTAATTCCTACATCATCTTTCATTCCATGGCTGCAGCTGCTCCCAGTGTTAATGATTTGGCAAGAAGGCAGTTTGGCTAACAGCGACTTTCTTTGCTTTGCAAAGAGCTCCAGGAGTTGCAAGACTACTGATAAAATCCCCTGCTGCTATTTCGGACAGTGCATCTGGCTGAGTCCTCCTATTATAAAGTGGTTCTACCAACTTGTGCCCAGTCCTCACCTTAATCGGATGGTGAAACCTAAAAATGGACAATGAGAGCAGACCTCTCTGAGCTGCAGTCATTCCAAATTCAAACAGGCAGATTAGCCAGCAGCATAAAAAGAAACCCTGGAACTGAAATAGAGATCAGGAAAACATATTCTTCCTGTCTCACTTCCAGCCCACTCTGAACTAGTGTTCTTACCCATCTGATAGTGGAAGAAGTTACCATATTAGTCATTGCTTGGTACATCAAGGATAATCACATTAATTTATTATATGATCAGCTCAAAGTCCTGTACAGTGTCCTCCCTGCCCCATTTTCACAAAAACACATCTTCCCCAGATACCAACACAAAAGCAAAATGCTGCAGCTGCTGGAAATACTCAGCAGGTCAGGCAGCATCTGTGGAGAGGGGTCAAAATCATCCTGAAATGTTAACTCTGTTCCTCTCTCTCTCTCTGCAGATACTGCTTGACCTGATGAGTATTGAGCCAGCACTGACATAATGGGCCGAATGGTCTCCTTCTGTGCTGTAATCATTCTATGATTTTCTGTTTTTGTTTCCCAAGAACCTGATCTGATCACTCAAAATGCCAGTCTTCCTCTTTCTCACGCTGACTGAAATGCTATGCATTTCTGAGTTTATCTTGGTATCCTGCGCTTACCTCTTTCTCCTTCAGCAGTGCGTCATGTTTCTCCTGTAGGTGCTTGAACTCAAACTGCCACTTTTCTGTTTTCATTGACTCTTCTGTCTGCTTGTTGTGAAGCTCATGAACCTTCATATTTATAAACAAAGGGGGAAATTAAAAAAAATGGTCAGAATGTGCGCCTCAGATTGACAGGAAAACTAGTTTGAACTAGTGTCCAACAAGTTCAACAGATCCTTTGTGAAATTACTTTAGATAGTCACAACCAGTCCACAGTAAGCCTGGGCCAACGCTTGGCCTAAATAGCCAAGTGGTTATGGTACTGGGTTTGTAACCCCATGATCAGGAGTTCAAATCTCACAACGGCAAACTATGAAACAATGTAACTTCATCTGAAACAGATGGAAATGGGTTTGTACTTGAAACAGTAAAGCCTGGGCCAACATATAATGTAATATTAATTAGACTGTCTAGTCAAATAACCACGAGGTGATTAATGTGCAAAAAGGAAATGCCAACTGTCAGATGAATGAAGTGTTAATGGGAGAGTTGGGGGAGAAGGTTGTGGCACTGGAGCAGGTTAGAAATGAGAAGGGGTGGTGAGCCCAGATTAAATGAGATAACAGCATGTTTCACATTACCTGTCTCTTGTAAGCCTCCAGCTGACTGCGTACTGAGTTTGCTTTTTTCAACTCCTCCTCCAGGTCAAAGGTCTTTTGCATATACACAGTGTTCCTCTCCTCCAGGAGCTTGACTTGTCTACGCAGGTCCCCCAAATCCTCAAGCTTCCTCTTGTAAGCCTCCACGGTAGCCTCCAGCCTACTGACTTTGTCTGAAGAATGCCTGTCAACATCAGCAAAACTTTCATTAGTTCTGAGTCCTTTAGCACTTAAAAGAAAACACCTGTTACAACATCTTGTGCACTGTAGAGTATATTGACAAGGAAAGAGAAAGTATATGCTTACTGCAGCAGTTGCATGATGACATACATCTTCATGTATTATTAATGATCATCATTAACCTTCCAATTACTTCATGTTGTCTTTACTGTGCTCCCTAACATCTTTAGTAGGGTTAGACATTTGTGGGTTAAGCAGCTCTACATAGGTGACATAGAACAAAAGCCCCGAGGGCTACACTGCCATGCATCTCCTAGTATTCAGTTGGAAAGGCAGGAGGATGAGGTTAACTACTTATCGTTTTGTTCCTCACAGGAGTGGTACATAGAGTTCAAGATGGAAAAAATAAACCAGAAGGAATTCAAAACTGATAAATTGGTTGGCATGAAGAGAGAAAGTGGTTATTTCAAAATGCCTTGTGTGCTGCTTGAAACTTCCCAATGTCACAAGAGGTTTTATATGTTACTTGCTAACTTAACTGTGGAAGTTTCTACTTGCTAACTTGGGAAACTTGGGTTTTGAGTATTTAACAGTGATGCTGCGACAGGGGTGAGTGTAAGTGTTTTCTAAAAACCCATCACAGCAGGAACAGTTGGTCTACCCCAAGTACTGAAGGTCACAATGAAAGAGCAACCAATGGTGAAGGATTGTGATGGCCAACTGAGCTGAGGAGGAGACGAAGACTTTAGACTAACAAAGATCAACAAGACTCGAACTCAAGTTCTGTCGAAGGGTCATGAGGACTTGAAACGTCAACTCTTTTCTTCTCCGCCGATGCTGCCAGACCCGCTGAGTTTTTCCAGGTAATTCTGTTTTTGTTTAAGATCAACAAGACTGCTGACAAACCAACAGCAACCCTCTACCATTCAGACATCATCTGTGAAACGGTTGAGGTGAGTGGAAGGCCCCTCAGCTGGGTATCCCTGTTAATGCTGGTTGAGATTCAGTTCTTTGTTACTTGTGCTATAACATCAACACACTTAATTGCATGGTAACAAAATCTTATATTTTGATTTTATGTTTGTAAATTAACGACCAGAGGCTGTACCCTTACCTCAAAATGTCCATTTCGTCTTTGAGAGACTGGGACTCCTCAGCCAGGCTGGTGAGCTCATCATTCCTGCGCTGCAAATCGTACATCTCCTTTTCCATTTCCTCACACCGGATGCGGAAATCATCCTTGATCCCCTCCAACCTGGCGAAAAAACAGGAAGGATTTCACTTTTCTTATGAAAGAAGAAAGTGGGGCATTAGGCCAGAACGTTGGCTGTCTCTTTGCACCCAGAATTTCCCAAACAACAAGCTTGCGGCTCTGTAATGAGCCAATGAGAACAGCTGAAAATGGAAGGTGAAAGGAGCGGACCTGTACCATTAAGTTTCAATCGCAATGTTTTTTTTTAAACATCTTTGGCCTTTTCTTAGTGTATTTGGAGTTATCAGTTTTCAGTTGAAGGCAGGCTTTTAAAAGAACAACTCTTGCTCATTTTGGCTGTAGGGGATGCCGTCCAGTGCTAAATAACTTAGCAAAAGGGCCAAAGGCTGCCACCTTTGGGCCTTAGGAAGTGCCAGGCTCCCTCAAATTACCTTAGAAAGGCAAAGTATCTCAAAAATTTGAAGCACAGGTTAAGCAAAACATTTTACACAGCTACTATGCAGTGGCTACGCGAGTGGATTTTCCACTAACAGGATGCTGCCGTCAGTCCAAAAAGGCATTCTGCCTCCCACACAATTAAGCAATGTCATGAATGAATTTCAGTGCTGGTGCGATACCATGAACGTGGGCCGCATGTCCCAACCATTGGTTGATCGAATCAAACAGGCTTTACTCAGCCAGCCCACACTTGCAAAACTGTTAGATGCAATTTTTTTTATTATTCATTAACAGGATGGAGGCTTCGCTGGCTGGGCCAGCATTGATTGCCCACCCCTAGTTGTCCTTGAGAAGGTAGTGGTGAGCTGCCTTCTTGAACCACTGCAGTCTGTGCAGTACAGTTACACCCACAGTGCTGTTAGGTAGGGAGTCTAGGATTCTGACCCAGCGACTGAAGGAACCGTGACATATTTCCAAGTCAGGATGATGAGTGACTTGGAGGGGAACTTCCAGGTGGTGGTGTTCCTATGTGTCTGCTGCCCTCGTCATTCTAGATGGTAGTGGTCGTGGATTTGGAAGGTGCTGCCTAAGGAGCCTTAGTGAATTCCTGTATCTTGTAGATGGTACACACTACTGCCACTGTGCATCAGTGGTAGAGGGAGTGAAGGTTTGTGGATGTGGTGCCAATCAAGTGGGCTGTTTTGTCCTGGGCGATGTCAAGTTTGTTGAGTGTTCTGGGATTTGGCAGCACTTGCGGAACAATCCTGACTGCGCTAATAATACTAATAACCAATTTAAGATAGTTTGCATTTGTTACCAACGCCATGCATGTGTAGTTTTAGTGTTTAACTCTGGGTGGGGTTTATCAGCATGGACTGGGCTAATGGTTGGGAAACCAGGAAGCCTGGATTTCTTTGACCGGCTTTGAGTTTTAATTCCAGCCAGTGCAAAACTTCTTGTATAAAATTAGTGTTAGGAATTAGATATAGTTTTAAGTAAGTTACATTTGTATTTGTGGGTGTTAGGAACAAGATATAGCTTTAAGTTTAATTTGTACTTTTTTTTTTATTTGTGTTAAGAGAGGTGAAACCTGCATTTGGTTTCATTTTAGAGGTCTTTTTTGAGATGCAGTCGGGAAGTCTCCGGGCCCTGTTTTAATACGTGCATTTTTAATGAGGTTTTATCAATCTTGAAGTGGAGAGATGGTTACCAAAGGGTTATTAGTTTAGGCAAGTTAGGGTCATTTTCCCAGCCAAGGGGAGGGAATTTGCATCCGTGCAGGGGACTAAATTCTCTGAAATTGATGTTGACTCTGGATCCCCATTACATTGTCCTGCCGGCCCAACAGGCATGACATCACTGGATTTCTGCACGCGTGTGGACCAGTGTGCATACGCATTTAAGTATTGGCAGCCATCTTGCTTTGGCAGGAGATAATCAGCAAAGCTTGTAGTGTGGCTCATATACACTTGCCAGATGCAACATACATTCATATGCAGCTAAAAGAAATATAGTCAAGCCTTGCACCTTTTTTGAATTACCAGGAAGCTTGGGGAGCTTACAGTTCCTCACTGCCTTCTCCATGACAATACCTTGGCCAATCAGAGTCGACTTGCTAACCAATCAGCAACTTTTTCTCCTGTGGTATAAATTGTTGTGATCGTTTGAAAATTTGGCATTCTTGTGTTTGTCCTGATAAGTGCAAGGTGAAAAGCTTTGGCAACATTTCTCTGTTTTCGGTGATATTCAAATAACATTCTGGTGCTGCATTTGAAATGCAATTTGTCCAAGTATTCTCAAAGGCCAGATTTATTGATTTTTTTTTTTTTAAAACTGTCTTCAATAATTTAGAAGAATAGAAAGCTACCTGAAGTTCTCTTCCTGTAACTGCTCCAGCTGGCTTTGCAGTAAAAGGAGTTTTTTGTTGGTGACGGTAGTTGATTCCTCGAAGGAGTCAGAGCGGTTCATCCTTTCATGCAACACTTTGTTCTCAGCCATCAAACTGCTCTTTTCATCCATAAGAGTTGCAACCTGTTGGGGTAAACCTACTAGAGTCAACGCCTTGGATGGAGAGAAGAATGTTTGGAAATCCTTGCCAACCAGAGGGGGTTGGTTGCTGAGTTCACCTGCAATGGTTTAAGCCCTTTCGTTAAAACCCATCATATAGTGATTGTCTCCTAGACGAGGAATAAAAATACTTTCTTCCCACTAAGGTTTTTCAGAATGAAGTGAACATGAGGCATTAAAAATATCCCTGGCTTTATGCACTGATGAATGCAGTGAATGCACTAATCCAACATGTATACCCATTTACACAGATTGTGGTGCTCCTAAATTGGAGCTACATTTGCAATGGGATTTAGATCACATGTCGGGACAGCATTATAGTAAAGATTCAAACTGGTTTCTCAGCATAGTATTAACATCTTCTTTCCTGTCCTGAAGCTCATCTTCAAGCAGAATAGCACAACACAGCTGTCAGATGTCTCCACAGACACACGCAATGTAGTTGCAGAGCAGACTACCTCCCCTTTCTTTGTTCACCTCTTTCTATCTGAAAGTCTCACTTGGCATGTTTGGTGAGGCCCAAGTTGAAATGTCGGCTGTCCAATGCTCTAAATAAACAAAGCAACCACAAACAATAGCATACACAGCACATAACAGGGAACAGAAACATCAGGATAGTGCTGTGATGGTATTTTATGGTTTATAAATATTAACAGAACTTCATGCAAACTAAAGAAGCAGCAATTAAATCAAGTAATTGTGCGCAGCCATTTTATTACAAACTACTAGCATAAGTGAACTTTGACTCCCTGCCAATCGCTTGGTTCCTTTTTAGCCAGGAAGGCAGATGAGCTGGGCAATGGATTTCTCTGCAGCAGCTAACAACACTGCTCTGAATCAGGTCCACCACCTTTTTTGTAGGATGTGATTTTTCTCTTCCAGTCTTCCTCTGCCTTCCCCAAGCTTTGCCCGAGAATCATTATTAAGTCATGCTCTCTTGATCAATGGCCAACAGACAGGCACACACACAGTTTAATGATTTATTCTTCTATGCAATGCGGCTGGCAAGGCCAGCATTTGTTGTCCATTCCTAATTGCCCTTGAAATAAGTGGTTTGAGAGCCATTTCAGAGAGCAGTTAAGAGTCAGCCACATTGCTGTGGATCTGGAGTCACATGTCGGATGGCAGACTCCCTTCCATAAAGGACATAAGTGAACAAGATGGGTTTTTTACAACAATCAATGATAGTTTTGTGGTCACCAATACTGAGATTATCTTTCAATTAATTGAATATAAATTCCACCACTGCTGAGGTGGTACTTGAATCTGTGTCCCCAGAGCATTAGCCTGGCTACTAGTCCAGTGGCATTACCACTACACCACCATCTGCCCCTAACTGTTGGGCAAAGCCAAAAGGACCAGCTCAATGTTCTGTCTATGTTACATTAACTCCATTTCTATTGGAGAAAGCAGTAAGGGTGGTACAATTGCCTCAATACCCCGAAGCTTGAGGAGGGAGAGGTGAGATGGGGGAAAATAAAAGAAACTGAAGTTCTCAGTCTCGAAGTGAACCAAGCATAAAAGCGTTCATGTGTGAAAGGATCAGGCTCACCTGTAATACCCTCCAGAGTATAAAATAGCATTGCAACGAATTGAATCCATAATATCACATATTTTGCAGATAACATGTCATTGGAAAAAGAAAATTTACGCCACTATTACAAAAGCCATGCTAATGGTAGCATTTAGATTACACTGTTAATATGACGTGTGCTCATGCAGAACTTTGAGTCCAAGTAGGTTAATATACTTGCACAGCAGTTTAAAATGCCATTGTTAAAACTATATTTTTAAAAAGGAGTCTACTATCTTCAAAACCTTACCTTAACCTGGCTCCCTTAGTGAGATTTTTTTTGCCATTTATTCTTTAGCCCTTATGAAGCAAATGTATTAGACAAATTACTGAACTGAATAGTTAAAGTAAGTTTGCATGGAATGGTACATCATATTTGTGATATAATCACAAATAGTCAAAATCCAAATAAATCTCTCGAGGAATATTTTATCCAGCGAGTGGTTCAGGGCAATTCTGAAATATACCTTACAGGCAGACTCCTCTCACCTTAAAAAGGTGTCACATTCCCCGCATACAGGAGCAGCTAAGGTGGTATGGTTACAGATTGATTATCTCTTTCTAGAAATATCAACCTTTCATTTAGATGGTCCAAGGTCAGGATTGGACACCTTCAGGATTGGCCCATTTTAAAAAAAAAAATGTTTGTTCAACGTGGGCTTCATTGGCTGGGCCTGCATTTATTATCCATCTCTTATCACCCTCGATAAGGTGATGGCGAGTCGCCTGCTTGAACCGCTGCAGTTCACATGGTGTATTTATACGCTTTGTCCAGGTGTATACTCAGCCTGGTGAGTTCTGTACTTTGCCCCCAAGGTTCTGCCACGTACAGCCAAACAGATATTGCACAAAAAAAGCATGTGTTACAATACCAATATTTCAGCAATCAAGCGCATTTAAAAAATAAACACTGGTTTCTTTTGCTTTTAAGGAGCATCATCATCACAGCTTTAGGGTGAGAATCTCTTATCTTTTTAGGGAGAACAGGGGCTGCATAACTCGACTAAACAGTTGAAATCTTGAAAGTCGTCGCATATATTTTGTCATGTGATGCAGTATTGATTGAAGAAAAAAATAACCCTGACCCTTGTGGGATTCTAACTTGCTGCCTGATCTCTGCAACCTTGAATTAAACAAACGTCATTTTTCCAATGTTGCAAAACCAGTTCTTGTCTTTTGTCAAATTTGTTGGCTCATATAAAAACAGAAAATGCTGGAAAAACTCAGGAGGTCTGACAGCATTTGTGGAGAGTGAAACAGAGTTAACGTTTAGTGTCTGTATGACTCTTCTGCAGAGCTAAAAAGAAGTAGAAATGTGATGAAATTTATACTGTTTAAGGGGGGGGTGGAGCAGGTGAAGCTGGATAGAAGGTCAGCGATGGGTGGGGGCGAAGGAGAGATTGACATAGTTGTCATGGACACAGGGCAAAGGAGGTGTTAATGGCAGTGGTAAGGGCTAAAGAAGGTGCTGATAGTGGCAAAAAGGTAAGAAAGCAGAATGTGTGAATAGCAGAACAAGGGTCAGCGCTCTGTGAAAGAAGAACATGGAATAAGTAGCAGGTGGCCCTTTTGGGGGTGGGGGAGAGGGTGATGGTTGGGGAAAAAGGATACAAAAGGGATAAAACAATGAATGAATAAAAACAAAAGTAAGTAAATAAAAGAATAAAAAAGAGATTAAAAAAGGGCTGAAGATTGAGGAGAGAGTTCATGGACTGAAGTTGTTGAATTCAATGTTAAGTCTGGAAGTGCCTAACTGAAGATGAGGTGCTGTTTCTCCATTTTGCATTGGGCTTCACTGGGACATTGCAGCAGGCCAAGGATGGATATGTGGGCAAGAGAGCAGGATGGTGTGTTGAAACGGCAAGCGACAAAGGTCTGGGTCATGTTTGTGGACAGACTGAAGGTGCTCTGCAAGGCGGTCGCCCAGTCTGCGTTTGGTATCCCTGATGTAGAGGAAACCACATTGGGAGCAGTAAATGCAGTAGATCAAATTGAAGGAGGTGCAAGTGAAGCACTGCTTCACCTTAAAGGAATGTTTGGGCCCTTGGACAGTGAAGAGGGAGGACACCCTGGTGCACTCCTCCATCACCCCCAACACCTCATCCCCTTCCCACAGCACCTTCCCATGCAATCGCAGAAGGTGCAACACCCACCCCTTTACCTCCTCCCTCCTCACTGTCCCCACCCCACACCCAAAAGGTTCGTCTGTTATTTGTTTCACGTTTTTCACAGAGTACTGACCCTTGTTCTGCTATTCACACATTCTGCTTTCTTATCTTTATGCCACTATCAGCACCTTCTTTAGCCTTTACCACTACCATTAACACTCCCTTTGTCTTGTGTCCATGACATCTTTGTCAATCTCTCCTTAGCCCCCACCTATCGCTGACCTTCTATTCAGCTTCACCTGCCCCATCCCACTTAAACAGTATAAATTTCATCACATTTCTACTTCTCTTTAGCTCTGAAGAAGAGTCATACAGATTTGAAACGTTAACTCTGTTTCTCTCTCCACAGATGCTGTCAGACCTGCTGAATTTTTCCAGCATTTTCTGCTCTTATTTCAAATTTCCAACATCTGCAGTATTCTGCTTTTATCTTTGGCTCACAGTCTTTTCCATGTCTCTGTCCTGTGCCAATCTTTTCATTATCCAATAAAATAATTGATACAAATAGAATAGAGAGCTAGGCACATGGGGTGTTACAGGCGAATAAACACAAGTTACCTTGTTTTATTATTGCAAGTCTACATGTAAATTAACACAGATTTAGGCTTCTACTTTACTCTCTTCACCCCAATGCCTTTTTTCATGCTTCTTTTCCCAAGGCTACTGCTCAGTATTTCACCTATGAAAGCCATTCTTTTGGTGATTTTAACTATCTTCCCTACATTCAAAGACAAAGGCCATTTGGTGACAAGATTATCATTGGAGCACAAATTTTAAATTCACTTATTAGCAGTAGAATGGCCATGTTAGCTTCAGAACCAAGACAGCTAAAAATGACCCTTCTTTTAAATAGTTCACTAAAAGGTCAAACCTTGGAACAGCACCATCACAGCAGGCAGAGTTTAGTTCTAATATTATTAGAAGTCCAGTAACAACAGTGCTTTTGCAAAGGGGCCATACCTTCCACTTGGCATGCTTTCCCAGCTTGCCAATTAACAAAGTAAGCCATTTCTGCATAAGCACCTTTCCCTAGTTACATTAATTAGATTTGTCAATCAGAAAATCAGTTCACAATTGCCAGAGAAAATGCCAATCATATTATTTTGCTAGCTGAAGGAAGGCAATGTCAGTAGCAGCGTAAGCATGGTTGCACAGGTTAAATAAGTAATTGATTTACACAGGTTAAATAAATCATTCAACCACAATTTGAATAAAGTCTCTCACAAACATTACACACAGTTCTACAAATTTATCGGTGCCATGCTTCATTCGTGATCTAGTAAAACATTTTTTAAAAGTTGCTCTTTCATTCAAATGATATACATAAACCTTAGTCTCAAATAACGGTCAAATAAATAATAGTCAGAGTTGCAGCTGTTTGGAGTACACCACACAAACTCATGTCACTATTTAGGGAGTGAATTATACACCAATATGTTCAATTCACCTTCCGGACAATCCTCCATTTAAACAGCGCCCTTTCAATTACTTACTGTTTGGGAACAAGACCTGCAAACCTATTTGCAGGTCTCTGCCAATGTCACTTTGCATCTTTTAGGGAGTGGGCAGTGCAAGTAACAGGGGCAATACCATGTGTCCATTGGACACAAACTCATCTTTTATTTTGTGAGATAGAGGATAAATAACTTGATGTGATGGTACTGGCTGTTGTTGAGCTGAGACCGTTAGCTACAGAATCTGTTCCAACCCAGACAGTACCTAGCTCAACTTTGAATCTAGTTCTCACAGCCAAGAGAGTGTTATGCAATTGGGCTTACATGCATATGGCTTGCAGCATAAACATTGTGAAAGTGTATAAGTCTATAAAGTGCAGAGAGGTTTCCAAGGAAGGCCATCTAACCGCTGAGCACTTTTAAGATCTGGTTTAATTTTAATGAGTTAGTACTCTCTGTAAGGGTATAGTTAAAAATACCAAAGTTAGTTTACTTGCAAAGGTTCGAAAGTGCTGCACAGTGCTTTACAACATTGGGCAGGCTGAAATCAAATGCAAAGTCAGATCTCTGCAGCCCTGGAAAGATATGATAAGCAGGGGTTGGGGCAGCAACAAAAAATAGGTATTAGTATCTCGATTTTGTTTAGGAAAAATAAACTTCTGAGGCATTGTATTTGAGATGAAATGTTTTGTTAAAGGCGGAATAACATTTAGGAGAGTACCTTATCTCTTACTCCCAAAGAACATGCATTTATATAGCGCTTTTAATATAGTAGAATGTCCAGTGTGTTTAGGAGAAAGGGTTAAAGTGGAATCTACCTCTGTATGAGGCTGTCAGTGATAGGGTAGGGAGGGACAGTGGATTGGGCAGTTGAGAAAAAAAAAGCTTAGTCATAAAGTTAAACGATGCAGGGTTAACTTGTACGTGCAACTGTCAATATAAGTTATTGGTCCCTTTCAAAATATCTTGAGTTCTACTGAGCCACAGACACCTTAATAATCCAACTCATTTTTAAGCACACACCTGGAGATCCAGTTCATGACAACGTTGAGAGAGTTCGTCCTTTGATTCCACCTCGTCACATAAATTGAATCTCTTCAACTGGAAAGAAAAGTATGCTTTAATTCGATAATCTCAACATATTACTTTATCAATTCTTGGGTACATGAGAGTAGCTTTGTAGTGAACCCGACAGCAACATCAGGGTCTAAATTAACTATTGACACAATCTGTGAAGTAATTTAACAGTTTACTGACCTCCGCTGTAAATGTCAACCAATATTTATTTTTTGATATACATAACACTTTTTTTTTTGAATCTCTTCCCATGCCTACAGACATATGAGCCAGATGAAGCACATGCTTAGGTCTGCTTTCATAGCTCACTTTTTCTGGAACAGGTCACTAGCCTGTTGCCAGAGGCTAGAACTTGAGGGGCACCAATCCACATCAATGGCTGACCAGAAGACGCTCTCACTCTTAGTACCTGCCCTATGCACACCAGAAGGATTTACAGGTTGATAGTCAACCTGTTTGGCCACGTTAAGAACGCACCTTCCGAGGCCATCAAGTCCTGGAGTGGGACTCGAACCTGGGGCTTATGGTTCAGAGGTAGGGACACTACCCACTGCGCCACAAGGCCTCCATACATAACACTACCAACTTATAATTGGATTTAACAACAGCTAAATTCAAAAATAGGTTACCTGGCAATCCACATCACTATAGCTGTCACTGTGCACTGATTCGCAAGGGTCTTTGGTCAAAAGCTGGAGCAAAAATAAAAATTATGATCACTAATAGTGAAGTGATGAATGCCAATGTACACCAGCAGGAAATCTAAAGTAGATGATAACAAGAGAGATATACACTGGGAACTGATCAAGACGTTTAAAATCAGCAGTAGAGCTTCAAAAGATAGAGTTAGATATTTTTAATTTAATTATTTTGCCTTTAGAAAATACCCAATTTTCAGTTTCATGAGTATACAATCAACTGACCAACAGAAGGGCACCACAGTGAAACAGGAGAATGGGTATTAAAAAGACCTGATGTATCGGAAGATTATTAGAATCTTATAAGAAATATAAACATCTTCTATTCATCACTGAGCTTCTATTAAATGCAGGATTTCTAAATATAGGGCAAAAATTATAGTGTCAACTTGGCTCTCGCCTCAAAGTCTAAACATTTGTGGATTTGAGCCCCAACTCCAGGACTTGAACACATAAAATGGTTGACACTCTAATGTAGTGCTACACTGTTGGATAGGCTTTCCTTTGGAGCCAGGCACTAAAACAAGAACTCCATTTGCCTGTTCAGGGTGGACATAAGAAACCTGGTGGCACTAATCGCAGGGGTGCAGGGAGTTCTTCTGTATCCTGACCACGAGTCACCCTTCAATCAACCCAAAAAAGAAACAGAATATTATTTGTGATACCCTGCTGTACATATTTGGCTTTTGCATTTTCCTGCAAAGCAGCTGTGACCTCACTAAAAAAAATGTTGGTTGTAAAAAACATATGGGATGTCCCAAGAACACAATAAAGTGCTTTTTAAATGCCAATTCTTTCTTTCATATCTATTTCTAGTTCCCCCACTACCTCATCCTAGCGCTATACTTATTTATTTCTTTCTACAAATTTTTTATATCTAAAAATAAGGGTTTAAACATTCATCTCAATATAAAAATTTTAAAAAGGCCTTAAAATTAAAATGAATCTTTGAAGCTAAATGTATCTAAATTCTTGAAATTATAATTGAACTATTCATCATTTTTGCATTTTGCAAGTAATTTTGCATGCCAATTCATTAAAAACACAAGACAGGAAACCAAAAAATATTATAAAAACAAAAAAACTGCGGATGCTGAAAATCCAAAACAAAAACAGAATTACCTGGAAAAACTCAGCAGGTCTGGCAGCATCGGCGGAGAAGAAAAGAGTTGACGTTTCGAGTCCTCATGACCCTTCGACAGAACTTGCGTTCGAGTCCAAGAAAGAGTTGAAATATAAGCTGGTTTAAGGTGTGTGTGTGGGGGGGCGGAGAGATAGAGAGACAAAGAGGTGGAGCGGGGGGGGCGGGGGTGTGGTTGTAGGGACAAACAAGCAGTGATAGAAGCAGCTCATCAAAAGATGTCAACGACAATAGTACAATAGAACACATAGGTGTTAAAATTAAAGTTGGTGATATTATCTAAACGAATGTGCTAATTAAGAATGGATGGTAGGGCACTCATGGTATAGCTCTAGTGGGTTTTTTTTTTTATTTATATAATGGAAATAGGTGGGAAAAGGAAAATCTTTATAATTTATTGGGAAAAAAAAAGGGAAGGGGGAAACAGAAAGGGGGTGGGGATGGGGGAGGGAGCTTACGACCTAAAGTTGTTGAATTCAATATTCAGTCCGGAAGGCTGTAAAGTCCCTAGTCGGAAGATGAGGTGTTGTCCCTCCAGTTTGCGTTGGGCTTCACTGGAACAATGCAGCAAGCCAAGGACAGACATGTGGGCAAGAGAGCAGGGTGGAGTGTTGAAATGGCAAGCGACAGGGAGGTTTGGGTCATTCTTGCGGACAGACCGCAGGTGTTCTGCAAAGCGGTCGCCCAGTTTACGTTTGGTCTCTCCAATGTAGAGGAGACCACATTGGGAGCAACGAATGCTGTAGACTAAGTTGGGGGAAATGCAAGTGAAATGCTGCTTCACTTGAAAGGAGTGTTTGGGTCCTTGGACGGTGAGGAGAGAGGAAGTGAAGGGGCAGGTGTTGCATCTTTTGCGTGGGCATGGGGTGGTGCCATAGGAGGGGGTTGAGGAGTAGGGGGTGATGGAGGAGTGGACCAGGGTGTCCCGGAGGGAGCGATCCCTACGGAATGCCGATAAGGGGGGTGAAGGGAAGATGTGTTTGGTGGTGGCATCATGCTGGAGTTGGCGGAAATGGCGGAGGATGATCCTTTGAATGCGGAGGCTGGTGGGGTGATAAGTGAGGACAAGGGGGACCCTATCATGTTTCTGGGAGGGAGGAGAAGGCGTCCTCAACCGTATCCGGCCCATCTCCCGCGCATCCGCCCTCACGCCTTCTCCTCCCTCCCAGAAACATGATAGGGTCCCCCTTGTCCTCACTTATCACCCCACCAGCCTCCGCATTCAAAGGATCATCTTCCGCCATTTCCGCCAACTCCAGCATGATGCCACCACCAAACACATCTTCCCTTCACCCCCCTTATCGGCATTCCGTAGGGATCGCTCCCTCCGGGACACCCTGGTCCACTCCTCCATCACCCCCTACTCCTCAACCCCCTCCTATGGCACCACCCCATGCCCACGCAAAAGATGCAACACCTGCCCCTTCACTTCCTCTCTCCTCACCGTCCAAGGACCCAAACACTCCTTTCAAGTGAAGCAGCATTTCACTTGCATTTCCCCCAACTTAGTCTACAGCATTCGTTGCTCCCAATGTGGTCTCCTCTACATTGGAGAGACCAAACGTAAACTGGGCGACCGCTTTGCAGAACACCTGCGGTCTGTCCGCAAGAATGACCCAAACCTCCCTGTCGCTTGCCATTTCAACACTCCACCCTGCTCTCTTGCCCACATGTCTGTCCTTGGCTTGCTGCATTGTTCCAGTGAAGCCCAACGCAAACTGGAGGGACAACACTTCATCTTCCGACTAGGGACTTTACAGCCTTCCGGACTGAATATTGAATTCAACAACTTTAGGTCGTAAGCTCCCTCCCCCATCCCCACCCCCTTTCTGTTTCCCCCTTCCCTTTTTTTTTCCCAATAAATTATAAAGATTTTCCTTTTCCCACCTATTTCCATTATATAAATAAAAAAAAAAACCCACTAGAGCTATACCTTGAGTGCCCTACCATCCATTCTTAATTAGCACATTCGTTTAGATAATATCACCAACTTTAATTTTAACACCTATGTGTTCTATTGTACTATTGTCGTTGACATCTTTTGATGAGCTGCTTCTATCACTGCTTGTTTGTCCCTACAACCACACCCCCGCCCCCCCGCTCCACCTCTTTGTCTCTCTATCTCTCCGCCCCCCCACACACACACCTTAAACCAGCTTATATTTCAACTCTTTCTTGGACTCGAACGCAAGTTCTGTCGAAGGGTCATGAGGACTCGAAACGTCAACTCTTTTCTTCTCCGCCGATGCTGCCAGACCTGCTGAGTTTTTCCAGGTAATTCTGTTTTTGTTAACCAAAAAATATTAATTAGAAGCATGAAATCTTGCTAAAGAACGAAATCCTTTTTCTAGATAATAGAAGCAGCAGCTTTCGCTTTCTCCAATGTTAATTCCATAAAATGTTTGAACATTTTCAAATTAGTGATAAAAACAAAAAACTGCGGATGCTGGAAATCCAAAACAAAAACAGAAATACCTGGAAAAACTCAGCAGGTCTGGCAGCATCGGCGGAGAAGAGCAAAGTTGACGTTTCGAGTCCTCATGACCCTTCAAAAGAACTAAGTAAAAATAGTTCTGTTGAAGGGTCATGAGGACTCGAAACGTCAACTTTGCTCTTCTCCACCGATGCTGCCAAACCTGCAGGTTTTCCAGGTATTTCTGTTTTTATTTTCAAATTAGTATTGTCGTAACAGCGGATTTTGATTTAAATCAGTTATTGGTTTTAGTCTGGATAATCATATGGGTTTGGACTGAAATTTCAAGCTGTAGTAGAGGTTAAGGCTCAGATAAGAAGCTCAACAGACCTGACTGTGAGGCAATGGGGGGAGGGAGATGAGGGTCGTAAAACAAACATCCGTGTCCCATTGCTCCAAGGTGAGACATGCTGGTGTCTCGAAGCCTTACACGCCCATTGTTCTATTAATGAGATTGACTGTGAAGCCAAACAGCATCATATATCTACTATATTCTCTCTGCTTTTACATTTTTACTGTAAACTGATCAGCCAAATGTCAAACAGGGTAAAGAAGTGCTTTGCTTTTATACATCGCAAGCTACATTCAGCTGTGGTCTGCTTACCTCCTGGATGGCCGTCATGACAACATGTTGAACAGACTCCTCCAGCGTCATGATATGCTGGATGTACTCTGAAAGGGAAAAGTGCTTCAGTTGTCAAACAGTACCATATTCATCGTGGTTAAAAAAAAACATTGAATAAATTATTCTGAAGTAGTCTCAGGGACCAGAATCTCAGTTACGTAGAGAACTTTCAGAAGAAACTCGAGCTAGGAAGTGCTGTTTTAGAACATAAAAGTCCCTCTTCTCAAGGGCAGATTTCTAATTCTAGCCTTGACTGCCATTTGAACTCTGCTGCAGTTTGCCATTGAGCAGCTGGGTTGTGGGTTGTTTAACGGAATGCCACATGCCAGCACAGCATTCCATTTGTGGGCCGGGTTAGAGGCAGGGAAAAAAAAAGGGATTTTACGAATGAAAAACAACTGGCTTAATGGCAGATAGAGAGATCCATGACCTGGAAAGAACCACAGACCTTCAGGGAAGAAGGCAAGAATGAACAATTTATATATAATTTTAACAAAAAAAATGTTAGTAACAACCATTTAGCTTTGCTTTAACATTTAAAAAAAGGCAAGTGCAACATCCTGGAACAGTTAGGTCTGCGGTCTCTATCATCCATTCCCCCACCTCCCAAAATTAAGTCTCAAATTCCTTAGAAGCATCAATTTTTAAGTTCTATTAATGACATTTTTGTATTTTTTTTAAAGTCTTCAGCAAACGGTTGCTGTTCAATGAAGAAATATTTTCTAGTATAGGAACCCATTGTGATTCACTAATGCCCTTCAAGGGAGGAAATCCGCCACCCTTACCCGATCTGGTCTACATGTGACTCCATGCCCACACCAAAGTAATTGACTCTTAACTGCCCAGTGCACTGAGTTCATAGACAACAAACGTTGGCCTTGCCAACAAAACCGAGAATGAAGAAATAAAAAATTTTCTCCGGTCCCTTGTCCTTGACTAGTTTCTTCAGACGAGGAAACTCTGTCGCTAGAATGGCTCAAAATTAATAAGGAGGGAGTGTTGAATAGACCGTCGGTACTTAAAGTTGACAAGGCACCGGGACTGGATGAGATTCACCCAAGGATATTGAAAGGAGTGAGAGTAGAAATTGCAGGAGCACTGGCCATAATCTTTCAGTCTTCCCTAGACTGTGGTGCCAGAGAACTGGAGAATTGCAAACATTACACCGTTGTTCAAAAAGGGTTGTAAGGATAAGCCCAGCAATTTACAGACCAGTCAATTTAACTTCAATGGCGGACAAGATTCTAGAAACAATTATTTGGGATAGAATTAGTAGTCACATGGAAAAATATGGGTTGATAAGGAAGAGCCAGCATGGCTTTCTAAAGGGGAAATCGTGTTTAACTAACTTGCTGGAGTTTTTTTTAAAGCGGTAACAGAAAAGGTCCATGCTGTTGATGTGGTGTACATGGCTTTTCAAAAGGTATTTGATACAGTGCCACACAATAGGCTTGTGAGAAAAGTTATTGCTCATGGAATAAAAGGGACAGGAGCAACATGGATACAAAATTAGCTGAAAAATAGGAAGCAGGGAGTAATGGTCAATGGATATTTTTTGGGCTGGAGGAAGTTTGTAGTGGAATTCTCCAGAGCTTGGTATTAGACTCTTACTTCTCCTTATATTAATGATCTAGATCTTGATGTGTAGGGGATAATTTCAAAGTTTGCAGATGTTGGTGGAGTGGGCAGATAGGTGGCAGGTGAAGTTCAATGTGGAGAACTGTGAGGTGATGCATTTTGGTAGGAAGAACATGGACAGACAATATAAAATAAGGGGTGAAATTTTGAAAGGGGTGCAGGAGCAGAAAGGCCTGGGTGTATATGTCCACAGGTCATTGAAGGTGGCAGGCAGGGGGAGAGAGTAGTTAATAAAGCATATATTATCTAGGGCTTTATTAATAGAGGTATAGAGTACAAGAGCAGGGAGGTTATGTTGAATTTGTATAAGACACTTGTTAGACCTCAGCTGGGGTATTATGTACAGTTCTGGGTGCCACACAATAGGAAGAATGTGAACACATTGGAGAGAGTGCAGAAGAGGTTTACAAGAATGGTTCCAGGGATGAGAAATTTCAGCTATGAGAATAGGCTGGAGAGGTTGGGACAGTTCTCCTTGGAGAGAAGAAGGCTAAGAGGAGATTTGATAGAGATGTTCAAAATCATGAGGGGGCTGGGCAGAGTAGAAAGGGAGAAGTTGTTCCTGCTCGTAAAAGGATCAAGAATGAGAAGGCACAGACTTAAAGTGATTTGCAAAAGAAGCAAGTGTGATATGAGAAAAAACTTTTTCACACAGCCAGTGGTTTGGGTCTGGAATGCACTACCTGGAAGTGTGGTGGAGGCAAGTTCAATTGAGGCATTCAAGAGGGCATTAAATGATTATTTGAATAGAAACAATGTGCAGGGGCACAGGGAAAAGCAGGGCAATAATGCTCGTTTGGAGAGCTAGTGCAGACAAGGTGGGCTGAATGGCCTCCTTCTGTGCTGTTAAAATTCTGTGATTCACTAATGTCCTTTTGGGAACGACATTTGCTATCCTCATCCAGTCTGGCCTACATGTGGGTCTGACTCTTGTGGTTGACTCTTAACTGCCCTCTGAAATGGCCTAGAAAGCCACTCAGTTCAAGGGTTATTAGGGATGGACAACAAATACTGCCATTGCCAGTGATGCCCATATTCCATGAATGAAAAAAAACAACTCTTATGACCAAGATTGGCTGAACAGATTTTCATCGTACAAGTCTGGGATGTATTTGAAACCAGGTGGCAGAGCTGAAAGGATAACATTCAATAATCGACTGCAGCATCCCATTCCTCAATACAGAAAGCTGTGGTAATTGCCCAGCGTAAAGTTAGGAGATATTACATGGCCCACTATAACGGTTGGCATGTTTACCTTGTTTCTTCTCACAACTGACGGCGCAGCCAAGTACAAGCTGTAGCATTCGGCCGAGCTCTACTGCATCCGAATGTTCTCCTATTAGATTAACCTCTGGCAGATTGTACTCAGAAATCTGGTGACCTAGAACCTGAAGAAAAATATATTTTTGAAAAAATGTTAACTTGAAACACTCATTAATAATTCCACAGGGCAACAGACTCTGTCAAAATCAAAAATGTAATAGTTGGAAAACACTTCTACAAGTAGGTATAATGTCTTTGTTTTGAAGGTGTATTTTCAAAGCTGCAATATACAGTATTAATGTCCATAACTAATGGGGATTGCTGGATCCAGTGTTATAGGATATGGGAAAACTGATGCTTCAAGTCTTTAGTTTTGAAGGTTTACTGCTGCCTTTTTTGACCATTTTTCTCACCTTATCTACCCTGCCAATGCACAGCACGCAGGCCAGTCTATTCCAATTTTCTTTCTCATTTTCCTCATTTTTCTTTTCTTTCCCGAAGGAACTGAGGGGTGCAATTCCACACAAGGCTCGAATTCAACTTTGCGCAAGTCGTTTTTTTTAAGACTTTGTAGTAAGAATTGGTAAGTTGTTTAATATTGTAACCAAAAGGCTATATGTACATTTTCCAGTGGTCACTGGACAGAAAACCAGGAAGCCCTGGATGCTTTTTCCTTTCTTAGCCTGGAGGCAATAGAGTCCAATGTAGTGCTCCAGTTGGAGCCCTATGTGAAGTTAGCCAACCCAATATAAAGCCGACTGTGAATCTCTGGTCTGTATGTACTGGAACATCACCATATTTATTGAATAGGCTGTAAGTAGAGCTCTATACAACTCTTCAGTTTGCTATTAGCAGGAAGGAGGGACATTTATATGGGATCTACTCCCATCTTTAGGATGCCCCTTCAGTGTTCTATAATGTATAAATCATCAGACAATCTGTTTTTGATGATGCTGGTTGAGGGAGACGTTTTAGTCAGAAGATCCAAGAGAACTCATTGCTCTTTGAATAGTTGCCATGAAACTTTTTAGATTCATCTGAGATGACAGGCCTCTCACAGTTTACCACCTTGCACATCCAACAGAACTGACAGATGGCTGACATTGTGTGCTATTGTGGGCTCAACTCTCACTAGCTTATGACTTGGAGAGGGTGAGTAGTGCCAATGAACCAAGGTGATGGCTCACTCACAGTGCTCCTTGGCTGACTGTCTTCTCACGGTCAAAAACAAAAATACCTGGAAAAACTCAGCAGGTCTGGCAGCATCTGCAGAGAGGAACATAGTTAACGTTTTGAGTCCGAATGACCCTTCAACAGAACTCAACAGAATTTTTTGGATTTCCAGCATCCGCAGTTTTTTGCTTTTGTCTTCTCACGGTGGCGCCAAAGGGTAGAAGAAAGAGAGCAAAGGGGACGACTAAACTTGTGGCCCTTTGTATTGCCCAACTTATACTCCATTATCATAATGCAGCAATTTCATGAATTAAAAAAAAATCTGCCTGTAGTTGGAACAATAGGCATTATATGGACTTGGCATCATTAGACTGAGGAGTGTGATTAATAAATTTACTAATACAGGCAGCAGTATTGAACATGGGTGCAGCTGACTCAATTGCAATCATTGCTCTAAAATGATTTTCATGAATGGCTCCAGAGTAACGTGACATCAAAACTACTCTGTCTAAACTTCTTTTTGGCTAAAAAACTACAAGCAATGCTCTTAGTCAATGACAATGCAGCTATCAAGATTATGAAAAGTGAAGTATACCAACTTTCACACACAGAAAGACACTGTTTTGTAATCTGCTGTATAAGCATCAGTGATCAAAGCAATTATAATGAAGATGAAAAAATACTACCACAAAAGCCAAAATGAAACTCATACGTCCAGGTCTGAGGAGTTATGATTAAACACCAAATTTTACAATAAATGTAATTTGTATTCTTTTGCCTATAAAACAATAAATATATTTCAAATAGTAATTAATGGGCACTGATGCACTTTGGCACATACTGAAGACATGCTAGGTGCACAATAAATAGAAATTATTTCTTAATAGATAACACGCACACAGCAGAACATTACACCATTCATTTCTTGACCCAGGTCTTCCAGAATGAAAATAGCATAAGGCTGTTGTATCATAACTTTACCGAGTTTTAAAGATCCCGAAATATATTTGGTATTGTACCACTTGTAATGTATCGAAGACGCACAACTATGGTTTCTTGCCATGCACGGCAACATTGCAAATTTCAGATTGCTGACATACTCTGAATATAATGCCAAAGTACCACAGATTTAGGGATACTTACATCATGATAATATTCCAACATGCTCTGAAGGATTTTCTTCAGGTTGCTTACCTGTGTTACAAGAGATTTGAACAGTCAGAACAAGCACAAAGGAAGGGAAAACGTCACAAATTGCAAACTCAAGAAAACACAATGCACCTGAACTTCCTCACAGTGGCAATCAGTTGCCACTCTATGCCCAGTTTCTCGCCAGATATTTTTTTCACATCTTGTCTTGCCCAGGATTCTGACTCAGGCCGGGCGAGATCCAGGCAGAGCAGTGCGTCTCTGGGGTCTAGCATCGAAGTGCAGCAGAGTTGAAGGGAAGGAGGTCCTGCCCCCTTTTTTAAGGCACTAGCTGCTGTAAACTAGGTAAGTTTACAGGTCAACTGAAATTTAAAGGTCCTCGACAGGCCAAGGAGAAGGTAAGTGTCTAGGATAAGGGGATGGGGGAGGATGGGAGCTGGGGAGTTGTCTGGGGCTTCGGGGATGTGTTGGAGAGCGGGGTAGGTGCCGGAGGGTTGGAGGGCAAGGGGTAGCAGAGATCGGGGAGTGGGTTGGGTTCAGGTCTCAGGAACGGGGGTGGAAGGGGTAAGTGGGCCTCAGGTTCTGTCGGTTTAGGCCTGGCCTGGGTGGGGTTGAGAGTCGGGTATGGCCCCGGGATGGTTATATGTCCCTGTGGGGGTGCAGTCAGTCTGGGTCTGTACAATAGTTACCCAGAAGCTAGAAGGGTTTTGCGATTTAAATCACATTTTCGTATGGCTCCTAGTGCAGGACAATTGCCCAGGGGAGGGTTTCACTTCTGGGCAATTGCTGTGCAAACCTTACCTATGAACTTCTGAAAGATTCTCCAACACATGTTTGGGGTACCCCCAACACCTCAATACGACACTGGGGAGCTCGGAAGTTACGACCCTACAGTTCCAGCACAGCAATTACGTTCCAACAAGATTATGGAAAATTAATTTCACGTTGCACTTTTCCATGTTTTAAAATTTGTTTAAAAGCACCAGCAATAGTGTGATTTTAAGCAATTAGCACAATTAAGGGATTTAGAGATTGCAACATATCCACCATTGGTGAGAAAGTTCTTTGAGTCCACAGCACGATGAACACTGATTTTTCTTTTCTCTTCTTAACATCATTAATGGAGGAAGCGGTTACCTCAGATATTATACAAAGTTTTGGTTTGGTTTGCTGGTTATTGATATATTTTTCTAAACAAGATTCAAAGTTTGCATTATATTTCAACAGTAGCTTTAAGGTCATTCATACTTGCGCCTGCTGATAATGAACAGGATTAGTCTCAATGACAATAACCATAAACACATACGTAAAGGACATTCTGCAGATTACTACTTGTAATATTTAACACTGCTCTGGTAGTTTGGTTTTAGATCCAATAATGGATTGAAACGACAGCCATAGGGCTGGCTTTAGCAAGCACAATCCAAAAATTACACTTCAAAACACTGTAGGAAATACTTGCACTGATTCAGCTCCTCAAAATTAAATTTTACTGAATACTTGCAGTTGTCCATTTAACGTACTGTAGATGTCAGTCTCGAAAAATCCCTCCAAAAATGGGGGCTGACTTATACATTGAGTATATTGTAAAAATTATAAGTGAAAAATTGAGGTTGACTATGGATCAGAGTATAGCATGGTGTGGCTGAAAATAGGGGTCAACTCGTACTCCAAGTATATTCAAAAACATGATTGTAGGGGGCGAAAAAATGGGGTTCTTTGAAACACCTGGTTGGCTTATATGCCATGATTTATAGTAGCCATTTGGCAAGGATAAAGTTCCTTCCCTTTTGTCCCTGAAGCTTTAGGCTCCTGCTAGGATATGGGCTGACAAACATGATTGGACCTCCTGAATGTTGCCTATTCTTCATCCTTGGGCCTAGACAGTGAATACTAGCAGACCATTTGGCTGTGTGGGGCACAGGCCATCAGAAACAAATAGAAAGAGGAAACAATGATTAACTAGATTTACAGAAACTGAAGGTCGGTATGGAACATGAGTCAGATGAATTGCACTGTTTGTAATTAGAAAATAGTCACTTGTGTGATAAAGTTCTCGAGAGAGAGAGAGAGAAAAGAAGCAAAAATAAAATTATATTTGCAAACAATTGTTGAATAGATTGTTGGACTCTTAGGGGCTGTGAATGAAAACCTTGACCAAGTTATAATGAGTGTTTATTTCAAAGTGCTGCACTTTGTCGCAACCTGTTCAAAAAGAGAGCATTACCCTTGTTATTTGCACACTAAGGGAATCAAGTGATAATGCAGGAAGGTGGGACTTAAAATAGAAGATCAGCCTTAAGCCGAAAGACCTACTTCTGCTCCAAGTTCTTATGTTCTGAACCTACCTTCACTGTGTCACCCCACATGCAAACTTCCAATAAAAGTCAATGAAGAGTGATTAGGTGTGGGGGCCCAGGGCAAATTTTTCCTTTCTCTACCAGGAACTGTAAGTAAATATTGCTTGCTCTTTTAATTGAGAACAGCTAACTCACCTGAGGCTACAGCCAGAATCTTTCATTATCAGCCAGTGCGTTTATCTAGTGAACCAATAGGGAAAGATAACAGCTTCTTTTTAAAAGTGGCAAGGCCTCACTACATGCAAAGCCAGCATCAATGCTAAGTGATGGACTCATACAGCTTGCGCTCAGAGTATACAATGTCATCTCTCACTCAGCTCTCGGTAGATGTACAGAACAAACCATTAATCAATCCTTTGTTCCCAGCTCGCTTTTATCTTCCAGCAACGTTATAAATTGCAAATACAGATCAGAGTCCACCAGATTGCGTAGCTTCATTTTGAACTGTATTTCCTTGAGAATTGACCTGCTGCACAGCTATAGCACTGTGCAGGCAGCTGGGATCTAAAGTGCTTCAAGCTCCAAGCTGAGAGAGAAAACATGATCCAAACAAGCTTCACAGTAGGTGAGCACATACACAATACAATAATAAAAAAAACAACTCCTTTGACACCCTATAGGATAAGTTACAGACTGCCAAGTCAGTACTGGCAAGAGGGTGTAGAAATTCAGGTAGGACAACAGGAGTCTTTTTCTGTTCCCTCCGTTACTATTCTAAACTGAGGTTCCACTGATGTTCAAAGACCTCCAGTGCACTTTCCAAATAGCTGCCTTCCAAGACATAAGCTATTGGATTTTGAATGGGCATCACAGCCAAGTTGGGCCCTCTGTGATGTGAGCACTTTCCAGCAGATGAGTTTGGATAATGACCTAGGGCGGAATCATCCCAGAAGTGCGTCGGCAGGTGGGTAAAACGACATTTTACCAACCAGCCACAATGGCGGCCTCTCATACTGTATCATTGCTAACCTGCCGCATTCATTATTTATTCTCAGGAAGTGTGCCGTTTCGATGGCGGGTGGGGTCTCATTTGCCCGCAACACCATCACCACGCCGCTTCATCAAGCCAGGCGCCACATTTAAAGTGCAGTCCCGCGCACACCTCTGTACTTCCAGTCCAGGACTGCTGCACGGAAGACATGGCCCCGAAAGGCAAAAAGACTGCTCGCCGTGATGTTCTCTATCCCCATTCTGGCCACAGGATGGGCAGCTGCATCACCAATCCAGCGTGGGATGTAGCGACAGTGGTGGTCAGCGTCAATGCCCTGCAAAATAGGACAGCTACCCAGTGACACTACAGGATGAATGGCTTCATCCGTTCTGCCAGGATAAGTCACTCTTCTCATCACTCTCAACTCACAAACACATCACACATCCAGAGGGATCTCGCACCTCAACGGACAACACCACTAACTCTCACTCACACCCTCACATCGCCATCAGGCTCATATCCTCTCGAGTTCGTGCCCTCATCCTGTCCATGGCTCTGTCCACCACACAAACATTCCATGCAGTACCATGTGTCCTGCTCACACTCTTTCCATCTGTTTCCACGCAGGAGAAGCCTACTCACATCAGCAAGGAGAGGTCCCACACCGTGGAGTAGCCCACATTCGGCCCCTCACTCACTTTGAGGAGTGTGCCAACGCTCTGACTGGTGAGGACATGGACTGTGGTGATGGTGAAGTCAGCTGTGAACACCCTCGTAAGGATCCTGCACCACATCACCCCTCTCTCAATGCAACTGACAGTGCTCTCTCTCCTGCTTTTGACTCTGCTGACATGCACTAATTATCTCTACTTTGGTTCATGGGAAGTTTTGCCAAGCGATTGACAACCTCAGCCAGCCAGTCCCTCATTTTCAGCCAAGACAACTCCTCCACTGAAGAGCTGGAAATAAGTACCCTGGAAAACCCGTCACAGCGCTTACTCATATCCTACACCAGTGTAGAGACACACACACCTCGGTGGGACATAGATCTAGAGCAGGCTCAGGTTCATAATTTGGTGATCACCGTACGGACACATGTCCACGGTCAGAGGAGGCAGGTTCAGCTGAGCTCCCCGGCATTTGGAGGACTGCCGGGGAAGAGGCATCCGAGTCAGATGGTGAGCCTCTGTATTCAGCCTTCCAACTCATCCTGGAGAGTCAGCAGAAGGCATGGGAACATCACGCAGAGCTGCCTGAAGTTCTCACCAGAGTGGCAAGTGAGTTGGAGTAGTGCGTCCATCTGCTCTCTGATGAAGTGGTGCCCCATTCGCGTGTGTATGGAGGTCTCCATGGGGAGGATGGCACACCATGGAGACCCTGGTCCAGCAGAACGCCGAGAGCATGCAGACCTGCACTCCATTGCAGGAGCCATGCGTGAGTTCCTGTAGTGGCAACACAAGATGGAAATGGGGCACCTTGATGTCTCTCCAGGTGCTCCTTCCCCTCAAGAAGTTAGGCCGGGCCCCCTGGGCACCTGAAGGGAGGAGCAGCAGCAACTGGACACCCCTGGGTCATCCACTTGGGAATTTCAGCGGCTGTCCGTTTCCTCCAAGTCCCCTTTGCCTGTGAGCCCCTCAACCTTGACCTCTGTTTCCTCAGAGGGAGTAGCTGGCCAAATAGTGACTCTGGAGGGAGAAGTGTTTGCATGGCAGGGCCTTTCGGAGGCTTGTGCTAGCACTCTCCCACGCACGTGGAACTTTCACATATCATAATTACCTCAATGTCCTGAGTATTTTCAATGCTGCCTGCTGGGGTTCGCTTTCAGTGGTCCATCTGAGTTGACCTGCATCTCTGCCTACCCAATGATCACACTCCCATGCAGCACTTGATCTTACCTTTCACTTTCAATTTAGACAGCATGGTCTTGATTCTGTTTCTCATGCGCTCCCCCAGTCACCAATTTCCTTTCCCCATCACTGTTGACCCCTCCAGCATCACCTTCCACTTCCTCTCCATGACCTACCAGCCACAGCCCTTTTCCTTTGGGGATGTCCAGGTGAACAAGCACGTCCCCTTCCTTCCCGAAGTTCCCACTCCCATCCAGATTCAACACCCCGACTACATCCTTCCCACCCTTAGGATCTGTGTCTGCCTCCCAGTCCTCACCAACCACCCTCGCCATCCCTTCTACCACTACCATCAAACCCTCACCCTCCCACCCTACTGTCTCACTCTGTCCCCATTCATTCTCTCCATTTCCTCGTTCCATGCCCACCCTCAGTACGCTCCCCAAGGGGCAGTCATGGACTCATCAGAGCCCTCCCTTGCACGTTCACCTGGACACCTCACCCTTTCGGACCCCTTCCCCCACTTTGCAACCCCTCCCACACCCTTGGCCTCCCCACCACCGGACTCCACTCCTACTTACTTAGACCTTCCCCTTTCCTGACTCTTTCAGGCATCCTTGCTTCTTCCGCCACCCTTAGTCCTTCCCCCTTCCCGATTCCTTTATCCACCCTTACTTCTTCCTCCAGCCTTACTCCCTCCCCTCTCTTTACTCCTTCTTACCCTTGGACTCACTCCCCTCTCCACACTCCTCCCTCAGACTCCCTCCCCTCTTCGCACTCGTTCCTCCCCCTGGACTCCCTCCCCTCTGAACTCCTTCCCTTACACCTCCGCACCCCCCATTACATCTACCTCCACAGTTGCCGTCTTCTCCCATTACTTCTTCTTCCCCGTACTCCCTCCCAACCTCACCCTATCCTGTCGCCTTCATTGCACCTCCCCTCCTCCCAACCTTGCCACATCCTGACACCTTCATTTCCCCACCCTAACTCACCCCATCTTGACACCTCTTCCTCTCCCAGTCGATCGTAGACCTTCCTCTCCCACGCTCGCAGTACATCTTCCTCTCCGAAACACAGCTGGACCTTCCTCTCCAGCCCCTCGACCATCATCTGTTGTGAACACACCCTTAGTGGTGACTTTCCAACTTTCGTGGGCTGCTTCACAGCAGAGCCATGTCTATGAGAATCCACCCAGCATGCCGTGGATGCTCCTTCAGTGTGCTTTTGCTGTCGGTCTCCAGCATCTTCTACTCCTTGGATGTCCGCGATGTGAGCAAGGCCCTGGCGGTAAGTCCCGACTTTTCCATGACACACTCGTCAAGGTGTGTTCTGCACTGGCGTGCAATCAAGCTGACTTGGACGGACAATCTAGCGGAGGACAGGAACAATTCCAGCTGGTTGGCCTTGTAATGATATACAGGTGTATTACAATGAGGTTCTCAACGCCTGACGGCGGGGATCGTGGCCTGCCATCAGTGGGCTGAGTTGACGATCGCAAACTGGTTTCACAAGGTTGCAAAGCCGATTTCTGGCCTTCTCACCATATTATCCACCAACGCCACCGAGCGCGCCCGAAGCCAGTGGGCACAGAAAATTCCGCCCCTACAGTGGGAATCACAGGCAAATGTTTCTTTTGCTTGAAGAGTTTTTGTGACCTAGTGCCTCAATTTCAGCAGAGGGCAGGGATCAACTCTGCTCTCTACATCAAGACAATGTACCAGAATTTTGCTCCAAAGGTGTTCTGGCTGAAAAATCATTTCCATACTGTACAGAATATTTTGGTTATTCTGTACCATTCAGGTTCCAGTGAACAGACTAAGCACATTTTAGCACTAGCCTGCCTACAAAACATATGCTTGTTTGAGTTGACCTTTATGAAAGGAATAAAAATAATCACATTCTATTATACCTTCAGCCTCCAGTCACTGATATCCTCCTTAATACGCCCTAACCAGGCCTCATTAAACCAGGAAGGATCACTGAAAAAAAAGCAGAGAATAACTGAAAACAATTACAAGAAACAATACAGAAAACTATGTGAATCATTCAACAAAATCCCAAGCAACAGATGACATAAAACTGCAAAATGGAGAACAAAGTTGTGTTTCAGATACTAGTAAAGGCTCAACTCTGTATATTCCACACGTGGGAACAATAGCATAGTGGTAACGTTACTCAGTTAGCAATCTAGAGGCCTGGACCAGTGCTTCAGAGCCATGAATTCAAATCCTTCTACAGTGTCTGGGCAACTTAAAATTCAATTAAGGAAAAAAAACCTGGAATAAAAGCCTATGGTGATGGTGATCTTGAAACTACCAATTGTTATTAAAAAACCTATCTGGTTCACCAATGTCCTTCAAGGAAGGAAAACCCTTACACAGTCTGGCCTACATGTAACTCCAGACCCCCAGCAACGTGGTTGACTCTTAACTGCCCTCTGAGTCGTAGTCAAGATGACAGCTCATCCCAACCTCCTCAAAGGCAATGAAAAAATAAAAGAAAACTTTTAAACAGTGCATTGAAAAACATTGATCCACTTATTGCAATGCAAAGGAATACCAATCTTCTTCTTTCAGTACAAGGTTGTCATTTCCACATAGAAAACAGATTTAAAATCTCTTTGTGCTGGCACCTCTCAAGGACAATTAGGGATGGGCAATAAAAGTGCTGGTCCAGCCAGTAATGCCCATGCCCCACGAAGGCATAAATTGGCCTTTCCCACTGGCAGCAGTCTGCCCTCCAGAGACAGGATAGAAACAATTTCATGAGGTGGTACTACATCTCGGAAGTCATGACGTGGATTCCATTTCTATTATAGTACTGCCTCCAGAAACAAATTAATATAGTAAAAACCTTATGTGCACATTTCCTGTCAACATTTGCCATTATAAGATCCTGTGAGCACATTTAATAGTGACTATGTAATTACACTTGCCTGACAGTGAAAGTACTGTAGTGCAACAAGTTTACATAGGATACTTGCATTAAAAATGTAGAATTAGGAATTTATAATGAAAGTATAATGAAGTATAAGGGTACAATTACAGCAGTGCACCCTATTACAATTATTTATTTCTTATTTTTTATTCGTTCAGGGGACGTGGGCTTTCCTGGCTGGACCAGCATTTATTGCCCATCATTAGTTGCCCTTGAAGTGGTGATGATAAGCTGCCTTCTTGAACCGCTGCAGTCGATGTGGTGTAGTCACACCCACAGTGTTTTAAGGGAGGGAGTTCCTGGGTCAAAATCCTGGAACTCCTTTCTTAACAGCACTGTGGGTGTACCTACACCACACGGGCTGCAGCGGTACAAGAAGGCAGCTCACCACCACCCTTCTCAAGGGCAATTAGGGATGCCAGCCCAGCCAGTGAAGCCCACATCCCATGTATAAAAAAAATCACCCACTAACCCTACATTACCTGAACACCACATAAACTTTATTGCATACGTGCAAGGGTATGAGAGATTTAACGGTTTCAGAATAAATAAAATATGTAACCCCTTTGCTCAGGTGCTGCTAATAAAACCATTTTTAGCATTATCCAAACCTAACTTACAACCATGTAACCCATTTAGTATTAATCTATTTTTGAAAATTCTTTCATGGCAGTTTCTGGCTAGACCAGCATTTATTGCACATTCCTAATTGCCCCTAAGTTGGTGGTGGTGAGCTGCCTTCTTGAACCGCTGCAGTCCCTGTGGTGTAGGTACACCCATAGCACTGTTAGGAAGGGAGTTCCAGGATTTTGACTAAGCTACATTGAAGGAATGACAATATATTTCCAAGTCTGGATAGTACGTGGCTTGGAGGGCAACTTCCAGGTAGTGATGTTCTCATGCAGCTGTTGTTTTGTCTTTCTAGTGGCAGAGGTTGCAGGTTTGGAAAGTGCTGTTGAAGGAGCCTTGGTGAGTTGCTGCAGTGCATCTTGTAGATGGTACACACTGCTGCCACTGTGCGTCGGTGGTAGAGGAAGTGAATGTTTGTGGATGTGGTGCCAATCAAGTGGGCTGCTTTGTCCTGGATGGTGTCAAGCTTCTTGAGTGTTATTGAAGTTGCACTCATCCAGGCAAGTGGAGAGTATTCCATTACACTCCTGACTTGTGCCTTGTAGATGGTGTACAGGTTTCGAGGAGTCAGGAGGTGATTTACTCCCTGTAGAATTCCCAGACTCTGATCTGCTCTTGTGGTCACAGTATTTATATCGCTGGTCCTGTTCAGTTTCTGGTCAATGGTAACCCCAGAATGTTGATAGTCGAGGATTCAAGAACATTTCACATCAGCAACTCTCACTTCCAAATGTTGACTTTGAAATACAACCAAATCATCTTTTACAACTTACATATGATTAAGGACCTGAGCAATTGCAACTCCACTGGTCAGCTGTTGTTTGGTAGTACAGGGCGATGGCACATGAAACGTCTGGAGCTAAGAGGTGAGAGATGCAAATGTTATAGCAAATAAAAGACAACAGTCGGAAGTACTGAAAGGCTAAATTTTTGAATTACAGATTCTCTTAACACTGCAGATTCTGGTAGAGGGCCTTGGGTTCAAACTGTACTCCAGCACTTGAGTATAAATTGGAAGCTGACATTCAAGTGCAGCAATGACGGTTGCAAATGCCGTCCTTTCAACAGGGCGTTATTTAAAGGTTCTATTTACCTGTTTTCTGGTTTGGTCAGGATGTCAACAATTGTGCAATGCTCATTGAATTTGAGCATTCTCCCAGTGCAATTTAAAAAATAGCAGTGGCCTCATCAACAGACTTCCGCTGCAGACTATGTAGTGAAGAAAATGGAAGACGGGATTCAAATTAAAAGTTGCCAGCACAAATATTGAGTATCCACAGACCAAAGTTAAGGAAATGAACAACAGAAGATAGAACTTTACCGAACAGTCATTTTAAATGTTCAGTGTGGATATAACTGTGTTCATTTATGACTGTCATTTGGTGATTTTTTTTTGTAAAAAAGACAATAGTTCAGTGTTAACCCCAAATTTGATGGTTTAATCATTCAAGAGCTATTGGTTGAAGGGGGATGCTGGAAAACAAGTCATTCAGCTCAACAGGTCCACGCCTGTGTTGATGCTCCTCCCATCTTACTTTATCTCACCCTAAAACACCCATCTATTCCTTTCTCCCTCATGTGCTTATCTAACTTCCCCTTACTTGCATCCATGCTGTTTGCCTCAACTACTCAACATGGTCACATTAAACTCATACTAGTTTAAAATTCTTTATCAGCGTTTTCCATGTAGGAACAACATTCTGCAGTGCAGTTTCCCACGAACAGTGATAAGACAAACAATAATTTGTTTTTCCTTTGGCCGTCGCTGATTGAGGAAGGAACGCTGGCTAAAAAGTTGGCAGAACTCGCTCCGTTTACTCACATAGTATAATGACATCTTTGGTGTACAATTAAATCAGAACAGGCAAAGCCTTGGTTTAACATTTCAGCTGAAGGTTTGCAATTGTGATGCAGCACTGTAGCAGTAGCACCCTGAAATGTCAGCCCAGATTATGCTCAAGAACGCCTGCAACTCCTGAGTAGCTTTAGTCACGTCACTGGTCTCCAGTTTCCCATCTGAGGCCTCATCATCTGGAATGTTCAACTCCAGAATTTATTTAAACTTAAAAACTATTCATAAATTGTAAATTCTTTGGGGAAAATTTAATCTGCATTGTTGAAATGCTTTCAAAGTCTCACACTTGGATCATGAAATATTTAAATTGTTCTCTTTAAACATAATCAAATGCCTGATACATCAAGCAAACTACTTGTGAAACAATCAGAGAACATCACAGCCAGGAAGATGCAAGTTTGACACATCAAAACCTGTACTAATCCCTCTATCCTGCATGCTAACCATACTTTTTATTAATCTACTTTTTCAAGCAAATACTTTATATTCATTAAAGAAACAAATTCATTATGAAACAACTTTTTTTTGAAAAAATATATTCAGAACTACTGAGCAAACTGAACATGTCGCAGATGTTAATTATCAAACAAAAAAGTGCAGATCTGTGGAATAGAGGCAATGTTACTGTCCTAGGTATAATTAGTTTATGTCAGAACTGGAATATATTACAGGTGGAAGCCCAGGAAAAGGATGAGAGCAATGGGAAAAAAAGATAGGGGTGGACTGAGGGGAGTGAAGGGAAGGAGAAGACGACAGAGTGGAGTTGAGACCACAACCAAATCAACCACGATCTTAGTGAATGACCTATTCCTGCTCCTATGTTCCTAAGACCACATGAACAAAAGAGCAAAAAAGTAATAAACTGTAAAGTAATTAATAGAGAAAGGAAGACATATTTGGTAGCAGGGTCATGTTAGAGGCGGGAGAGTTGACAGAAGAACTTGCCAACTCACCAGCAACACAATGCGGGAGGCTGGTAAGTGAGGGCTGATGGACTCCATCATGATCCTGAGTGTGGAAGAACAGACTCAGTCGAGGGTCTTGATAGATGGAGAGTCCTCAACTAAGGGAAAACTAGGATATTTCCAAAGCTCTACAGGAAACCGAGTGGGGAGAAGTATAATCCAGGTAGGTGTAAGAGTTGGTGGGCCTGTAACAGAGACAGCATGCCCCCAGAGGTAAAGGAGCCCATTAAGGATTAAAGCAAAATACAGCTGATGCTGCAGATCTGAAATAAAACTGGAAAAACTCAGCGGGTCTGGCAGCCTATATGGAGACAGAGCAAATGAGCCCATGAAGCTTTCTAGCTAACTTGCTTTAACCATCCACAGAGAAAAAAAAATCAAGGTTGATGCTCAGTGCAGCACCGAGGGAGCGCTACACTGTCAAGAGAGGTGTCTTCTTCTAGATGACACGTTAAACTGAGGCCCACCAGGTGGATCCCACTGTAAAAGATTCCACGGCACCACTATGAAAGTTATCCCCGGAGTCCTGGCCAATATTTATCCGTCGGTCAACATCACTTTAAAAAAAAAGTCCAGGATTATCTGGATCATGATCACATTGCTGTTTGCCAGAGCTCGCTGTGCAAAAAATAAACTCTGTAACAGTGACCACACACTTCAAAGAAGTGCTTCATTTGGCTGTAAAGCGCTGTGGGGGAATAGCCAGAGGCTTGAGAGGCGCTAGATAAATGCAAGTCTTTGTTTTTCTTCATTCTGGCCTTGTGGATGTGTCTTCCATTCCCTCTCTCATCATCCCTCCTTTGCTAGGCTTTATGCCATGCAGCCAGCTCTTGGGTTTTCACTCAAATTTCTTTGCAGCTTATATACCCTTCAACCTGCTCCATCTGTGATACCTTCCAGTTCTGTACCTGAAAAACGTTAACTTACTTCCCCTAAACGCCTCTCTTTATTTTCTGGGGGTGGGGGGAGGGGGGGGGGGGGAAGAGGGGGCTCCCACTTGAAGCATTAGTTGGAGCTTAGGAGTTGCTCCAGTGAGTTGCCTCTTTAAAAAGAGTAAAAACTGGGCAGCTTGAGGGGGGGGGGAGGGGGGAGGGGGGAGGGCAAAGGAACCGGTTATAAATCTCACCCAGAGTAAGAGGCTGTCGCAGAGCTCGGCTTTGTCCAAACTCATTCTTTTCTCTTGTGGTGAGCAGCACTTCAACGACGACGCCACCACCTTCTGTTCCGTCTGAGCTCTCTCTTCTCCTATCCCTCACGCTTGGCTTCGTTTTGCCTTCGCGCAATCAATCCGTCCCCATCGGCTTCCGTACCAACCGCCAACCTACCCAAAACCACCCCCCCCATCCCCCACACCCCCACCCCCACGCCAACGCCAACGCGCCTACGTCCACCCACCAGCAAGCGCGCTAATGCGCCTGCGTCAACTCACCAACACCCAACCTCCCCATTAATGCGTCTGCGTCAGTCAGCCAGCCAGAAACCCCCCCCCCCCCCCCCCCCCCCCCCCCCACCTAATGCGCCTGCGTGAACCGGCCAGGAGGAAGAGGGGGGCAACCGCCCCCCCCCTCCCCAACCAATACGCTTGCGTTAACTCACCAGCCGCACCCCAATGCGCTTGCGCCAACTCGCCAGCAACACCCCCCCCCCCCCCCCCCTTCCTAATGCGCCTGCGTAGGCCCTCCGCATTTAGTCGTCCGCTCCGCTCGCCTGTTCTGAATATCTGCTTGTGAGGTGAAGTAGCAGCGGCCTTGACGGTTCTCGACCTGGAGTAACTTGTAATAATTTAATAAAAAATAAAAACCTCACCTCATGTTTGAGGGGGATGAAGAGGGGGAGGAGGGGGGAGGGATGCTGAGCTGGAACTAGTTTAACCTAGAGCTGTACAGGTAAGATGCTTCCAGAAACCTCTCTCCTGATTATTATTCCCTCCCAAAAAACACTGCTGATAGTTTTATTTCAAGCCATTTAGAGCGAGAAAAGTATTATTGCTTGACAGATGTGCCTCTATGCTGCTTTAAAACAAATGGCCTTTTTTTTTAAATTGCAGGGTCTGCTTTTCCATTTTGCACTTAAAAAAAGCAATTTTCTATATTTCTTTTGTCCAAAGTGCACTATTGCGATCTGAGGAAGGGTAACATGACTGTTCTGTTGCCCCTTTGTGCTTCCTCTCTTCCACCCCCCCCCTCGCCCCCCCCCATCAACTTTCTAAATATTTCAGTCAGAAATCACTTGCCAGCTCGCCCCCAATTTTTACAATGCAAATTGAAATCCTAATTTCCTTGCATCCCTGAGATTGGTGAATGTGTGCTTACATTATTATACGTCATATCTTTGTCCAATTCCAAATGTTTTGCTTTATCTCTCTGCATAAAACAACCGTGATAGTAAGACCAGGGGTTAATAGTAGGCAAATGCAAGCAGAGGGCTGATGTCGTCTTCACGCAGTGATTCAGGTAGGGTAGTGGTGGTGATAACTTTATAATCATTTTAAGAAATGGCTGCATGCCATGATGGGTGATTTGAGGGCCTTCCTGAACGGTCTTCCTTTGCCATGTGTATCTTGTGATCTTTTCCCCCATAATAATGTTTTCTTTGTTTTGTAAAGTGACTTATTGACAAGGGAATTTTTTTGTAAAATCTGAAATGCTCCTGTGGTTTTTATTTTGAATCTCTACTCCCATCCATCGATGATTTTAGCTGCAATCTTTTATCTGGAAGCAAGCGTTGTAACTTGTCAGAAAATTGATACAAAAAATCGTGAGTGGCTTAATCATAGAATAACAAGAGGACAAAAGGAGGTAATTCGGTCCGTTGTTTTATTTTAATTAAATAGTCGGACAGTAACCCCAAATCTTACCATGAGAAATGTTGTTTATTTCCATTTTTGTCTCCACCTCTCCTCCTAAAGTTGCAAATTTCTGAGATACAGTTCTTCCACAGGATGCCATCTACCTCCTAGTGCCTAAGTCAAGCTGTCCTCTTATATGGTGAGCCTTGACAGTGGAAACAAAGAAAAACTTAAATTTCTGTAGTACCTTTTACAACTTCTGAGTGTCCCAAAGTGCTTCACAGCCAATAACGTACCTTTTGAAGTGTAGTCACTGTTGTAATATAGGAAACGCAGCAGCTTCTCACACTGCAAGTTCCTGCAAACCGTGTTATGATAATCTGTGTTTTCTTCAAGATATTGCCGGGCATCTTTTACATCCCTGAGAGGGCAGATGAGGCTTCAGTTTAGTGCTTCATCGGAAAGCTGACACTTCTGACAGTGCAGCACTCCCTCTGTACTGGATTGAAGTGTCAGTCTGTGCTCAGGTCTTTGGAGTGAGCCTTGAAGGCACAACCTTCTGACTCGGGGGGGCAAGAGTGCCACCCGTTGAGCTGGCTGTGTGTGTCGGCCGGTTATTTGATTGGAGGGAGAATCTGAATTGAGTCTGATTCTACCCTTGTACAGCATACACTAACTAGTGATTAACTGTGAGGACCATTGCTTATTCACCACCCTCACCTCCAATGTGAGAGCTCCCATTGGTGTCCCGGTTTTAGTCCTTGGTGCTCCTGATTTAGCACAGATCAAGAATCTAGCTGGGCCTTGGTCGTTTCTAAGTCGAAGATGTAGTGATATTTCTCTCCTTTGTCAGTTATTCCACATGTTAGAAAAATGGTATTAAAGTAAATCTTTGAACTGCAATCCCCGTGATGATGGTTTGTGGGGACTTCCAGAATTTTGACTTAATATTGATGAAGGAACCACGAACCTTGGGAGGAGACAGTGTTGCAGTGGTACTGTCACTGGGCTAGTAATCCAGAGGCCCAGACTGATGCTCTGGGTTCAAATTCCACCTTGGCAGTTGGAATTGAAAGCTAGCCTCAGTGATGTTGACCATGAAAACTAACATCGATTGTTGTAAAAACTCATCTGGTTCACTAATCCTTAACAAGCCTGGCCTCCATGTGACTTTGGACCCACAGCAATGTGGTTGACTCTTAACTGCCCTGTCACTCAGATCAAGGGCAATTAGGAATGGACAACAAATGCTGGCCTTGTCAGTGATGCCTGCATGCCATGTAAGCATAATGGGGAAAAAAATACATTGTGCATCATCATTCCATGGACTTGGATAAGAATTTGGATGTTTCAGTGATCCTGCTGCTCATATCCTTCTCGGTAGCAGAGATAATGTGTCTGAGAGTTGCATGAGTTTCCTTATAGAAATTGTTGTACAGTATTGGCTGACTTCTCAGAAATAGCCAAGAAATGGTGTCAGATGTAGGGATAATTGATTTCAAATGGTGAAAATTGAAGGAGTTTTATCCAACTCAGAATTATGGCCCTTATTCACAGCCAACACTTTTTAAATGGTCTTCCTTCTTAATGCTTGAGTGTAAGAAATTCCTCTCTTGATGTGAAAAACCATTAAGAAATGTAATCTATCACTTATGATGTGGTAGTGTATTGTAAATTGTGAGACCATGCTGTAACTAATACTAATACTGATGCTGAAGCAGACACCAACTCTCTCTGGGATCCTTTTCCTCTCTTGCTGACTCATGGAAGGTACGGGCACTAATCATGCTTTGACACCTCGCTAAAGTTGCCGTGTGAGCCTAGACAGTGAGTGTTAGACTATTCGACTGCATTGGCATCACAGCTGAGCACAATTTTGTCCCAACTTGGAACCCACATGTGTACTTTTCAACAGGGGTTGTTGCACATTGATCAGGAGCAGGAACTCTGATCGGCTCTTCCCCCAACCCCACCCAAATAACTGACGGGCACTGTGATAATGTTGCTGACCCAAACGAGATGAAGCAACTTGGTAAAGGTAGGAAGGAAACCTATAACCTAGTCTGTAAGCTACAGCATTATAAAGGGAACACCTGGTAATTTTAACAAATATTCAAAACTAAATATAGGGCATGGTAGAACAGAATCCTTTTCTTTGAGGCCCTGTGTGTTGCTTGTTATTATTTTCAATGCAGACTTACCACAACATTGAACAAATCGTCATTCACATGCATTAGTCTAATGCTGGTCACAAAACTAGAAACTGATGATGTCCTAAAGCTAACCCTTCGCAAACATTCTTGATGGAATAAAATGATTGTCCTTTTTATGTACAGGGTTCTTGCAAACCTCGGCGCATGTTAACCTGCTACGGTTTTGAAATTTTAGTACAGTTAGTCAGAAGTCTGACGTGGATTCTGACTTGCGATGAATAACTTCCGCTGGGCGACCCAGAAGTAATATAACAAAAACGGTACACGTGCGTATGCTTTGCTGACCCCCATGACAAATATCACATGTTGCCCCAGTCCCAAGCCTTAAAAGTAAACCCAATTACTTAATGCTTCTGACCTGGAGCCCTGAATTCACAACCGCTCCCCAATAAGCTGCCTTGTCAAATGATTATTCAACTCTGTGACATCCAAACTCTGTGACGTGTTTACTTCAATAATAATTTGACTTGTGGTCTTTAAGTGAGAGATCTGCACCGTAGTAGTTGAGTAATACACTGCATCATAACTTTTATCTATTTGTCATGGCTTCTCCTCTACATGTCGCCTCTTGGCGACATCATCTGACAGCACAGCATCAGTTTCCACATTTATGATAACACCCAACTCAACCTCACAACCATCTCTCCTGACACCCCCACTATCTCTAAATTGTTCCTTGTATTGGATGAGCAAAGATTTCCTCCAGCTCAATTTTGGGAAGACCGAAGCCACATGCTTCGGTCATGCTTCAAACTCCAACCCTCTCTCAGGTAACTGTCTGAGGCTGAACCAGACTCTTCGCAACCTTGGTGCTATATTTGATCCTGAGATGATCCTTCTGACCATGTGTCCACTCCATCATAGCATTTGCCGCTTTCCACCTCCATAACATTGCCTGACTGCTGCTGAACACTCATCCATATCCTTGTTACCACTAGGCATGACCACGAGGCATAACTGTTCCACTGCTCTGGCTGGCTTCCCATGTTCTACCATCCATAAACTTGAGCTCATCCAAAACTCTGCAGCCGATATCCTAACCCTCACCAAGTCCCCTTCACCCATCACCCCAGAGCTCACTGACCGACATTAACTTCCGGTTAAGTGTCGCGTTAATCTTGAAATTCTCATTCTTTTTCAAATATTTCCATTGCCATGCCCCTCCATATCTTTGTAACCTCTTACAACTTTCTCAGATCTCCGCTCTCCACCAGCCCTGACCACTTGAGCATCTCTGATTTTTAATTACTCCAGCATTGGCAGCCATACCTTCAGCTGCCAAGCCCTTGAGCTCTGAATTCCATCCCCAAAGCTCTCCGCTCTCGCTCTCTTTTTCTCTTCTCTCCTTTAAGAAGCTCCTTTAAAAACCTACCTCTGACCAAGATTTTGATCATTGACCTCAAGATCTCCTTATGTGGCTTGGTGGCAAATTTTGGTTGATAATGCTCCTGTGAAGCATCTGGAAAGTTTTACTGTTAAAAGCACTCTACATATCCAAGTTCTTGATGTAGTTGTTGTTTTGGAGAAAAAATTGCATTCATATGATACCCTCCACAACACCCCAAAAAGCTTTACCAGCGTTGGACCTTTGAAGTGTAGTCACTGTTAGACTGTTTAGAGGACAACATTTGCTCCAGTACATCATTCGAAGGCATTGACCTGAGCAAGATTTCCCTCTCTTGCAGACCTATATAGATAGGACTCATAGATGTTTACAGCACAGAAGGAGGCTATTCAGCCCATCGTGTCCATGCCAGTCGACAAAGATCTGACTACACTAATCCCATTTTCCAGTGCTTGGCCCATATACCTGGAGGCTATGGCAACGCAAGCGAATATCTAAATATTTCTTAAATGTTACAAGAGTTTTTGACTCAATCACCCTTTCAGGAGTGAGTTCCGGACTCCCACCAGCCTCTGGTTGAAAACATTTCTCCTCAACTCACCTCTTAGCCTTCTGCCTCTTACCTTAAATCTATGCCCCCTGGTTATTGACCCCCTCTGCTAATGGAAAAAGTGTCTTTCTATCCACGCTCTCTATGTCCCTCATAATCTTATGCACTTCTATTAGGTCCCCGCTCAACCTTTGCTGCTCCAAGGAAAACAGCCCCAGCCTATCCAATCTTTCCTCATAGCTCAGACCCTCCAGCACAGGCAGCATCCTGGTAAATCTCCTCTGCACCCTCTCCAGTGCAATCACATCCTTCCTATAATGTGGTGACCAGAACTGCATGCAGTACTACAGTTGTAGCCTAATCGGCATTTTATACAGTTCCAGCATAACCTCCCTGCTCTTGCCTTTATTAGCCGAGGCACAGAATACAAGTATCCCATATGCTGCCTTAACCATCTTATCTACCTGTCCTCCTACCTTCAGGGTTCAATGGATATGCACACCAAGGTCCCTCTGATCTTCAGCACTTTCCAGGGCCATACCGTTCATAGTGTAATCCCTTGCCTTGTTAGCCCTCCCCAAGCGCATTAGCTCACACTTTTCTGTGTTGAATTCCATTTGCCACTGCTCTGCCCACCTGACCATTGCTATCCTCCTGCAGTTTACGGCTGTCCTTACTATTTATCACCCTACCAATTTTCGTGTCATCCGTGAACTTCTTGATCATGTCCCTATATTTAAGTCCAAGTCATTTACGTACACCAGAAACAGCAAGGGCCCCAGCACCAATCCCTGAAGAACCCCACTGGAAACAGACTTCTAGTCACAGAAACATCCATCTGGCATCACTCTCTGCTTCCTGCCTTTCAGTCAATTTTGGACCCAATGTACCACTTTGCCTTGGATCCCATGGGCTCTTGCTTTCTTGACCAGTCTGCCATGAGGGACCTTAACAAAAGCCTTGCTAAAGCCCATGCAGACCACATCAAACGCGTTACCCTCTTCGACACTCTTCAAAAAATTTGATCAAATGTGTCAAACACGACCTTCTCTTAACGAATCCATGCTGACTATCCCTGATTAATCCATTTCTCTCCAAGTGCAGATTTGTTCTGTGCCTCAGAATTCTTTCTAGTAACTTCAGTGCCACCGAGGTTAGACTGACTGGCCTATAATTTCCTGGTCTATCCCTTCCTCCCTTTTTTTAATAATGGGATAATGTCTTCCAGTCCTCTGGCACCTAACCTGTGGTCAGAGAAGCTTTGAAAATTATTGCCAGGGCCGCTGATATCTCTTCCCTTGCCTCCCTTAACAGCCTGAGATACATCTCATCCGGGCCTGCGGATTTGTCCACTTTCAAGGCTGCTAAACCCGCTAGTATCTCCTCTCTCTGTTAATTTCCTCTAATATTTCACAGTCCTCCACCCTGATGCCTATACCTATGTTGTCCTTTTCCATTGTGAAGACTGACGTAAAGTATTCATGTATAATGTTTTTGTTGCAATTTAAAATACTTTATTTTAGTGTGGAGACACTTATGTTGTAAGAGGTAATATTTAAGGGCTTTTCTTTGTAGAGACAGGATTATCCCTGAAGAATTATGAATGAACTGTCTTCGAATGGGCATCCTTTTCTTTGTGGTAAGATTTTAAAAATCTCTAACAACTGTAGTCGGTGTTTCAAATAAGTGAAGAGGTAGAAATAATTGGTTACATTTTGGTGCAATGTGTAGACCTGTGATTTTTCTCTGCAAATGTTAAGGAGATCACCTGCAAATGCATAAAGTTCCAAAAGACCATGCTAGCACTCCAAAGGAAATTATGCTGTTGTGAAAGAATGTTTTTACCAGTGAACAAACGGAGAATTCTTGAGATACGGGGTTCACAGTGCACATTTTGCTTACATTAAACCAATAAATGACAACTTATTTTTTGAAAATAAGAAGAGCATGTACCATCAGAATATCTGAGGAGCAAAAGGTACAAGAACTTAGTTGCTGATCCAAATTTTTATACACATTTTTTTTAAAAAGGTGACTTTGTGCCATTTCATATTCAAGGAATTTTACTCAGTGCTCCTCCAATTGACTAAAGAAATCATCCATTTGCCATGCAGGGCAGGAAGATCCCCTATTCAGGTTCTTTGCTGGAATAGACTGAGATGCTGCGATTGTTCCTGGCAATTCGAGTTAGGAAGTGGGAAAGCCAGCTAGGTCTTTCCCGCTCTGTATTGTTATAAGGTGATGCCTGCTAGAGTGTGGCTGTGTGTTTGGAGATTGAGTGAGGCAAGAATCAGGTTGACTGTGATGCCCTCTGCAATCAAATAGCCCGCTGACACTCACTGTGAAATTTCATACATGATAAATGGCTGTTTAAGTGTTCAAAGAAAGATGTTACCTTTGAAATCTCACTCTAGCAATATTCATAGAATGGATGCAGCATAGGAGGAGGCCATTTGGGCCATTATGTCTGTGCTGGCTTCTGGAGAGGAAAGTAGGGAAGAATATCTAGGAGGGGGAAGGGGACTTCCTGGTAATTATGTTCCAGTGCTTTGAAAGCTAGCTAATTGGATTAAATCAGGAAACTGCACAGTCATAGAATCGTACTAATGGAGGAAAAGTGTTAAAAAACTCGAAAGCCACCTCAAATAAATTTATAGAGACTAGAGGTTGGTAGTGAACTACAATCCGCTCGTGGAATTCTAATATCCTAGCACATGAGTTTCAGAGATAGAAATCACTGGTTTTTGCTACTTAAGTTATTCATTCTTTGTACTATATATAACTGGTGTTTTTCTGTAACTAATAAAATCTTTAGGCTTTGTTATAGAGGTACTACATTTTATGCAACCTTCCAATTTCTTCTGTCGCATTGTTGCTGAGCAATGCGCATAATAAATCTGGGTAAGCGGTTGGTACAAGGAAGAAGATACAGGGCCTGAAGTTTGGGAGCAGTAGAAATTGAAAGCTTGTGGGAGGCGATGCAAAATGGTACATGTTGTGATTTTAAACTTTGTCCCCTCAATTTTCTCCCTGCCTTTCCTGTAGGTGATGACTTATGCTGGGGTATGGCTCCACAAGTGCCTGTTGCTCTTCAGTGCTTCACCCAAGGTACAGAAAACCAGACAGGACATAATTGGGTTCAACTGTGATGCTTCCCGTGGTCAAGCGGCTTGCTGACTGTCTAGGCTCACAATGAAGAATTTTAATAGCCGTTTGGGTGGAGTATTGGAGAACTACTAGCAACCATAGAACCATACCCAGCAAGAGCTGGGGAAGTTAGGGCCAGGGGCAATATTTATAGAAGAAAATAAAGGTGCCAAGGTTTTTTTGCAGAAAGTCCAGGCGAAGTTCAGTAAGATTTGGGTTTCAGCAGAACAAACAGATGGGAACCAGAATTCTATATATTCAGATGAATTATTGTAAGTTTGCAATTTTTTTTTAAAAAATAGAAAATTTGCCATCAGGAACCATTTTACAAATTGGTGATTGCAAAGAATTAGAAACCTTTTGACGTTCTGGGTCTCCACGCCTCTCACTTGTTCCTAAAATGCCTTTATTTAAGTAGTGATTGCTGGTGACAACAGAAGTGCTAATGGCATCATCAGAACTGCTGCTTTGAAAAGATTTACAGCATGAAGGTGCAAAATTAATATACAGAGTGAGTGCTGAATCTTCCAAACTCTCTACTAATCCTTTGCAGTTGGCCTTGGCAACTGCTTTAAGGCTTCTCCTCTGATATGATCAGTACTTGTACAGAAAGCCAAAAGACATCATCAGAACCACAGTTCAATCAATAGTGAGAATCCTTCAGGGTGCCTTGCAGTAAAGTTCTTTTTTATGGCTCTGCTGCTTCTCCAAAAACTGCAAACATTTTTTTTTGTTTTAGAAATTTGACAATTATATTCAAAAAAAAGTTGTGATTTTGTTTTGCATCTTTGTAGATTGGGATCACCTCAGGAGAACTATGACTGAGCTGTCTTTGAAAGGTCTTCCACTTCTGCATGGTAAGTTGTTCGATATTCAATAGTATTTAAATTACAAAGCTATGTATAATAATTTTAAGAATCTGAGTTTTTTTCAGTTTATGATTTCGAGACTTGGTATGTTGAAGTTAGTGAATAATACTATCAGCTTACTATTCTGGCCTCTTTGTTTTTTTTAAAGTGGTAATAATCCCTGTTCTTACTCGTTCCAGAGGTGGTGCTGTAACCCTTATAAGTAGGGCTGCCAACTGTGATTAGATGTATTGCTGGAGGTTTCATCACATGATATTCCCCCCACGTGTCAGCCCTTATTCAGCCAACACATCCATCCTTGTGACGCACTGCCTTCCTACGTCAATTGGAAAACAAAAAGACTCATTACCCAATTGGATGATGCTTGACTGTCAGCCAAATGGTCTTTTTTCCCGTTTTTAATATTTTTATACCTGGTAAAGAGAAGAGCTCAAAAAAAGTGACAAAAAAAGTTTTTTTTTAATATCCAGATGATTTTTTTTTCTCTCCAGGATTGCACACAGCAGTGTCCTGGAGATTTTTTTTTATTCATTCATGGGATATGGGTATTGCTGGCTAAGCCAGCATTTATTTCCCATCCCTAATAGCCCTAATGGTGAGTTGCATTCCATTGGTGTAGGTACACCCATAGTGCTGTTGTTTTTGGGGGGGTGGGCGGGGTGAGAGAGAGAAGAGTTCAGGATAGACTGATAGGGCAGTAATTGGCCAAGTTGGATTTGTGCTGCTTTTTGTGTACAGGACATACCTGGGCAGTTTTCCACATTACTGGGTAGATGCCAGCGTTGTAACTCTTCTGTTACAAAACAACTAAACTAAATTAACAAAATCAGGGACAAAGTAAAAGGCAGCCCCTTAAAAGGGAAACTGCAAAACAAAAGACAAAATTCAAAGGAAACTTACAAACATTAAACCAAAATGTGATTAAAGGGGTCTATGAAGCACCCCAGTCCCTGTGGTGCCCACCTAGCATGGAAGGCCTCAATGGTGCCAGTGGACAGTGTGCTCCCTCTCCAGGGACACCTGGTTGCGAACGTAGCCACGGAAGAAGGGCAGACAGCCGATTGGACGACACCCTCGATTGCCCGCTGCCTGGACCTATTGATGGCAACTTGGCCAGGCCCAGGAGCAGGCTCACGAGGTCCTCCTCCCTCCTGGCCCTCTTCCACACCGGGCACCCGTGGATCAGGACACTGGGACTGAAGTGCAAACAAAGTAACACTAAAAATAACTATTAGGGAGTGCAGCCTATAACATCCAATATATGGTCCAGTTGTTCTTAAAAGTTACTACTGAATCTGCCTCCTGTAACATTTTCCCTGTCCAGATTGTTGACCATACCAATTTGCCATAAAACAGCATTCTGTCTTACTCACTGTATGGAATTCACAGAAGATCTACTAGCTTACTAATATTTTTAGTTAAGTTTCCTTAATTTTGATCAGTAAACTATTTACTCTATATCCCAAGAACTCAAATTATTTATTGTTAATTGGCAGAATTGTAATTTTTTAATTAACAGCACCTTTGAACGAATAGCACTTTAGTATGGTTTCACTCCAGAATTATTTATAGCATGCTAAGGACTGCCACTAATATGCAACAGAGTTTGGCCTCTTGGCTCAATTAACACTAGTACAGTTGCTATGATAGATCTGACCAGTATCCCAGAGGATCACTATATGTGATAAGTACATTAGCACTCTGCAGTGTATACTGCTGATCATGCAATTGCCAGTGTGTGTTGAATTGCTTACACTGATTGAGACATTGACATTAGGCAGCCATGCAGCCTCTCTTTGATGTACAGATCAGTGCTGTAAAAGAGAATATTAGTACTTTCGTTATGATTGGTTTATGCTCTCAACCCAAGATTGGACTTGCCTGTTTGAAGTTCTCAGCACTTTTCCAGTTTTGGTTTAGCATAATGAATGAACGACTGAAACAAAACTTTGGATTTGTGTGTTTCATTTTGGCTGTTCCCTCCCTCACTTTAACTTTTCACCTCTCTTGCTGGCCCAGGAAAAATTATGAGCTGACGCAGTATCAAATTTGCTTCCCACCATTCCAAAGCGCCCTTCTTTTTAAAAAAAAAAAGAAAGAAAGAAAAGATGCTCGGCAGCTAAGATTTTGTGTGTTTGTAAACTTGCCGAAGCTTTCACCAGCTGAAAATGTTTAATTTATTTTCATTTTCTTCCCATTCTACTCTTGAAAGTGTCATCTCTTGCTTGTGGCTGAGTACCATTTACTTTCCATCACTTCGCCCACCTGGCTATTCTTCGTGATAACAATGAATGTTGGCAGGCTGTTTGACCAAAGGCATGTAACAGCTGAGTCTGAGCCTCGTTTTCACCAAATACCCACAAGTCATGAATAATAATCAGGAGTGAAAACCCTGGCTAATTCATTAAAAAATAGTTACTTTCTTCTGGTCCCTCTCCCACTTTTCCCTCTTAACTGTGGACACTCTGGCCAACTGTAGCACCCCAGCTGAGATCTGCTAACTGAACACTGGCTGAGGGTCTAACACAGGTCCTTTCAGTTATTAAAAGCCTGGCAGTCCCATTACTTCCTTAGGATATTGGAGGAAACCTTCAACTGAAGTCTTAAGTAGATGAATTTAATCCTGAAAAGGAATATAAATTGCACCTATTTTGTGCAGGTGTGCCAGTTGTATTGTAAAGAACTAGAACGAGCCTCAAACGTTCAGATTCATCAGAAAAATAGAGAAAGAATCAAGGGATTGAAGTTGAGAATAAACATAAGTTACTACAAACGTTGCTTTTCAACTTGAAGCTGGAATGTAAGTCAGCTCACCATTAACTGGAAATTTCCAGCCCTGCTTGCTTTGCATTGCTTTAATAATTATCAGCACATATTTTTGTGCCTCCCACTCCTTTCTAAAACCCATTGTATTTCTTTGTATGTAGCCTGCCTATATGAAGGGAGAGGGGAGGAAATGACATCTTGCTGAATCAGTGTAAGTGCTGCTATCTGAATCTGGAATCTGCTCTGACGGAGGAGATAAAGGTTTCAACCTGACAGTTTTTTTTTAGTGGCTCTGGAGTGGCCTCTGTTTTGTGGAACAAATTGGCTGAAGCGGCTTTGGCCACAAACATTGGACGGTGTTAGAAAGTCGAGTATGAAGGTAGTGACGGGCAGTAGATCCTTCTCGAATAAAATGTTAGGTTAATTTACAATTGAAGTTTGGGCAAGGAGCTCTGTGCTTTATCCTTTGCTAAACTCATGCTAATGTGATTTCTAACAGGCTTCAGGTGGTGTCTTGAGAATGTGCTGGTGTTGACTTACTTCACTTTTCCCCCTCTAATCTCAGTGGTCCAACAGAATAGGAGCTCGCTACAGCAGTAGTGTGGGTCTAACACCCTGTGTTGCATCATTCTGTGCTGCATATTCCACTGTGATGTTTAAACTATTCAGTTATTTTCTGTCTATGCTGGACCAGAAAAAAGCAAATTAAACTGCATGAGCTCAAGCATAATATCAAAGAAACTGTAGCAGCAAAAAAAAATTGCTAAAAATGCCTGGCAGTTTGAGCCGCATCTGAAAGTAACATTAAAAGTTAATGTTTCAAACATAGACCTTTCAATTCATCAGAACAAAAAGATTAAAAGGAGATTAATAGTGATGTGAAACATTGAGAGGTTTAATTAAGGTAAACAGGAAGGAGTTATTCCCACTAGTGGTTGAGGTGGTAATGAGAGAGCATCAAGTTAAAATTATCACCAATAGAATGAAGGGAGCGTTCAAGAAAATAGTTTTGCCATAGTGATAACCACAGAATTCCCAACTAGAAACAGTAGTGGAGACATGATAGCTCCTAAAAGGGAAGTAGATAACTATTTAAAAAGAAAATTTTAAAAGGGTTTGGAGAAAGCGAAGTGAAATTGGATTAACTGGCTAGCTGTTTGAGAGCTGGCACAGGTGCTTTAGACAAAAAATACCTTTTTTTGCTTTGGTTCTAAATGTTGTGCTTCCTTTTCTCACATGCTGTTCAATTTTTTTGTACGTTACTGACATTTACAATTTTTATTTCAGTTTTTTCCTATTTGTTTTCCTCTTTCACACTTAAAGTCTGGTAATTTCATTAAAGTAATGTAGAAATAACCTTGAAGTTGTAATAGTTTCCCAACATGTTGTCTCTTTTTTTTTCCATGATAAAATAAGCCATTTGAAAAGCTTTAAGATTAGCTTTCAAAATCCTTTTTGTTTTCTCCTGAGTGGAGAGGACTGGTTCGCAAGAATTACTGACTCCAGCTGAGAGAGGAGGCTGAATTGACGTCAGTACATAAAGCAAATACTGCGGATGCTGGACATCTGAAATAAACATACAAAATGCTGGAAAACCCAGTGGGTCCAACAGCATCTGTGGAGAGAGAAACAGAGTTAACGTTTCGAGTCCATATGACTCTTCTTCAGAGCTGAGTTCAGAGATAGTTGTTTCAACTGTACACCTAACAGCACTGTGGGTGTACCTACACCACAGTGGTTCAAGAGGGCAGCTCACCACCACCACCTCAAGGCCAATTAGGGATGGGCAATAAATGCTGGCCTAGCCATTGATGCCCACATCCCATGAATTAATTTTTTTAAAAGCCTGATAATTCAGCTTCCCTGTAACATTGGGCTCAGTAACCCTTTCCAGCCTGATACCCTGATGTTCAGACAAGTGTCTTTAGATGAATAGTAATAGAATGTGGAAAGAAATTCTTCATTTCAACTTTCTCTTGCCATTTTTGTTCTGTTTAAATGTTTCCTGCATAATCCATTGTCTCTACAAAGATCTCTTAATTGTGAGGACAAGTTTGTATTCTGTGTCTGCTAATGCTACTCTTGACAGACCACTAGGAGGTTCATTCCAGTAGCTACCTCCCTTCCATGCGTGCATGTGTCCGTATTTTTCCATATTCTCTTTTGAGCAAATGACTAGCCTCTCCCTGTCATGTTCCAACATTGATGCCACAGGCAAAAATAACAGAAGGGGAAATTGTGGCTATGTCCCCATATTCTGCTAATTTATGACCTGTTTAGCAACCCTGTTCACCTGCATGTTGCATCTCCACCTTTCCATTGCAGACCAGTCTTGATAATGTGGGTGGTATTAATCTCTCTTTAAATTCACTTTTTAAAAGCACTGTTGTCAGATAATTTGTATTTAAACCAACAAAGAACAGCATTATGCCACAATTTGAAAACATTACCATAGAATATCAATGTTGGTCTCAAATCTAGGTACTGTCACAGTTTTAAAAGCTCTTAGCTGTGTCTGTCTGTCTTTTAAAGATCCAGTGATTGGAGAGCTGTTAGCTGAGAAACAGGCCGTAGACTCGAAGAAAGAAGAGAAACTGAGGAAGAACAGGGAAGCCATGAAAAAGCACCGGGAAGAAGAGACAGCGGAGCAGAGGGAAGATAGACTGCGCAAAAACAGAGAAGCTATGAGAGTCCGCCGACAGATGGAATCGGAGGAGCAGCGAGATGACAGACTGCGCAAGAACCGTGAGGCCATGAAACGGTTCCGTGAAAGGGAAACCGAAGCACAGCGAGATGAGCGATTGCGCAAAAACAGGGAATCCATTAAAAATCGGCGGCAGCAGGAATCTCAGGAGCAGAGAGAAGAGAGACTGCGGAAAAACTGGGAATCGACCAAAGTCCGCCGGCAGGAAGAAACCGAGGAAGAGCGAGAGCAAAGGTTGCGTAGAAACTGGGATGGAATTAAGAGGCGCCGTGAACAGGAAACCGAGGAGCAGCGACAAAAACGGTTGCGTAAAAATTGGGAAGGAATCAAGAACCGGCGGCAGCAGAAGAATGAGGGTGAAAAGGAAGACATGTTATGTAGAATTTGGGAAGCAATGAGACAGTTTACCCAGCAGGAAATGCAAGAGGACAGAGACAAGCGATGTCATTTGCTTTTTGACAGGGGTCTCATGGAAGGAACACAAGAGGGGAAGGACGAGAGGTTGCAGAATAGAGAGGCACCCAGGTGCTGTTTCCAGCAAGAAATGGAGCAAAGAAAATGAAGAGAAAGATGCGAGAATTTTGCAAACTGTAATGCTTCAGTGCCATGGTTCCTCTAGCATCCCTTAAAATTGAAGCTTTTGACCAATTATACTCTCCTGTTTTAGCTTATTGAACAATGCTGGTTACTAGGAAACAATATTATGCCATAGAATGTATCAAGTCATGCAGGTGGTGGATAAAATCATTTTAATTCATGGTGGTCAGTGATTCACTAAACTTAAAATATATGGTCATCAAGGATGGCAACATGGTGGTTACTGCACAAGCTGTCATTCTGATATAGGAGCAACATTGTTGTTTCCTTGGCCAGTTGCGACTGAATGATTCCTTTTTATAAAAAGAAAGAGAAATGGAGAAAATGTTTCATATTGTGTGTTACAGATGATCGTGTCCTTCATAGACGTTGTGGTTCATTTCTGTTAAAATGCAATTGCATTCATTCTTAAAGAAATATCTTGAGTTTATTCGAGGCTGAGTTAATAAGATTTTTGATAGACAAGGGAGTCCAGGGTTATGAGCGTCTGACAGGGAAGTGGAGTTGAGACCACAGTCAAATGGCCATAATCTTATCAAAGGCGGAGCAGATTCAAAGGGCAGAGTGGTTTGCTCCTGCTTCTAAGTCCTATAACCAAGCGTTTTGGGGGTTCCTCTTTAGACGGTGCCGTTAACAGACATGCAATTTGTAAGTGAAGGAAACGAAATAAACTGATTAAGGATCAGAAGCACTGCTCCAAAAATCAGTGACGACATTGAATAAATGGCCAGCCCTTTTCTTACAGTCGCCAGTGACTCCTTTCAAGGGTATGGGAGGGATGTGAAGGTTGTGATTAAAGCTAGCTGTGTCCTTGGGATGGTCAGCAGTGAAAGCTCTGATATGCTTGTTGCTAGCTGTTGTTTTAAAAAAAAGATCAGTTTCTTTTGACGCAAAGTTTGTGGCGTACGTGTTATTGTGGTGCGTCATTGTGGAGAAACGTTTTTACTGAAAATATCACTGTATCTACAATGTCTTTTAATCAGTTCACGATTGCCATTTGCCCCCAAACTCTGGTGATGAATGCTGAACCTTCTCCCCAAATGTGAATTTTGAATTTCTTGTGTGAAGATTGGTGGGGGGACACTGATTTCAGCGGGCATCTTTGAGGTGGAATCCTGTGCTGTATTTGTTCTTGTTCTTTGGTAAGCAAATGAAAGTAGAGTTTTAATTCTAATTTTGATGAAAATCACTAATCATGGTGTTTTGAAGTTCATCGTGGATCCACGTTGCAATGCTGTTTGTAATAAAATGCTTGCACATTCTATAAATTCTGTTGAAAAATTACATTTGAATTAACATACTAAAAGAAAGAACTTTGATTTATATAATGTCTTATCATGTCTTGAGGTTGCCCCAGAGGCACTTTACAATTAATGGATGACTTTTGAAGTGTAATCACTGTAATTATGTAGGTGTATGTGGGAGCCAATTTGCAGACACCAAGGTCCCTTAAACCACACATAAATAAACAAACTAGGTAAACTGTTTTGGTGTGGTTGGCTGAAGGAGAAATATCGGCTAGGATAGCAGGAGAACTCTAGTGTTTTGTTGCTTTGGGATCCACCCTAATAGACTCGCAGGGTTTCGGCATAACGTCTCATTTGAAAGAACAATGTGCAAGGAAGGGAGTATTTGAGAGCCCAAACTGGCATTATTCCTATTAAAGGGGAATAGGAAAGATGGGTTAGGTGGTGTTCTGTATCTCGAAGGACTATAAGTGCCAGTATATATTATATATAATGTCTCTATTTAAAAAAAAAAACTGGAAGAGGAAAAATTCTAAATAATGGCTTGGATTTTACGATAGTGAAATTGTCAGCGTTCGTCATCATTGTGCCTCTGAAATTGACAGCAACTTCTGGAATTTGCACATGTGCAGTTAGATGTGGAAATCCAGAAGTTGCTGTCAGTGATTCTACACTTATTCTTAGGATCTGCTGTTGAACTCGCCCTGGAATGCAAACAAGTAGTAATCACTGAATTGACAATAACTCACCCTTTTACACTATTCATCTCTGTAAAAACACTTGAAAAAGTTGCACCTTGTTGAATTTAATTTGAGGTGTAACTGGGACTTTTAGTGGTATACTAACCTAATCATTATCAAACAGCCTGATTTTGTATTTGTGAATGTTGGGTTTCTCCTTTCAATGATTCACATTTTAATTTTTTTTAAAGTTTGATACTTCAGTCTCTATCTTAATCCCATGTATATGCCAAAATCATTTATTTCACTCTAAAAAAATTTTAATTTTGAGTGAAAAAATTCGGTGCATTTTCCTTCCTGATTTGCTGTCTGTGAGAATACATCGGTGTGATTGGCTGCTTATCCTGTCAATGACTTCACTATTGCTGTACACTTGGAGAGCCAGTGACTTGGTCCCAGATTCAGACTGTCTTTGGGAAAGGGGAAATCCCTGCCACAGAGATCACTAAACCTTTGTGGATAGCTTTCCTTGATGGCGGTGGAGAGTGGTGGTGGTGTTGTTGTTTCAACACTGACTCTGAAATTCAATGTGTTTTAAGGAACCATCCATTCTAGGCTTGTATTAAGCTCAATCATTCTGTGCATCAGCTCGTTCATTGAGATTGGGCCAGTTATTTCTGTAAAATGGCTGTGTGTGTACTTTGTTTTGCATTAGGATTGAGCACAGCTGAGTTTTTTTTATGTATATAAATGGCATCATTGAGGCAATGGAATCAAATGACAGGTGAAATAGTGACAATTTGTAAGATGAGGAAAGATCCCTGGTCTGTGCAGCTATCACTAACTCGCTAAACTCGAGCATAATAGCTCGAGTTTTGTTTGAAAAGCTGTATATTCGGAAGCCTATTATTGACTTGATCCTGAAGTCATGTATTGTACCATGTAACAAAATCTGGTGTGAGAAAGCCTTCTGTTTGCACTCATATATACATTTGAGTTGACTGAAGTTTTATTCTGATTTATTTGGGTGTTACAAAATTGTTACAGTACAGAAGGATGCCATTCAACCTGTTATGTCTGCACTGGCTCTCTGAATGAGCAGTGCACCTTGGTGCCATTAGCCTGCCTTCTCCCTATACCCTTGCACATTCTTCTTTTTCCAGAGCTATCCAGTGAGTTTCATTCCCACATGCTCTCGCTCTTTAGGCCTTCAAATGTTTCCATTTTCAATTTTATTTTTGAAACTTACTATTGAATGTTCTTCCACCACATCTTCAGGCATTGCATTCAAATCGTAACTCACTGTCTAAATGTCTTCTCATCTGCCCTCTTGTACTTTTTGTCAATTACCTTAAATCTGTGCACTGATTATAGACCCCTGTACCAATGGAAAACATTTCTCCATATTTACTCCTATCAAAACCCTTTAATTTTTGAACACCTCTAGTAAATCTTGCCTTTGCCATCTCTGTTCCAAGCCTCTCCAGATAATTGGTACCATTCAAGCAAATCTCCTCTGCACCTTCTCCAAGGCCCTAAGAACTTTTCTCCAACTTGCTGAGCAATGTCACGAGAGAGTCCTGCAGTGTAGAATATTATAAATTAGTGTAATATTAGAAGCATGAATACTTGTTCAACAGCATTGTTTGAGCCATGTTATGTAATGGTGCACAAGCATTACAGTGTTGATGTTTAATCCAAGAGTATTTTCTGAAGGTTAAGCATAAATAACAATCTGCCTTGTATCGGTCAACCCTTACCTATATAGTTTGCACAGGTTCAACAAGCTGTTAACAGGTTTGACTCTTATTTTTACCCGTCTTCTCCTAAAGGTGATGGATGACAACAGCCCAGGTTGCCATTGCTCATGCATGAACCTGGAGGAAAGTGTTGGCAGGCTATCTGATCAGTGGGACTGTTAACAGTCTGACCCTGTCCTGTTAATGCCTGTGTAAACATATACTTTCTCACAGACATCACTGCTGGGTGACTCTACCCACTAACTTCCTCTGTGATTGGAATATCTATGGTCTACTTTCATATCCTTACCCAAGAGGGAGCACAGGGTACACTGGGGCCTTCTGCAACGATGGGCACCACAGGAAATAAAGCCATCTGTTACACACTGACAATATCCTGATTTTAGAATGACTTCCTTTTGTTTTGTTCAAACTAGACCTGTGTCTAAATTATTTGATTAGTCGTATTTCCTGAACAGAGTTGGAGCTGTTTTTCTATTGATGGCACTGGGAGAACCCGGTGTCACTCGTTTTGGTCAAAAAGGCATCGAAAAAATAAATTGAATTGATAACTGTTAAAGCATACAAGATCCTGGGCTTTTATAGAGTACAAAAACAAAGAAATTATGTTAAACTTTAATAAATTATTGGTTAGGCTTCAGCTGCAGTTTGTGCCCAGTCAAATTGCCAGAATCTCATACAAACTGCTAGGTTAAACTTTATGCAGGTTATAGCACTCACAACGCCACCAACTGTTAACAGAAAAGTGAGCAGGTCCTTCAGTTCCAATAGCCTCTTCAAATCCTTCCTGAATATTTTGAATGTTATTCAAAGAAGATTATCTCAGGGGAATTGGGTTCTGTATTAACAAGTTGATAACTAAGGATTGTTCAACCAACTGGACAGAGATTAATGTCTGAGAGAGTTTAAAAAGCAGCAGGAGGCATGGAGAATGGCAACAAATTACTTTATAGCACTGAATTTTATAGCACTGAGGCTGTGGGTTAAAGCCTCGTACCAAAACTTGAGCTTGTAACGTAGACTGATGGGCATTAAAGATGGAAAGATCGGTACTGCAGAGAATGAGATGGAATTGTCCAAGCCTATTATTCAAGATTACATTCTTTGAACACAACCTTTTGGCAGTTCTTGCCAAAGACTGTTGTTGCAATCACTGAGAATCTAATTCAGAAAATATTTAACAGCTACCTTATTTAACCCTTCACGAAACAAAAATCTTTATGATGATGGAAGCAGGGCAGGCGGTTTTGCTTATGGGCAAGACTAAAACTTCTTGCTTGTTTGTTGGTAACTCCAAGAGGCCTAGTGGACTGGAAAAATAAAGAACTACTTTTGAGCTGTTTCTATATGTTTTCCAACATTTACAAGAGATGATTAAAGTTTCTTCAAGGAAACTTGTAGGGACAAAGAGTTAAAAGGTGGGAGTAGACCTGAAAGCTCTTTCTCGATCAGTATGAACATGATAGGCCAAATGCCCTCCTTATGTGCCATAAATCTTTGTCTTCGTGTGGGGCCAAGTAGGGCATTGCATTGTTGGCTCCTCATTTCAATTTATCATAAAGCAGTTTTTAAATCTGGGCTCCATTTGAAATAAATGCCAGCAGATATACAGTAATGCCATGCACCACTCCACAGTCCTTACCATCGTGCAACAGAAAAAACGATCTCATTGTTCCATTCATTACCTGCATTATTTGCTGCTGATAGTGAAGTTTATTAGTGACTGTTAACTTGTTGGGCCCCTGCCCACAGTGGGTAAGGCAGGGACAAGTGGACCCAGAAACTGAACTGGACCAGCCATATAAATACTGTGGCCACAAGAGCAGGTCAGAGGTAAGGAATGCTGTGGCAAGTAACTCGCCTTCTGACTCCCCAAAGCCTGTCCACTGTCTACAAGCCAGGAGTGTAATGGAATACTCTCCACTTGCCTGGTTGAGTGCAGCTCCAATAACACTCTGGAAGCTTGACACCTTCCAGGACAAAGCAGCCTGCTAGATTGGCACCCCATCCACAAAAAGTCATTCCCTCCACCACTAACACAGTGGTAGCAATGTGTACTGTCTACAAGATGCACTGTAGGAACTCGCCAGTTCTCCTTAGCACCTTCCAAAACTACAACCTCTACCATCTAGAAGGACAAGGCAGCAGACACATGAGAACAGCATCACCTGGAAGTTCCCCTCCAAGTCTCACACCATCCTGACTTGGAAGTATATCGCTATTCCTTCACTGTCGCTGGGTCAAAATCCTGGAACTCCCTAACAGCACTGTGGGTGTACCTACATCACATGGACTGCAGCAGTTCAAGAAGGTGGCTCACCACCACTGCCTCATGGATAATTGGGGATGGGCAAAAAATGCTGGCATAGCCAGCGATGGCCACATTCCATGAATGAATTTTTTTAAAAGGGGCCCTTTATTTTACTTGGATTGTCTGTCTGATTCTCAAATATTGCTGCCTTCTAGCTCCTCTTGCTGTTTTCATATTTTATTTCATTGAAATAGTGACTTGATATTGAGCTTTGCTGAATGTCCTTGTGCTAGCTTTTGTAAGCTTATACTTTTATTTATGGAAAAAATGTTGGCATGAAGCCATTGGATCTCACTAGGATGCTTATTTACCAACTAGCTCAAGCAGCTGTATTGAAAGTGTACCTTCCTGCCTCTTCCCCTTTCCTCCCTCCCAAACAATGAACCTTCAGCTGTCAATAGTCTTCTAAAATTTTATTTTTCGGGTGGACCTGGTTTTATTTTCATCTCTACTTGACTCAGCTTCTACAGACTCATTCAAAAAGCTGCAAGAGCCTGTAAATTGAAACATACTTTATTTTACACCCTCCCATGGAAATGGAAACTCAAGTTTGACCTGAACCCAAAAAAAAATCCCAAATGAATCTTGATTTTATGATTTGTGATATGCTTTGAGAACATGTTTACTATCCACACCGCTGATCTGTCCTTTGCCTCCAGATTTCTGCTAGTGGAAAAAGTCAGCATTAATCAGCAACAGAAAAAGGTTTGGGGATGGCAAATCATACTTTACGGAAATTAGCTTCTGCTGAAGGGAGCTTTGTGAGAATTTGTAAAAAAAAAAATCCTTTATTTCACTTTCCTTCAACTTCCTTCCAACCCATGACAAAAAGCCATTTCTGAGACGCTTTTGGGTTGCTGCTCTGGTTTGTGTGGATTGTCGTTATGTCAGACTCTCAGTTCTGCTTTTCCCTCTTTTCCTTTTTCTAGTTGATGCTATCACCCGGCTAGAAGCAGAACAGATGAATCTGGTGACAGTTCACAACTCCCAGAGAACAATTAATTCTCCCTGACACTGGCCTAAACTAAGGTGCTTTGTTTTGAAGTGCACTTGATGGTTGAAGAGCTTTTTTTTTTTGGCCATCATTTACACTCCTAGTAAGACACCAAGGTTGCATGTGGTGACACTTCGATTCCAGGCAGAATGGATAATTCTCCCATCAGTCAGACCTAGAGGCTTCTGTAAGTGATTTTATTCATCTAATTTATCTGTAACTATCATCCACTCACTACTTTGCTGGAGAAATAATCTTGCTTTGATTGGGAGACTTTGCTGTAGTTTCAGTGTTGAATTGCAGTAGTTTGTAGGGATTCTTTTTACATAGGCCCCATAAACTGCTGTTGTACGCTGTTTCGGCTCAGTTTGTAGGGTAAAGTAGATTTTAGTTTCTCGTCCTCTCCCAGTCCCACTGTGGAACTTACTGGGACAGGCATTCCATGGGAAGCAGTTCTGCTGTAGTGTCTCTGGTCTCATTGCTATGGAAATTTCATAGATGGATTTGACATCATTGTGCTGTACAACCAATTTCAAGGCCTGTGCTAGTCTGAACTGAGGTGTGTCTGGTTGGTTGTAATGTGTGGCATTGGCTTTGGTTGCTGAGGGTTTCTTGAAGAGGAAAGCCTGTACCAGGGGGAGGGCAGAAATACTTTGTCGCCGCGTACAAGTGGAGTGAATCTCTAACCCTGCTGCAACAAGAAGGCATTCAACAGCTAGGCCTTCCGTGTTTGTACGGCACTGGGCTGGTTCTGGCTTCAGATGAGCATGCAGAAATCGCCTCCTTTCCAGGGTCTTGCTGTTTCCCTACTGAAAACAGGGCTGCAAATACCAGCAGTGTGGTAAAACAAACATATTACAAATGTAGATTAACTCTGGATATGGTAAAGTTCTATTTAACTCAGATATTAAAATACTTAATGCATAAATGAAGACAGTTGTTTCATTCTCTTATTTTTGACTGTATTAATATGAAATGATGTTTAACTGTTAAACATTCTGGTGCGAATGAATTGGCCATTTGGCACCAACATTACTCTTTGTTTCTCTGTACCTAACAGGTTATACTGCTCAAAATTGTACACAGTTACAGCTTGTAACATGGGGTATGAAACATATAGCACTTAAAACAAGGAATCTGACCACTTTGTGTTCTGCAGTGCCATTTATTGTCATTTTAAATATTTGTGTAATTTGGGTGTCGGAATGTACTGAGGTTGAAAGGGCCCATGATGGAATTGTAGCTGTTCCCCTCACAGGAGGTTCACAGTACATATGAACATACACACTAGGTGCAAGAGTAGGCCACTTGGCCCCTTGAGCCTGCTCTGCCATTCAATACGATCATGGCTGATTTGATTATAACCTCGACTTCACATTCCTGCTTACCCCCAATAATACCCCTTTGCTTATCAAGAATCTATCTACCTCTGCCTTAAATATATTTAAAGACCTTTCTTCATAAGACAACCCTCCCATTCCAGGCATTAGTCTGGTAAGCCTTCTCTGAACTGCTTCCAAAGCATTTACATCCTCCTTTAAATAAGGAGAACAATACTTTACACAGCACTCCATATGTGGTCTCACCAATGCCTTGTCTAAATGAAGCATAACTTCCCTACTTTTGCATTCAATTCCCCTCACAATAAACAATGGCATTCTCTTAGCTTTACTAATTACTTGCAGTACCTGCATACTAAATACCTGCAATTTATGCACTCAGACACCCTGATCCCTCTGCATCTCAGTGCTTTGCAATCTCTCACCATTTGGATAATATGCTTTTTTTATTCTTCCTGTCAAAATGGACATTTCCCGCATTATACTACATTTGCCAGATCTTTTCCCACTCACTTAACCTATTTATATCCTTTTGTAGTCTCTTTATGTCCTCCTCACAACTTACTTTCTTTCTTATCTTTGTGTCATCAGCAAATTTAGCAACCATACCTTCAGTCCCTTCATCCAAGTCATTTATGTAAATTGTAAAAAGTTGAGGCCCCAGCACAGATCCCTGTAGCACATCACTAATTATATCTTGCCAACCAGGAAAAAAAACCTATTTATGGCTACTCTTTGCTTCCTGTTAGCTAGCCAATCTTTTATCCATGCCAATATGTTACCCCTACACCATGAGCTTTGATTTTCTGCAATAACCTTTGATGTGGTGCCTTATAAAATGCCACAGCACATGTTACCACTTTGAAGAACTCCAATAAATTGCTTGAACATAATTCCCCTTTCACAAAGCTATGTTGATTCTGCTTGATTAACTTGAATTTTTAAAAAAAAAAAAATTGTTCATGGGATGTGGGCATCACTGGCTAGGCCAGCATTTATTGTTCATTCCTAATTGCTCTTGTTCAGAGGGCATTTAAGAGTCAACCACATTGCTGTGGGTCTGGAGTCACATGTAGGCCAGACCAGTAAGGAAGGCAGATTTCCTTCCCTAAAGGACATTAGTGAACCAGATGGGTTTTTACAACAGTTGGCAATGGTTTTGTGGTTGTCAACAGACTTTTAATTCCAGATTTTTATTGAATTTAAATTTCACCATCTGCCGTGGTGGGATTCGAACTGAGTCCCCAGTTGCCCTGCTCTAACATCTTTAATAATGGCTTCTAATGTGTTCCCTACGACGGATGTCAGCTAACTGGCCTGTAATTTCCTGTTTTCTGTCTCCATCCTTTTCTCAATAAAGAAGTTACAATCGCTATTTTCCAATCTAATGGAGCCTTCCTGAATCTAGGGAACTTTGGAAAATTAACACAAACGCATCAACCATCTCACTAGCCCTTCTTTTAAGAACCTAGGATAACGTCCATCAGGACCTGGGGACTTGTCAACCTGCAGCTTCAACAATTTGATCGGTTCCACTTCCCTGAGGTCCTTCCTCCCCACACCACCACCACCCCCCCCCCCCCCCCCCCCCCCCGTTCCGTTTCCTGATTTGCAGCTATTTCTGGGATGTTACTTGTATTCTCTATCGTCAAGACTGACGCAAAATACGCATTCAATTCATCTGTCATCTTCTAATCATCTTCCCTTATTAATTCCCCAGACTTGTTTTTGATAGGAGCAATGTTCACTTTGTTAACTTTTTTCTTTCTAAAATAACTTTAGAAACTCTTACCAGCTGCCTATATTTCTAGAAAGCTTTCTCTCCTACTCAAATTTTCCTTTTTCAATCTTTTGGTCGCTCTTTGCTGTTTTTTATATTCTGTCCAACCTTCTGACTTGCCACTCATCTTTGCGCAATTGTATGCTTTTCTTTAAGTTTGATGCTATCTTTAACCTTTTTTTATAAAACCATGGATGGCGGGTTCTCCCCTTGGAATTTTTCTTTCTTGTTGGGATGTGTGTATTCTGAAATATCCCTGAAAGAGGTGATGGAAGAGTAGATGGCCCTGATTCACTCAACCTTCTGGATGCCTGGGTTGGGAGCATAATTGGAAGAATTTGGGAGCAGGTCACATAACCAATCAGTAATTCTTGGGCATTGACTTGAGAAAAGAGGGAATTTTTTTTTAAATGTATGCTTGTGTTTCAAATACTGGCTGTAAAATCAAGACAAATTGAAAGTGATTTCCTAATGTTTTATGAATAAACTAAATGTTACATGGCGTTCATAGACATTGTGCTTCATTTCAGTTAAAATGCAATTGCATTTGATCTTGATGAAATCTCTTGAGTTTATTCAATGCTGAGTTAGATTTATTTTTGACAGACAAGGGAGTCTAGGGCTATGAGGGGCAGGCAGGAAAGTAGAGTTGACACCACAGTGAAATCAGCCATGATCTTATCAAATGGCGGAGCAGACTTGAAGAGCCAAATGGCTTACTCTGCTCCTAAGTCCTAGTACCAAGCGTAATGGTCAGGATTGGGAGTGAACTGAAATGTTTGTACTTTTTCCCTTACTGTCCATAATCAGTGTGTTTTTGTAAAGGAAGACGTGTATTTCTTAGCCCCTTGAGTGTGTGCGGTCAATTTAAATAACAGCAGAAAGCTTTGGGTTTAAATAAAGAGGATTATTTGCACATTCACCCCTAAAGTCTTGAACCTACATCACTCACATGAGCACATGTTCCAGAGCATAGTGCGCTTTTGCAAGTTGTAAACAAAAGAATAGTTCATTGTTCATGTGTTTGGCTGGTAGGAAGAGCTTTCATTATGGTCTCATTGAGGGTGGCGTTTTCACTCCAAAAGGGTAGTTTTAGATGGGTTCAATAGCTGGAGTCATGTATCAGGATTGTGTTGAGGAGATGGATTCAGAAGGTCACAAAGTGAGCCACTGGTAGTTTTGTTATCAGGAGGTCAAGTGTCTGTTCTGGTGGGCTTTGAAAAAACAACAGGCTAGAGAGACTTTTAATTTGCAATGGTCTCCAAGTTTTTAAAACTACATGAATCTTTGGCTGCTGCTGATGTCCTTTGCAGGTGATGTTCTCTGGTTCTTGCAATAATAGATTTGTTATCTGTAGCCAGTTTCGGTCACCTGATGGCAAGTTTCAGTGCCCTCCATTGTCCACATAATGGGTTGGAACCAGGGTGATTGATAATCTATCAACATACCAGCCACAATTAGCTTACTGGAAGACCTCATTTGATATTCTATTTTCACAGCTCTGCAACTTATGGCAGCCATTGTTTGTTAGATTCTTTCCATTGAGCTGGTAAGGATGGTCCCTTTGTGACCGAGAAACTCATTTGCATTTGGGAACTTTCCAGAGGCATTTTCAGACATGAATTAAACCTTTGTGCAGAAATTGCAAAAGTCTCCTGATGCTGGCAGCCATCTTAACCGTCTTGTCAGTGTCCATTTTCTAATAAAAGTTCCGGATTGAGTGAAGTTCATGTTTAAAGTTATAAATTGGACATGCCTTCGCTGACAAAATATTGTTACTTGTCACCATTCAGCAGAATCCTGAGCCTGGATCCCAAAAGTCTCCCAAATCCAGATTTCTTAATGCAGGTGGTTTGGTTGGCAACTGTGGGCACTGACTGGATATCACAATAGCCTCTGTCCCTGCATTTAAATGGAGTGGGCAAAGGCGGCGAGGGGCTTATAGTGGGGCCCAAATTTGTGCTACATTGTAATAAAAATCTGCAAAGCAGTGGAACTCAGCCAGTTTTGATTTGGAAATAACGGAAGCTGCACTGTTCAGACATTAAAAGGGTTAAATTGGATCCCCCTGGACCCCCTCAACAGAAAATTGCCAAGAATGGGCCAACTTGAAAGCACTGTGGCCATTTAATGTATTTTGTTGCCTTCAGTGATGCCAACAGTTTAAATTCTGCCAATTTTTTTGCTGGTTTATACGGGAATGGCCTCTTTGCTGTAATATGTGCACTGGCCTGTTTAATGGTTTCATTTATGAACTGAATCAAGTTAAAATGCTTCATGAGGCATAATCTGATTTATTTTCTTTCATGTTGGTTGCAGGGGGAAGGATCATTTATATATTAATACATGCCAGCAGTAAAGCCAAATATTTTGTGCTTAAACCAAGTGTTTTACCTGAGGTGGAAATTATCCAAAAAAAAATTTAATTTTTTTTTAGAGCAGAATGATTTTTAAAAAAAATCATTCATGGGATGTCAATACCACTGGCTAGGCCAGCATTTATTGCCCATCCCTAATTGCCCTTGAGAAGGTGGTGGTGAGCTGCCTTCTTGAACAGCCTGAGTCCATGTGGTGCAGGTACACCCACAGCGCTGTTGTGGGGGGGGGGGGAGGGGAGTTCCAGGATTTTGACCCAGCGACAGTGAAGCAAAGGCCGATATCATTCCAAGCCAGGATGGTGTGTGGCTTGAAGGGGAACTTCCAGGTGGTGGTGTTTCCATGTGCCTGCTGCCCTTATCCTTCGAAATGGTAGCAGTCGTGGGTTTGGAAGATGCTGTCAAAGGAGAAGGTATGATTCTGTGATTATGACCCTGTCAGGTTGTTGCATGACTAGCCTGTGAGACAGTTCTCCCAATTTTGGCACAAACCCCCCCAGATGTTAGTAAGGAGGACTTTGCAGCGTTGAAAGGGCTGAGTTTGCCATTGTCGTCTCCGCTATCTAGGTCGATGCCAGTCCATCTGGTTTCATTCCTTATCCAACTTTCTGTTGTGGTTGGATACAACTGAATGGCTTGCTAGGCCATTTTGGAGGGCATCTAAGACTCAACCTCATTGCTTACACATACACATGCATTCACATCATAGAATTGATTGTTTATCTGGAATAAACCGGAGTAATGCTTGCATTCACATTGGAATTGGTACCCGGTTTCAGCCAGGCCAATCGGAATGCCTTCCTAGGAGCTCGCTCGTACACTTATGATGACAGGTAATCTAAACTAGGCCCAGTGATTACCTCAATCAGGATGATATTTAAGAAAAATGAAAAGAATGAGTATCATCTTTTTAAAAAAAAATTAGTAAAATTACCTTTGAATTTAAACAAAACTGTTTAAATTTAGAAATCCGAAGCTGGATGTCTTACAGTTATTGACTTCTGGGGTTTACTTCAAATTTACCCACACTCACCTTGCAGTAAGGGTCCGGAGCTAGATTCATCAATGTCAAACCAGTTCTTTATGGAATTGAATATTGTGAATGCAGCTGCCTCTAACTTGCCCTTTTAACCAAACAAGCTTTCAGTGTAGAGCAAGAGAGGAGCTCAAATTAAAAACAGAAAATACTGGAAACATTCAACACGCCTGGCAGCATTTGTGGAGAGAGAAATGGAGATAACGTTTCAGATCCGTGACCTTTTCCTGAAACGTTAACTCTGTTTCTCTCTCCATGGACACAGCCTGACCTGCTGAATATTTCCTGTTTTTTATTTCGGATTTTCAGCATCCCACAGCATTTTTGTTTGTGTTGGAGGATTCAATTGTTTATAATTTAGATATAGTATCTCTCATCGTTGTTTCTTAAAACATTAATGTTAAGCACTTGAAGATTTATTAATTATATAGGACATGTAATAAGGCAGTATTCATTTTGATCGAACCTTTGAAAACAAACTCTCTATATAGCTCTATTAAATTGTCCTTGTTTGGCAGGCTCAGCATGACTTGATCATGCTTTGTTCATGTGCATGCTTAGTTCATGTGCAATATCTATCTCTAGGCTGCTGAATACATGAACATCAGGTAATGTTGCAATACTGTTGATATTGCAACAGGATGAAGTGGATATCTTTTTTTTCCAAACCTTTTGCTTTCTATTTCTCAGACATCTTATCTCTCCTTCCTGATGTCAACAAACTATTTTAGTTAAGCTAGTGCCAGGTCTTACTTCTATGTTCTACCTGCAGTTCACACTGATGAAATGTGTTTCAGCTTGGGGTGGTGGTGGGGGTGTGGGGGGGGGGTTACTGATTTTCTAGGCAACAGGGTGCTTAGTGAGAGATAATAACTTGTTGCCAAGTAGAAATGTTGTGAAAATAATGAATTTTCTCACTGCTTTTATGTTAATATAAAACCACTTTGACAAAGTCAGTGCATTTTTTTTCTTCTTAGATAACAATCACAGTTCTGAAGAACTTTCAAGAGCCCATGGTGTGAACTATGTGGTTAGGAAGATAAGGGACCTCAGTATCAGGAAATGCTACATTTTTGTTTCATTCTCTGCACCCAATGTCTACACCAAACGTTCTCAGGTCAGGTCTGGCCCATGACCTTCCTACTCAAACGCCTGTAACATGTCAAACACCAGCTTGCACATCTATAGTGCCTTTAATGTAATAAAATGTCCCAACGTGTTTCACGGGATAACAACATGTTGGCCTAGATCTTCCGGTCAGCAACAATGCCCACGTTGGTCTGCGTGTCAGGACTTCCGCAGGGTTCTGATGTGCATTGCCCGGTGCTGTCATGTCCCATCTTCCATCACACTTCCCAGGTATGTTATAAGCTTCCACGTGTCCACTAATAGTCTCCTCAACCGCTTCACCACATCTTGACGACTACCTTTGTGTTATTGCCCTGCTTGTCATGATCTCCAGCCTTGGGGGAGTCACAGTTTCCTGTAGCTAAACATTAGGAAGACTGAAATGAATTTTTTATTTTGTATCTGACAGAGCTCATTGACCTGGAAGCCCTTTCCACCTCACCATCTCCCTCTCCCTCCTTTGATGACCCCCTTAAAAACTCACCAATTTGACTGAGCTTTTTTGGCCATTCCACCTAAAATCTTCTCCTTTGGCTTGATGGCCATGTGTTGATTTTCTTTGAGATTCTTATTTCTTTCAAAAAGGGGCTTTATAGATGAAAGTTGTTTTTGTTTTTCTTAATTGTTCTTGACCTGAGTGAAATGAGCTTGATTTCCCTCATAATTTCTTTGAATTTGACTCATCCAAACTGCTCTGTTGACCAACTTTCATCTCTGGGTTACTGGCAGCACCCATGACTTGCAAGAGTGAATGGAAGATTTACTGTTTCTGACATAAACTCGAGAGATTAAATGATAGGGATATTGGCGCCTTTGTAATTTTCATTCCCGTGCTTGTCTCATGCTTTATCTTACTATGCTGCCTCCTCGCTAAGCATTTCCAATTCTCAGTAAAACTACCATGGACATGTGCAAAGGGTCATACTTTGCAATTTTAAAGGCCTTGGTGTTAAAGTTTGAAATTGAGGGCCATTATGATATTGGGCAATGGGATGATTTGGGGGGGAAAAAAAAAACACCAATGCAAACTCGATTGGCCGAATGTTCATCCCCGTGCTGTGACACTAGGCAATAATGTTATTGCTGTGTCTCAGCTCAGTGCGCAGTGGGTGAAAAATTTCACGCACCTTCATTATGTTTTAGTTAAACCCTAGTAACAGCACTGGAATGCACGTAGAAGATAGGATAATGGGAATTAGAGAAGAAGGGATGTGAGAAGGCTTCTGTGGAGCAAATACACTAGCATGGACCAGTTGGTCCAGTTGGACTGCTTTGCCTGTTCTTATGCTGTGTAAGTACTTGTAATTTTAATACTTTATGCCATTTCAGCTCTGCTGCTTCCAAGCATGATTGTAGGGGTATAATTTGCTGACAGATTCACTGATAACTGTTGGAGATTTGGATCATTGTTCTGGATGTCTGTAACAAGCTACACAATAGAACAAATCAAATCCCATTGAGCATTTTAAATTTGAAATGGAAGTTGACCACAGCCAGCTTGTATGTACGCGAAGTAACGTGAAACAATTTGGATCCCTGTTGAGTTCTGAGGCGAGACTGGCGAAACCTCGGCTTTTCAGGCTGGAAAGTATGCAGTCGAGAGGTTTCCCACAAACCAGGCAGTTATGAAAAAGTAAATCCCAATTATGAGACTAAATTGAACTAAAGCAGGACAAGGGATGGACAAACTCAAGCTACTAAAAGGTAAGTTTAAGGCTTATCAAGAAGATCTTCACATAAAGTGTGATCAACAGCTGCAATTGGATAATGGAGGCAATGATGCTAGAATCCTATAAGCAAGAATTAGGTACAGGAGTGGGATGGGAGAGAAATGCAGGATTTTCTGATTAAATGAACTAAAATGGGTTGAATGACCTTTCACATCTGTAATTCTGGTTGGGCTCACCATCCAATGAATGCATTCTTGTATGCATTACTTGTATCCTTTTGTGTAGCTTGTCTTTCCACATCACCTGTTGCTCAATGATAAAAGAGGGTGTTCCTTTTATTGGCAGATGTTAATGTCTGGGGTTCTCTGCATATCTAAGGAAGCATCTAACTTTAAGTAGGTGGTTATGGGTGTGGGAGGAAAGGAAATTAAAGTATCGACGATACCCATTTCTACCTCTTCACCTCTCTCAACCCCTAGACTGTCTCGAAATCTTTGCAGTACTGGATGAGTGGAAATATACTTCAACTAAATATTGGGCAGACAGAAGCCATTGTCTTTGATTCCTGCCACAACTTCTATTCCCCAGACAGACACTCCATCCCTTTCCCTATCAACTGTCAGACTGTTTGCAATCCTGGTGCAATTTGACTCTGAGATGAGCTTCTGACCATACCTCCTCCATCGCTATGACTACATGTTTGCACATCCGTAACATAACCTTAATGATCCTGCCTCAGTTAGTCTGCTGCTGAAACCCTCAACCAAGCTTTTGATACTTCTGGACTTAACTGTTCTGATGCATTCCTTGCTGATCTCCATTTTCTGTCCTCAGTAAGCTGGAGGTTATTCAAAACTCTGCTCTTCGTTTCCCACCAAGTCCTGCTCATCCATCACCCCTGTGTTCGCTGACTTTCGGTTAAGAAACACTTCAGTTTTAAAATTCTCGTTCTTGTTTTCAAATCCCTCCATGGCCTTACCCCCTCCCTATCTCAACCTCCTCCAGCCCTACAACCCACTGAAATCTCTGCCCTCCTACAATTTGGGGCAGTTGCATTGCTTCACCATTGGTGGTGTACCTTCAGCTGCCTGGGCCCTAAGCTTTGGAAGTTGCCTCTTAAAAGAGCAGAAGGAAGTAGAAATTTAAGAAGCTACTTAAAATCTGTGGCTTGATGTCAAGTTTTGTTTCATAACTCATCTATGTGCCTTGGGACATATTATATGGCTTTTAAAAATTTATTAATTCATTCACATGATGTGGATGTTGCTGGCTAGGCCAGCATTTACTGGCCATCTGTAATTGCCCTTGAAGGTGATGGTGAGCTACCTCCTTGAGCCGCTGCAGGTGTAGGTACACCTACAGGGCCGATAAGGGAGTTCCAGAATTTTGACCCAGTGACGGTGAAGGAATGGCAATAGAGTTTCAAGTCAGGATGGTGTGTAGCTTGGAAGGGAACTTGAAGGTGGTGGTGTTCCCATACATCTGCTGCCCTTGTCCTTCTAGGTGGTAGAAGTCGTGGGTTTGGAAGGTGCTGTCAAAGGAGCTTTGGTAAGTTACTGCAGTTCATCTTGTAAATGGTATATGCTGCTACTATGTGTCGATGATAGAGGGACTGAATGTCTAAGGTGGTGAATAGTAAAGGCGCACACATACTGGTTGTTGAAAACAATCTACCATACAAACCCATCTAATGTAAGCTAATATGATCCTTGTTAAGACTGAAAGTGGCAATATTATTAGCCAGAGAGGAAAGGAAAAAACAAATTATTTTTTGGGGGGAATATAACAATAGGTCCCCAGCTATTGAACTGTGAGGTGCATCATAGCCAAGCCCAGTGCTGACAAAGCTTCCCGTCCATGGTCATTAGACAATGGCTTGTTCTCTAAGTGCACATCTAATCTCTGGCTGATGCCAGCTAGGCTGACAGGTGAAGAATGGCCGTTTGGATAAAGTATCAGAAAGTGAGCCATTCTCATTCTCTCGCAAATGAATCAACAGATTGTGGGTTCAAACCCCCTCCAGGGACCTGAGTGTATAACCTAGTCTGACACTCCAATGCAGAGATAAAAACAAAAAAACTGCGGATGCTGGAAATCCAAAACAAAAACAGAATTACCTGGAAAAACTCAGTGGGTCTGGCAGCATCGGCAGAGAAGAAAAGAGTTGACGTTTCGAGTCCTCATGACCCTTCAACAGAACTCCAATGCAGTCCTGAGGAACTTTCAGGTCAGATGTTAAACTGATTCCCCCTCGGGTAGCGTAAAAGACCCCATGGCAGTATTCGAAGAAGAGCAGGGAAATTCTCCTGTTGTCCTAACCAGTGTTTTGTCCCTTAACCAACCCCCAAAACAGATTATTTGTTTCGTTCTGCTTCAGAACTTCATTTCCGAGGAGTCATATTTGACTGAAAACATTAACTCTGTTTCTCTCTTGACAGATGCTTCCAGACCTGCTGAGTATTTCTAGCATTTTCTATTTTTATTTCAGACTTCCAGCATCCTCAGTATTTTGCTTTTATTCATTTGATTCATCGCTGTTTATGCAATCTTGCTATGTGCAGTTTGCTACATGTTACAATCTGCCTTGTTTCTTATGTTACAAAGGTGCTACACTTCATAAAAGTACTTCATTGGTAGTAAAATGCTTTGGTCCATCATAGAAAACTGCAGTTAAAAGTAAGTTTCCTCTTGCTCTCACCCTTTCTCTCATTTGATCTGACTCAGCACCCCAGACTTTTTTTTTGGAATGTTAAAAACCCACTCCTCATTTCAGATGAGCTAGTCTTCCCTGTGCTGCCACCAGTTAGATTATGCAAGAGCCACAATACAGATTTTCCCCCTCTAATTTGTTCATCCATCCCACTGTCAGATTTTCTTTCTCTTTCAATGACTGACTCTAGCTGGGATATGGGTGGAGTGGAATTGGCTGGCCTCTGCTACCTTTGCTAAGCATGAGCCATGTTGATGAGCAGTTCATTGGGAGCTTCGTAGTTGGACCCAAGGTCACTCTCACTGGTATCTTCACAAGCACAGTCTGCACCAATGGTCATTAGATAATGATTTGGCGTTTGGACTGTTCCCCATTCACCTGTCCCCAAGTACTTTTGCAATTGGTACCCGTTAACCTGTAGCTTTAACTTGGCATGTGATGTCAACAATCCACCCTTAAGATGGAGGAACATACAGCAGACAGAAGGTGCTAATTTGGCAATCTGACTGAGGGAGGCTACAGGATGGCTGGTGTAGAAAACGTATGGGGTAGAAATTTCGGTGGGATTAAACTGAGACCTGTACACAGCCCATTTGAAACTCAGCTCTTTTGCAGTCAATGAAACTACCTATTGAGTAGGCCACGTAATAGGTGACAATTTCAATACCACTCAATTTGTGCTACAGTCCAAAGAATTTCCACCCAATATGTCACTGTCTTCCTTTTGAGGTTGCGCCTGAGGTACTTGGTTGAAGAAGAATAGAGGGAACTGTGTACTCTGTATTTAACCCTGCTAGACACTGGGTGCACCTGCATTACTCAGCCTTAAAACAAAATAAGTTCAAACTTCATTTTTAATTGGCTCTCTTGTTTGTCTGTTTTATGAATGTGTCCCTGAAAGCTTATGTGAAGTACATTTTTGCTTGCTTTACCTGCAGATGTAAGCTGCATGACCTGCTTAAGCTTTAGCCACAGGATGGCACTGTTTTCAATAGTTTTTTACGGAACAGCCGTCCTCCGATTGTCGTTCAAAGTAATTGTTTCTTGAACACGTTCTTGCAATATATTTTTCATTAATTTTCAATCGAAATATGATAAGTTTACAATGAAGCATGTAAGCAGCAAGCCTGACAATGCCTCGACGTTGAAAGTTCTCAGCCTTGTTTTCAAATCCTTCCATGGCCTCTGCCCTCCGTAATCTCTTCCCAGCCCTACTATCCTCAGATCTCCGTGCTCCTCCGATTCTGACCCTGTGCACTCATTTTCTTTGCCACACCATTAATGGCCATGCCTTTAGCTGCTTTGGGCTCTTAGGTTCTGGAATGCCCTTGCCAAACTTCCCTGTCTCTGTCCTAGGGTTGCCAACTGTGCTTGAATGTATTCCCGCAGGTTTCATCACATGACTTACCCCCTCCGCCAAGGCTCCAGCCATTAGTCAGCCAACAGGTCCATCCTGGTGACGAACTGCCTTCCTGTGCCAATTGGAAAGCAAAAAGACACATTACCCAGTTGGATGTTGCTTGACTGTCAGCCAAACAGCCTTTTTTTTCCCCCATTTTCAATAATTTTATATTTGGTAAAGAGAAATGCTCGAAGAAAATGAATTTTAAAAAATCCTTTTTTAATGTCCCTATGATATTTTGCCAGGGTTGCACACAGCAATGTCCTGGAGATTGACCTTCAGTTCCTGGAGATTCTTGGCCAATACTGGAGGGTTGGCAACTCTACTCCTCCTTTATGACGCTCCTTAAAACCTACCATTTTAAACAATCCTTTGTAGCTCTATCCTGAAACCTACTTGTATGGCCCGGTGTCAAATCTTGTTTAATCACACTCTTGTGAGGTAGGTTTAAGGAACGCCTTAAAAGAGGAGAGAGAGAGCTGAAGAGGCTGAGAGGTTTAAGAAGGAAATCCAAGTTTGCGGGCTAGGCAGATGGAAGCATGGCTGCTAATGGTAGTTGGTGAAGGAAATTAAGGATGGTCAAGAGGTCTGAACTGAAGGAATGCAGAGGTCTCGGACCGTTGTAACACTAGGAATAAGGAGACATAGGGGCCGGTGCAGGAGTATTAGGCACCCTTGGCGAGCCTTCAGCCTCGCATCCCCCCGCACCCCCCCCCCCACCCACCCACCCCAATTAACTTTTGAAACTGAATATAGTGCCTTAGTATGAATAAAGACCTGCATTTATAATTAGATTTACATTAGAAAGGGAGAATACTATTGTAAATTCTCACTGTGCTACACTTTTCGCAGGATATGCATTAGAAGAAATGCACATTATAATGTGTAATGTGGAGAACAATGTCATATCTTGTGTTCCTGCCACAGTTACTAGATGATTTTATGCACAATTTCCACAATCAATAATTATTGCAATAGAGTGGGCTAGAGCAAATTATGTTCTTCGACATTATTTACTGGTTTGTGGTTTTGGAATAGTCCTGTGCAATGAGGAATATAAACAATGAGGAATTTAATATGAAATTTTGGGAAAGACTGCAATGTAAACACATGGAAATATATATGTATGTCGGTATACGTGGATGTACGTCAGTAGATCCAAACCTTTCATTTCCACAGCTGAAACGTGTGTGTTTACTTATGTAGTTTTGTGAATAGTTTATTCAGTTTTTTTGTTGCCCCCTAAATTTTGCCACTTTAGGCATCTGCCTAGTTGTTTGGCCCTGGGATGGAGTTGAAACAATGGTGGGAATTTTAAGATTGAGGCATTTTGCCAGACTTGGCGGGGGGGTGTGTCGATCCAAGTCAGCAAACAACAGAAGTGATGGGTGAACAGGAATTGGTGCAAGTTAGGACTTGGGAAGAAGGGTTTTTGCTGTGTCTACAGAGGTTGAAGATAAGAGTGCAATCAGCATAGTGTTGGAATAGACAAGCCTAGAGGTAACAAAGGGTACAGATGAGGGTTTCAGCAGAAAGTGAGATGAGGCAGGGGTCGATATGGGCAATGTTGTAGAGGTGGAAGTAGGTGGTTTTGTGAGGATATGGAGTCAAAAGCTATGTTCATTGTGAAGTAGAATGCAGAGGTTGTGAACAGTCTAGTTCAGCCTCAGACACAGGAAGGGGGCTGGAGTAGGGGATGGAGTTTGTGATGACAAACACTTTTCTCTTTCCACTATTTAACTGGAACTAATATCTCCTCATTCCATAATGTATACCAAATACTGCAATACAAACAAGGCTGAAATGAGGTGGAAGAAAATGGTGGTTAGTTGATTCCATAATTGGATTATATAAGTCTATAGATTATAGGAGAACTAAGGAAAGTTTAATGAGTTCAGTCCTTTTGAAAGAGTGAATTGGAGTAAGAGTCAATATGATTAATCTGGATTTTTTGCATGGGAGAAACTAAAGTAAGTAATAAAAAAAATCACTTCCTCCACTACCAGTGAACAGTATCTGCAGTTTCAAACCCGTGACCTCTACCACCGAGAAAGACAGGGCAGCAGGCACTACCATCAGACTGATTTGCAGTGCCCACCCCCCCCCCCCCCCGCCCCCCAGCTCACCTGCACCCCCACCTCACTGCAAGTGCCCCTCCAAGTCACGCACCATCTTGACTTGGAACTGTATCACTGCTCCTTCACTGTCACTGGGTCAAAATCCCGGAACTTGCTCCCCAGCAGTGCTGTGGGTGTACCTGGAGGGCAATTAGGGGTGGGCACAAATGCTGTGGCCTTGCCCGTGATGCCCACATCCCATGAACAAATAGAACATCCCATCCATGAACCACTGGAGGCACAATGAGCTGCTCTGCCTACTCCTGCCCCACCCAAACTACAAAGAGTTTGACCACACTGATTTGAGATTTGACCCTTGGAAACCAGAATGATACCCTGAGATCTCCAAGATCAAATCCCTGCCACCTACCTGATCCACCTTTATATCTTCAAATGTCAAAAAGGAATATTTATTTTAGACGTTTGCAACAGGCAATGTACAAGACCATACCCAACCGGCCTGTGGTTGCAAAACTCAAAACATCAGCTGGAATTTTCTGATGTCGAGTGGACATGAGCAGACAGTGTGGTGGGAAGGCCAAAAATCCGTTTCATGCCACCGTGAAGCCAGTTTACGATTGTCCGCCCCGCCCATCAACGGTGGGCTGTGTTTCCCACCACCGGACATCAGGCACGTCGTTTTAATACATCTGAGTACCATTATAAGCCCTGCTCGCCAGAATCCTCCCCCTCCACGCTGGATCACCTGGGCGCGTCGGTGTGATTGCACGCTGACGGGTTTCACTACAGTATTTAAAAGGTGCGAACCTGGGTGAGCTGAACTTTGCGGGGAACTCGGAGGTGAGTGCACTCTATCGTTGCGCACCGCTTGCGAGGGTCACCTGTTGGACTTCGAGGTTGAGGCACCGCGCATTCAGGCGAGGGCACAGGCAAGTCGCTTTTCCCCAGCTGGCTGACAGTGCAGTGCCGGGGCAAGGGCTGCACTGTGGTTGAGGCGAGTTGGGAGTGGGGGGTGGGGGGTGGTGGGGGCAAGGCAGCCCGGTCTGATGGTAGTGCACAAGCACATATGGTGGGGAGGAGGAAGCGGCCATGCATTAGGGAAACCTTGTATAAAGTAACCATTCCTCCGCAGCTGAGACAGTTCAGGCGCAGCTACATTGACATGCACGGAATCGGGTCTCTAGCTTATCTGCCCACTCGAGCAACACAGAGGCATGAAGGTGCCACCAGATGCTCCTGAAGTTTTTACCCCCGTGGGCTGAGACCCATAGGTACAAAATTGCCCCAGATTTGGCATTAAGTTGACCACATAGCTTGGAAAGGCCACAAAAATGGCTGGCATGGGAAGGTGGGCCTATTCTGCTGTGGCTTGTGCTGAAGCGTATTGTAAAGGGGGCCGTATTAAGCAGCTGGTCTGTTCTGTCTGATCTGTTGGTGCCTGAGGCTGACAATGTGCGACAAAAATTTGCCAACCCTAACTTCTTCAACTTGAGCCTTAAAAAAAAATTGTGTACTTTGAAACATGTCAAAATTAGGTGAGGGAGGAACCAAGAATTTACAGGTAGTTGGCAATCTACAGAGAAACGTCTCCAGAGGACTGTCTCTGGTTGATATGTGCTAGATCGGAGGAATTGACCTCGTGGCCTTAAAGGAGCAGTCTACTTGCACACTGCACCACCTGAGCAGCAGAATAATACATAAGGCATTTTCATGCTTCTCTGCTTACAAACCAGCATTTCCTGTAGGTCACCATGCACAACAATGATGAGCGAGATCAACCAATGTCCAAGAGAGTGCCTGATCCCATCACTTGAAGAGAGCTTGCTGCTGGAACTGCCTGGTTTAGTGAATACAGTTCTATGAGAGATGTGGCAGCAGTAAAGCCCTATTTTTTTTTTTTGCTTTTCTGATTAGATTGCTGAGCAATCTCCATGTGAGAGATTAGATATCTCGGGGACATAGATGACTGTGCTTGTGTTGGGCTGAAACAGTTGCTTTTTCTGGTAGCCTCTCACTTCCTATCCCTTCCACAAGCATCCTGTCCCCCTGCTTTTCCAACGAACAATACTCAGATTTTTATCAAATTCTACTGAAGCTGCCTCAACTTTTCTTGGAATTTAAAAACGGCACAACAAAATTCCTGTTTGGCGGAGCTGAAAACCCCTTTCTCACCACAGTGATGGCGATATAAATAGGTTTTACATGCTTTGACCCAGTTCGTTGTAATGCTGAATTGTGCTTGTTTATCTTCGATGTGTGGTAAAGCTGAGAATACTAATGCAGCCGCATTGCTAAAGTTTTAAAAAGTAGTCTCGTGCTCTCAGCAACTTTTGATTGCAATTATTAATTAACATCAACTTTAACGAAGAACCTTTGTGGCTCAGCGGTCTTCAGACTTGAAAGGTCCTCAGCTTTGATTGCTGGACTGTAATGCGTTTGTGAATCCCAATTGGGATGGCAACTTTGTGGTGAGACAGGTTCGCTAGTGTTTGGTCTCAGCACCTCTGACCTAGTCAGGGTCCCCTGGTGGAGATCCAGTGTCACAGAATCTCACAATGTTATCGTGCAGAAGGAGGCCATTCAGCCCATCATGTCTGCACCAGCTCTACGAATGAGCATTTTGACTTAGTGACATTCTCCTACCTTTTGCACATTGCTTCTTTACAAATAATCATCTAATGCCACTGTGAACGCCTAGATTGAACCTGCCTCTACCACACTTCCAGGCAGTGCATTCTGGACTCGAACCACTCGCTGAGTTAAAAAAGTTTTTTCTCACATCACATTTGCTTTTGCAATCACTTTTAAATCTGTACCCTCTCGTTCTCAATCCTTTTACGACTGGGAACAGTTTCTCCCTATCTACTCTGTCCAGCCCCTCATGATTTTGCACACCTCTATCAAATCTCTCTTGGCCACCTTCTCTCCAAGGAGAACAGTCCCAGTCTCTTCAATCTATCTTCATAACTGAAGTTTCTCATCCCTGGAACCATTCTTGTAAACCTCTTCTGCACTCTCTCCAATGTGTTCACATCCTTCCTATAGTGTGGCGCCCAGAACTGTACACAATGCTCCAGCTGAGGTCTAATGAATGTCTTATATAAGCTCAGCATAATCTTCCTGCTCTTGTACTCTAATCCCCTATTAATAAAGCCCAGGATACTGTATGCTTTATTAACTGCTCTCTCCACCTGTCCTGCCACCTTCAATGATCTATGTACATATACACCCAGGTCCCTCTGCCCCTGCACCCCCTGAAGAATTGTACCCCTTATTTTATATTGTCTCTCCATGTTCTTCCTACCAAAATTCATCATCTCACACTTCCCTGCATTGAACGTCATCCACCACCTATCTGTCCACCCCACCAACTTGTCTATGTCATTTTGAAGTTCTATACTGTCCTCCTCACAGTTTACAATGCTTCCAAGTTTTGTATCATCTGCAAACTTTGAAATTGACCCCCGCACACCAAGATTTAGATCATATTTTTGGGATGGTGGTGGGAGGTCAATCTCTTGGCTCATGTGGATGGCCACCTGCAATTGAGGTATCTGCCCAGATATGAGGGTTTTCGACAGCTGAAGAATTCTAAACAAACCAGAGACAACACTTTTTCTTTAAGAAGGGAGAAAATTGGCCAGTGTAATGATTGAAGAGTCTGATGATGACCTATACAGAATCCTATAAAATGATGAAGGTGCTGGATTAGATGGATGGAGAGAGGAATTTTCCCTACTTATGAGAAGCCCAAAACTAAGAGACATAAATATAAAGATTGTTACCACTAAGGAATTCAAGAAAAACATCTTTACCAGAGGATGGTGAGAATGTGGAAATCACAACCAGGTGGAATATTTAAGGATCACTCTGGAATTCCATGTCTAAGCCCCTCCGTCTTCCTCTTCTCCTCAAGACTTTCTTTAAAACCCAATTCTTTGATCAGCCACCCTAACTTTTTATTTTGTTTGCCACCCGTTTATTTCTGATAAAGCTTCTTCCCTCTCTAATCTCCTCCTGCCGTACAAAACTCCAAGGTCTCTGCATTCCTGCAATTCTAGTGACTTGTACATTGCCATGTTTAATCGCTCCAACGTTGGTGGCTGTGCATTCAGCAGTCTGGGCCTTCAGCTCTGGAATTCCCTTTCTAAGCCTTGCTGCCTCTCTCTGCTCCTTTAAGACTCTGCTTTAAATCTATTTCTTTGATCAAGGTTTTGGTCACCTGTCCTAATATCTCCTTATGTGGCTCAGTATCAAATTTTGTCCAATAACGCCCCTGCAAAGTGCCTTGGGATGTTTTACTACATTAAAGGTGCTATATAAGTGCAAGTTATTTTTGTTGGCTATGGCTCTTTGAAGCATCCTTGGCAATCTGCCTATGTTAAAGGGGCTATATAAATGCATGATCTTGGTTGAACTCCGTGGCGATTATTGCTGAACTAGAGGCAGTTCTATGTGTGCCTGTCCCAGTCTGGATTGAGACTAACCTAAATTTATTTTAATTAAGAGCCTTTCAGACATAAGGCACGTTGTGAATTTTCTTGCAGTTCATTAAGAGGAAAACAAATCATAGAAATGAAACTGTGGCATGCTAACCCACAGCACCACCTAGTCCCTGTCCACCACATTATTCCCTCCTTATTTTTGCTTCCCTTGTGTAATCTCCAACTCCCCCTCTTGCATAATATTCATCATATGCCTTTACAGCTGGTCTCTAAATTCTCTGCTGTAAAAACATTCAAATCATCTTCTATCTCGTGATATGATGAAGTGGCCAAATGTCCGACTTATCAGAGGCTGCAATCGGGATCATCCCAAGTTTTCCTATTTTGATTTTGCAGACAGCACCATGGAGCTTCTCGGTATGAAATTTAAACAATTGCTCCCCATCAATTTTAGACCGAAATCTAAAGATTTGGAGAAGTTGGTGCTGTCCTCTTTGGAGGAGAGAAGGTTAACAAGTAAAGCAATAGAAGTTGCCAATATTGAGGGATTTAGATAAAAGTAGAAAGAGTACAGCTAGTCCCCCTGGCAAATCGATCTATCAGCAGAGGCCATGGATTTAAAAATCATTGGAAAAAAGATCCAGGGCGGAGATGAAGAGAATTTTTTTTTTCACCAAGTAGTCGGGATCTGGAATGTTCTGTGTGAAAAGGTGTGGAAGCTGATTTCATAAATAATTTTAAAAGGGAGTTGGGCTGGTACTGGAGGATAAGAAACTTTGCAGAGTTCAGGACAAAAATCAGGGAAGTGGGACTAAACATAGCCCACTCTTCTAAAGAGCCAACATAGGCAAGATGGACCAAATAGCCTCCTGTACTGAGAGTTTTGTACGATCCTCTGGTGTTGCTTAGTGCCTGAATTAGGATTTGTGGTAAAAGCACTCAGAATAATTATGGCCAAGTCAGCCTGAGTTTAAAAAAAAGTGGAAGCATTGTGAAGGATCCAAACTGTGGAACATGGATCCAAATGTGACTTTTGGGGCCATAACTCAATGAACTTAGTAATGTCAGCTGTGGTTCAGTTGGTTGTGTGTTCAAATCCCACTGCAGGGAGTTGAGCAAAAAAATCTAGGTTGACACTCTAGTGCATTATTTAGGGAGTGCTGCCCTGTCATAGCTGCTGTCTGAGGCCTTAAACCAAAGCCCTGTGTGCCCTCTTGGGTGGATGTAAAAAACCCCATAGGCACTGTTTTGAAGAAGAGCAGGGGAATTATCCCCAGTGTCGTGGCCAATATTTACCCCTCAATCTACATCAATTTAAAAGCAGATGACCTCATTATCGCATTGCTGTTTGTGGGAGCTTGCTGTGCACAAATTGGCTGCCGCATTTCCTACATTACAATAGTGACTACACTTCAGAAGTGCTTCACTGGGTGTAAAGGGTCTGGTGATCATGCAAATCTTATTCTCAGTTTTGAAAACCCTGGTGTATTCAACTGGGGGGGTGGGGGGGAGTCAGGAAAATAAGTTTGCCTGTAGGTGGCATGGTTAAGCTGCAGATGGATGGCACAGCCTCTTATAGACAGTGCAAGGGGCAGATAATATGTGTATCTACAATGCGATCTCTGGTTCAGACAAGATTTGAGTAACTTTTTACTGCCAAAGCAGCTAATTGCTAACATATTTGTGGTTCCTCCGCAGCTGTGATTATCCCTTTATAAATCTTTTGCTACATTTTCTTTTGGGCTGGCTTCCACTCCCCAAGTGAGATCATCAATTTCAGAAATCCCAGCTGGTGTTAATTTGCCGCGCTGGATTGGACCATGCCTAAATTTGGGCCAGGAAAAGGTCTGAAATGACCTAATGTTGTATTTTACATTTATGAAAAAAAACCCAAGAGGAAAAAGCGAAGTAAGTTGGAATTGTACCAACCCTTGGCTCGCTCCCACCAGTAGCACTGAGTGAAGCTGAACAGAGTGGGTTTGGATCAGACTCTGTCCAAGTTGAGGTTATTTAGCTCATAGCTAAAACTAGCAAACTATAAATTGGGACGAGCTGGTTCGAACAGTGAGCAGTCCGGCCTGAGTGAGGGCTGAGCTGTAATAGATCAACCCATTCGCAGCTCTTTAAGTGACACTGATTCAAATTTCTCATTTGCTATTTATAAGGGAACACTCCCCCAAACCTCCCCCCAACTTTTGTGAGGTAACGCCCCACTTCAGTCTGCAGCCTCGCACTCGATCAGGGCACTAAGCTGTGGGACCCCAGGGCGAGAGGGAGGAAATCAGCCAGAGGCTGCAGCTCTTCACCACGAATGGGATTGTTTTGGGGGGTGGGGGGCGGTGGTGGGATGCAGGGGGGAGTCCTTCTGGTAGGTGCTTCCATGTGGATGTCAGTGAGGGCATGACTTGTGCTCACTGTGATGGAACCCGAGGTTAAACAGGCCACTACCCTCACCATCAAATTCAAAAATAGCAAGCAGCCACTTGAGTGAGCTTGGAGGAGAACTGTACTCCAGCATTAGCCCTCTCTGTTCCCACCCCACTCTCGCCATCAAGTGTAAGGGAAATGTGAGGTTTTTTGCTTTGGTACTAAGAATACTTTTTAAAAGGCGTGAATCATGTAAATGATGATGTTCAGAGAGACTTGGGAATACTCGTACAAGGAACACAACAAGTTATTATGCAGATGCAGCAAGCAATTAGGAAGGCAAAGAGCACATTGGCCTTTTATTGCAAGGGAATTGGAATACAAGAATAAGGAAGCCTTGCTGCAATTGTACAGGGTTTTGGTGAGACCACATCTGGAATGCGGTGTGCAGTTTTGGGCGCCATATTTAAGAAAGCATTGTATTGGAGGTGGTACAGCAAAGGTTCACTAAATTGGTCCCCGGGATGAGAGGATTGCCCTATTATGAGAGGCTGAGCAAATTGGGCCTATATTCTCTGGAATTTAGAAGAATGAGAGGTGATCTCATTGAAACGTACAAGATTCTGAAGGGACTTGACAGGGTAGACACAGATTGTTTCTCCTGACTGGGGAATCTAAAAATGGGGGCACACACTCAGGATAAGAGGCCGATCATTTAGGACTGAGATGAGGAGAAACTTCTTCTCTCAGACGGTTGTGAATCTTTAGAATTCTCTATACCCAGAGGCACTCTATACTCCATTGTTGAATATATATTTGGGTTGTAAGGTCTACTCCTCCTATTTCTTATGTTCTTATCTTCAGGAGAGGAAATTGGGAGTTTTTTGCTCCTGTATCTCTAGGAACCCTTGTGTTTAATTGGAAAAATGAGAGAGAGAAATGAATCCTGGTGCTCTATTAACAGCTTGCATTGACTTTAACATCAGAACATTATACGCAGGATTTGTGCATCCACTCTGCAGAGGTAACTACAATATTTGGAAGCGGCTCACAAAAGTCATATACTTGGCAAGTCTGGTTGATTTCAGTTCAGTTACCAGTCTGGTTACTCCTGTATGTATGCAGACACAGGCATGACCAGCAGTAAACTATCTAGCCTCTCTCTCATTCCTACTACTTAAATTCCTACTACTTAAATGAGTAATGTTCAAAAGTGGAAAAGATTCATATTTCATGCGTGGTACTTTTCTGAAGCCCTGCTCTCAGTATGGAGCCTCATTCGATGAGAGCGTGGATCAGAAATCAGGCTAAACATGACTGGGGCCAATTTTTTAAAAATTGTTCATGGGATGTAGGTGTTGCTGGATAGGCCAGCATTTATTGCCCATCCCTACCTAATTGTCCTTGTTCAGAGGGTATATAAGAGTCAACCACATTGCTGTGGGTCTGAAGTTGCATGTCAGCCAGACCAGGTAAGGACGGCAGATTTCCTTCCCTAAAGGGCATTAGTGAACCAGATGGGTTTTTACGACAATGGTTTCATGGACTTTTAATTCCAGATTTTTATTGAATTCAAATTTGAAGGTCACCATCTGCCATGTCGGGATTTGAGCCCCGGTCCCTGGAGGATTAGCCTGGGTCTCTGGATTACCAGTCCAGTGACAATATCACAATGCCAATGCCTCTCAATTCTGCCACCCCTCCATCTATTGACACTCTACCCTATGTGCAAACCATTGCAAAATGACCGCAGTTTGCCTTACCAACTGTCTCTGAAATGTCCCATGCACTCCATTTTGAACTGCATTAACTGTTACGTGGGCAGCCCTGCTATCCATTTTGTACACAGCAAGCTGCCAACAGTGAGCCAAGTAACCAGAGAAATCTGTTTATTTTTATATAGTAGGCAACGTTAACCAACACACTGGAAGAACTAACTCTCCTTTTTCCTCAAGTAGTGCCAATCTAAATGTTGCCCACAGTCTGCACCTGCAAACAATGCAGCACTCCCTCCCTGCACAGGGGAGTCAGCCTATACCAATCCTGGAAATAGGGTGCAAATCGACTAAGTTGAAGCCAAAGGTAAAATTGACCGAACCTGCTGACAGACAGAGCTTTTGACCTAAGTGTTCAAGGTTCAACCAACCGAGTTCTATATCTTCTGCACTCCTCAAAACACCAGAACAATGTCAGCACTGAACTATTTTTTTAAGCCCGTGACTATGAAAAATGGCCAGCCAGTCCTGCACAGTAGCTAACAATCTGTTTTAACACAAGGCATAAGGCCTAGCCTGAGTGTCAGGAATTTAAGATATGAGGGAAATTTAAGTAAGTCGCTGTGTTGTTTTTTTTTTTGCTTTTGCAAATTCGGTCCTGAGGTGTCCCTTTCTCGAATTTCCAAGATTGCGACCAGAATTAGCGGAGCTGATCCCGGCAGGTAATGCGATGGACACATTACCGGTCAGAAAGGTCACATGGATGCATGCAGCGAGGGGTGGTTTGGTGTGAAATAAGTCGGATAGGGTATTAAAATCGGAAGTACAAGGGATCTAAGTGAGGGAAATGGAGGGTTACGGTCTCTCAAAAAGGGATATCCTTCTTGGGCTGAATTACTTTTTCCCTATTCCTTAAAATAAATTAATTCCCCCAAGCTAAGCGCCTTGGACTAGTGTTAGATGCAGAGTTCTCATGCTTAAACCAGGTTGCTGGACTGTCAGCCTTATGTCAGATTGCAGCCACAACTGGACCTTCAGAAGCTGCTGGCAGTTAACCTAACATTGAGCACCATGATTGCAGAGTGTCCTGTTGATTAGGGGGAGAGGGAGGTAGATAGTACTTATTTCCTGAACTACTCTATGCTTGAGGCAGTATCAGAAATTACCCCTCTCCTCCTGCAGAGAAGCTAACAAATGTATGCATCATGTAGTGAATATCACTTGCATTTATATAGCACCTTTCATGGCTTTGGGTTGTCACAAGGCATTTCACATACAATTAGTTTTTCAAATACAGTCACTACTATAAGGAAATGGAAATAGGAAAACGTGGGAACCAATTTTCACACAGCAAAGCTCCCTTGTATAACAGTAAGTTTAAAATCTCTTGGCGGTGTTGGTTCAGGGCTAAATGTTGGCAAGGACATGAGGGAAACCCCCTAGCTCCTGCTTCAAAATATTGCCTTGGGATCTTTTACATCCACCTGAAGACAGTACCTCTGACAATGCAGCAAGTGTCAGCCGAAGGTATGTGCTCAAATTTGTGTAGTGCGGTTTGAAGCCAAGGCCTTCTGACTTGGAGGCCAAGAGCATTATCACTGAGTCACCACTGAGATCTAGGGCTAGATTTTTACAGAGGCGGTAACTCTCTACAGATGTTTAAAAATGGCGGGTAGGACCCGGATGCAGAAGTCCTGTCTCCATTTCTGGCAGATCCAATTTTTGCCAGCAGGGGAAAGGGGACAGGACACAGGTGGGCAACCCAAACTCAGCCGAACCATTTGAAATTAGTAGTGAGTTAAAACAAACGACATTTTGGCTGTTGCAAGGGCCTTTACCTGCAATGTGGGATTCATAAATTTATGGAGTAGCCATAAACTCTCTTGAAGGAAGGGTAAGGTCTATTTAAATGCCATGATCTGAAGTTTTTTAAATCCCCTGCTCTTTAAAATTAAAAAAAAAACACAGGCTTAAGCTGAAAGTGAGTGTTAAAAACACTGTCTGCTGGAATGCTTTGATTGTCAGGGCATCTGGTGTAGTTTGAAAAAAATGACCACCAGTTCCACAGTTTCAATAGAGTTCTTTGTTGACATTTCTGAAGTACTGTGCTATTATGGACACCACATGGACTGCAACGGTTCAGGAAGGCAGCTCACCGCCATGTCCTCAAAGGCAATTAAGGCTGGGCAATAAATGCTGGCCTAGCCAGCAATGCCCGCGTCCCATGAATGAGTAAAATTGTAAAAAATTATAACTGCTTGGCTGAGTTTCAAAAGCTACAATTATCTTAGGGGTTCTGAGTTCATGGTTTGATTAACAGTTTAAAGAGGCTATTAAAGGATTTTCTGTCTCTGATGTAGCTACTGAATGGAAGTGTATTTGTTTTTACAATGGATTTATTACTTGAGAAGATTTAAAAACCTTGAATGGGATTCATGAATGAGAGTTCTTTTCACTATCAAGTGTATGGGCATGAGAGCTGTATTAGAATGTTAGAAGTTAACTTTTCTTCATCTCCACATGGCTCCTGAGTTCTGCCCATGGTGGATACTAGGTGGGTAGCTATGGAGGTGGCATGGGGGGGTGGGGGGGGAGTGGGTGGCGGGATGAGAGGTTGAGTGAGCTAGGCAGCCTAACAGCTTCTAAAACAACTGGGATCTCCCAGAGAACCAAGGTGGGTCTTCTAACCAGCTCGCCTCAGCATTCGCACACCTCCCGTGGCCACACACAATTTGCTTCTGGTGTCAGCGGGCACAACTCTATGCCACCCCCACCTCCCCAGATCAAAAATCGGATTTAATGGGCTCTTTAAACTGAGGCAGGTCTGCCGAGTCAAGAATTTTCCTGACTCGAGCTACTGACTTGATAGTGAAAATTTGGCTCCATTCTCTACTATTGTAAGGATTTTGTAATATTTCAGTCTTGTGAAGGATAACTTTGGACAGAGTTGTGAAAGGAGTTTTTTTTTTAAAAGTTTGCTGAATGAGGATTGAGCTGTGTACACATAAAAGGTTTTTAACTGTAAATTGGGTGAGCGTACAGAGTTTACTTGCTATGTTGGGCTGTGTACAGGGCTCACTTACTGTAATTTGGGTTTGCGTGTTGTGTTGGCTTAGTGTACAGGGGTTGCCTGCTGTGAGTTGGTGAGTGTACAGGGGTTGCCTGCTGTGAGTTGGTGAGTGTACAGGGGTTGCCTGCTGTGAGTTGGTGAGTGTACAGGGGTTGCCTGCAATGAGTTGGTGAGTGTACAGTGGTTGCCTGCAGTGAGTTGGTCTCTGTGCAGGGTTTGCCTGCAGTGAGTTGGTCTCTGTGCAGGGTTTGCCTGCAGTGAGTTGGTCTCTGTGCAGGGTTTGCCTGCAGTGAGTTGGTCTCTGTGCAGGGTTTGCCTGCAGTGAGTTGGTCTCTGTGCAGGGTTTGCCTGCAGTGAGTTGGTCTCTGTGCAGGGTTTGCCTGCTGTAAGCTGGGCAGAATGTACGGGGTTTGTATGTTGTGTTGGTGGAGTTGTGTGTCATGCCGTTCACACCCATTTTGTAAAAAACATTATTCTTTATTCGTTTTTGGGATGTGGGTGTTTCTGGCTGGGCCAGCGTTTGTTGCCCATCCTGAATTGCCCTTTAGAAGGTGGTGGTGAGCTGTCTTCTTGAATCACTGCAGTCCATGTGGTGTAGGTACACCCACAGTGCTGTTAGGGAGGGAGTTCCAGGATTTTGACCCAGCGGTTATTGACTGCACCAAACTTGTTTAATTTGTTTCTTTAATTTTTCTAATTCCCTGTCCCTCTCACATTAGCTTTCCTTGCTACATTTTCCCTTCCCCAGGATGTCCCATTCAGAGGTTGTTCCAATACTACTATGTGGCCATTTCCTGCAGTTTTGTGAGGGTGACTCACCCAGGGTGACTCACTCCCTCTTCATTTGGCTCCCTCTCCTATGAGAAAGTGCTATGATCTCCTCAGTCTGGAGTTGCCACCTTGTCTGGTTCTTGAGTGCCTCACTGAGCAGCCACTTATCATGCCCACGCCTGGGCAGCCAAGTGTCAGTCGACATCACAACTGCAAGGGGATTCACAGCCAAGAACACACATCTCCTCACTCAACAGCTACGTTTCCAGAAGGTAAACTCATCGTTATGCGGTAGATCTTTTCATCCGCAAAGTTTTCTAGTACAAGGCCTTTATTGTAAGGGGTTTGGTGCATAAAAGTTGAAGTTTTGCTACAACTGTACAGTGCTTTGGTGAGACCCGAATACTGTACGCTCTCCTGGTCTCTATATCCAAGGAAGGATATACTTGCCTTGGAGATGGCACAGTGAAGGTTCACTGGATTCCTTCCTGGGCTGAAAGGATTGTCCTATGAGGAGGGGCTGAGTCTATTGAATTACTCTCTGGAATTTTGAAGAATGCAAAGTGATCTCACTGAAATGTGCAAGATTCTTAAGGAGCTTGAGAAGGTGAAAACAGACAGGTGTTTCTCCTGGCTGGGGAATCTAGAACCAGGGAACCAAGTCTTTGGATGAGGGCCCATTGCTTAGGACTGAGATGAGAAATTATTTCACTCAGATGGTTGTGAATCTTTGGAATTCTCTATCTAGTGGCCTGTGGATTCTCCATCATTGAACGCATTTAAGGCTGAGATTTTTAGTCTCTCAGGGAATCAAGGGATATGGTGAGCAAGTAGGAAAGTAGACTTGAGGCAGAACATCAACCATGATTATATTAAATATGAAAATACATACGAATGAGGAGCAGGAGTAGGCCACTCAGCCCCTTGAGCTCCACCATTCAAGAAGATCGTGGCTGATCAACTCCACGTGCCCACCTACCCCCGATTAGCCTTTCACCCCCTGCTTATCAAGGCTTATAAAGCCCCTTGCTTATAAATGATGGAGCAGACTCGAGGGACTAAATGGCCTAGTGCTGGTTCCAGTTTCTTATGCTCTTATATTATGTTCTTATGTTATGCCATATAAATACTGTGGCTACAAGAGCAGGTCAGAGGCTAGTGCGATGACTCCCCAAAACCTGTCCACCATCTTGCAAGGCACAAGTCAGGAGTGTGATGGAATACTCCCCATTTGCCTGGATGAATGCAGCTCCCACAACACTCAAGAAGCTGGACACCATCCATGACAAAGCAGCCCGCTTGATTGGCACAACATCCACAAACATTCACTTCCTCCACCACTGACTCTCAGTAGCAGCAGTGTGTGTACCATCTACAAGATGCACCACAGGAATTCACCAAGGCTCCTCAGACTACACCTTCCAAACCCACGATACTACCATCTAGAAGGATAAGGGCAACAGATAGATGGGAACACCACCACCTGGAAGTTCCCCCTCCAGCCATTCACCATATTGACGTTCCTTCACTGTCGCTGGGTCAAAATCCTGGAACTTCCTCCCTAACAGCTCTCTGGGTGGACCTGCACCACATGAACTGCAGCGGTTCAAGAAGGCAGCTCACCACCACCTTCTCAAGGGCAACTAGAGATGGACAATAAATGCTGACCCAGCCAGCGAAGCCCACATCCCATGAATTAATTTTAAAATATGTTTAGATGCAAATGCCTGACCAATTTCTAGTACAATGGCCTGAGTGCTGTTTTTAGCCAGGCATTATGTCCCCTATTGATCTTTAGGAGAGGAAATCTGTCACTCTTACACAGTTGGGTCTATGTGTGACTTCAGACCCACAGCAACCTGGTTGGCTCTTAACTGCCCTCTGACAAGGCTTACCAAACCACTCCGTTGTCAACACCTTCTCAAAGGCAATTACGGATGGATGATAAATGCCGGGCTTTCCAGCTGCACCCACGCCTTGTGAATGAATAAATAAAACCAGAGTTAACCTGTGCGTTTAACGCATTTTAATGGCTGATTAAAACACCACATTGGAAAAATTTAGATTTAAAAAAAAAACCTGTACTTTGCCATCCAGAAAATCCATTTCAGGAGTTAGAATTTCACATGAAATAAAAGCCTATTGTGTCCCCACTCATTTCTCCATTTTTTGTGAACTGTACAAAGATTTGTTAAAGCCTTTCGGTGAGTTCTTATCAGCAACAGTTTAAGCTTGAATCACGACCCCTGCCTTCTTGCCCTCACCCCTATTCTGCTTCCTGTGAAATGTGAGCTTGGCAAAAGGCAGCCGTTCTAACTTAACTCTTGTTCCTGGTGACCTATTGGATATTGCACATGGTATGTGTTGACACAATTGCACAATATGCTAATAGGTCATCAGTTGCTATGTATCTCATCACTGCCTGCACCATCTGCTGCTTAAAATGAAATAAGTGGCTGGAGTTAGGATCCTTTTCCCTCTGACTGAAATTTGTCTATTTGCCTGAGTCCTTTAGCTGGGTGGGTCATTAGCCACAAGGGACCATAGATATCTCTCTCCATTGGAGCCAATTGGTTATATAGCTTGAGGGGCATCACTCCAGATCAAGCATTGGGTAGGTAAGGAAGCAGGTCCCAAGTCTACCCCAGCAAACAGGAATTGAATCCCTGCTGTTGGCGTTATTCTAAACGCACACTGGCCATCGAGCCATCTGAGTTAACCAGGCCCCTTTACAAGTGATGAAGTGTTGACAGTCAGCCAAAGGGCTCCACATGCTGATACCAGAGAGAACCCAAAGCCAGTTTAATAGGAACAGGAGTAGGTCACTTAACTACTGTGTAGATTCCTAATAGCCAGGTGTACCATAACAGTAAAAACATGCAATCCATCAATATTACACCAATGCTATTCTTATTTTTCTAGGAATAGGGGATAATCTGTAAGCTGTCAATATTGCGCTAATACTATCTGTATTGATAGGGGCCGTTACATTTCTAGGAATAGGAAGGTTTACATGTGGCAGAGATGATTCTATTATGACTTTACAGTCTTCTGGACTTAATATTGAGTTCAACAATTTCAGATCATGAACTCTCTCCTCCATCCCCACCCCCTTTCCGATCCCCCTTTTTCCAATAATTTATAAATTTTTAAAACTATATTTTTTTCTTTTCCCTCCTATTTTAAAATTTATTTCGATCTATTGTTTCATCTCCACCTTTTAGCCCATTTAGATCCCTTCGCACCACCCCCCCCAACCCCGCCCCACCCCACCCCACCCGTACTAGGGCCATAGCTTGCTTCCCTTAATGTCCCCATTAGCACATCCTTTAGATAATATCACCACCGTCAACACCCCTTTGTCCTTTTGTCTATGACATCTTTGGCAGTCTCTTCTTGGCCTCCACCTATCACTGGCCCCCTATCGAGCTCTATCTGTCCCACCCCCCCTCTACCAGCTTATATTTCATCTCATTTCTCTATGTCTTAGTTCTGATGAAGGGTCATACAGACTCGAAACGTCAACTGTATCCCTCTCCGCAGATGCTGTCAGACCCGCTGAGTTTTTCCAGGTAGTTTTGTTTTTGTTCTAGATTTCCAGCATCCGCAGTATTTTGCTTTTTATCTTGATTCTATTATGAGGTGGGTTTGTGACATTAGCATTGAAATCAGTCCCTATGAATATTGTACTCTTTTTATTTTCTCAACCAGTTCTCTCGCCTTTTCTTAAAGCTGGTAACCGCTGCTGGTGTATGGCTGCGGGGATGGACATTAAGTCATCTCTCACATCGCCAGTCATCAATACAATGGGGCCTAGCATGTTATGTGACTATAGAGGACATATCAATGGAGCCTGTTCTCGCTTGCCATGCAGCAAGCTCTTTCCGGCACTTGACAAGTGACACTTGATAGTAATCGGGAATAGGAGCTCTGGCTGATAAGCACTCCACCCAGAGTCATTGAACCAAAATGGCCAACTGCTCCTAGCGGAGATTGGCTAGATCAGCACAAGCCAGGACTGCACTTGGGACCTTTTGATTCGTACCACATTGGGACTATGAATTATTTTGAAGCATGCTGCTATTAAGTAGGCTGAAGGATCAATCCACTTGCACTGACCAAGACCCTTCTATCCCAAACAGTAGTTGAATGAATAACTAGTTATTGGGGGAGATATAGGTCGTCATTCCTCTTATTTTAGATCGAAAATGGGCGCAGGAAATACCAGTTTATGGGGGAATTGCCCCCGTGCCCAAATGTGCCTCAATCCTTTTTGGGTTGGGCATTTTTAGACTGCCTAATATGAGCATTAGGCCCCTTAATGACTGATGTAGCCCTCTCTGTTAAATTGACCAGTGTTCAGTAGAGAAGGCTTCAAGTCTGTCCCTTGCAGATATCTTGAGAGCTTACTGAGGCCTAAGCAGCAGCCATCACCAAAACAAGTAAGTGCGATGTTTTTAAATGTTCAGGAAGAGCATGCGTATCTAGGATACATTGGTTCCTGCATTCACACCCCTGTTGGTCATCGTCGCTGTCCCTCGATTCGAGGGTCATGAGCTTCTGCCATGGGTATTCATGTGGCTGAACAGGCCGATTCTTGACTCTCAGATCTTTGGGCACATGCAGCAGGACATCCAATGAGATAGTGAGATCCAGAGTGCAGGATTTACATCCTTTTCTTTCCTTCTCTTCTGCCGCTCTTGCCTCATCTTTAAGGCATTGTGACTCAAAGCATTATGGACAAGTTGTAGCCTTTGACAAGCTCCTCCCAGTCACTAATGTCAATGTTTTCATGCTTCAAGGAGAGCTTTAGAATGTCTTTGTCCTCCCCAAGAATGCTGGCCATCTGAGTTGAGGGAACAGGAACTGATGAGGAAGCTGTTTTCATCTGGACATTTTTTTAAAAATTAGTTAATGGGATGTGGGCATTGATGGCTAGGACAGTATTTATTGCCCTTGTTCAGAGGCAACTTAACTGGACTAGCCACATAAATACTGTGGCTACAAGAGCAGGTCAGAGGCTAGGAATCCTGCAGCGAGTAACTCACCTCCTGACTCCTCAAAGGCTGTCCATCATCTACAAGGCACAAGTCAGGAGTGTGATGGAATATTCTCCACTTGCCTGAATGAGTGCAGCTCCAACAACACTTAAGAAGCTTGATACCATCCAGGACAAAGCAGCCTGCTTGATTGGCACCCCTTCCACAAACATTCACTCCCTCCACCACTGACGAGCCGTGGCAGCAGTGTGTACCATGTACAAGATGCACTGCAGAAACTCACCAAGGCTCCTTAGGCTGCACCTTCCAAACCCACAGCTACTATAAGGACAAGGGCAGCAGATAGATGACAACACCACCACCTGGAAGTTCCTCTTCATGCCGCTCACCATCCTGACTTGGGAATATATCACTGTTCCTTCACTGTCACTGGGTCAAAATCCTGGAATTCCTTTCCTAACAGCACTGTGTGTGTGTGTACCTACACCACATGGACTGCAGTGGTTCAAGAAGGCAGCTCATTACCACCTTCTCAAGGGATGCGCAATTAGAGCAATAAATGCTGGCCTTGCCAGCAATGCCCACATCCCATAAATGAATTTTTTTAAAACTTAGGAGTCAACCACATTGTCTTCTGTAAAGAACATTAGTGAACCAGACAGGTTCTTACAGCATCTGACTTTTAGTTCCAGATTGATTTTTGGTATTATTAGCTATGGTGGGATTTGAGCACAAGTCTCCAGAACATTACCTGATTCTCTGGAATACTAGTCTGGTGACAATGCCACTATGCCACCTGGGGAACTGTGGGCAGTTTTGGTCTCCTTAGCAAATGAAGGACAACTTGCCTTAAAGAGGTGCAATAAAATTCACAAGAGTGATTCCTGGGCTGAGAGGACTGTCATATGAGGAGAGATTGAATAGAACGGATCTATATTCTCTGGGGTTCAGCAGAGTGAAAGGTGAACTCATTCTAATGTATAGAATTCATAGAGGGCTTAACGGATTAGACATTGCAACGCTATTTTCCTCTGGCTGTGGTGCCTGGAGATAGGATTCACCATCCCAGGATAAGGGGTGGACCATTTAAAATTCTGATGAGGAAAATTTTCTTCGCTCACGGAGTTGTGAATCTTTGGAATTCTCTATTGTGGATGGTTAGTCAGTATACTCAAGATTGAGATTGATAGGCTTTTAGTCACTAAGGGAATCAAAGGATACAGGGATTGGGGTGGGGAAGTGGAACTGAAGAAGGTTAGCCATGATCTTGTTGAATGGTGAGCAGGCTCAAGAGGCTTTTCCTGCTCCAGTCTTTTACAGAGTGCTCCCTACACTCCTCTTTGAGACTTGCCCAAGTGCTGCTGCTGGTGAAGCAAGCGGCCTGAAGTTATTCCTGTTGAAATGGGTGAGTTTCCTCAGGGAACTTGACAAATGACAAGCACCAGAATGATGGAAACATGGCCTAATTTAGGGGGAGCTTCAGGCCTCCCATTTGGGGCGGATTGGTTATTCTTGGCCATAACCAATTTCTAGTCCATTCAGTTTTCAAGTGTTCCTGGCCTACAACCTTCAGAAGTCTCTGTGCCCCTCCCATTCTGGCCTCTTGCACCTCTCTAATTTTATCGCTCCACCATTGGCTGCTGTACCTTCAGCTGCCTGAGGCCCTTAGCTTTGGAATTTTCTTCCTCAACTTCACCTCTCTTTCCTCCTTTATGTCACTCTTTAAAACCTCGGTCTTTGACCACACTTTTGATCATCTGCCCTAATGTATCTCCTCATGTGGCTCATTGTCAAAATTTTTTTTTGATAACGCTCCTGTGGAATGCCTTGGGACTTTTAACCACATTCAAAACAAATAATATAAATACAAGTTGTTTTTGGTTGAAGGAGAGAGACATTGCACAGGAGACAAGGGGAAATCCCTGCTCTTCGATGTATAAACTTGTTGTCATGAAACAGAGAGAAATAGGCCTACTTGGTTACCTCAGAATGAATACAAACTTAATAAAAACCATTGTGGATTGTGCACCTGCCGGTTCACAATCTGGAGAGGCAGATTGTTGTCAACTCGCCTTGAACTGTGTCTAATCCTGATCCAACCCAGCTGGTGTCTGGGCCTCACCCACATTACTAAGTGTTTATATAACTCGAGGCACAGAAAATGAACCTTATCTCTGAAGTGTACTATTGTGCTTTATCTTGTTTTTCTTCACTAAACCCAGACAACGGAATGTGTTTGTGGTTTGATCTGTCTGGCTCATGGAGGGGAATGGGCCCCATCCCTAATGACTTTGCATTCAGTGTACCACGCACCATTAGGTGAGCCTTAAAGCTCACCACAAACATCGAAGCAATCTGTACTTGTTAATTAGACCCTCAGGGGTGCAGCACTAAATACGTTTTGCCAATAATTTGGTTAAGTGGCACCGAAGCCCGGAACCATTTACGAGAAGGAGGAAACAGGACCCTCACAAACACACCAGTGGTGATGATAGCCACCAGATTTGTCCATAGTGTTGCCAACCCTCTAGAATTGGTCTGACATCTCCAGGTATTAAAAATGAATCTCCGGGACACTGCTGTTTGTAACCCTGGGAAAAATCATAGGGACATTAAAAATGATTTTTAAAAAAATTCTATTTGAACACTTCTCTTTACCAGATATTGAAAATGGGGAAGAAAATGGGCTGTTTAGCTGACAGCCAAGCATCATCCAATTGGGTAATGAGTCTTTTTGCTTTCTAATTGGCATTAGGAGGCTGTGCATCACAAGGATGGATGTGTTGACCAACTATTGGCTGGAGTGTGAGGGCAAGTCATGTGATGAAGCCTCCAGGAATACATTTAATCACAGTTGGCAACCCTATTTCCCTGTGTGTGTGCATGCAAACACTAAGGGCCACATTTAAAAGGAGAAAAGAAGGATTTGCATTTATATAGTACCTTTCAAAGCCTCAGGACATCCCAAAGCACTTTACAGCCAACAAAGTACTGTTGAAGTGTAGTCAGTGCCGTAATGTAGAAGATGCAGCTACGTCCCATAAACAGCAGTGACCAGATAATCTTCAGTGACATCAATTGTGGGAATGGTATTGGCCCGCACACCAGGGATAAGTAGTAGTTTCAAGAGATCTTTTATGCTCGCCTGAGAGAGAGCAGATGGGGCTTTGGTTTAACCTCTCATGTGAAAGACAGCACCTCCGAGCAGCACTCTTCAGTACTGCATTGAAATGTCAGCCTGGAGTTTTGTGCCCAAGTGCTGGAGTAGGACCTGGACCCACAATTTTCTGACTCAGAGGCAAAAGTACTATTAACTGAGCCATGGCCAGGGCAGGGAATCTGATGGAGTGCTGCGTTAGTTCAAATTCGTGTGCATTTATTCTTTAAGAAAACGTTGGAAATGCAAGCTGATGATAGCTCAGCAAGGGCATCTGGGACTTTGAGGAACAATTGGACGATCAGTGTATTTCCTTAACCAATGAGGTTTAAGAATTGCAAAATAAATGGAGGAAGGATTGAGAAGGAGTGTAAATTAGAGTAGATGAATTCAATGTCAAATCAGGCCTGAAAAGAGAAATAAAAAGACAAAGGAAAAGCAAGGAAATTAAAATTTATAATTTTATGTTTTTAACATTTGCTTGGAATTACATGGAATTTTATAGTACAGAAACAGGCCATTTGGCTCTTTGCAATTATTTAAGGAATAGAAGGATATGTTGATAGGGTGAGATGCAGAGGGGTGGGAGGTGGCTTGAGTGGAGATAAACCCTGTCATAGACGCGTTCAGTGGAGTGGTCTGCCTCAGTGCTATAACTACTATGAAATTCAATGCAAGGAATGTCTTGCATTGACTCGTACTCCAGTTTCCAATGTCTTTTAGTGAGGATGTATCCTGCCTTTGCTCAGCATCTTCTGGGGCAACCATTTTCTTTTTTTTTTCTTCTCCGCCGATGCTGCCAGACCTGCTGAGTTTTTCCAGGTAATTCTGTTTTTGTTTTCATTTTCTTTTTAATATTGTCAAACTCCAAGGCCCTTAACGCTAGTTTTCCACCAAGTTTCTTTAAGGTAGAGGCCGGATGTGAGAATTCAAAAATGTTAAGGTGATTGGCAAAAGAACCAGAAGCATCATGGGGAAAGATTTTTTCACAGAGCAAGTTGTCATGACCTGGAATGCATTGCCTGAATGGGCTGTGGAAGCAGATTCAGTAGTAACTTTCAAAAGGGGAATTGGATAAATAGTTGAAGAGGAAAAGTTTGCACGGCCTTGGAGAAAGAGTAGGAGTGTGGGACTAGTTGGATAGCTCTGTTAAAGAACCACGATGGGCCGAATGGCCTCCTCCTGTGCTCGCTTTTTCTATGATTCAATGACATGATAGGCAGTGGGCCTCAGATTGTAAGGTGGGAAGGTCTGAGGGAAGTGAGGAGATCCACACTTGACACCCTGGGAAAGGAGGTTTGGAGATGTCAGGATGTTAATTCAGTGAAGATTGTTATGACCGAGATGGGAGGGGTGCACTGTCTGTTTCTAATTCCACTATCCCACAGGTCATAACAGATAGCGCAGAATTTTCCAGTCAGCCTCTGGGGCAGGACCCGACACGCCAACACGTAAACCGACGCGTGATGACGTTGGGCGTGCGTCTCGACATCATTGTGCTCAGTAGCGATGTTTCATTCGGCGGGCGCGTATCGGAGTTGGCTGCGCGCCCGCCGATATGTAAACGGTCTACTAAGGCCATTAAGAATCTAATTAAATTTATTCTAAATGCTGCCCGTCCAACCTAATGTCCCAAGCCATGTGAAATGTTTAAATAAATTTTTACACCTTTTATTTAATAATTTTATTATCAGTTCAATCTCCCCGAGGCAGCTCCATGCCTCAGGGAGATTGAAGCACTCTTTCACGCATGCTGGCCCCAACTGTCCCTCCTACCACCCACCTGCACAGGTAGCGCTAGCGCTACCGGCCGCGTATTATGCTAAGCGGGCCTTAACTGGCCTGCCCACATAAAATGGTGGCGCGGAGCCAATCGCGGGCAGCGATTTGGCTCTGTGCCCGCCCCCACCGAGCCTGCCCACCATATGAAAAATCCTGCCCATGGTTAAATGATTCTTCCAGCTAGCAATGTGGCTAAATATGTGCTTTACATATGAATCTCAGGATGACCACTCAGTGCCCAGGTTTCTTCAATAAACAACAAAATTATTAGCTTATTATAAACCTAGACTTGTCAAGTAGAACCGCAACGCTTATTAATGTACAGTATGAAATATGAAAGTATAATAAATATTCTTTCTAAATACCCTAACACACACACACACACACACACACATCCAAAAAAATTGAAAGAGGATTTCGGCCAAAAGGTTAAAAGTCAATGGTTCAAGGGAAAGGGATAGGTGATGGGGTCCTTGAAATGGTGTCTGGGTTAGATAGTTGGTCCCTCAGCACTGGCCTGCGAAACAATCGGCGACTCTTGCACTACTTTTCAGGTGGACTCGAGGAAAACTTGCAGTCAGTCAGTTTCAGAATGTGGAATGATTTCGGAGCAACTTCCATTCACCCTCTGCTTTGGGACTGGGTCTGGAGTTGACTTTTTTCTCCTCCAAAGGAAAGCCAAAATCTGCTTTTAAACACAATTTTCCAATCGTGTTTCTTTTCTTTGAAAGGCACAAACCACCAGTGACTCTTTTGTGAACAATCCACCGGGGTCAAGAGGTTTCCAGCTTCTTTAAGACTGCTTAATTACCTTTTCTTGTAAATTACTGCCTTTTCCAGGAACAGCAGCAACCAGAGTCCTTGCATTAACCCTTGCATTAGGTGAATGGGCCAAAATGTGGCAGATGGAGTTTAACATGGATAAGTGTGTGCGGTTATCTATTTTGGTCGGAAGAAATAAATAGGCGACTTATTATTTAAATGGGAGAGAAACTTCAGAATGCTTCAGTGCGGAAGGATCTGGGTGTCCTCGTGCATGAATCGCTGAAAGCTAGTACGCCAGGTAATAAAGAAGGCAAATGGAATTTTGGCATTTATTGCTAAAGGAATAGAGTATAAAAGTAGTGAAGTGTTGTTGCAACTGTGCAAGGCATTGGTGAGACCGCACCTGGAGTACTGTGCGCAGTTTTGGTCCTCTTACTTGAGGAAGGATGTAGTTGAATTGGAGGTGGTTCAGAGGAGGTTCACTAGATTGATTCCAGAGATGTGGGGCTTGTCTTATGAGGAGAGATTGAGCAGTTTAGGCCTATACTCGCTAGAGTTTAGAAGGATGAGAGGAGATCAATTGAGGTATATAAGATGCTAAAGGGGATAGACAAAGTAGATGTGGGGCATTCTAGAACGAGAGGCCATAGTTTTAGGCTAAGGGGTGGTAGATTTAAATCAGAGATGTGGAGGAGTTACTTTTCTCAAAGGGTCGTGAATCTGTGGAATTCACTACCTCAGAGTGCAGTGGATGCCGAGACGCTGAATAAATTTAAGGAGGAGATAGACAGATTTTTAATTAGTAATGGGTTGAAAGGTTATGGGGAGAGGGCGGGAAATTGGAGTTGAGGCCAAAATGAGATCAGTCATGATCGTAATAAATGGTGGGGCAGGCTCGAGGGGCTGAATTGCCTACTGCTGCTCCTAGTTCTTATGTTCTTAAGGGACAGTGTCCTTCCAAAAAACACAAATTCTTCCAGAATGTTCTTAGTCCTTGAAGATGAACCATTTTCTTTGCTTAAAGCATTCATGACAAGATCAATAACGAAGAACTGACTCTAAAGATGAGAGAAGTGCCACCATTTGGCTTTTTAGTTTTCCTTGAAGTCGAGTCTGTTCCAGTAGTTGTGATGTTTTTCTGGGCCATGTGAGCCAAACAGATGATGGCCGAATTCCCAAAGACATGCTCTATGGCGAGCTTGCTATTGGCAGGAGACCAACAGGTTGCCCACGCCCGCGATATAAGGATGTATGCAAGTGAGACTTCAAGTTGACTAGGATTGGAGTTGATGCATGGGGAGTCCTCGCTGCTGACCAGAGCGCTTGGAGACAAGCAGTCAGGAAGGGCTTGGAAAAAGCAGAGGGGAAAAAAAATAACCAGAAAAACTGTCCCTGGCAGAAGGAAAAAGCATTAGTTGACCTCGGGCCAACCCTATTCATCTGTGCCAGCTGCGGAAGGTACTGCCACTCATGAATAGGCCTCTACAGCCACGACAGGTGATGTTCAATGCAGAAGTGACATACAACCTGGGCGCAGTCCATTGTCTCCCTAGACGTACAGATGCCTGCGACATAGGTTAAGTTATGACTGTGGTAAATTAGCCAAACTTACAATATTAGCTAATTTTATTGGTGGGTGGCTTAACTTGGCACTTGGAACGAATTACTCTTTGCCAACCTGTGTTTGCCTGTAACTAATGCCAATCCAGCATTCTGAACTGAGGGCTGCTGGTTATGTCATTCAGATGCTGCATCCTCCTCTGTTTACAAACACTTAACAGCACATGCATCCTTGCTACAGTTTCCCACTGGAAGCTGGCACTGACCCAACTTGTTTTAACTTCAAGTGTCGCCTGAGAGCTAACTACAAAGACGCCAACATCTGTTTCGCCTCCTTGGCCTTAGGTAGTACAGGGCTGGACGAAAGCTGCTTCAGTGTGAGGGCAAATGTCATTTTGCCTTTCCAGACCAAGGTGAGAGCTGGTGGAAGGAGTTCCAGAGAGATGTAGTGTTATGAAGAGTTGAAAAATAGGTGACAATAAAACTGCTGGAAACACTCAGCATGTTGGGCAGCATCTGTGGGAATAGAAAACAGAATTAACCATTTGGGTCCCTGATCTTTCATCCCAAGTAAATAAGGAGAAACTATTTCTACTGGCAGAAAAGTCTGTATTCCGGAGCAGATGATTGAAGGCAATTGGCAAAAGAAACAGAGCTGAGGTGGGGATGGATTTTTTTTTGAATGCAGTGAGTTGTAATGATGTGGAATGCACTATTTGAATAGTCACTTTCAGAGGCTTATTGGATAAATACAAGAAAAACAAAAAAATATAGAGAGCTATGAAGAAAGAGCAGGGCGGGGTGGGGTTGGATTAACTGTATAGTTCTCAAAGAACCTGAACTGACCTGTATTGTAAAATTCTATGATTTGGTTGAAGAGCTGCATTTGCTCATACGAACATATGAATTGGGAGCAGGAGTAGGCCACTCGGCCCCTTGAGCCTGCTCCGCCATTCAATAAGATCGTGGCTGATCTGATTGTAACTTCAACTGCACATTCTCACCTACCCCCCAATAACCTTTCATGCCCTTGCTTATCAAGAATCTCTCTAGCTCTGCCTTATAAATATTCTAAGACTCTGCTTCTATTGTCTTTTGAGGAAGAGGGTTCCAAAGACTCAACATTCTCTGAGAGAAAAAAATTCTCCTCATCTCTGTTTTAAATGAGCGGCCCCTTATTTTTAAACAGTGACCCCCCCTAGTTCTAGATTCTCCCACAAGAGGAAACATCCTCTCCACATCCACCCTGTCAAGACCTCTCAGGATCTTATATGTTTCAATCAAGTCGCTTCTTACTCTTCTAAACTCTTTCTTGCATCATGGTAAGGAGGAAAAAAAATGCATTTATATAGCGCCATTGACTTTGCACTTCAGGATGTCCTAAAATGCTAATAAAATACTTCTGAAATGTAGCCATTTTTGTAATGTAAGAAACACAGCAAGGTCCCACAAACAGAAATGTGATAATGACCAAATAACCTGTTTTTACTGTTGTTGATTGAGGGATAAATATTGACCAAGACACCAGGGATAACAACCTTTTTCTGCTTCAAATAGGATCTTTTACTTCCACATGAGAGGGCAAACAGGGCCTCAGTTTAACATCTCATCTGAGAAATGGCTTCTCAAACAGACAGCATTCCCTCAGTATTGTATTGGGGCAGTCAACCTGGTTTTTGTGCTCAAATTTCTGGAGTGGGTCTTGCACCCATGACTTTCTGAGTTGAGAATGTTACCCCTGAGCTATGACTGATACCTAGTTTGGACTGAGCTTACTTTTTCTCGGTACTATTTGTGGGACACCCTGATAGTTTGTTATGGAGCATTGCGCCATGTAATGCATTATTTCATAGGGAGAAGAATTCCCAAAATTTTCAAGTGGAATTTACAGTAAGTCAGCTGTTATCAACTTACGAGCATTATGGTAAACAGTATGTGTCATTCTCTCTGTCTGAGAGAGCCCCTCTGCCCATACATTATCTCTGATATTTTTTTCTCTTTTCATTCACATTTGCTTTTAACTAATGCCAGACCCATGTACATTTTTTTGTCTATACAGACAGGAGGGCACAATGAATCAATCAGTGCCATGTTACAGAAGTAATTTTTCAATCAGTATTTTGACAAAAATGCACAAGATTAATGAAAGACAGAGCTGTATTGTAAGAGTTTGAGCTCAAACTTCTGCTGCTGTACCAGCCTCTCCCTGGGGCTCTACAATGACGTGGTCAGTGCTAAACTGTCCATGTTTTACAAGAGGGAAACCAGATAGTGCAGGTGGGATCATGGTTCAATGCTGAGGTTTTTGCCTCAGCTGCCAAAATTCATTAAGAGCTTTAATAATTTAACACCTTTTGTGGGAGACAATTACTTTGTTCTTGGCAACTGAGCTGTAAGCCTGTGTGCATCTGCTGTTTGGCCAAAACTGGGACTGGTAGTTTATTTATTGAAAATGTTTCTGCCTGTCTTAGCAACAGAGGCTGGAATGTCCTTGTGAAACCTCTAGACCTCTCTATCTCCCTCTCTTCCTTTAAAGCTGTCTTTGAAACAGACTCCTTCGACCAAGCTTTTGGGCACCTGGTATCTCTTTTTGTAGCTCCATATGCAGTGCAATTGATAACCCACCTTGAAACATTTTGCTACATAAGAGGTGCTATCTAAATTCCAGTTGAAGTTGAAATGGCTGAATGGCCTGTTCCTGTTCCTGTGCCCTGGATTCTCCCTGATATCTCCCTGGCTCTTTCTATCAATGACCTAAATGTCCTCTGCAAACTTTCAGTGAAAATCATGGCCTCAATGGTACAGTGTGCTACTTGGTGGATGTGGTGCTCGCCATTGCCAACTTCTGTTGGATCTATTCCTAGAGGCTTCATCACAGAACCTCCAGCCTGCAAATACTCACCCTCGTTAAGCTTTTTCACATCTCCCAATGTATTTCTGACTAATGAGCAGAAATGTTCTAAACAAAATGTTGGAAAAAAACCTATTGCACTGAGTTGTTTGCTGTAGTGTCTTGGGGATGAATCTTTAATTCCTGAGATTCTAGGAGAATCCTAGTAACCATGCGTGGCATTCCCCTGATAGACTAAGGAAGACTCACGTTTCAGTCCCATTTAATGATCTCTTCTCAGGGCAGTGGGGTCTAGTGCTGCAATTGGCTTCAGTGCCTTTGGGCAATGGAGAGGAAATACCCAGGTTTCTGTTCCTGATGATCATTCAGCAAGCTCACCCCGATCTATAAGAAGACAGGAAATGGGAGCAGGAGGAGGCCATACAGCCCGTCGAGCCTGCTCTGCTATTTAATACAATCATGGTTGATCTTGGGCTTCAACTCCACTTGCCCGCCCACTCCCTATATCCCTTGATTCCCTGGGAGACCAAAAATCTGCCTATCCCAGCCTTACATGTATTCAATGATGGAGCATCCACAATCCTCTGAGGCAGAGAATTCCAAAGATTCAGAACCATAAGACCATAAGACATAGGAGCAGAAATTAGGCCATTCGGCCCATCGAGTCTGCTCCGCCATTCAATCATGGCTGATAAGTTTCTCAACCCCATTCTCCAGCTTTCTCCCCGTAACCTTTGATCCCCTTACCAATCTAGAACCTATCTATCTTGGTCTTAAATACACTCAATGACCTGGCCTCCACAGCCTTCTGTGGCAATGAATTCCATAAATTCACCACTCTCTGGCTAAAGAAGTTTCTCCACATCTCTGTAAGAACCCTTTGAGTGAAGTAATTTCTCCTCATCTCAGTCCTAAATGATCGCCTCCTTATCCTGAGGCTGTGCCCCCATGTTTCAGACTCCCCAACCAGCGGAAACAATCTCTCAGGGTCTACCCTATCAAACCCCCTCAGAATCTTGTATGTTTCAATGAGATTGCCTTTCATTCCTGTAAACTCCAGGCCCAATTTACTCAGCCTCTCATCATAGGACAACCCCCTCATCTCAGGGACTAACCTAGTGAACCTTCGCTGTACTGCCTCCAGTGCAAGTATATCCTTTCTTAAATATGGAGCCCAAAACTGCACACAGTATTCCAGATGTGGTCTCACCAAAGCCCTGTACAAATGTAGCAAGCCTTCCAATCCCCTTACAATAAAGGCCAACATGCCATTTGTCATATGTTAAGCACATGCATAATCAAAACTTTGCCTTTGTGGTCAGCAGCCCAACAGTCAGCACAACGAATGTCAAAACCCTGCAGATGCTGGAAATTTGAAACATAATTAGAAAATTGCTGGAAATACTCAGCAGGTCTGGCAGCACCTGTGGAGAGAGAAAAACAGAGTTAACGTTTCAGTGAGTTAACTCTGTTCATTCCTATGGACCTCATCGGTATTTCCAGTATTGTCCTGTTTACGTACTGAAAATTCTGGTCGCGCATGCAGAGTGGGTGAAGTGCTGAAGAGCCAAAGAGAAAGAAACCAGACCACAGCAGGACTAAGCAGCCTTGGAAAAATTGTGAAGGATGGGAGGAGGATGCAAAAGAACTAATTTTTTAAAGTTAAGTCGTATAATTGAATGGTGTGTTGTATGTGGGAATTATAATGACATTTCTTACAAAAGCTATTAGCTACACCCAAAATGTGGAGGTGATGTCACTCCTTAGTAGTTATCACTATGGAAGCTTAGTGCTGTTGCTATTGGATTAGTAATCCAGGGGCCAGGACAAATGAATCATAACATGGTTACAGCAGAGAAGAAGGCCATTTGGCCTATAATGCCTGTGCTTGCTTTCTGAAGGAGCAATTCACTTAGAGCTCCTCCCTCACCTTTTCCCCATAGTCCTACACACTCTTCCTCTTCAGATAATAATCCAATTTCCTCCTGAATGCTTTACAGATATGAGTTCAAATCCCACAGCAGCAGCTGGGAGAATTTAATTTCCAAAATTCCCTAGATTATGGAAAAGTTCCATCAGACTGGAAAGTAGCAAATATAACCCCTCTATTCAAGAAAGAAGGGAGGCAGTGAACTGGAAACTATAGGCCAGTTAGCTTGATGTCTGTCGTGGGGAAGGTGTTAGAGTCAATCATTAAAGAGGTTATAGCTGAGCACTTAGAAAAACACAAGATAATTGGGAAGAGTCTGCATCAAAGGGAAATTATGTTTAACCAATTTATTAGACTTCTTTGAAGGAGCAACATGTACTGTGGATAAAGGGGAGCCTGTAGATGTACTGTTCTTGGATTTCCAGAAGGCACTTGATAAGGTGCCACATCAAGGGTTACTGCGGAAAATAAAAACTCATGGTGTAGGGGTAACATATTAGCCTTAATAGAGGGTTGGCTGGCTGGCAGAAAACAGAAAGTATGCATAAATGGGTCTTTGTCTGATTGGCAAGATATGACGAGTGGAGTTCAGCAGGGCTTTGCACCTGGAGCCTCAACTTTTTACAATTTATATCAATGACTTAGATGAGGGGAGCAAAGGCATGGTAGCTAAATTTGCAGACGATACAAAGACAGGTAGGAAAGTATGTTGTGAAGAAGAGATGAGGAGTCTGCCGACGTATAAATAAATTAAGTGAATGGGCTAAAAACTGGCAGATGGAGTATAATGTTGGAAAATGCTAAGCTGTTCACTTTGGCAGGAAGAATAAAAAAGCAGAGTATCTCTTAAATGGAGAATGACTGCAGAATTCTGAGGTGCAAAGAGGTCTAGGTGTTCTTGTGCATTTGTCATAAATAGTTAGTATACAGGTACAGCATATAATAAAGAAAGCTAATGGAATGCTATCCTTTATTACGAGAAGAATTAAACATAAAGGTAAGGATGTTATGCTTCAGTTATATAGGGCATTGGTGAAACTGCATCTCAAATACTGTGTGCAGTTTTGGTCACTTTATTTAAGGAAGGATGTGAATGTGTTGGAGGCAATTCAGAGGAGGTTTACAAGAATTAGCGAGTTGACTTATGAGGATAGGTTGGACAGGCTGGGCTCGTTTCCACTGGAGTTTAGAAGAGTGAGGAGTGACTTGATTGAAGTATATAAGATCTTGAATAGTCTTGACAAGGTCGACGTGGAAATGATGTTTCCTCTTGTGGGTGAGTCCAGAACTAGGGGGCACTGTTTTAAAATTAAGGGTGGCCCTTATAGAACAGAGATGAGGAGAAATTTTTTCTCTCCGAGGGTTGTGCAAATTTGGAACTCTCTGCCTCAGAAGGCAGTGTAAGCGGGGGTCACTGAATATTTTTAAGGCGGAGGTAGATAGATTCTTATTAGGCAAGTGAATCAAAGGTTACCGGGAGTAGATGGGAATGTGAAATTCAAAACACAAGCAGATCAGCCATGATCTTATTGAATGGCGAAGCAGGCTCAAGGGGCCAAATGGCCTACTTCTGCTCCTATTTCAAATGTAATTAATGAATCTGGACTAAAATGCTAGTCTCATTAATAATGACCATGAACTTACTGGGTTCTTGTTAAAAACCCATCTGTTCACTGATGCCTTTCATAGAAACAATTCTGCTGTCCTTACCCAGTCTGGTTTACATGTGAGCCCAGGCCCACAGCAATATGGTTGACTCTTAACGACCATCTGAACTGGCCTAACAAGCCACTCAGTTGTAGGTGGCTCACCTTCACATGCTCAAGGGCAATTAGGGATGGGCAATAAATGCTGGCCTCGCCAGTGATGCTCAGAACCCAAGAACAAATGTGAAAAAAATCAGATATGCATTAAACAGTCTAATTATAAGACCAACACAGCACAATCCTGATGTATTCACAGCATATTCCATATACCTCACTTTGTATCTCTGCTCTATAATAAGAACTACACACACACACACACACACACACACACACACACACACACACAAACACAGAGAGTAACCAATTAGCTCATTTCTCTTCCCCTTTCAGAGCAGGTTGCCATCTGCTGCTGTGAAGGTATCTTTTAAACCTGCAGTTTCCCGGTATTCATTTAAACTTTAACTGGCAGTCAGTCAGTTGTTGTGACCTCATGTTCACAGTAGGGGAACTGCATAGACTAACTAACTGGCTGCTCGTCATCTCCCAGTAGACGTCCGATCACAGCAGGGACTCTGCTTGTTGCCATGGACATCTCGACAAGCCAGTTGATAAATACGCTAGCAACTCGGTTCACTGGTTTGAAGACCTTCTGCAAAATGTATGGAAAGCCTGCGATTATTTGGCAAGGCACAATCCAGTGATGTATATCTCCTTTGAAGCATGCCATCACTTCATTTGCACGTGACATCACTGGGACAAAAATAATGAGAAAGGAATAATTACTGTAATCACAATTCCTCCTTCCTGCATCCTCACTGTTGAAGCCACTACCTATTGCACAATCTTCTCTAGCTCCCTCTGTTCCACTTCCACTGCCATGACGGCACTGTGCACTATAAGTTCATAAGAAATAAGAGCAGGAGTAGGCCATTCAGCCCCTCGAGCCTGCTCCGCTATTCACTAAGATCATGGCTGATCTGATCGTGGCTTTAACTCCATTTTTCCTGCCTGTCTCCCATAACACTTGATTCCCTTGTAGATGAAAAATCTGTCTAACTCAGCCTTGAATATATTCAAATTACCCAGCCTCCACTCACTAGGGAAGGGAATTCTAAAGTCTAACAACCCTTTGAGAGATAAAAATCCTCCTCACCTCCATCTGAAATGGGAGACCGCATTTTTGAACTGCCTTCTAGTTCTGGACTCCCCAACAAGGGGAAACATCCGCCCAGCATGCACCTGTCATGTTTCATCAGAACCTTATATGTTTAAATAAGATCACCTCTCATTCTTCTAAACTCCAATGAGTATAGGCCCTATCGGTTCAATCCTTCCTCATAAGACAGCCTCTTCAGCCCAAGGATCAGATTAGTGAATCTTCTCTGAAATGGATCCAATATTCTTCCTTAACTAAAGTGACCAAAATTGTACACAACATTCTAGTGTGGTCTCACCAATGCCCTGTGCAGCTGTAGCAGCACTTCCCTGATCTTATATTTCATTCCCCTTGAAATAAGGGCCAACATTTCATTTGCCTTCCCAATCACTTGATGTACCTGCATGCTAAAATTTTATGAATCATGTACCTGGATAACAGACCCCTCTGTGCCACAAATTTCTGCAGTCTCTCTCCATTTAAGTAATACTCTGACTTGTATTCTTCCTGCCAAAGTGGACAACCTCACATATTCCCACATTATAGTCCACCCGCCAAATTTTTACCCACTCACTTAGTCTATCAATATCTCTTTGCAGACTCTTTGTGTCCTCTTCACAACTTGCTTTCCTACCTATCTCCGTGTTATCAGCAAAGTTAGTTATCGTACACTCGGTTCCTCCAGCCAAGTCATTAATATAGATTGTAAATAGCTGAGGCCCAGCACTAATCCCTGTGTCACAGTTTATTAACCCTCAGATGACCCATGTATCCCGACTATTGGTTTCCTGTTAGCTAAAAAATCCTCTATCCGTGCAAATATGTTACCTCCAACATGAGCTCTTACCTTGCGTAGTAACCTTTTATGTGGCACCTCATCGAATGCCTTTAGAAAACCCAATTACACCACACCTACTGGTTCCTCATCATCCACCCTGCGTGTTACTTTCTTAAAGAACTCTAACAAATTAGTTAAGCATGATTTCCCTTTCACAAAACCATGTTGACTCTGCCTGATTGTATTATGACTTTCTAATAGCCCTGCTCTTACATCCTTAATAATGAATTCAAACATTTTCCCCATGACAGATATTAGGCTAATGGGCCCATAGTATCTGCTTTTTGTCTCCTTCCTTTCCTGAATAGAGGTGTTACATTTGCAGTTTTCCAATCCTCTGGGAGTTTTGTACGCCTTTCTCTTAGGTCTTCCACCCTGTCACAGACCTTCTCTTTAGTTCTTTCTCCCCATCTATCTGACCTTTCACTTGCTTAAAACCTAGTACACCTCTAACTTTTCCCAGTTCTAATGAAAGGTCACAAGACTGAAACGTTAACTCTGTTTCTTTCTCCACAGATGCAGCCAGATCTGCTGACTATTTCCACCTTTTTCTATTTTGATTTCAGCTTTCCAGCATCCGCATTATTTTGCTTTTGTATTGTTGAATTGGAAAATATAGGCCTGCCTACCAACTCACTCAGGTTTTCCTTCCTCTTCGAAGCAATATGTTTTAAACTCAGGTGATTTGCTTCATCTATACTTTCCAGCATTTTCTTGCAACCTCACATGTTCCCACATTATAGTCCATCTGCCCCAAATTTTTGCCAATTCACTTAGCCTATCAATATCCATTTGCAGACTCTTTGTGTCCTCTTCACAACTTGCTTTCTGTATTATCAGCAAATTTAGTTTTCATACACTCGGTTCCTTCAGCCAAGTCATTAACATAGATTGTAAGTAGCTGAGGCCCAGTACTAATCCCTGTGAAACAGTTTGCTAACCCAAAAATGACCCATTATCCAGACTATCTGCTTAGATAATCTGTTAGCTAACCAATCCTCTATCTATGCAAATATGTTATCTCCAACAACATGAGCCCTTATCGTGTGTAGCAATCTTTTATATAGCACCTTGTTGAATGCCTTTTGAAAATCCAATTACACCACATCTACTGGTTCCCCATCACCCACCCTGCTTGTTACTTCCTCAAAGAACTCTAATAAATTAGTCAAACACGACTTCCTTTTCACAAAGCCATGTTGACTGCCTGATTGTATTATGACTTAATAATGGATTCAAACATTTTCCCTATGACAGATATAAGGCTAATTGACCTATAGCTTCCTGTTTTTTGTCTCCTTCCTTTCTTGCAGAGGTGTTACATTTGCAGTTTTCCAATCTGCTGGGACCTTTCTGCAGCTGATCTCAGACCTGTGAACACAGGATGTGGGTGTCCCCAGCTTTGCAGCATTTATTGCCCATCCCTAATTGCCCATGAGTCTTCTTGGCCATCTTCTTAAACGCTGCAGGCCAAATGGTGCAGGTACATCCACTGTGCTGTTAGGGAGAGAGTACCAGGATTTTGATCCAACAACAGTGAAGGAACAGCGAAATAGTTCAAAACATTGACTGTGCCCTTACACTGAAGGCCATGAACCTTCACTTGCATCTTTTTAATCAAAATGAGCTCTTCTTCCCCTAACCAAAGCAGCTTTATCACAACTGATCCCTCTTTAAGATATTGTATTTGAGGCCAACTAATAATGTTTTGAAGTTCTTTTGTTTCTTGTTCCTAAATGTCCCCCTGGCCTATCCTGAAGGCACTGATGATACTGGGTATCATTGCCTAGGTTCTGGCTGCCCTGCAGTCCGAGTAGCTGCAGACACTTCTAAGATGAGGGATGTTACAACCAAAGCTTGATCCTAGTGTCAACTGTGGCCAATGAGTCAGAAGATTCTGGGTTCAAGTCCAACTCCAGAGACTTGAGCACAGAATATCAACACAGTTGGATACAGTTTAAAACTAAGGAGTCTCCCATTTAAGATTGAGATGAGGAGAATTTTTTTCTCTCAGAGGGTTATTAATCTGCGGAGTTCTATCCCCCAGAGAGCAGTGGAGGCAGGGTTATTGAATTGGATTTTTCCCGCAAGGTAGTCAAGAGTTATGGTGGAGTGGGGTAGGGAACAGACAGGAAAGTGGAGTTGAGAACACAATCAGATAGCCCTGACCTTATTGAATGGTGGAGCGGGCTCGAGGGCCCGAATGGCCTACTCCTGCTCCTAATTCATGTGTGTTCAAACAAAAGTGCTGACTTGACGGTTCACTAGCTAAGTTTAGTATCTGTGGTGTATTCCTAACTGGGTGGTATCACATCCCAGTTGACCTATCCTTCGAAGCCGATCAATCTGAACATTGAATGGGGAGTATAACAGGCAAACCGATTCAAAATCAATCATTTCCTGCTAACGCTCAAGACAGCTTTCTAGCCCCTAGTGTGGTGCTGAGCAACACATATAGAAGAGAAAGATTCCAGGTTCAATCCCTAGTCAGTCCTGATGGGCTGGTCTCAGCCTGCAATGGTGGTGTAGACATTAGGGCCAAAGAGGGTCAACCAGTCAGGAAGGATCAGCCAGTGGACTGGGGTTAAAAGAGGACACAGTTAGACTCAACTGTGTTCAAGCAACTGGGTTCCTCTCCGCAGATGCTGCCAGACCTGCTGAGTTTTTCCAGGTATTTTTATTTTTGTTTTGGATTTCCAGCATCCGCAGTTTTTTGCTTTTATCTTGGGGATTGATTATAGGTCTGCCTTTGCATCTGGAAACCCAAAAATATTTCCGCTCCCCCCACCCCCGGCACATTGGCACGTGAACTGCAACCCCAGAGAATCCCATCTTCCAATTGGTAAGCATGCAAACTGACTTCAGTTGAGCAGTAGAGTGTCGCAACAATATTCCTCTGCAACTTACTTTCAGTTCTTCAAAAAGGAAAAGAACACTCTTAATTTCTGCAACCTCGCACGTCAACATTTCCTGCTGGCTTGCAGGAATGTTTCTTTACACACACAAAAAAAACTGAAAAATGCATTAGCGCTTCCACCTTCTAAATGGGACACGTGCAAGTCACTTCCTTTACTGGAGAGTGCTCCATCCACAGCTGCTTCCTATTTCACTGTTTCTCGGACACGTTCATCCTCTTGATAAGCACTGCGCGGCAGACTTGTTTAAAAATCTACAAGCGCTGTCAAAAGCGCAGTTTTTGTTTGGGGAGAGGCGGCTGTTTTTCAGGCCTGTTTACAGAACAGTGCTGTTTATTGCACTGTTGTATCTGACACTTACGATAGGTGGGCGACTGATTAATCCTTGCAACTAGATCGCCGGCCACTCCCTTTCAGGCAATCGCACTAAAATTGGACACCTCAGAGGGAAGGGTGAAGGGGTTTGTCAGAGGTTTACGCTATTTAAAATTCTCAGTGAGGGGCTGAGGCCCCTGGAGCTGGAAGCAAACACGTTGCCAAGAGTGGGGGGGGGGGGGCAAATAAGGTAAACAAAGAAACAATGGGTAGGCAGGGGTGTCAAAAGCCTGTAGATTGTAGGAAGATAGAAGTTCCGTACAATGCGCTATTATCTTAATTTCAACCTCATGAGGATGTGGAGAGGGGGTGGGGAAGAGCACCTAGGCACAGCACAGCATTTCTGACTTAGAACAAATGGAAAATATAGAGAGGCACAGACTATTCTATCAATGAAACTGAGAAAGAAGAAGGTTTGCAATGGTGGGGAGAAGTGAAGATGACATGTTTTCAACATCTCCCTGTCTAGATTATAAAGTGAACTGGATAGCCTGGAAAGCAAAAAGCTTCACCCACTCTGAAGAGGTTCTGAGCAGGTTCCACAGTTGGTGGATGTGCCTTCTAGGCCTTCAGTTCTGGAATGCCCTCCCCACACCTCTCTACCTCACATTCCTCTTTTAAGACACTCTTTAAAACCTACCTCTTTGACCAGGCTGTTGGCCATCTGATCGAATGGGCGGAATCGTCCAGTCCCATTGGCGGCGGGCATCTTGGCAGGTGTGAGCGGACAATGTGGCGATCGAGCCATCTGCCTGTCAATGGCAGGCCGCATTTCCTGCCATCCAATGTCGGGAACTTAATTTTAATGCATTAGCATCTCATTATTGTGCCCTCATGTCGGAATCAGCCCCCAGCGTCAAATTTACTGCCCATGTTGGCGTGGCTTCAGAATGGCGTGATTCATGACTGCCTTTAAACAGCGTGCACCTGGTGAACTGAACTTCGAGGGAGAGACGGAGGCGAGTGCACGCAGCCTTGCACAGCACTCACGAGCAACCCCAGTGGGACATCAAGGAAGAGGCGCTGTGCATTCAGGCGGGTACAGGCAGGTCGCTTTTCCCCAGCTGACTTTCAGTGTGTTGCCGGGGCAAGAGCTCTAGTGTGGGTGGGGCCGATTGTACAGACTGAAGGAAGTACTTCAGCACATGCTGGGGTGGGTGGGGGGTTGGTTTGAGGGAAGCGACCACGCAGCAACTTGTCAAAAGTGAGCACTCCAACATAGCTGAGACCATTCAGCAGCAGCCCCTTTGGCATGCTTGGGCTTATGAAGTTTTTCTGCCCACTCAAGCAACGCAAAAGTATGAATGCTATTTTTATTCATTTACATGTGGGTGATGTTGGCCAGGCTAGCATTTATTGCCCACCAAATGCTCCAGAACATTTCACCTCTCGGGCACAGATTGCAAGTTAATGTGCGTTTTAGGGGGCAGCAGAACAATTGGCCAACTGGACAAGTTGTACAACCCCCTTGAGATAGGTGGCGATGGTGCAGTCACTCACAGTGCCTTGCAATGTCTTTATTAAGGTTTGGACCAGTATCCCTCATGGTTCAAGCTAACAGCTCAGCCTTGCAATGCGGGTTAGGAGAATCCCTGTGCCTGAGCTGAGAGCACTGTCATGAAAATATAATAATTTTCATAATGTTATTGGGGTTTATTGTAAATAAGGAATAGTGGAGCTTGGATAGTGTGTGTGTGTATTTGTGACTTAACTAAATTAAGATCAGCTTGTCTGAAGGCTTTGATGTATCAGAAGAGAAGCTAGGTTTGAAATGCTTAATAAGTAAACATGGCTGAAGTTTTAGAATGTGAGGTGTAAAGGAAAATAGGCATTTTTAGATAAGCCAGTAGTTTGAATTTCAAAAGAGAAGGTGAAATGTTACACTTAGCCAGAAGAAGCCAAACAGTGTGTTTATTTTTCCCAAAGCTTACTAATAAAATTAGTACTATGAAAGATTTTTATTATTAGAAGGGTAAAGTCCAAAGACATATTGAAACAATTAAATTTTCATTCAAAGGGAAAAATATGTATAAAGGAGAGAAGGCTATGTGTATGTGTATGGCATTCTAAGATCTAAAAAGTTTGAAAAGCCTACAGCCTCTATGTACCAAGCCAATAGAAACCAAAGCTAAGAGAGTTCACTGTGAATATCCCTGTCCAGGGTATTGTGTGTTTTGCCTGGGTCTGTTAAAATCTATTTTGTTTATACTGTTGTCGTAATGGAGGTGTAACTGGGAGTCAGATTAATTAGGGGAGCTAGGAGTTATCAAAGTAGTAATTTGTAGACCTATGTATGTGTTTAAAATCTTTATTTTATTAACTCACTGAATTACATGCACCTTTACACCTGCGACCACCACAATTGCATCCCACAGGCCTGCGCACGATTCCCAGGGAGTGTCCACGACTCCTATATCCTGAGCAGGTTTCAGATCTCTGACATCTTCCAGGGCCCACAGAAGCTGGTTCCTCAGGGATAAGGGCTACCCACAGACAACATGGCTGATGATCCCCGTGCGGCGGCCTCAGACTGCAGCAGAGAGATGGCATGAGGCTCATGCCACGACCCAAACTTTGGTGGAGCAAATGATGGGCATTTTGAAAATGAGGTTCCGGTGCCTTGACAGGTCTGGTGGAGCACTGCAATATGGCCCCCAGAGGGTGTCGCGCATCATCGTAGCTATCTGCACATTACACAACCTGGCGCTGCAATGGTGGGGAGGACCTGGCTGAGGAAGAGATGGAAGAGCTGCGTGTCTCCTCCGATGAGGAGGATGCCGAAGGGGATGAGGTGGTGAGGTCCTCAAAGCTGAGGATGCTGGCGATGGGGCCATCACACTGGCCAGCCAAGGCAGGCACACTCGGGAGGCCCTCAGCCAGAAGATCCATGGAGGATGGTGACGAGATGCAGTGAGGACATCCTGATATCCTCACCTTGCATTTGTGAAAATTTGACTCCTGTGTGGCTGATGGCAGCAGGCATACTCTAAGTGCTCAGGCTCACGTCATGGAGATGCAGCAGAGGCCCTAATAGTCGCCAGATTCCAGGAGGATGATGATGACATGCAGTGAGGACACTTCATATATCTTATCTTTAGCTTCTACTTCTCTTTAGCTTGAAAGAAGAGTCATACAGACTTGAAACATTAACCCTGTTTTTCTCTCTCCACAGATGCTGCCAAACTTTCTGAGTTTTTCCAGCATTTTCTGTTTTTGTTTCAGATTTCCAGCATCCGCAGTATTTTGCTTTTATCATATAGCTTCACGTTACCTCTGTGAATGTTTGACTCCTGCCTGGTTGAGGGCAGCTCTCTTATGCTCTGTGATCAGGATCATATCATGAAGACAGCTGTGAAACTTTAAATGCACCTGATCATCTGTCAGCCTTCAGCACCTGTCCCCTTCAGGAGCACAGCGTCACCGGTCACAGATGCTGAAGAGATGGGGGAGCCAGTCCCACCTGAAAGGTGCTGAGAGCACACAGAGAGTATGAGGGAACTCTGTGATGCCTGCCCACAACAATCTGGCAGCAATGATAAGCACCATCGAGGCACAGGCATCAGTAATGTGTCCAGCGTATGTGAAGCCGGACCAATACTTTCCTCTGAAGGTTACACACTGCACAGAGAAGAGGCCCCAGACTGAAACACCTGCGTTTTATCTTGTGCATGAACCAAGGTTTCACATCTGTATGACATGAACACTGCTTATCATAACAAGGAGTTTCTTGGGAGTTTATTTACAATAGTGAACATTATGTATAAGTGATTAACACCCGTGCCCATGCTGTGCAACTGCATCTTCTTAACATTCATAATCCTGCCGCTATGTCTTAGTGCTCCCCTGACATCCACAGTGGAGGTGGACGCAGTCTGCTGACTGCTACGCCCTGTCTGTGATGACCTTGACGGGCGTCCTCTGGAGGGCTGAGACCTGGAGGGCCCTGGCCTGCTTTGGCTGACCTGCTGTGGGCTAGCTGCACCCTTCTCGGCCTGTGGAGTTGGAAGAGGGCATTTGGATTGGCCCCGGGGTGTCGAGCTGCTGATCCTCCTCCCTATGGGTGCCCGACAGTCCCTGACTGACTTCTTGAGGAGAAGGGGAAGCTGGACTGAGATCGAGCTACCCCACACTCCTCTTGCAGAGACACTGTTGGAGGCTGCAGCAGTTTAAGAAGGCAGCTCACCACTGCCTTCTCAAGGGCAATGAGGGATGGGCAATAAATACTGGCCTAGCCAGCGATGCCCGAATCCCACAATTGAATAAAAAAAAGCCCAACTATGGCATTAGTGATGGAGTTCAACTCACACAGCGGTGCAGGACTGATGTCCTGGACCAAGATCTCCATGGCGGCCGCTACCCTGCCAGTGTTGACCTTGGGGCGTTGGTATGCTGGCGCTATCACCTCGGACTGAAGGCGGATGGATTCTTCTATCTTCCCTTTCAATCTGAGGTGTGCACCAGAAATCCCTCCCTGAGGTTCCCCTGATTGCCTTTGCAGTTCCACCGACTTGATTGAGGGCCAAGTCCAGAGGCTCATCATCTGACGCGGACTCAGCAGATTCCTTGCTTCGAGCAGTCCTCCGGGTGCCGGTGAGCAAGGGTGCCCCTGCGTCCGCCTGCTGTGCAACAGGATTGTGTGCTGTGCTCACCAGATTGCAACCCCGAGGCTGCTCTACATCTAGGTCCCACAGAGGTGTGTGTCGCTTGCGCTGTTGGAGAGTGTGAGTGAGCGCTGTGATGGGTCTTCCATGGTGCTGCCTTCAGGTTCCTCATCCAAGGTGCTCTCAGCGCTGGGGTCAGGTTCAAGGTTGCCTAAGGGTGACGTGTCACATGTGCTTAGGACAGAAAGTGGAGATTAATAGTGCTTGGCAGCCACGTTGAACACAGAATAGTTGACTCAGACTAGCATTGAGAGACAGATGCTGTGGTGCAGGATCTTCACATGGGTGTTCATCGCCAGCCTCACCGCAGGAACGGTTCAGGTCCTCTCCGGCCAGCTCCAACCCGCGACTCTCAAATGGAGTGAGGACCTTGATGCCTGGCACTCCACCCCAGGTCTGAGACCGCTCCCGGCGATTGTGCGAGCTCTTGTCCTACAGCAAGACAGATGGAGAGAGTGTGAGCAAGGCGCATGCCAGGCCAAATGAGAAGGATGCTAGACGTGCGTACGTGCTGAATGGAGCCATGGACGGGATGAGGAGGCTAGCTCCAGAGGTGAGGAGGCCAGATGGAAATGTGAGGGTGTGTGTGTGAGAGAGTGAGTGGTGACGCCCCTTGAGCTGGCAGTGAGTGAGATGCCAGTAAATGTGAGTGGGTGAGTTGAGATTAATGAGATGGTTGACTTACCCTGACGGCACGGATGAGATCATTCATCCATTTTCTGCACTGGATGGCTGGCCCCTCGAGTGCAGCGCTGACCACATCTGCCACCACCTCCCAAGCTGATGGGCCTCCTGCGGCCACAGGGGTGGGGGGTGGAATCGCGGACATCATGACGTGCCTCCATGGCGTCCAGAAGGTGTCCCAGGGGTGGATGCTGAATTGGGTGGCTGCACTGTTCTTGTTTTCAGGGCCATGCCTTCATTGGTGCAGCCCTGGGCCGCAAGCATTGAGAATTATGTGTGTAGCTGCTGGGCATGAGGAAACGGCGAGGTAATGGCATGGCGGGTCAATTGGAAGCCGACCGCCAGTGATCTGGTGTGTTTCCCCTGACCGCTTAATTTATCAGGTGGGAAGGGGACGATATGGCACGAGGACCACCATTGTGGCTGGTGGGTAAAACATCTTTTTTCATGTCCGCTACCGCACTTATTGCAAATCTGGGATGATTCCGTTAGTATCTCCTTTTGTGTCTTAGTCGCATACTTTGATTTACAATGCTCCTGTGAAGCGCCTTGAGATATTTCAGTATGTTGAAAGTGGTATATAAATATAAGTTGTTGTTGTTCAGCCTCACCAAGAGCACCGAGGTCTGGATCGAGTCCAGCCCATAGCAATTGGAGGAACGTGTGCAACTCTTATTGGTAACTGGGTGGGAAAGGCTGCTAAAAACGCTGTTTTCTCAACTCACAGGGAAGATAACTGTACGTTATAAATAAATTAGGTTGGTGGAGGATTGAGGTTGGATATAAATTAAATCAATAGGGGAGTGATATGTAAATTAGATTGATAGGGAAGGAAGTGCAAGTTCGGCATAAACATAGAACCACTGTCACCAGAACTTGGTTTAATTTTGTGCAGGCTGATAAAATGAAGCCTTAATGTCCTACCAGCTGTAAGACTCTTGAGATAAATGCAACATAGGTTGCTAAGAGTAGGAGGGCAAATGAGATAAACCAAGAATTAATGGCTAGGCAGGGATGTCATTAACCTGTAGACTGTAGGAGGACATAAATTCCATGGTGCAGAGGTCCAGGGAAAAAAAGTACAATGAAGGATGGCGTGGTAGGATCTTAATTTCAAGCCCATAAGTATACAGAGGGAGGGGAAAAGCATTTGGGTGCTTTCTGACTTAGATAGAAAAAGTGGAAAGCATAGAGGAGCACTGAGCAAATTCTCTGCATATGGGGTAATCATAGTGTTAGAAAACTACCTGCATTTTAGGCTTGTGTCCAGAGCTGTGCACCTGCCTGACTGTTATTTTGGATTAAGAGAATTCCACTGATGGCTCATTGGGTAAGTAAAAGTCCCTCTGGTGTGACACTGGGACAGGAAGTTCTGGGTTTTCACTCCTGGTCTACGTTGAAATGACTGATCACTGTCCGAAGACCATTTCATGTGTGGAGATCAGATTGGAGGAGTGGCGTTATTGAGCTCTGCTGAGATTCCTTTCATAGTGAAGTAACCTGGTGACACAGCAGGTTCACCCATGACCAAGGTCCACATATGTGTGGCATCAGAGGACAGCTGGCACCTTCATCAAGGACAAGGGAAAAAGAGACACAAGGTACCATTGGGAATTGGCCAGTTGTCCCTGATTTTCTAGATAACTAAGGTTGGAGAAGGAACAATGACTGTCCAATTCCAAACAAGGGCTGTTTTATTCAGAGCAGATTTCTCTGAAGGTGTTGTTCAATGAGTGCGTCAGATAAAAAGGCACTCTGTGCTTTATTTTTTTCTCTTTCCTTTACACAACAGTGATGTTCAAAGGAATCACCGACCATGTATCTGAGCACTGAGACCTCACCAGCCAGAGCTGTGGGTTTTTTTCTCTTTGTAAGTGAACAGACTTAGAACCACATCAAGGACTGTTCTGCAAGAACAGTCCTCTTACCACATCTTAGCTCTCTCTATTCAACTAAAGCCTTGCAAGGCCTGAACAAAATAACTTTGAGTAGATTAGCAAATATCTTTTCTGTTTCTAATCTGGTCTTGCTGCCTTCAAACAGGTGGTTCCCTCAACTGTGTGTGACTGTCCTGTGCAGCTGAATCTTGTTTGTCTGGCACTTTGCATTTCTAAACTATCCACACTCCCAAACGTACAATAGGCGCAACAGGTCCCTTTCATCCTGTTGAACTCCAAATACATTGTCGTAAGCGTGCCCTTCTCTCTCCTTCCTGCATCCTTGCTAGGTTGAAATCAAGATATCACCGATTAGAACTTAGCTTTTTCATAATGCCTAAAACCTCATCTCCCTCAGCTCTTCATTCTACATTTCATAGCCACCCCCTCCCCGCTCCTCATGTCCCCTGATGAAAGGTCATCGACCTGAAACATTAACTCTGTTTCTCTCCACAGATACTGCCTGACCTGCTGAGCTTTTCCAGCATTTTCCATTATTGATAATGCATGTTGTCCTGGTTACGTCTTTTGAGACACACTGTGACACAACATATTTTCATATTACTCAACAACTGTGTTCACATGTTTTGGAATATTCTTGGCTGTTCACTGTGTACCGTCAGGACTTACTGGGAAACTGCTTTGGTAAGAAGCCAGGTTGTGATTGAAGACACAAGTAGGAGTGACTTAAAACCTTGTCCAAGTCTGTGAAACTGGATGTGTCAGCTCTAAAGTCATAGTTTAACCTCATTCTTGGGCACAGCAAAACAAGGGATATTAACCCTAGTTACTAGAACCGTTTTCCATTTCGGATACATAGTGAGAACATCTAGCACTATCAGGTCAGGGCTAGCAGAATCAGCTGTAGGATAAACTCTGCTCCAATGGTGATGAAAGCAAACTACTATGGATGCTGGAAATCTGAAATAAAACAGGGAATGCTGGAAAAAGCTCAGGTCTGGCAGCCTCTGTGGTGAGAGAGAGAAACAGAGTTAATGTTTCAATTCTGTATAACTCTTCTTCAGATAATGGTGTTATTCTGACTTAACCTCAGAACACTCAGCAACTGTGTTTCTTTCCCACAGTTACTGTCCCTGTGGCCTCTCTGGGTGACACTCTGACGGTTTAAGTGGTCGTTTTGTGAGGATTCTGTACTGTCACAGAGACTTGCTAGGTGCAAGCATGAGTTGGAAATAAGATTATACCACCATAGCCAGGTTTTCCAATCTGAGCTCTCTGCTAGTGAGACTCCCTTCAACTTAACACTTTAGTGCCAGATTTTAGGCTCATGCCCACTAGAAACCAGGTTGGCACTGTCCAAATACATTCCACGTAAGATCTTTGCAACTAGCCTCCAGCCTAGGCTAGATTCAGTGCATGTGACAGGACAACATGCTAACCCACCACACAATCCAGCTCCCCAGACATGACCAAATCCAGACATCTATGCTATGGAGAGAAAATTTCCTGTGAGTCACCTGCAGATGTTGCTCTCTGTTTGCCTTGTTCTCCATGCTCTCTCCATAGCGGCCTCCAATGAAGAGAAGTAGCTAAAGCACACTGCAGACCATGGTTGGCAGACAGTGAACTGGAGTGGAACTGAAGAGAGACAATACACAGAATGTACATCACAGAAGCAAACTATTCAACCCTCCCCCACCCCTTCCGTGCCCGTTTTTATGCTCCGCATGAGCCTCCTACCCATCTTCATATAAGCTTTCATAAAATCTCCAAACGTCCCAAAATACTTCACAGGTCACAAGGCATACTCTTGTAATATAGGAAATGCAGCTGCCAATCTGTGCACTGTATGGGTACAGCAGCATGGTGTTATGTTACTGGACTTGTAATGCAGATATTTGGACTAATAACCTGGCAACATGAGTTCAAGTCCCAGCATAGCAGCTGTGGAATTTAAACCCAGCAAGTTAAATAAATAAAAACAAAAAACTGCGGATGTTGGAAATCCAAAACAAAAACAGAATTACCTGGAAAAACTCAGCAGGTCTGGCAGCCATGCCCACGCAAAAGATGTAACACCTGCCCCTTCACTTCCTCTCTCCTCACCGTCCAAGGGCCCAAACACTCCTTTCAAGTGAAGCAGCATTTCACTTGCATTTCCCCCAACTTAGTCTACTGCATTCGTTGCTCCCAATGTGGTCTCCTCTACATTGGAGAGACCAAAAGTAAACTGGGCGACCGCTTTGCAGAACACCTGCGGTCTGTCCGCAAGAATGACCCAAACCTCCCTGTCGCTTGCCATTTCAACACTCCACCCTGCTCTCTTGCCCACATGTCTGTCCTTGGCTTGCTGCATTGTTCGAGTGAAGCCCAACGCAAACTGGAGGAACAACACCTCATCTTCCGACTAGGCACTTTACAGCCTTCCAGACTGAATATTGAATTCAACAACTTTAGGTCTTGACCTCCCTCCTCCATCCCCACCCCCTTTCTGTTTCTTCCCCCTTCCTTTTGTTTTTTTCCAATAAATTATATAGATTTTTCTTTTTCCCACCTATTTCCATTATTTTTAAATATTTTAAAATCTTTTATGCTCCCCCACCCCCACTAGAGCTATACCTTGAGTGCCCTACCATCCATTCTTAATTAGCACATTCGTTTAAATAATATCACCAACTTCGACACTTATGTGTTCTTTTGTTCTGCTGTCAGTGACATCTTTTGATGATCTGCTTCTATCACTGCTTTTGCCTACAACCACACCCCCCCTCCACTTCTCTTCCCCCCCACCCAACCCCACCCCCCCACCACCTTAAACCAGCTTATATTTCACCCCTTCCTGGGATTCACCTAGTTCTGTCGAAGGGTCATGAGGACTCGAAACGACAACTCTTTTCTTCTCCGCCGATGCTGCCAGACCTGCTGAGTTTTTCCAGGTAATTCTGTTTTTGTTTTTAAGTTAAATAAATAGTCGTTTGGTAGTTCAGAACTTGAGTATTGCTGCAAAAAGAGACATGTCGAAGGTTTTCATCTTGTACTCATCAGAACACTTCACAAGAAAACCAATATGAGGGGAAGACAACAACTTATACTGTATAAATGGCTGAGCAAGCCATTTGTGTCATAACTGCTATAATAAACTATAGTTCACATGGACTGCAGTGCCACCACCTTCTCAAAGACAATAAGGGCTGGGCAATAAATACTGGGCTAGTGATGCCACATTCCATGAATGAATAATACTAAACAGCAATGTGATAATAACCACATTTCTGTGATGTTGCTTGAGGGATAAATATTAGACAATCAAATGTGGAGAGCTTGGGTGCTTTTCCTTCAAAATAGTGCCACAGGATTTCTTACATCCAGGGCCTCGGTTTAATATCTTACCTGGAAGTCCACACCTCTGACAGTGCAGCACTCACTCAGTCACGCACTGTCAGCCAAGCTTTTGTGCTCAGGCCTCTGTAGTGGGACTTGAACCCACAACCTTCATGATTCAGTGGTAAGTGTGCTACCCACTGAACCATGGCTGACAGTTCTTGAGTAGGCTGAGACATTGCTCTATGTAAGGAGGGCTATGGTACTAGATATTGTTATTTTGGTTTCTGAGAAATTAAGAAGGGAATTGTAGTTGTGGGGCAGACTCAGTATCTTTTTGAAGAAAAACAAGCTTCTTTCTATTTTACAGTCCATGGAAGGCAGGAGAACAGGGGGAGGGAAGATCTCCTATTTGAAGAGCCTGGAAGGCATTTAACTCTGATCCAGAACCACAATAATTAGCTTTAAACAGGGTAGTCACTTTCATGGAAGGAAGTCAGAGTCCACAATGACAATAAGGGCAGCCACAGGGACAGAATTGAGGTTGAGGGAATTTGTCGGCAGTTTCTGATGTCTAGCCTGATAAGGATCAGCTGTTTCTTCTGCCTTATGGTCAGACTGTCTTCAGCCGCCAGCCAGGCAGTAGGAAAACAATGTATTTTGGACAGTGATTGAAACCTGCTGTCCCCTGATCCCTTTCCTTCTGGTAAATTCCCGATAATGCCTGGATTGGAAACTGGACTAAAAATAAGCAATGGAACTCACTTCCCCGGTGAGTCATTTGGCAAATACATCACCCTGTGCGGAACATAGCCATACAAGTTCATAACTGGATCCCAGAACTAGATCAGCTCAGCCAGAGTGACAGTTTAAAAAAGAGGAAAATAAGAAGACCTGCAGTTATATAGTGCCTTTCGTGACCTTAGGACATCCCAATGCATTTCACAGACCATGAAAAGAGTAGTTGCTGTTGTAATGTAGGAAATGGGCCACTTTATACACAGCAAGATCACATCTTAAGGAGAGGAGATTAAAAACTATTTATTGGGCACAGAAGCCATGTTGAATCCAACATCAGCCTTGGTGTACATTCTCAAAAAAAACTACTTATTGGGCACAGAAGTCATGTTGAATCCAACATCTGCCTTGGTGTAGATTCTCAAGCTACCGGGGGAATTTTGCCATCTGTACATTTTTTTTAAGTGAATCAATTGAAAGGAAGTATGATTAATTTTACATCCTTTCCTCTGTCTATTTTTGATTTTCAAATGTGTTGGGTGATGGGGTGAGCATTAATAATGTTATCGACTAACCACTAATTGTCGGTGGCGAATTCAAAAGAGTACAAAGTTGTTATCATTTCTCACATGCATAGGAGATTGTATGGAGGCTGTGGCACTTGTCATTTCAACTTGCAGTCTTCAGTAATCTGACATGCTGTCTTTTAAGCACCATGTCTTTCTAGGCTAACAGCCTACGGCAGTATTAAGAGAGTGCTGTACCATCGGAGATGCCATCCTTTGATATAATGTTAATCCCTCTGAAAGAGGACAGGGTGGTTCTCCCCAGTGCCCTTGTCAATGGTTAAGATTCAGTCAATATCACTAAAACAGAATATCGGGCCATTATCACATTTTTGTTTGTGGGAGCTCACTGTGCGCAAGTTGGCTGCGGTATTTGTTATTTTATAGCAGTGACTACACTTTTGAAGGTACCTCATTGGGTATGTCCTGGGGTTGTGAAAAGTGCCATAGAAATGTAAGTCTGTCTTTTAATGAGGAATCTGGGTGATAGTTAGGCCTGTAGAACATGACACCATGGTTTAGGAGGTAAACCAAGGAGCAGTGATTAGCTACTGACAAGTTGTGAAAGCCTGTAGATTATAGAAGGACCTGAGGAGTTCTGACCCTGGGGAAGAATTGTTAACAGGATCCAAGCCAGTTGGTGAAGCCAAAACCAAGACACAGAGTTTTTGTTATTGAGAGTTTGTTGACTTGTTCCACCTTACAACTCTCCTTTCACACTACCCAGTATCCCAGCTATCCCCTATTTATATGTGCTCAAAGACAATTAATGTTCATCACCTGTTTCTTTTAACCTTAACAATGCAATTGATGTTAACAAACCTTAATAATGTAATTGGCAGGGCATTAACAGGAATGATTTAAGAGCAGGAGATAGGGTGATGAGTCTTAGGCTGGGATTTTCTGGTCCCATGGTAGGTAATTCCTGCCTGAAGTCAAAGGACCTTTGGCTGGTCCATCAAATTTTGCATCCCACCCATGACAATTCCAGTCATGGGCAGGACCAGAAAATTCTGGCCTTAGTTTCAACACAATTGGGATGAAGAGAAAAGTGAGAAGCATAGGAGGAATAGGGGAGGAGAATTCAGACGAAATGCAGATGCTGGAAAACTGAAATAAAAACAAAAAATGCTGGAAAAACTCAGCAGTCCTGGCAGCAACTGTGGAGAGAGAAACAGAGTTAACGTTTTGAGTCCATATAACTCTTCCTCAGGAGAATTCAAACTTTGTATTATCGTTTTGAGACATGAAAGAGCAGGTTCACTAGCTCCTCCAGACCCAGTTTGTTAACAAAAAACACTATTTAAAATAGTTTAAAACAAAAGAAGCCCAAAAAAATTCAAGTTTAATTTTAACAGAATCTTACTGAAGCGGCACAACTGTGGGGATGCCAATGTATGGAGGGGTGAGATATACAGGTGTGTGCCCCCTTTCTTCCCAACATCTTCTGATCTTCCAGTGTCTACTGTTCTCTGGTCAGAGGAGAAAAGAGGGAGAGAGAGAGTTTCCGTTGGTATGTCCCCAAATGTCCGGAGATAGAGTGCTAGTGTTGGAAACTGGAAACATTGGTGGGGAATAAACAGACTGCTCTCAGCATTTAGCAACACGATAATATTACAACATTCTCACCACACTGAAGCTCCTGAAATTCATCTAATTGTTTGAATATTGCTAAAAAGAAAAAAAAAATGACCTGCATTTATATAGCGCTTTTCATGACCACTGGATGCCCCAAAGTGCTTTACAGCCAATGAAGTATTTTTTAAGTGTTGCCACTGTTGTGATGTGTGAAATATGGCAGCTAATTTGCATACAGCAAGTTTCAACAAACAGCATCTGTTTTTTGTGATGTTGATTGAATGATAAATATTGGCCAAGACACCAGGGATAGCTCCTCTTTGAAATAGTGCCATGTGATCTATTACATCCACCAGAGCAGGTAGGCTGGCCTCAGTTTAATGTTCATCCAAAAGCCAACACCTCCAACAGTGCAGCACTCCCTCAGTACTGAGCTGGGAGTGTCGGCTTTGCTTTTTGTCCTCATGTCCTGGCATGAAGGAGCAGACCAAAGGTCTGGAACTCTCAGAGACAACAGGTTTGGTAAGCGACTAACTGCTTTAAAATGGGTGTAAAGATTGTATCCATAAATGTGCGTAGCATTAACTCTACTACGTGATGTGTTGCGACCTTGGATTACCTTGCCAAGGTCAAAGCTGACCTGTTGTTTCTGCAGGTGCGGTACAGCACCTCAACTCCTATAGGCAGTGGTCACGATGGTGGTCCCATGGGCCATCGATCTGGTCGGGAGGAAATGACTCTCGTTCCTCCGGCCTTGGTATTCTGCTGCGGGGAGGCAACTTCACCGTCTCCCAGGTTAAGGAGGTGGTGGGCGGGCGCCTCCTCGTAGCAGACGTAATGTACAAGAATGCTCCACTCTGGTTAATTAACGTCTACGCCCCGTCACAAGGGGCTGAGTGGCTGGAGGTTTTTCAGCAGCTCCCACTGCTGCTGGCAACCTCCAGGCCGGTCATTCTGGGCGGTGACTTCAACTGCATCATCGATGCGGCTGGACGATCTGGCAGGGCCAACAGCAGATGGGACGCTACGTCCAGATTCCTGATGGAAACAGTAAAGGATGCCAAGCTGCACGACGTCTTCAGCAACCCTGCAGATGGAGCGCAGCGTAGATACACCTGGTCGCGGCCTGACGGGTCTGTCCGTTCCAGGATAGATTTCCTGTTTGTGTCCCGTGCATTCGCAGTCAGATCCACCGACGTCAAGCCGGTGTTCTTCTCTGACCACTGCCTCCTACTGGCTGACTGTCACTTAGAGGAAGACCAGAAGGTTGGCAGGGGGACATGGAAGCTAAACGTGAAACTGCTGACCCCAGAGAACATTGAGGAGCTCAAGAGGGATTACAAAGGTTGGAGAACCATGAAACCCCACTTTGAGTCACTGACACACTGGTGGGAAGCGATCAAGGGAAACATCAAGAGGTTTTTCATCCTCAAAGGCACCCAGAAAGCTAGAAAGGAACAGAGGGAAATGTCCTGACTCCAGAAAAACATGCAGAATCTGCTCCGGCTGCAGTCGATGGGGGTTGATGTCAAGGAGGAACTCCAAGAGGTGAAGAGCCAGCAAGCCTCGCTCTTTGCCTCGGAGGCCTCCAAGATCATCTTCCGTTCCAGAGTCCGCTCTGTGGAGCAGGATGAGACATGCTCACGTTTCTTCTTCCAAAAGGTACACACAGAGAGCTCGGTGATCAGCAGCCTTAAGGAAGAAGATGGCTCAGTAAAGTCATCACAGTCCGACATTTTGAGGATCAGCAAATCCTTTTATGCCGGATTGTATGACGTGAAGCCCACAGACAGCACGGCCTCCCAGTCCTTCCTGTCCTCTATCACGGAGGTCTTAGACGACAGTACATGGAAGAATCTGGACAAAACGCTAACTCCTGGCGAACTGACTGAGGCCCTTGAGTCCTTCGAGAAGAGTAAAACTCCCGGAAGCGACGGCTTGCCGGCGGAGTTCTATTTGGCTCTGTGGGACTGGATCGGCCCGGATCTGCTAGAAGTGTACGAGAGTATGCTCCTGGCCGGCAGTATGTCAGAATCCATGAGGAAAGGCATTATCACCCTCATCTACAAGCACAAGGGGGAAAGGGAGGAAATTAGAAATTGGCGACCCATTTCACTGTTGAATGTGGACTATAAGATTCTGTCCAAGGTCATCGCCAATCGGGTCAAATCCGCTCTGGAATTGGTGATTCACCCTGACCAGACCTGCACTGTGCCGGGCAGGAAGATCTCTGATAGCCTCGTGCTGCTCAGGGATATGATTGCCTATGTGCAGGACAGGGGTGTAGATACCTGCCTCATCAGCCTGGATCAGGAGAAGGCCTTTGACAGAATATCGCACACTTACATGGTGGATGTGCTCTCCAAAATGGGGTTTGGGGAGGGAATTCGCAATTGGATCCAACTGCTCTGCACTAACATCAGTAATGCAGTCTCTATCAATGGATGGGAATCAGATAGCTTTCTTATTAAATCTGGAGTCAGGCAGGGCTGTCCTCTCTCGCCTGTTCTGTTTGTGTGTTGCATAGAACCCTTTGCTGAGTCCATCAGGAAGGATCAGGGCATAAGAGGAGTGACGATCCCAGGCAGTGGAGGCACTCAGGTCAAAGCCTCCCTGTACATGGATGATGTCGCCGTCTTCTGCTCGGATCCGCTGTCGGTGCGCAGACTGATCCACATCTGCGACCAGTTCGAACTGGCCTCGGGAGCCAAGGTAAATCGTGGGAAGAGCGAGACCATGTTCTTTGGGAACTGGGCTGACCGATCCTTTGTCTCCTTCACTGTCAGGGCTGACGGCCTGAAGGTGCTGGGGATATGGTTCGGAGGGCATGCGTTAGAAACTGGAAGGAGCGAGTGTCTATGGTGAAAAGGAAACTGGGCATGTGGGAGCGACGCTCCCTCTCCATTGCGGGTAAGAACCTGGTCATCAGATGTGAGGCACTCTCGCTGTTTCTGTACGTGGCGCAGGTCTGGCCCATTCCACACTCCTGTATGGTGGCGATCACCCGAGCCATCTTCCGCTTTATCTGGAGGTCGAAAATGGATCATGTCCGCAGGGACACGATGTACAAGCCTCTAGATAAAGGGGGAAAAAACATGCCCAACATCGCCCTCATACTGATGGCCACCTTTGTGTGCGGCTGCATCAAGTGGTGCCTAGACCCTCAGTATGCAAACACCAAGTGTCACTACATGCTGAGGTTCTACCTGTCCCCAATGTTACGAAGGTTGGGTCTGGCCATGACACCGCAGAACGCTCCAAGTGGTTGGGCTGTGCCGTACCACCTGTCCCTCGTGGGAAAATTTATGCAGAGAAACACCTTTGACCACAAGTCCATCAGGCAGTGGTCGGCACGTAACGTCTTAAAGGCCCTGAGGGAAAAGGAGAGGGTGGATCCTGTGGGATGGTTCCCTGAGCAGACTGACAAAGTCATTTGGCAGAATGCCTCATCGCCAGAACTTTCCAACAAGCACCAAGACGTAGCTTGGCTGGTGGTGAGAAAGGCCCTCCCTGTGAGATCGTTCCTACATGCCAGGAGTCTCACTCCCTCTGCACGTTGCCCTCGAGGTGGCTGTGGTGGGGAAGAGACCGTTGTTTACCTCCTTGTAGATTGTGTCCTTGCGAAGAAGGTCTGGAGAGAGATGCAGTGGTTTCTGTCGAGGTTCATCCCGAGCAGTGCTGTGACACAGGGCTCTGTGCGCTACGGGCTGTTCCCAGGGACACACACCGAGACAAACATCAACTGCAGCTGGAGGATCATCAACTCGGTGAAAGACGCTCTTTGGTCTGCCCGAAACTTGTTGGTCTTCCAGTGCAAAGAGTTGTCCCCGACCGAGTGTTGCAGACTGGCACACTCCAAGGTCCAGGACTATGTGCTGAGGGACACAGTTAAGCTTGGGGCAGCCGCCACAAAGGCGCAATGGGGAAGGGTCGCTGCCTAAGACCTTTCTGCCATAGTGCACTGCGGGGCTGGGAACTGTAAAGAGCCCCTCAGGCTGTACAGCTTAAAATGAAGGTCTGCCAATGACTGTAATATCCATTGTTTGTACTGATACACCTTGTGATTAATGTTGTAAAAGTTGAACCTGATTGTATTTTTGTAATGGTGATTTTGAAATGGTTCGAAATGTTTCTGAAGATTTAAGAATAAAGTATAGTTTTGCAAAAAAAAAAGTCCTGAACTTTATTTTGTTATTCATGGGATATGGGCGTCGCTAGCTAGGCTAGCATTTATTGCCCATCCCTAATTGCCCTTGAGAAGGTGGTGGTGGGCTGCCTTCTTAAACCGCTGCAGTCCCTGTGGTGTAGGTGCACCCACAGTGCTGTTAGGGAGGGAGTTCCAGGATTTTTGACCCAATGACATTGAAGGAACGGCAATATATTTCCGAGTAAGGATGGTGAGGAAATTCCAGGTGGTGATGCTCCCATTTTGTCCTTCTAGATGGTAGAGGTTGTGGGTTTGGAAGGTGCTGTCTAAGGAGCCTTGGTAAATTCCTGCAGTGCATTTTGTAGATGGTACACACACTGCTGCTACTGTGCGTCGGTGGTGGAAGGAGTGAATGTTTGTGATGGGGTGCCAATCGAGCAGGCTGCTTTGTCCTGAGTAGTGTAAAACTCCTTGAATGTTGTTGGAGCTGCACTCGTCCAGACAAGTGGAAAATATTCCATCACACTCCTGACTTGTGTCTAGAAGATGATGGACAGGCTTTGGTGAGTTAGGGGATGAGTTACTCGCCAGAGGATTCCTAGCCTCTGACCTGTTCTTGTAGCTACAGTATTTATACGGCTAGTCCTGTTCAGTTTCTGATCAATGGTAATCCCCAGGATGTTGATAGTGGGGGATTCAATAACAGTAATGCCATTGAACGTCAAGGAGTGATGGTTGGATCACTGGCATTGCCTGGCACTTGTGTGGTGCAAATGCTATTTGCCACTTGTCAGCTCAAACCTGGATATTGTCCAGATCTTGCTGCACTTGGACATGGACTGTTTCAGTATCTGAGGAGTCATGAATGGTCTTGAACATTGTGCAATCATCAGTGAACATCCCACTTCTGACCTTATGATGGAAGGAAGACCATTGATGAAGCAGCTGAAGATGGTTAGGCCTAGGACACTACCCCGAGGGACTCCTGCAATCATGTCCTGGAACTGAGATGATTGATTTCCAACAACCGCAACCATCTTCCTTTGTGTTAGGTATGACTCCAACCAGGGGAGAGTTTTCCCCCTGATTCCCATTGACCCTAGTTTTGCTCAGGCTCCTTGATGACACACGCGTCCAAATGCTGCCTTGATGTCAAGGGCCGTCACTCTCACCTCACCTCGGGAGTTCAGCCCTCTTGTCCATGTTTGAACCAAAGCTGTAGTGAAGTCAGGAGCTGAGTGGCGCTGACGGAACCCAAACCGAGCATCAGTGAGCAGGTTATTGCTAAGCAAGTGCCACTGGATAACACTGTTGGTGACCCCTTCCATCACTTTACTGAAGATTGAGAGTAGACTGATGGGGAGATAGTTGGTTGGGTTGGATTCGTCCTGCTTTTTGTGTAGAGGACGTACCTGGACAATTTTCTACATTGCCAGGTAGATGCTGGCATTGAAACTGTACTGGACCAGCTTGGACAGGGACACGGCAAGTTCTGGAGCACAAGTCTTCAGTACTATTGCTGGAATACTGTCAGGGCCCATAGTGGGAATTGAACCCAGTATCTTGTGACTCAGAGGCAAGAGGGTTACTAACTGAGGCACAGTTGCGGAGTTTAATAGGGTATTGAGTAAATAATAAGTGTAAATCATTGAGGGAGCCAGAGTCTACTGTGGAGCAATAACTACAGGTACCGAAACTTGGCTACTTGATAAAGGCTCTTAACAAAATGTGGAAGTTCAAATGCAGTCAGAATCAGGATGCAATCTTGCTTTCCCCGCTCCAGTGGGCTGATGGTCATTGCGTGATGTCGCACATGAATGATAAGCGCTAGGGTAAGATAGCAGAAAGTGAGCAGTACCCCTGGGAATGAGCCCCAACATGAATCAGAGCAGGAAGAAAAGGGCAGAACCTGGGGTGGAGGAATGGGAAATTACAGTGCCCAAGGGTGGTGTGGTTTTCCTGCCTATGTATTTCACACCTCCATTCATGCACCACATCGCCAGCTGTAGTGCCTTTTAAGTGATGCCGTTTGTGCCTCAACCTTTCTCTAGCCTTTAACACTTAGTGTCAGAGTCAAATAGAGAATCAGGGCTGCAGCTGTTGTGTGAGTGGTATGTCCTTTGAAGGTTGTTCCAGCTATCCTGAATGCAGAGGGTTAAAAAACCTCAGCCACCGAGCTGCTTCACTGATCTGTGAGTCATTATTCATTCCTGCAAACTTCAAAGGGCAGGCTCCAATTCCTGAACACCGCTCGAATGACTGCATTGATGTTTACGCTAAAATCGATTGAAAGTAAACCTCTTGGGATCAGTGGCTAAACAGATGATCTGGAGAGGGACTGAGCCATTCTGTCCAGCAAAGACTCCCAATTTCCTGACCCTTTCCTCCCCTTGTCTTTGGAAGGTGTGCAATACAGATTCACCAGAAGATTATATTACATAAACTAGGCTTGTGTTCCCTGGAATATCCCCTTGACATTCAATGGCATTACCATCACTGAATCCTCCACTATCAACATCCTGAGGGTTACCATTGACCAGAAACTGAACTGGACTAGCCATATAAATACTGTGGCTACAAGAATAGGTCAGAGAGTGAGAGTTCTGTGGAGAGTAACTCACCTCCCGAGTCCCCAAAGCCTGTCCACCATCTACAAGGCACAAGTCAGGAATTTGATGGAATACTCCCCACTTGCCTGAATGAGTGCAGCTCCCACAACACTCAAGAAGCTTGACACCATCCAGGACAAAGCATCCCGCTTGATTGGCACTCTGTCCACCATCTTCAGCATCTACTCACTTCAAGTCACTCACCATCCTGACTTGGAAATTTATCGCTGTTCCTTCACTGTTACTGGGTCAAAATCCTGGAACTCCCTCCCTAACAGCACTGTGGGTGTACCCGCACCACATGTCCTGCAGCGGTTCAAGAAGGCAGCTCACCACCACCTTCTCAAGGGCAATTAGGAATGGGCAATTAATGCTGGCCTTGCCAATGATGCCCACATCCCGTGAACAAATGAAAAAAGGGGGTGATTTGATTGAGGCTTTTAGGATTTGGAAGGAATTGTTAGGGTAAATAGAGAGAAACGTTTTGCACTGGTGGGCCAGTCTGGGACAAGGGCTTATTACCTTAAATCAAAACCTGACCAATCAGGAAAGAAGTTTGGAAACTTCATTTTAAGGGTGGCACACGTGTGGAACTCTCTTCCAAAAAAGCAGTAAGTGCTAGTTCATTTAATAACTTAAAATCTGAAATTGATAGATTTTGCTGGCCAAAGGCATAAAGAGATTTTGAGTCAAGATTAGTGGATAGAGTTAGGATCGGCTGTAATCATGCTGAATAATGGAACAGGATAGAGGGGCTGAATACCTAATTCTGTTTCTGTGTTCCTCTGATTCATGCCAATCGCTCTCTAGTATCTGACCGTTGTGTCCCTTGTTCATGAGCATTATCACACAATGAGTGCCAGTGCATGGACCAATCAACTGAGGAGAGGACAAGCCCATCCCAGTCCCATCCTCATCTCACTCTGGACGGGTGGGACTTTGCTAAGAGTCTTTATCAAGTAGCCATGTTTCGGAGCAGGTTTGCTTCCCTGTCTGTGCGGAGGTCTCAACCCTAAAAAAATGGGGAGATGATGGTGTAGTGGTAATGTCACTTGACTAGTAATCCAGACACCCTAATGTCCTGGGTACATGGGTTCAAATCCCATCACAGCAGCTAGTGGATTTTCAATTCAATCAAAATCTGGAATATAAGGCTTGTTTCAGTAATGGTGACCGTGAAGCTATCAATTGTTGTATTAAAAAACCCATCTGGTTCACTAATGCCCTTTAGGGGACAAAATCTGCCATCCTTACCTGATCTGGCCCACATGTTACTCCAGATCCAAAGTGATGTAGTGTGGTTGTTCCTTAACTGCCCTCTGAAATAGCCTAGCAAGCCATTCAGTGAGAAGCAATACAATCAGCCATTGTGTTGTTAATATAAGGAAAGGGACAAATCAGCCAAGATCCCTCCTGACCACTGCCTAGTATTTGTTGCTGGAAAATGCAGATCAGATTCAGCCCATTCCCTCCCACAGCCCAATAAGCTGCCAACTCCAATCATCTAAACTCCCATGGCCCACTTGAGTGCAGTAAATGGAACCCCACCCAGCATGGGTCAACATAGGAACAGGAATGAGCCATTCACCCCCTTGACTCTGTTCCACTCTTTAAATAGATCATTGCTGTTCTGCACCTTAAGGCCATTTAACTCCCAGCACCCCCCCTCCCCCCACCAACTTTGCTTCACATGCCTTAATTACTAAAAGCCTTATTGATTTTTTCAAGGGACGAGGATTGAGTACTGACTGGAACACCGGGGAGAATTCCCATTCTCCTCTTCAGAATAGTGCATGGAATCTTTTACATCCACCTGAGAGGGCAGACGGGGCCTCTGTTTAATCTGTCAAGATGGGCTTTAAACTAGTGCCCCAGATAGCAGCCAGCTGGGAGGCCATTTTGAAGACAAGGGCTCATTAACATGCAGCAGGTGGGTGGAAAATGAGCACCCTGGGTTGTCCAGCACCCTGGGGTGCCACAAAATCAGGCAGCCTTACATATTCAAGATTTCCATGGTGGCGTCCAATCCTGAAACGGGAGGATCAAGTGGGAATCGGACGACAGGGGTCCTGCCTGGCTTTGTGGAACCACGCAAACCTCACTGCTCGCAGGCTCCTCTTCAACCGGGAAAAGGCTGTATCATTTCACTGTCTCTGCAACCAGAACCCTATCATGCATCACAGCATGCCTCCATTTGCATAATTAAAGGGCCCACAATTTTCCCCACGAATGGCGAAGTCATTCCCCAACATTTTCTGGGCAAGGGGAAGACTTCAAATCTTCCCCTTCCCCCACCCCCCGCCCCCCACCCCACAAAAAAAATATTTATAGAGAGGAAGGGAAAACTGCTAACTCAGTCACTGGGCCTTTAGTTCTCTTCTTGATCTTAAAACCACTTCAGAAATGATATTTGCGTTGAGTGTATAAAGACTGAGCGACATTTAAGATAAAAACAAGGTACCTCTCTCTTTTAATAACAGTGCTAAGAGGCCGTAAAGAACAGTGATGTTTTCTGCAGAAAGAATGTGTGAATAAACGTGCCAACTGTCATTAGGAGCTTTCAGAGACCGTTACTTTGCCATTGTGGGTTCAGTCAGTTTCAAGTTTCATTCATTGACTACCAACAGCAAAGGGCCAACTGTGATACAGAAATCACAGATTACATGCAACCTTCCCTCAAGCTTCAGGCTGACAAACATCCTGCCGTTTCTCTTGTGCAATGTACATAGCTACTTGAGCCTCTTTTATTACCATATACAGTCAGCTTCAATCAAAGTTCCTCTTCACTGAGTAATTAGCTTTCTGTATTTTGTTCAGCCCAGTGCCAGCATGAAGGGCTGAATGTCCTCCTTCAGTCTTGTAAGCTCCCTATGATATCTCAGTAAGAATTGCTATTTTTTTTAGTCTCCACATCCCTAATCTCTTGGAGTGGCTGATGCCATTGTCAGGCTGCAGTTCCCCTCTGCGCCTATGTGGTCCTGCGAAAGTCCTGCAGCTATTTGACTGCAGAGAGCATCAGAGTTAGGCCTGGTCCCATCCATACATCCACATTTCCCCATGGGGCTATCTGCTGGCAGATATTGTAAGCAGAAAACTTGAATTTTTTTTTGTTTCACCTCCTCTATGCCAGCAACATTGAGTTGAATTGTAGCTAATGCCTGGAGGTGTCAACTGTGGCTCAGTGGGTAAAACTCTCACCTCTGAGATAGAGGCTTGTGGGTTCAAGGCCCACCCTGACAGTGGGGTATGAAATCTAGGCTGACTGTCCCAGTTGAGTGTGATGCTGTCGTTTGGATTGGACCTTGAATTAAGGCTCCACATGCTGCCTCAGGTGACATAAGAGATTCCTTGGCGTTATTTTGAAGAAGAGCAGGGGAACTCCCCCCCTTCCATTGTCCTGGCCAATGTTTAAATCCTAACCAACATAACTAAAGCGATTACCTGGTCCTTATCACATTGTTTGTTTGTGGGAGCTTGCTTTGTGCAAATCGGCTGCCGTGTTTCCTACATTACACTTCCAGGTATACTTAATTGGCTGTACGGAGCTTTGGGGTGAGCGGCAATGATGAAAGGTGCTATGGAAATACAAGTCTTTCTTTTTCTGTACCATGGTTGAAATCAGCTCACATAAGACAGCCAGGGGACTTTTTTGAGCAGTATGGTATAGTGCTACACCAGCATTTTTAATGGAAAAAGTGTAAAATGTTTGAAATGTATTAATATTTAACTTTCTGTAATGTGAAAGCCGTATAGAGTAATAAAACCCACGCAATGGCCCGGCTTTAAGTGACTCGAGCTGTGGAACTAATAGAAGGCGTAATCCTGGGTAAAAGAGTGTTACTTTTAGCAGGATTAAAGCAGCTAAAGCTAATCCATTCAATTGAACAAAAAGGACAAGCAGAGGTAGAAAATAGCTCCGAAGATTTTCAATGGCACGACTGCTTCCAGAAGTACTCACTTCTGAGTGGAGCCTTCAGAATGTCGAATCAGAGAAATTTTTTCTCTGGACCCTCTGCCCCAGAGAACGGTGGAAGCAGGATCGTTGAATACTCTCAAGGCAGAGATTCTTCAAGATAGATAGGAAATCAGAGGGTATCATGGGGGTTGGGGGGTGGTTAGGCAGGATATTGGCATTGAGGCCACAATCAGATCAGCTATGATCTTATTGAACGGCGGTGGTGGTCAAGGGGCCGAATAGTCTACTCCTGCTCCTAATTCATCTGTTGGACGGTCACAAAACAGTGAAATCTAATATGACTAAGGGTCAATGGGACTTTGCCATTACCCAACTGGGAAAGGGATACTTCATACTAGTGCAGTGACATAATAATGTTGATAAGCACTGCCATACCCCACATTGAAACCATGGTGGCAAGTTGACCTGTTTCTCCACATCCCCCTCCCCCACTCCCCTGGCAGCGGTATTGGCTGAGGGAGGTATAATTGGTCACGTCATTGGAAAGACATACTCTTCTCCAAATGGTGCTATTTGATCCTTAATGTCCACAAATACCAGATCTCAGCTTGCTCAAAGCTCGGAGGGTATACTTATTGGGGAAGATTGAACAGGTTTCGGCTCTCCTCTCTGGAAAAGTGAAAACTGTGGGTTGACCTGACAGAAACCTTTAAGATTAGGAAACGGTTCGATGATGTAGAGGTGGAGAAGTTCTTTCCACTTGCGGTGGAAGAACTGCACAAGAGGCTGTAAGTAAACGATTGTTTGGGGAATGAGACTGACTGGATTGATCTGCAGACTGAGCCAGTGTGGACCTGATGGACTGAATGGCCTTTTCTGTGCTGTTATGACTCCATGATTAATAAATTCAATAGGGAATTCAGGAGAAATATCTTTACCCAGAGAGTGGTGAGAATGTGGAACTTGCTGCCACAGGTGGTAGTTAGAGATGAACGGAAAACTAGGTAAACACACGGGGCAGAAATGAATAGCATATATTGATGGCATTAGATGAAGAAGGATGGGAGGAGGCTTGTGTGGAGCATTAACACCAGCATAGGTCTGTTGGGCTGAATGGTCTGTTTCCGTGCTGTATGTGTAATTCTACGTATTGAGATATTAGGAAAAGTGACCAAAAGCTTAATCAGAGAGATAGATTTTAAGCAGCGTCAAAGGAGAGAGACAGTAGGTGAGAAGTTTACGGATAGTGTTCCAAAGCTTAGGGCTTATAGGCAGCTGAAGGCATGGCTGCTGATAGCAGAGCAATGGAAATCAGTGATGCACAGTAGCCTCAGCTTTTCAAACTGAGGTCTGTGGGCAGTACGGCATCTGATGAGCTCATTAGATTGAACTCATAGAAATATAGGACTTGGGAACATGAGTAGGCCAGTCAGCCCTTCAAGCTTGCTGCACCATTCAATAAGATTGTGGCTGATCTGATTGTGTCTCAACTCCACTTTGCCGTCTGCCCTCCCCATAACCCTTGACTTCCTGTATCCTTCCAAAGCTGAGCATAGCACAAACACAGTGCCTCTGAATCTTTTGGAAGGTAATGCAAGGAATACCTGGGGTGGAGGGGTTGGCTAGTTCCTTAGAAAGACTCATGATCAGGAGCAGACCCTATTCTCTTCTCTTTAACCCAGGAGAACTGCATGATATTATAGCACGGACCACTGCCTTGACTGAGATCAACAAAGACTGGGGCATACAAATTAGGAGCAGGAGTAGGCCACTCGGCCCCTCAAGCCTGCTCCACCATTCAATAAGATCATGGCTGATTGGTTGTAACCTCATCCCCACATTCTTGCCTGCCCACCAATAACCTTTCACCCCCTTGTTAATCAAGAATCTATGTAGCTCTGCATTAAAATGTTCAAAGGCTCTTTTTCCACCACCTTTTGAGGAAGAGAGTTCCAAAATCTCACTCCCCTCTGAGAGAAAAAATTTCTTCTCATCTGTGTCTTAAATGAGCGACCTCTTATTTTTAAACAGCGACCCCCTAGTTCTGGATTCTCCTTTGAGAGAAAACATCATCTCCACATCGACCCTGTCAAGACCCCTCAGGATCTTAAAGGTTTCAATCAAGTTACCTCTTACTCTTCTAAATTCCAGTGGATACAAGCCTAACTTGTCCAGCCTTTCCTCATAAGGCATCCCACCCATTCCTGGTAAAGTGAAACATAAAAACCAGGCCTCCTTTTTGAAAACGCAAAAGCATATGAAATTTTGTGGTGAACACCAACTGACTCTCCCCTGTGGCTGAACTTGTTAATGTTCTTCATAAACCAAGACCACATCCTCAATCATCTTGAGACATTACAAGTACATGTCAAAGGACCCAAAATCTAGGACACCAATGTTCTATGGAATGTGCCTGTCGGGTGAAAGTGAGGTGCGGGGCTTGAGAGACACCGTTGCAAAAATAGTACAGGTTAGATGCGCACTTCCCTGCTATGCTAAGTAGAGGCATAAATCACGTGCTGTGGAAATGTGTTGTCACTGAAGTGCGAACTGTTACCTGGTGACAAGTGAGAAAGTTATCAAAATAATAATCCTTTATAAAGTCACATCAGACAGTTCATGACTAACGATAATTGAAATGTACGTTTTTTTTAAAATGAGAAAATAATAAGCTGGAAATTATTTTAAAATACATTAAATTTGGCTTCCTTTGATCTTGCTGTATTACTGCTGTCATGTTAAAGAGCTCTCATTATCCAGTAAAGTGTCATGTGAGGTGTATTTTCATTTTCTGTTTTGATCAATTTTCTCTTTCTTTTGACTCATGCTGTGGTATGGTTCCATTGGCTTTAGAAGTTCTTGGCTGTTACCCGTGTGGGCCTTCTGTAGCGAGCAAGTGCAGCACTATTAGAGGTGCCATCTCTTGGATGAGATGTTAAGCCAAAGCCCTTCTGTCCTCTCAGGTGGAGGTAGAAGATCCCATGGCCACTGTTCAACAAAGAGCAGGGGAGTTTTCCCTCAACTAACCTTACTAAAAACAGATTGTCTGGTCATGTATTCATTTATGGGGTTACCATTGACCAGAAACTGAACTGGACTAGCCATATCAATACTGTGGCTACAAGAGCAGGTCAGAGGCTGGGAATTCGGTGGCGAGTAACTCATCTCCTAAGTCTGTCCACCATCTACAAGGCACAAGTCAGGAGTGTGATAGAATACTCCCCATTTGCCTGGATGAGTGCAGCTCCCACAACACTCAAGAAGCTCAACACCATCCAGAACAAAGCAGCCCACTTATTTGGCACCCCATCCACCATCTTCAACATCCACTCCCTTCACCACCAACAGGCACTGGCAGCAGTGTGTACCATCTACAAAGATGCACTGCAGCAACTTAACTAGGCTCCTTCGACAGCACCTTCCAAACCCATGTCCTCTACCACCTAGAAGGACAAGGACAGCAGATGCATGGGAATACCACCACCTGCTAGTACCCCCCCAAAGCCATACACCATCCTGACTTAGAACTATTCCTTCACCATTCCTTCACTGTCACTGGGTCAAAATCCTGGAACTCCCATCGTAACAGCACTGTGGGTGTACCTACACCAAATGAACTGTAGCGGTTCATGGAGGTGCTCAGTACCACCATCTCAAGGGTAATTAGCGATGGATAATAAAAATGCTGGCCTAGCCAGCGATGCCCATGTCCCGTGAATGAATTTTAAAAATTAAAAATTTGTGGGATCTTGCTGTATGAAAATTGGCACTTCCTACATTGCAACAGTGATGATGTTTCTAAAAGCACTTTGAGTTGCGAAGCATGTTAGGATGTCCTGAGAACCCGGAAGGTGCTATATAAATGCAATTTTTTTGTGTGAGGGCTCATCAGAGGCTGAGTGTGACCCCATCCTTACCCTGATACACACACACACACACACACACACACATACACACACACACATGCACATGCCCACACACACACACACACATGCATGTGCACACACACACACACACACACACACACACGCATGCACATGCACACACACACGCACCCACGCACGTATGTTGCATGCACGTGCATACACATACATGCATGCACACATGAACGTGCACACACATGTGCATGTGCATGTGCACACACAAAAGCACATGCCCACACACATGCACTCCAATGCACATACGCACTCATAAGTACACACGTGCATACATACACACACGTGCACGCATGTACTCACAAACACACACATGCACGTGTACACACACAAGCACACGCATACACACATGCATGCATGCACACACAAACACACATGTGCATGCACATGCACACGTGTACACAGGTGCTTGCATGCGTGTTCACATGCAAGCGCAGACACACGGCAATCAGGAACTTACCAAGAGCACTGATGAATTTGCAACACAGAAACAGGTCATTCATCCTAACAGATCCATGCCAGTGTTGATGCTCCACGCGAGCTTCTTCCTGCCCTCCTTCGTCTGTGGCCAACTCAACTGAGCTTAGTTAATTCAGTGCAGGCCAGTTCTCAGGTCTGTATAACTGAACACCACAACCCAATGACCTCTTGTGGAGGAGACCATTTCAAAGGCTTACAAATAGAAGTCTGAGAAACAATTTTACCAATGTCACTTCATCCTTCAGCCCTACAAGATGTTAATGGTTTATTCCAGGTCAAAAATTATAATTTTTAACATCTTCTACCCTTAACTAAAATGACTAATGGTGTTCCAATTAATTGTGGTATTTAACATGATTGGAGGTTTCAGACTCTGTCTGAATAATAACAACTTATTGTTATATAGCTTCCTTAATGTAATAAAACGTTCCCAGCTGCTTCATGGGAGCAGTATAAAGCAAGAGTTGACAACGAACCACTTAAGGAAAATTAGGGCAGATGATCAAAAATCTGGTCAGAGGGTTAGGTTTTAAGGAGTGTCTTAAAAGAGTCGAGAGGTGGAGTGTTTTAGGGAGGTAATTCCGCAGTTTACGACCTACTAAAGACACAGCCAAAATGGTCAGGTGACTAAAATCGCCAGAATTAAGAAATATATATTATTCGTTCATAGGCCAGCCTTTATTGTCCATCCCTAATTACCCTTCTTCAGAGGGTATTAATGAGTCAACCACATTGCTTTGGCTCTGGAGTCACATGTCGGCCAGACCAGGTAAGGACAGCAGATTTCCTTCCCTAAGGGACATTAGTGAATCAGATGAGTTTTTACGATAATCGACAATGGTTCATGGTCGTCATTAGACTTTTAATTCCAGATTTTTTATTGGAAAGAATAAGAGGAGCATAGATATCTTGAAGGGTTGGAGGAGATTACAGAGTTAAGGACTCCCTCTCCAACAATGTCTCAATTTAAAAATGATCATCCTTTTTTTCAAATTCAAGGATGACAATTTTAAAACCGATGAGTTGCTTAATGTGGAGCCAATGTTGGTCGGGGAGCACAAGGGCGCTGGGGAATGGGAATTGGTGTGAGTTAGGACACAGGCAGCAGAGTATTGACCCACCTCAAGTCTAGGGAGGCTGGTCAGTACTTTGTCCGCGAATTCCTACTGAGGTGACATTACCCATTTAAATCCATATATATCCATGAAACACTGCCCTGACATCAAACCTTCAAAAACTGAGGTAATACTTTTCAAGTTAAATTGTTCTCTGTTCAATCAGAAGTGACAGGCCACCACATCATTCTCTGTCTGATGCAATGATGTCCTTTAAAGGGGCTGTGTTGTCATGGTAACCACCCCCACAAGATGCTTAGAGAGAGTAGATGATCAGCAATTTTATTATTTTGACAATTTCACCTGCCTTTACTAGTTTTTAATTTTAGTGGCAAGTAAGATCTGGGATATAAAAAATATTGTTGATATAGTTTGTATTACCATGCATCAGTGGCTGCCAACTGAAAGAGGTGGGCTAAATGTTGCTGGAAAAGATTATTGATTTTTTAAAAATTTGTGATCATTAAGGTGAGGATGATTAACAATAAAGACTTACATTTATAAAGCGCCTTTCATGACCTCAGGATGTCCCAAAGCACTTTGCAGCCAATGAAATACTTCTAAACTGCCATCACTGTTGTAATGCAGGGAAAGCTGCAACCAATTTACACACAGCAAGTTCCCACAAACAGCAATGTGATAGTGCCCAGATAGCCTGTTCTTTCTGATGTTGATTGAAGGATAAATAATGACCAGGACACTGGGCAGAGCTCCCATGTTCTTTTTCAAAGCAGTGCCATGGGATCGTGCACACACATTTTAGAGATGCCTCTACTCCTTAACTGGTTGTATGTTTCCCTGCTTTGCTTCACATTCTCTCTCTCCCCCTACTTCCCATTAACCCACCATCTTTTCTGCTCCTCCTTCCCATTGTGCTGCCCATGTTCACAACCTCCTCCATGTATGCCTCTGTGTGCCATGGTTACTGATTTATCTTTTGTGGCCTACATATATTTCTTCTTATCCTAAACACTTAGCTTTTATAGAATCACTTAAAGTGCGACTGATGCAATCGTAGGGGGCTGGTTAGATTAGACGGCTAGCATGTGGTTCAGAATAACACCAACAGCGTGACTTTGGCTCCCGTTCTGGCTGAGGTTGACTTGGGGCCTGTCTCCTCATCCTGCCTCTGAGAGTGGAAGGCAATGGCAAACCACCCCTGGAAAGAAAATCAGCCAAGAAAATAGCACTGGATGAAGCATCAGCAGACAATGAGCCAAGGAACTGCCTTTGGGCAGAGCACCTATCACTCACTCACTATAACAGTACGGTGTGAGCACCTGAAAAAGTTTTGTGCTGATTTCTTGATCCGGAGCTTGGAGAACCTTGGACCACAGGATGAATTGAGTGTCTCCAAGCCACACACCATCCTGACTTGGAAATATATCGCCAATCCTGTCGCCGGATCAAAATCCTGGAACTCCCTCCCTAACAGCACCCTGGGTGTACCTACACCACATGGACTGCAATAGTTAAAGAAGGCACTCACCACCACCTTCTCAAGGGCAATTAGAGATGGGCAATAAATGCTGGCCCAGCCAGCGACGGCCACATTCCATGAACGAATATAAAAACGTCCAATGGCTGAGGAGGGTGTTTTCCCATCAATAGTTCCTATGCAAATACATTGCCTTTCATTGTTCTCCCCTTCATGTGCGGTCAGACTGTGGTTCCTTCATACGGTCTTTCATTCAGATAAAGGAAGACCAAAGTTTTGCTCCCACTATAAATCCTGCACTCTAATCACTGACTCTGCTCCTCCCTGGCCACTGCCTAAAGTTGAATTTTTCACTCTGCGTATACAGATATATTTATACATTATTTCAGTCCCATTCATCTATCACCGCCTGAGCTCAACGCACTCTTCTAATTCTGGCCACTTGTGCATCCCAAATTGTTTTCACTCCACCATTGACAACCACGCCTCCAGTTATCTTAACCTCTAAAATTCTCCCTACCTCCAAGACATTTCTTTAAGACATTCCTTAAAACTGTTTGACCTGCCTCTTTGACCAAGCTTTTGGTCACCTGACCTATGATCATCTAATGCGGCTCAGTGTCAAACTTTGTTTCATAATGCTCCTGTGAAATACCATGGGACATACTATGTTAGAGGCACTATATAAATGCAAGTTGTTATTTTAATACGCAATGCAGACAGGACAGCTACTATAGCCAGGTTGGCACCCTTCCACCTGCGAGAGATGATGGGAATGCAGCCTCAGAATTTTGGTGAGGTCAGATGAGATCATCTGCTGCACTTCGTTTGTTGGCTGAACAAGCCAATTCTGGAAAACCATATGCCCCAACAACTAGCTGATCAAATCAAATAGCATGTTCCTTCGGTTGTTCATAACCATCAGAGTGCAGACCATACTCAACCAGCCTGCGCTTGCAAGGCCCAAAACAAAGTGTCTACTGTTAGATTGGGCAGTACTTGATGAACAATTCTGAGTGCACCGATAGCTACACTAACAACAATTTAAGAAAATCAGTCAAGCTTGTAACTTGGCTCATTTACGCTTGCTGGAAGTGACATACATTCATATGCAGGGACCCGTTCTCTACAAACAACAGGAATATGTTCAAGCTTTGCACATTTTTTGAATTACCCAGGAACCTGGGAAGCCTATAGTTCCCCGTTGCTTTCTCCATGGCAAAGCCTTATCCAGAGTCAAATTGCCAACCAATCAACACCCTTTACTCCCGGTATAGTATAAATTGTTGTGATGGTTTAAAATTTGAAATTCTTGCGTTTGTCCTGATGAGTGTAAGATGAAAAGCTTCGGTGACATGGCTCTCTTTTCAACAATATGAAAGGCAAAATTTGCCAGATGTTGCCCCTTGTCGGTGGCGCTGGATGATCTCTGCTGACACCTTGTTTGCAGGGCTGACATCTGCTTTGGAGCTTGAGAAACCACATGCCGTTGTGGTGGCAAATTCCTGCCCACAGCTGGTGCTGCCATTTGCGGCGACCATCAACCAGAGTTTCCCATTTTGCCATGATTGATGTTGAGGGCTTTCCTGTCTCTTTTGACAGAATCCTTGAAACCATGACGAAAATCAAGATTGGTTTGGCCCGTTTATTGGCATTTCTAATCTTTTGATCACAATGTCACTCCAGAACTAAAGCTATAATTCAGGAAGAGCAAACATTAGAAGCAAGAGTTACTGAGCTAACAATATAGCAGGATATTAACCAGGATATGAGAAACACTATTGTTTCAGGACGGGTGGGGTGGTTGGGGCTGGTGATGATGCTGTAGGTCTGGAGGTAATTACAGAGATGGTGGGATGGGTAAGGCAAGGGAGGGATTTAAAAACAAGGATGATATTTTTAAATCAAGGCAATATTGAGCATAGAGGGGTGCTAAGTGAATGAGTCTTAGTAATATGAAATAATGTAAAATTATATCTATATGTATATATAAATATATATATATCAATCACAGTGAAAAGTTCAACTTAAGTCAGTGGCTGGGGATGAATGGAATCGGTGTTTAGCGTGCAGGATTTATGGTGGGAGCAAAAGACAATGGCTTTGGTCTTCCACATGTTAATCTGGATGAAAGCACTCTCATCTAAGACTGTCAAAGCAGCAGCCTGACAATACATTCAGTTGTGGCATTGAGGTAAGTGGTGAAGAGACAGATCTAAGTGTCATCGGCATACATGTGGAAGTTCATTCTTCACCTTTGAATAACATCAACAAGGAGGAAACAGATAATTGAAAGAGACAGAGATCGAAGGATGGACCCCTGGAGCTAACATTGCGGGACCTAGAAGAAAAGCCATTTTTTCTATGTTTCTGTGTTTCTATATTAACTAAAAACAGAAAGTGCTGGAAATGCTGAGCAGGACAAAGAGTTAAGGTTTTGGGTCGATAATGATCAGAGCTGAGGAAAGACAGAAAAGATAAAAACAAAAAAACTGCGGATGCTGGAAATCCAAAACAAAAACAGAATTACCTGGAAAAACTCAGCAGGTCTGGCAGCATCGGCGGAGAAGAAAAGAGTTGACGTTTCGAGTCCTCATGACCCTTTGACAGAACTTGAGTTCAAGTCCAAGAAAGAGTTGAAATATAAGCTGGTTTAAGGTGTGTGTGTGGGGGCAGAGAGAGAGAGAGAAGTGGGGGGGGGGGTGTGGTTGTAGGGACAAACAAGCAGTGATAGAAGCAGATCATCAAAAGATGTCAACAACAATAGAACAAAAGAACACATAGGTGTTAAAGTTGGTGATATTATCTAAACGAATGTGCTAATTAAGAATGGATGGTAGGGCACTCAAGGTATAGCTCTAGTGGGGGTGGGGAGAGCATAAAAGATTTTAAAATATTTAAAAATAATGGAAATAGGTGGGAAAAGAAAAATCTATATAATTTATTGGAAAAAAAAGGAAGAGGGAAACAGAAAGGGGGTAGGGATGGGGGAGGGAGCTCACGACCTAAAGTTGTTGAATTCAATATTCAGTCCAGAAGGCTGTAAAGTGCCTAGTCGGAAGATGAGGTGTTGTTCCTCCAGTTTGCGTTGGGCTTCACTCGAACAATGCAGCAAGCCAAGGACAGACGTGGGCAAGAGAGCAGGGTGGAGTGTTAAAATGGCAAGCGACGGGGAGGTTTGGGTCATTCTTGCGGACAGACCGCAGGTGTTCTGTAAAGCGGTCGTCCAGTTTACGTTTGGTCTCTCCAATGTAGAGGAGACCACATTGGGAGCAACGAATGCAGTAGACTAAGTTGGGGGAAATGCAAGTGAAATGCTGCTTCACTTGAAAGGAGTGTTTGGGCCCTTGGACGGTGAGGAGAGAGGAAGTGAAGGGGCAGGTGTTGCATCTTTTGCGTGGGCATGGGGTGGTGCCATAGGAGGGGGTTGAGGAGTAGGGGGTGATGGAGGAGTGGACCAGGGTGTCCCGGAGGGAGCAATCCCTACGGAATGCCGATAGGGGGGGTGAAGGGAAGATGTGTTTGGTGGTGGCATCATGCTGGAGTTGGCGGAAATGGCGGAGGATGATCCTTTGAATGCGGAGGCTGGTGGGGTGATAAGTGAGGACAAGGGGGACCCTATCATGTTTCTGGGAGGGAGGAGAAGGCGTGAGGGCGGATGCGCGGGAGATGGGCCGGACACGGTTGAGGGCCCTGTCAACGACCGTGGGTGGAAAACCTCGGTTAAGGAAGAAGGAGGACATGTCAGAGGAACTGTTTTTGAAGGTAGTATCATCGGAACAGATGCGACGGAGGCGAAGGAACTGAGAGAATGGGATGGAGTCCTTACAGGAAGCGGGGTGTGAGGAGCTGTAGTCGAGGTAGCTGTGGGAGTCGGTGGGTTTATAATGGATATTGGTGGACAGTCTATCACCAGAGATTGAGACAGAGAGGTCAAGGAAGGGCAGGGAAGTGTCAGAGATGGACCATGTGAAAATGATGAAGGGGTGGAGATTGGAAGCAAAATTAATAAATTTTTCCAAGTCCCGACAAGAGCATGAAGTGGCACCGAAGTAATCATCGATGTACCGGAGAAAGAGTTGTGGAAGGGGGCCGGAGTAGGACTGGAACAAGGAATGTTCCACATACCCCATAAAGAGACAGGCATAGCTGGGGCCCATGCGGGTACCCATAGCCACACCTTTTATTTGGAGGAAGTGAGAGGAGTTGAAGGAGAAATTGTTCAGCCAGACGGAGGAGAGTAGTGGTGGATGAGGATTGTTCGGGCCTCTGTTCGAGGAAGAAGCTAAGGGCCCTCAGACCATCCTGGTGGGGGATGGAGGTGTAGAGGGATTGGACGTCCATGGTGAAGAGGAAGCGGTTGGGGCCAGGGAACTGGAAATTGTTGATGTGACGTAAGGTGTCAGAGGAATCACGGATGTAGGTGGGAAGGGACTGGACAAGGAGAGAGAGAAGGGAGTCAAGATAATGAGAAATGAGTTCTGTGGGGCAGGAGCAAGCTGAGACGATCGGTCTACCGGGGCAGTTCTGTTTGTGGATTTTGGGTAGGAGATAGAAGCGGGCCGTCCGAGGTTGGGCGACTATCAGGTTGGAAGCTGTGGGAGGGAGATCCCCAGAGGAGATGAGGTCAGTGACAGTCGTGGGAACAATGGCTTGATGTTCAGTGGTGGGGTCATGGTCCAGGGAGAGGTAGGAGGAAGTGTCTGCGAGTTGACGCTCAGCCTCTGCGAGGTAGAGGTCAGTGCGCCAGACAACAACAGCACCACCCTTGTCAGCGGGTTTGATGACAATGTCAGGGTTGGACCTGAGAGAATGGAATGCAGTAAGTTCAGAGAGAGACAGGTTAGAATGGGTGAGAGGAGCAGAGAAATTGAGACGACTAATGTCGCGTCGACAGTTCTCAATGAAAAGATCAAGAGAAGGTAAGAATCCAGAGGGAGGGGTCCAGGTGGAGGGAGAATATTGGAGATGGGTAAAAGGATCCGTTGAACTGGGAGAGGACTCCTGCCCAAAGAAGTGAGCCCGGAGACGAAGACGGCGGCAGAAGAGTTCAGCATCATGCCGAGCCCGAAATTCATTGAGGTGAGGGCGTAAGGGTATGATACTAAGTCCTTTGCTGAACACTGAACGTTCAGCATCGGAGAGGGGAAGGTCAGGGGGTATAGTGAATACACGGCTGGGGTTGGGATTGGAAGATGGGGTGGGGACGGAGGGACAGGCAGGGGTGGAGGGTCCTAGATGGGTGTTGGTGTCGATGAGTTGTTGGAGCTTGCATTCCTTAGCACTTGAGAGAAAGAGAAAAAGTTTCTTGTTGAGGCGTCGGATGAGCCGAAGAATAAAATGAAACTGGGGGCACGTGCAGCTTTGAGAAAGGGTACGGCGGTGCTGCTGGAGGGAGAGGTCGAGTGTGTTCATATGGCGGCACATGGCACTGAGTGTGGATTTCAGAATGTGACGGGAACAGCAGTCCGAGAAACGTTTTATGGCCCAGAGATACCTGTAATCCTGGGTGGGTTCGAAACATGAGGGGTGGAATTTCAGTTGAAATCCACGTGGGGTAAGTCAGAGACAGAGACAGTCACTGAGAAAGGAGATATGGCTGTGAAAGCGGGTTTTAGTAAACACCTTGTCAAACACCAGGAGGGAAATGGAAAGCAATGAAGGTGAGCAAGGCAAAAGAGAGGAATGGAAATCTTGTCGCAGAAAAGAACAGAACTTCTTCAAGGAGGTAGGCATTTCTTGAAGAGCAGTGGCAGTCAATTAAACACAGAGATAAAAACAAAAAAACTGCGGATGCTGGAAATCCAAAACAAAAACAGAATTACCTGGAAAAACTCAGCAGGTCTGGCAGCATCAGCGGAGAAGAAAAGAGTTGACGTTTCGAGTCCTCTTGACCCTTCGACAGAACTTGAGTTCGAGTCCAAGAAAGAGTTGAAACATAAGCTGGTTTAAGGTGTGTGTGTGGGGGGCGGAGAGAGAGAGAAAGAGAGAAGTGGACGGTGGGGGGGCGGCGGGGGGGTGTGGTTGTAGGGACAAACAAGCAGTGATAGAAGCAGATCATCAAAAGATGTCAACAACAATAGAACAAAAGAACACATAGGTGTTAAAGTTGGTGATATTATCTAAACGAATGTGCTAATTAAGAATGGATGGTAGGGCACTCAAGGTATAGCTCTAGTGGGGGTGGGGAGAGCATAAAAGATTTTAAAATATTTAAAAATAATGGAAATAGGTGGGAAAAGAAAAATCTATATAATTTATTGGAAACAAAAGGAAGGGGGAAACAGAAGTGGGGGGGGGGGGGGATGGAGGAGGGAGCTCACGACCTAAAGTTGTTGAATTCAATATTCAGTCCGGAAGGCTGTAAAGTGCCTAGTCGGAAGATGAGGTGTTGTTCCTCCAGTTTCCGCCATTTCCGCCAACTCCAGCATGATGCCACCACCAAACACATCTTCCCTTCACCCCCCCATCGGCATTCCGTAGGGATTGCTCCCTCCGGGACACCCTGGTCCACTCCTCCATCACCCCCTACTCCTCAACCCCCTCCTATGGCACCACCCCATGCCCACGCAAAAGATGCAACACCTGCCCCTTCACTTCCTCTCTCCTCACCGTCCAAGGGCCCAAACACTCCTTTCAAGTGAAGCAGCATTTCACTTGCATTTCCCCCAACTTAGTCTACTGCATTCGTTGCTCCCAATGTGGTCTCCTCTACATTGGAGAGACCAAACATAAACTGGGCGACCGCTTTACAGAACACCTGCAGTCTGTCCGCAAGAACGACCCAAACCTCCCTGTCGCTTGCCATTTTAACACTCCACCCTGCTCTCTTGCCCACATTTCTGTCCTTGGCTTGCTGCATTGTTCGAGTGAAGCCCAACGCAAACGGGAGGAACAACACCTCATCTTCCGACTAGGCACTTTACAGCCTTCCGGACTGAATATTGAATTCAACAACTTTAGGACGTGAGCTTCCTCCCCCATCCCCACCCCCTTTCTGTTACCCTCTTCCTTTTTTTTTCCCAATAAATTATATAGATTTTTCTTTTCCCACCTAGTTCCGTTATTTTTAAGCATTTTAATATCTTTTATGATCTCCCCACCCCCACTAGAGCTATACCTTGAGTGCCCTACCATCTATTCTTAATTAGCACATTCGTTTAGATAATATCACCAACTTTAACACCTATGTGTTCTTTTGTTCTATTGTTGTTGACATCTTTTGATGATCTGCATCTATCACTGCTTGTTTGTCCCTACAACCACACCACCCCCCTCCACTTCTCTCTCTCTCTCTCTCTCCACCCCCCCACACACACACCTTAAACCAGCTTATATTTCAGCTCTTTCTTGGACTCGAACTCAAGTTCTTTCAAAGGGTCATGAGGACTCGAAACGTCAACTCTTTTCTTCTCCGCCGATGCTGCCAGACCTGCTGAGTTTTTCCAGGAAAGACAGAAAATTACAGGTAATAGCTTTTGAGCTAGCGAAAGGGAAGTGGGAAGAACAAAAGGGAAGGTCTGTGACCTCCCTGAGGCAGCACTAAGCCTCAGGGAGATGAGTGTGGTCTTTCATGTGCACGCGCGAAAAAGCGCACTCTCGGTTTAGTGATTCTTCCCCGCCTGCACAGGGAGCGCATAGCACTTCTGTGCAGACATCACGCTGGGAGGGCCTTAATTGGCCTGCCCACCTAAAATGGCAGCGTGCCCCCGATCAGGAGCGCTGATTGGACGCGTGCCTCCACGTGCCTGCTCTTCAACTTTCCCCCCACCAGCGGGAAAATTCTGCCCCATGAAATGGCAACCTGGACAATAACAGTGAGGGGAATTGAACAGTCAACCATGTCAAAGACTGCAGAGGGATCAAGATAAGATAATGGGCCATGGTCACAGTGATAAAGAATGACATTGTGACTTTGACTAGGGCTGCAGTTCATTGCTGTGGCAGGAGTGGAAGCCTGATTGGAGAGATTCAAACAGAAGGATATGAGTTTGGAATGCAGCAACACGTTCAAGCACTTTGAAGGGAAAAGGCAGGGTTAATATGGGCCATTAGTTGGAAGGGACAGTGGGGTCAAGGATGGGTTTCTTTGAGGAGAGGTGTGATAATGGAAGTTTTAAAAAGGGAGGAGGATAGCACCTGAGGATAGAGAAAGGTATGAGTAAAGGTTGGACAGACTGGGCTTGTTTCCACTGAAGTTTAGAAGAGTGAGGGGTGATTTGATTGAAGTATCCAAGATCCTGAATGGTATTGACAAGGTGGATGTGGAAAGGATGTTTCCTCTTGTGGGTGAGTCCCGAGCTAGGGGGCACTGTTTAAAATTAGGGTTTGCCCTTAGCGATGAGGAGAATTTTTTTCTCTCAGAGATTTATGCGGCTTTGGAACTCTTTGCCTCAGAAGGCGGTGAAGGCGGGGCCACTGAATATTTTTAAGTCAGAGGTAGATAGATTCTTGTTAGGTAAGGGAATCAAAGGTTATCGGGGTTAGATGGGAAATCGAAAGACAAGAAGATCATCCATGATCTTATTGAATGGCGGAGCAGACTCGAGAGGATGAATGGTCTACTCCTGTTCCTATTTTTTATGTTCTTATGTTGTTTAACTAATTATAATGTCACATGGAAAATGCCAGCACACAATAATGTACGTCATGTGGACTCAGTCAGATTTCCAGTGTGAGAAGACTGAGTTATACGACAAGGTTAGAAAAGCTTGGACTGTTCACTCTTGAAAGGAGACTACAATGAGAAAGGGCCTTTACAGAAGTGTACACAATACCAAGTGGAAAGGAAAGGTTAATGCTAACCACTATCAAGTTAAACCACAGCTGTAAGCTAAGAGGATACACGTACAAAGTGATAAAGGGCAAGTTCAAGACTGATGTCAGAAAGCAACAAAACATTAAAGAAAAACTGCAAAAGTCTTATGGCAGCATAATGGAGGAAAATCCATCTGGGGTCATTCAAGAAACATTTTAACCCAATGATGCTATGTTTATGTGGGAGGGTGAAATAGAGGGGCTGAATGGCTTCCCCTTATTTGTAGATATCTGTGGTCAGGACTTTACTGCATCTAGTGAGCTGGCCTACTGTCAAGAATTTCCTATTCGCAAATAAATGATAATGAGCAGGCACACTCATGCTTTTGTATCACACACTGGGGCTGCCCCAGAATATTCCATTTTTGATTGGCGGTGGGCCCCCTTTTTGCATTATGGTTGAGGCCCTTGTTCAAAAAAAAAAGCTCTAATCTATTCTGAGACTGTCTGAGTAAAATATCCAGGTTGGAATGATTCAACTTGTAACAACTGTGGCTTGTAATTTGAAGTTATGCCTCATCAATATTTTCTTTTCTTTTAATAATTGAGGTTGAGCTGAGATAAATTCCCAACAGACAAACAGTGCATTCCAAAAGAAAAATGTTCAACAAGCTGTTTAAAAATGAATGCCTTGTTCTCTAAGCAGTTTCCTCTGGCAAAGGTACTTTATATGTCGTGTTTCTGAGAATAAAACCCTCTTTCTATCCTAAATTATTCATCATTACTTCCTGTCTAGGGCAGGGGCTGTGATGTCCACTCTATTAGTGTGCCGTCCCACCACCCCCGCTATCTCCCCCTACCATACACCCTTAGGGAGAGCCCCCTTTTGTCATTTGCAATCTGCTGACTAAGGATTCGTGCATGAGCAGTAGCCACAGGCCCTTCCACTGAACTGTAGCCAGCTCAATCCAGACGCAACAAGCAGCTCCACAAATTCCACACTGCATCCTGTGAGTCACTATTTATGGGAAGGGTTTACAAACAGACTTCACTTGTGGTGCCCAGCCTTTGCACACCAAAAGCCGAGTCCCAAATTTGGAGGTGTGATCCACACTCTCTCCGATCCTCATGCTTACAGAGCATCCACCTCAGGCCCTGTTATCATAAGATCTGTGGTATCGGATGCTGGCTGAACGATTTTTAAGATCTTTTAGAGGTTTTCAAGTTTTGAGCCTCTTGTCAACTGCTCCCTTGGGGCCTCGGCTGGTAAGTATGAACCCTCAGGAGTGCTGGCAACCTTCCAGCAACTTGTTCAAACCACCCATTCTTCAGTCTGAGTGTAGACAGCGAGTGCCGCTGATAAAGTGAAGGATGCGAGAGCTGAGATACAAGTTCATTCCGATCCACATCCTTCAGCCATGCGCCTTGGGTCTCTGAGTTGTAGTTAGGAGCAGCTAATTTTCCCCTTGCCACCCCATCCACCATTCCGGCTGAGGTCAGCCATATCAACACAGTCCAGGCCAGGCTTGAGCCTGGTGCCACACTGCAAGGGTACAATTCTCCCGAATAATTGCTTTGAAATTTGGAAATGAGGGCAAGGTTGCCACATCTTGCCCACCCCTAGTTGCCCTTGAGAAGCTGATGATGGGCCTTCATTTTGACCCTGTGTGGTGTGGGTAAATCCACATTGTTGCTAGGGAAGGAATTCCAGGATTTTGACCCCGTGGCAGTGAATAAATGGCAAATTAGGGCGGAATCTTCTGTTCTCACTGGAGGTGGGAGGGGCATGTATTTAGGCAGGACGCTGGTGTACCGGATCCCACCGCCTTCCTGCCTCCCCCAGAGATAAGTTCCTGATGGGGAAGGCCCATTGTCGACCTTCCCACCCCACTGCCTAACGAGGTCCTTAAGTGGCCAATTACTGACCACCTCATCCTGCCACCTGGGATTAACCTGTCCTCAAGCAGGCCTATTGCCAAGTGGTGCCCAGCAGATGAACCTGGGCAGCCAGCTTGTTACCTTGGAGTGGGGGGTGGGGGGAAGTAGGTCCCTTAATCAAAGATACTTAGTGCCTGATCTAGGGACGGGCATCATGAAGGGGGTGGCCTGCTGAGAGCCATCCTACTGCCCTTTTTCTGACCCCCCCGCCCCCTTCTCCCTGTGATACCAAAACCCATGAAGATGATCCCTACCTACACACACCCCCCACCACATTGGGCCACATTGGCCTTACCACTGCCTGATTGGCTTGTGGTTTGGCAGGCCTTCCTGAAAAGAAGCAGCGTGGGTCATTTGCCAGCTTTACAGCCGATGGGTGAGACCCCCAATGCCTCAACAAGTTGCCGCCCATAGTTCCAAGTCAGGACGGTGTGTGTCTTGGTGACATGTGCCTTGGGGGTGATGGTGTTCCCATGCAACTGCCACCCTTGTGCTGAAAGGAGATCAAGTATGTTTTTCGTATATAAAATTAAATTGACTTTGTATAGTCAGTCTGGAGGTTGTGGGTTCAAGTCCCACTCCAGAGACTTTGAGCACAAAATCCAGGCTGATGCTCCAGTAAGGGCGTGCTGCACTGTCAGAGGTTCCGTCTTTTGGATGAGATGTTAAACCCTTGTCCTGTCTGCCCTCTTAGGTGGATGTAAAACATCCCATGGCACCATTTTAGAACATAATAGGAGCAGGGGTAGGCCATTCAGCCAATTGAGCCTGCTGCGCTGTTAGATTGGGGGAGTTCTCCCTGTAGTCCCAGCCAATATTCATTCCTCACCAATATTACTGAAAAAGCGGACATTTTAGGTCATTATCACATTGCTGTTTGTGGGAGCTTGCTGTGTGGAAATTGGTAGCTAGCTAGAATTTCTACATTACAACAGTGACTCCACTTCAAAAGTATTTCATTGGCTGTAAAGCGTTTGGGGATGTCTGAAGTGAAAGGTGGTATAGAAATGCAAGTTTGTTTTCTTTGTACCCAGTGAGTAATTCTCAGTTGTTACTCCTGTGTGACTGTGTGCCAGATTCACAGACCAGGTTACACACAGCCACCTGTTGCACAATGTGCTTCAGGCCCCCACGGTCTACCCAGAGCCAAGCAATGACAGTGTGAAACTATTTACATAGAAGAACCTTTAATTATAATGTACCCTCCGCAAAAGATGTCTCATGGGGGTTTCTGTCAGTGGGGTGTTTAGTCGTGGCTCTTACAGATGGTACCTTCTGAGATGAATCTCTCTTGGCATGCTACTCCTTTCAGTGTGAGACTGTGACTGAAATTTCCCTTTGAGTTCCAGCTTCACCGGTTTTACCTGAAGAAGCGTGGGTGGGTAGGGTGGGGTGGGGTGGGTGGGGGTAGGGTGGGGGTGGTGGTGGTGGTGGTGGTGGTGGAAGGAGGGATGGGGAGTGCAAAACGATGAGCTTGTTTTGTAGGGATGGAGGGAGGTTTTAGGGCACATGATTCACTCTCCAGCAGGGGTTCACTGACTTGGAACAGCAAACTTGTCCCCTACCTCATTACTCGATAAAGAGCAGCCACCTGAGCCCAGCTGAAAATAACAATAACTTGCATTTATAAAGCACCTTTAACATAGCAAAGACGTCCCAAGGCTTCGCAGGAGTGTTATTCAAAAGAACCTGGCACCGAGTAACTTAAGGAGATATTAGGACAGATGACCAAAAGCTTAGTCATAAGAGGTAGATTTTTAAAGAGTGTCTTAAAAGAGGAGAGGCAGAGAGGTTTAGGGAAGGAATTCCAGAACTTAGGGCCAAGGCGGCTGAAAACACGGCTGCCAATGTTGGAGTGATTAATTTCGGGAGGCTTCAGGGAAGAATTGGAGGATCACAGAGTTCTCAGAGGGCTATAGGGCTGGAGGAGGTTACAGAGATGGGGGAGGTTCTGTGGGTGGGAGGGCCATATAGTGACTTGAAAACAAGGATGAGAACTTATTAAAAATTGAGGCCGGCTCCAGTATCAGTGGGGCAGGGGGAAGGTGGGTATAGTGGGGGTTGGGAGTCACTGGATGAACGGGACCTGGTGTGAGTTAGGATCACAGAATCACAGAATGGTTACGGTGCAGAAGGAGGCCATTCGGTCTATCATGTCTGCATCGCTTTCCAAATGAGCATTACGATTTAGTGCCATTCCGCTGCCTTTTCCCTGTAACCCTGCACATTGTTCCTATCCAAATAATCATCTCTTGCCCTCTTGACTGCCTCGATTAAACCTGCCTCCACCACACTTCCAGACAATGCATTCCAGATTGAACCACTCACAGAGTGAAAAAGCTTTCTCTCACATCACATTTGCTTCTTCTACAAATCACTTTAAATCCATGCCCTGTCCTTCTCAATCATTTTATGAGTGGGAACAGTTTCTCCCTATCTACTCTGTACAGCACCCTCATGATTTTGAACACCTCTTTCAAATCTCCTCTTAGCCTTCTCTTCTCCAAGGAGAACAGTCCCAACTTCTCCAATTTATCTTCATAACTGAAATTTCTCATCCCTGGAATCATTTTTGTAAACCTCTTTTGCATGCTGTCCAATATGTTCACATCCTTCCTAAAGTGTGGGGCCCAGAACAGTGCACAATATTCCAGCTGAGGTCTAACTAGTATCCTATACAAGTTCAACATAATCTCCTTGCTTTTGTGTTCTCTGTCCCTATTAATAAAGCCTAGGATACTGTATGCTTTATTAATTGCTCTCTCCACCTGTCCTGCCACCTTTAATGACTTATGCACATGTATACCCAGGCCCCCCTTATTTTAAATTGTCCCTCCATGTTCTTCCTATCAAAATGAATCACCTCCCACTTCTCTGCATTGAACTTCATCTGCCACCTATCTGCCCACTCCACCAACATTTCTCTGTCCTTTTGAAGTTCTACACTGTCCTCACAGTTTACAATGCTTCCAAGTTTTGTATCATCCACAAACTTTGAAATTCTCTCCCACACACCATGATCTAGATCATTAATAGCTATCAGGAAAAGCAAAGGTCCCCATACCAACCCCTTGGGAACTCCACTACAAACCTTCCTCCAGCCCGAAAAATATCCATTAACCATTACTCACTGTTTCCTAGTTTTCAGCCAATTTTGTATCCACGTTGCTAGTGTCCCTTTTATTCCATGAGCTATAACAAGTCTGTTGTGCGGCCCTGTATTGAATGCCTTTTGGAAGTCCATTTACACGACATCAGCAGCATTACCCTTATCAACCATCTCTGTTACCTCTTCAAAAATCTCCAGCAAGTTAGTTAAACACGTTTTTCCTTAAGAAATCCATGCTGGATACAGACAGCAGTGTTTTAGATGAATTGGGGTTCACATAGCATTGAAGGTGGGAGGCTGAGCAGGGGTCAGCAACTATTAACAGACTGTTCACGTGCAAAGGATATTTAACCAAGCCCAAACCCACCCTGAGACTAAGGCTCGCCCAGTACCAATCCAGAGTGAGAGCCCCAGCTGGTTCTCCCCAACTTAAGCCCGTTTAAAAACAGATTCACATCCTTCTTCATTTCATGCTACTTGGGTGAGAATCTTTTTGAAGTGCAGTCACTCGTTCTTGCACATGGCAAGATCCCAAAAATAGCAATGTGATCATGACCAGATCATCTGTTTTGGTGATATTGGTTAAATATTGATCAGGACACCAAGGAGAACTCCCCCGGCTCTTCTTTGAAATATTTGGCTGTGTGATCTTTCACATCCACCTGTCAGGGCAGCAAGGGCTTCGTATTAACATTTCACCCAAATGATAGCACCTCAGAAAGTGCAGCACTCCATCAGTGCTGCACTGGAGTGTCAGCCTAAATTTTGTGCAGAATAAAACTTGAACCTATAACCTTCTGACTCAGAGGCAAGAATGCTATCACTGAGCCACGGCTGACAGGTTACCTGGGTAAACAAAAACAGAATTACCTGGAAAAACTCAGCAGGTCTGGCAGCATCGGCGGAGAAGAAAAGAGTTGACGTTTCGAGTCCTCATGACCCTTCGACAGAACTTGAGTTCGAGTCCAAGAAAGAGTTGAAAAATAAGCTGGTTTAAGGTGTGTGTGTGTGGGGGGGGGGGGGCGGTGTGAGATAGTGAGAGAGAGAGAGAGAGAAGTGGAGGGGGGGTGTGTGGTTGTAGGGACAAACAAGCAGTGATAGAAGCAGATCATCAAAAGATGTCAACAACAATAGAACAAAAGAACACATAGGTGTTAAAGTTGGTGATATTATCTAAACGAATGTGCTGGTTACCTGGGTACTGGTGGGCAGAGGAAACAAGAAGGCAAGGAAGACAAACTGGTGGGGAATTTTCAGAATTCTTCCAGTTTCTAATTTTAGGTAATCAATAAACCAAACCACCGCAAATTTATCAAAGCTTCTGTGTGTCTGCCTGCAAGGAGCTAGACAGTAAATAACTGCAGGCTATGGTCTTGTGGCTGCTAATGGTGTGTGTGTTCAGCACCAGTAAACACGGCAGAGACACACACACCTGGCCTGCTAAAGGTCTTTACAATCAGAGTTAGCTCTTGTTCTGTCGAAGGGTCATGAGGACTTGAAATGTCGACTCTTTTCTTCTCCGCCGATGCTGCCAGACCTGCTGAGTTTTTCCAGGTAATTCTGTTTTTGTTTTGGATTTCCAGCATCCACTGTTTTTTGTTTTTCACTCTTGTCCCTATTAGTATGCAACTGATGCACCATCCTGCTTCAACTCATTTGTTAGATCCTCTGGGGTTAAGGAAGTAGGATCACGGGGAGGTTGGGGTGGCGGGGGGTGGGGGGGGGGTGGGGGGTGGGGGGGGGGGGGGTGGGGGGGGGGGCGTTGGGGTGGTGTGGGGTGGGGGGGGGGGGGGGGGGCGGGTGTGTGGTGGTGGTTGGGTTGATGCAGGGAGGGAGGGGCGGAATCACAGTCACACTTGATTGTCCCAGAAGGATTCTTGTCGATTGCAATGTCTCTTCTGATGCCCACACATTCATTCGCAAACTGGGTGCAGAATTGGCCCTGGGAACAGTGCAACCAATATCACACCAGTTAGTGCATTTATCAATGAACACTCACAGAGCCCTGCGATTTGGTTTTTCTTTAGTCTGTGACCTCTTTGGAACATAGGAACAAGAGAGGGCTATTCAGTCTCTGAGGCCTGTTCTACCATTCAGTGAGATCTATATGTCAATTACATCTACCATTTCTGTCTCTAATGTCGGAGTGGGAACTCCAAACAAGGTGCTATTATGCACTCTTTCATGGGACATTGGTGTCACTGGCAAGGCCAGCACTTGTTGCATGAATTAAGTGGCTTACTAGGCCATTTCTGAGTGCAGTTAAGAGTCAACTACACTGCTGTGGGTCTGGAGACAAGTGTAGGCCAGACCAGGTAAAGATGGCAGATTCCCTTCTGCTCAAAGACAGTAGTGACCCAGAAAGGCTTTTACAACAATCAATGATAGTAATGGTGACCATGAAACTGAGACTAGTTTTCAATTCCAGATTTTCATTAATTGAGTTGTGATGGGATTTTAACCCATGTTCCCAGAGCATTAGCCTGGTTGCTGGATTACTAATTCAGTGACATCTTCACTACATCACTGTCTCCCTCAGGCATCTTACTAGTAAATTACAAAAGGTCTAACCCATGCCACAGATGAGGGTAAAGGATATCTAATGTTTGACTGTTCCAGTATAAGTGATGACAGGCCGTGCATGTGCCCTTCCCGCCCACCATTTTGGGGCCTTAGAATTGGGCAATTCATGAAAAGCTATTTCTAGGCCCAAAGTAACCTGGTCCTTCAAAGCTTTTTACAGTCATGTGTCATATGGAATTAAGATACAGAGAAGCCATGATATCATTGAATGGTGGAACAGGCTTGAGGGGCCGAATGGCCTATACCTATTGCTATGTCTCAATTGACTTATATACTGAATTCCATATTATTTTTTGAAAGAAATCTATCAAACTTTCATTCAAATGAATCACTAATTTCTGCTCTCATCAACTCCCAGGGGAACTTGTGCCATTGATTTACCGCTCATTTGCTGAACCGTTTAACAGTGGGGGATTTCAACTTCCCCAACATTAACTGGGTTAGTCATGGTGTGATAGGTTTAGAGGGAACGGAATTCTTAAAATGCATCCAGTAGAGCCAGTACGTAGAAGGTCCTACAAGAGAGGGGTCGGTCCTGGACTTAATTTTAGGGAATGAAGCCGGGCAAGTGGTAGAGGTACCAGTGGGGGTACATTTTGCAGATAGTGATCATAACTCCGTTAGATTCAAGGTTGTTACGGAAAAGGACAAGGATGGGCCAGAAATCAGAGTTCTAAATTGGGGGAAGGCCGATTTTAATAAGATCAGATATGATTTGGACAGAGTGGACTGGGAGCAGCTACTTTTAGGTAAATCTGCATCAGAGCAGTGGGACTCATTCAAGAAGGAAATAGGGAGAGTACAGGGCCAACATATTCCAGTAAAGATAAAGGGTGGAACCAACAAATCCAGGGAACCCTGGATATCGAGGGATATACAGGATTAGATAACGAGAAAAAGGGAGGCTTATGGCAGATACCAAGGACTCAAAACAGCGGAAGCCCTAGAGGAGTATAGAATGTATAAGGGGGACTTGAAAAGGAAATTAGGAGAGCAAAAAGGGAGCATAAAGAAACATTGGCAGGTAAAATAAAAGAAAATCTAAAGTTATTTTACAAGAACATTGAGAGTAAGAGGATAGCTAGGGAAAGAGTAGGGCCCATTAAGGACCTTAGTGGTAATTTGTGTGTGGAGCCGGAAGACATAGGTAGGGTTCTAAATGAATACTTTGTGTCGGTATTCACAAATGAGAGAGATGACATGGGTGTGGAAATCAGGCAGAAGGACTGTGATATAATTAAAGAAATTAGTATAGAAAGGGAGGAGGTTCTAAGTGGTCTGGCAGGCTTAAAAGCAGACAAATATCGAGGCCCAGATGAAATGTATCCTAGGCTGTTGAGTGAGGCAAAGGAGGAGATAGCAGGGTTGCTGACAATATTTTCAATACCTGTCTGGCCACAGGAGAGGTGCCAGAGGACCGAAGGACAGCCAATGTGGTACCGTTAATCAAGAAGGGAGCAAGTGATAAACCAGGGAACTACAGGCTAGTCAGAATTACCTGGAAAAACTCAGCAGGTCTGGCAGCATCGGCGGAGAAGAAAAGAGTTGACGTTTCGAGTCCTCATGAACCTTCGACAGAACTTGCCTTGATGCTGCCAGACCTGCTGAGTTTTTCCAGGTAATTCTGTTTTTGTTTTGGATTTCCAGCATCCGCAGTTTTTTTGTTCTTATACAGGCTAGTCAGTCCAACCTCAGTGGTGGGGAAACTTTTGGAACAAATTCTGAGGGACAGAATTAATCTACACTTGGAGAGGCAGGGATTAATCAAGGGCAGTCAGCATGGTTTTGTTAAGGGGAGGTCAAGTCTGACCAATTTGATTGAATTTTTCGAAGAGGTGACCAGGATTGTAGATGAGGGCAATGCATTTGATGTAGTCTACTTGGACTTCAGCAAGGCTTTTGATAAGGTCTCGCATGGGAGACTAATAACTAAGGTAAGAGCCCATGGGATCCAAGGCAATTTGGCAAATTGGATCCAGAATTGGCTGAGTGGCAGAAAGCAGAGGGTGATGGTCAAGGGGTGTTTTTGTGACTGTGTCCAGCAGAGTTCCACAGGGATCGGTGTTGGGTCCTTTGTTGTTTGTGGTATATATAAACAATTTAGACTTGAATGTGGAAGGGTTGATCAGTAAGTTCGCGGATGACACAAAAATTGGTGGGATGGTAAATAATGCCTTAATCTAATAGCCTTAGATTACAGGAGGATATAGATGGGCTGATCAGTGGCAAATGGAATTTAATCCGGATAAGTGTGAGGTGATGTCGTTGGGCATGGGAATACATGATGAATGGTAGGACCCTGGGAAGTACTGAGGATTAGAGGAACCTTGGTGTACATGTCCAACGCCAACGGTCCCTTAAGGTCGCGGGACAAGTAGGTAAGGTGGTTAAGAAGGCATATGCCTTTATTAGCCGAGGCATAGAATATAAGAGCAGGGAGGTTATGCTGGAACTGTATAAAATGCTGGTTAGGCCACAGCTAGAGTATTGTGTGCAGTTCTGGAATCCGCATTATAGGAAGGATGTGATTGCACTAGAGAGAGTGCAGAGGAGATTTACAGGATGTTGCCTGGGCTGGAGAGTTTTAGTTATGAGGAAAGATTGGAGCAGAAGAGATTGAGGGGGTCATGATTGATGTGTATAAAATTGTGAGGGGCATAGATAGGGTAGACAGGGAGGAACTTTTCCTCTTGATGGAGGGATCAATAACCGGGGGCATAGATTTAAGGTAAGGGATAGGGGATTTAGAAGGGATGTGAGGAAGAACTTTTTCACTCAGAAGCTGGTGGGAATCTGGAACTCACTACCTGAAAAGGTGGTAGAGGCAGAAACCCTCATAACATTTAAGAAGTATTTCGATGTGCACTTGCGATGCCATGGTATACATGGCTATGGGCCTAGTGCTGGAGAATGGGATTAGAATAGTTAGGTACTTGTTTGACTGGCACAGACTTGATGGGCCGAAGGGCCTTTATCTGTGCTGCAGACCTCTTTGACTCTATGATAGTTGAAGGAAAATCTCTAAATGACATACTCAAACTGAAGCGAAGCATTGGAATAAAGAAAACCTACCAACGCTCACACTAAATCATTGCAGGTGATGTGACTCCTTCTCAATACTTAACTTTTTATGAACTTTTAGGAAAAAAAAAGAAAGACTTGCATTTATACAGCATCGTTCACAACCACCAGACATCCCAAAGCTCTTTATAGCCAGTGAAGTATAGTTACTCTTTTCATGTAGAAAGCTTGGCACCCAATCTGTGCACAGCAAGCTCCCACAAATATCAATGTGATAATGACCACATAATCTGTTTTTATGATATTGTTAGAGGGACCAATATTAGTTAGGGCACCAGGAATAACTCTCTGCAATTTTTCCAAAATAGTTTGATGGGACCTTTTACATCTGAGAGGAGGAGAGGGCCTTGGTTTAAGGTGTCATCCAAAAAAACAGCACCTCCAACAGTGCAGCACTCCCTCTGTCCTGAACTGGAGCATTAGCCTTAACTTTTGTGCTTAGGGGCAAAATTTTATGGCCCTGTCACAGTGGGGGTGGGATCGTAAAATGCGGCGAGCCATTCAAAAGTCCATTGACTTCATCGGGACTGTAAAATCCCCCCCCTAGGTCTTGAAGTAGGGTATGAACCTACCTACAGCCTTCTGACTCAGAAGAAAACGCCCTGCCCTCTGAGCCACAACTGACACACATGGGACTGAACTGTGGGAGAACTGGGGTAAGCTTGTTCACACCCACTATTTTAAGGACTGCTTTTGTGGACTTGGATGTGTTCAACACTTGGAGATGTTCATGTCCAATCAATGACTGTCCAAAGTCCGGACTTTGGACAATCAGTTTGATTTCCAATTGTAATCCGCCTAGGCTTTTGCATTACTTTGTGCTTCTTAATCTTAAATTACCAAAAGAAATGGGCCCATATCAACACACTAGACTCTAACTAAATATAGCTTCAGAGTCTGAAGATGTTGCAGCTAACCTCAGAACGCTGCTTGGTTGTGGCCTTCCTGTGAAATACCAGCAAACAGCAAAAAAAAGGCACTCATATAAGTCACAACAAAACTGAACTGTTAGCACTTACAGCACCCAAATACCTTTTTACAGACTGCATACTCGCTTCCAGGCTCCACTTCTGCAATGAATAGCATCCTGCTGCGTCATAACTGTAATCTCCACAGCTCTGGGATGAAGTGGAGGATGAGAGTGAGTGAGATTCGCACAAAAATAACATTTTATAGCATCATTTTCTTTCTCGGTGAAGAAAGGAGATACATTTTCACCTCCCCATGCTTTGAGTCTAAGGCCTCTCATGCTAGAACACACATTGGAAGTTTCTGTCTATCAATTACAGAATAGTAATAATAGCTGGTAGAAAATTGTGGAGGCCACACTTGAATTCAGAGCTCTGAAGATAAAAATATGCTAATTATCAAAGCCACTGACTTCATTTTAAATGCAGTACCTGCCAAATGCAATGTAATTGTGGAATGACTGATCACAATGGATAATGAAACAAAAACAAAAAATGCTGGAAAAGCTCAGCAGGTCTGACAGCATCTGTGGAGAGAAAGACAGAGTTAATGTTTTGAATCCATAATACTATTCTTCAGAGCGGATGGATAATGAGTTGTAGAGACAGCTCAGTGTGGCTCTGTGCGGAGAAGGGATTGTCAAAAATTTCCAGGTTTGTTGGCATAATGACCTTTATCTTACAGTCATAGACTCACATCATTTCGTATTTACCTCCACAAGAACACAAGAAATAGGAGCAGGGGTAGGCCTGTTCAGCCTGCTCCACCATTCCATACGATCATGGCTGATTTTTATTTCAGATTTCCAGCATCTGTGGTATTTTGCTTTTACTACATGATCATGGCTGATCTTGGGTTTCAGCTCCACTTTCCTGCCTGCTGCCCATACCCCTTGATTCCCTGAGAGTCCAAAAATCTGTCTATCCCGGCCTCAAATATGTTCAATAATGCAGCATCCGCAGCCCTCTGAGGTAGAGGATTCCAAAGATTCACAATCCTTTGAGTGAAGAAATTTCTCCTCATCTCAGTCCTAAATGATCGAGCCATTGTTCTGAGACTGTGCCCCCGTGTTCTACATTCCCATTCCCCGGTCAGTGGAAACAATCTCTCATTGTCTATCCTGTCAAGCCCCTTCAGGACCTTGCATGTTTCAATGAGATCACCTCTCATTCTTCTACGGAATATAGACCCCATTTACTCAACCTCTCATCATAGGACAGCCCCCTCAGCCCAGGGACCAATCTAGTGAACTTCACTGTACTGCACCAGCACAACCAAATGAAAAATGGTCTGACCTCTTTTGAAAGCACGCACACATCAGAGGCAGAGAGAAAATTAAAGGAGAGGAATTCCCGAGCCAGCTACAATCCAAAACTTAATCGTCTGCACTATCCTGTCCTATCTGCAGCAGAACCTTCCAGCAGATTGGGCTTGAGCAGTCACCTTCCTACCCACTGGAGTCCTACCAAACACCCCAGATGATGAACATGGCTAGCTTCGCTTTGAAGGATGAACAAGCCTCGAATACAAATATTTCCTTCCTTAAAAATGGAGAACAAAACTCCAATTCCTTGATGCTGACAATAGATTGGGGGGAAAATATAGGAAAATGCGTCATTCCCCAGAGTTGAAGTCCCCTCTCCTTCATGAGTAACCACTCTCCCCACAAAAATATGGAAATTCAGTATTAAAAATAACAATCAGGAATTCATCGACTTGTGATTGATAACCCTCGGCTGAAGAGAAACCCTTGGTTGAAGGGAGCTCCGTTGACTGTGGACTAATCTGTGTATCCGATAAATTCGAGCCGCGCCCTCTTTCAAGAAAAGAAAAACACCAGACTCAGAAGACGACCTTTCAAGAGAAATATTTTGTTTGTTGGAGACCCAAGGAAATTCTGTTATCAAAGACACACAAAAATTTCAAACAGTCACTTTTTAAAAAAAAACTTTGCCCCACCACCTAGGATGTGGTATCGACCTTTGTCACTAATTTATGATGTGGTTTAAATATTATTTTTTTAAGCAAACCTAGATAGTTACCACAGTGTCAGTCATCTACTGATTCCAACCCCCTGCTCTTGGACGAGTTACCAGAGCAGGTTTGCAGCAATATGTGCAGCAATTGTCATCGAATCAAAACACACTGAAGCACCAAATGTGAAAGAGGACATGGAAGGCACTGAACTGGTCCAACCAGACAGGTTGTGCCAACTGTGGCTCAGTGGATAGCACTTGTGCTTCTTGTCAGAAGATTGTAGGTTCCAGTCCTATGCCAGAGACTTGAGTGCAAAATCTAGGCTGATTCTCCAATGCTATAAGTGCTGCACTGCTGGAGGTGCTTTCTTTCAGATGGGACATTGAATTGAGGCTCTGTCTGCCCTCTCAAGTGGTTGTAAAAGATTCCATGGCTCAATTTTGAAACAAAGCAGGGGCACTCTCCCCAGCATCCTGGCCAATATTTATCCCTCCATCAACATCAAAAAAAACCCAGATGATCTGGTCATATCATTTGGCTGTTTGTGGGAGCTTGCTGTGCACAAATTGGCTGATTTGGTTCCTACATTACAACAGTGACTACACTCAAACGTACCTGTACTTCACTGGCTGTAAAGCACTTTGCGAGTCCCAAGGTTGTGAAAGGCACTATATAAAAAGTCTTTCTTTCCTTAGGAAGACAAATAAGGCTGAAGTACGAGCAAGTCTGTCTCATTCACTTCTTTTTTCCACCTCGCCCCTGCCCCCCCATCCCACTGTCTCTCTCTCTCTCCTGGAAATATGGGAGAGAAGGAGAATGGGGGTTGAGGTTGAAATTGACCTTGGGCAGCAGAACAAGGTGGGCAATTTTATTTTCAGCAATAGTAAGACAGATTTGCATTTATATAGCGCTTTTCCCGACCACTGGATGTTTCAAAGTGCTTTACAGCCAATGAAGTACTTTTTAAAGTGTAGTCACAGCTATAGATGTAGCAAACACAGCAGCCAACCTGTGCACAGCAAGACTCACAAGCAGCACAGTGATAACAGCTAGATATTTTCATGTGATGTTGATGGATATTGGCCAGACACTAGGGATAACTCCCCCACAAGGCAGCACCACAGGAACCATTTACATGTACTAGGGCAGGAAGATAGGCCTTGGCTTAACAACTAACCCAGAAACCAGTACCTCCACCAGCACAGAACCCAATCAGTACTGAGTGCTAGTCTGGCTTTTAATGCACAAGTTCTAAAGTGGGACTTGAACCCAGAACTTTGAGATTTAGAGGTAAAGGTACTACTCGCTGAGCCACAGGTAGACAGACAATAGGACAAAGTATTGGTTAGGGTGTAAATGGGGGAAACCAACTCATTGTTATCACTTCTCTTAAGTGAAGCTTTGCCACTCTGTGTAATGGGAGCTGTCCAATGAGCCCTACCTTGCTTTCTTTCTGGCCCTCCCCCATTCCTTTGTAATTGGTGGGGGAATAATGAGAGCAATACAGTAGCAAATTATAATTTGGGGAATGGAAGCCAACAACAGGCATGCCACAAAGTGCAAACTGTATTTTTGTGCAGCAGCGATACAAAAACATGAGCGGCACCACAACGGTTAAATAATGAACTCATTTCACTCTGAAAATTGTTGTTGGGACTCTAGTCTAAAATTAAACCCATAAAAAAGCTGTTCTCGCTGGTCTTTGTTTTACTCATCTAAGGAGTAATGAAAGCTCAAGTAGAAGTGCTTTTGTGGTTTGTCATGCCAATAGATCAGTTTTTTTTCAGTTTGTTAACCCTTGGTCTTCTGGCCCCAGTTCACCTCTGAAAGCAATGGAATGATGCAGCAACCTGCCCTGGGCTGCAGCAAGGCATGGACACCAGCAGCCGTTGCTGGCAATCATTTGCATAAGGGCCTTGTCACTGAAAGAGAAAACCACACATCTAACAGAAAAAGTTCTATCAGGAAGAGAGAGAGTTGCAAGTTCAAGATCGGCTGTCTTGCCACTTGCAACTGATTTCAGTCAGCACCCAATCACCTTCCACCCCATTAGCCTTTTCCCTTTCTCTGAAGCTGTTGAATGTTCCTCAGGCCAACAGCCCTCTGCTACCTTGACCAAATGACCATTAGTCAATATGTATTATTCCAGTGTTAGCCATGGTTCACTGGGGGCACACTCACCTTCGTAGTTGGAAGGTTGAGGGTTCAAACCCCACTCCAGAGATAAGAGCAAACAATCCAAGCTGACACTCCAGTACTGAAGGAGTGTTGCACTGTCATGAGATGTCATCTTTCGGATGAGATATTAAGGCAAAGTTCTGTCTGCCCTCTCAAGTGGAGTTTAAAGATTGCATGGCATCGTTTCAAAGGAGAGCCAGGGAAGTTTTCTACAGTGCCCTAGATAAGATTTATAGCTCAGTCAACACCTAAAATCAGATTATCCATTCATTATCATGTTGCTATTTGTGGGAGTTTGCTGAGTGCAAATTGGCGGCAATGCTTCCTATGCTGTGACTCAATGGGTTTCTGAATTAGAAGGTTGCAGGTTCAGGTCCCACTTCAGACCTTGAGCACAAAAATCACAGCTGACAGTCTTGGTGCAATACTGAGAGGGTGCTGTCTTTTGGATAAGATGTTAAAGTGAGGTCCTGTCTGCCCCCTCAGGTGTAGATAAAAGATCCCATGGCAATAATTTGAAGAAGAGCAGGAGAGTTCTCCCCAGTGTCCTGGCCAAGATTTATCCCTTAATCAACATCACAAAAACAGATTATCTGGTCATCATCGCATTGCTGCTTGTGGGACCTTGCTGTGCACAATTTGACTGCCACATTTCCTACATTAAAACATTGACTACACTTCAATAGTATGCTATAGGCTGGAAAGTGTATTGGGATGTCCTGAGGCTGTGAAAAGCTAATTCCTTCTTCCATAAATCTCTTGCAAACCCTTCAAAAATATAAACAAGCAAAACTGGATTGATAAAGTTCCCAAAACAACACAGCTCCTCAGTTATGTGCCTTCGATCTACTGGGTCAGTGAGAAATATCAACCAAATGGGGTAAAATGCCAGGAGATGTGACCCATCCACTCCAGGAAGGTCCCAGTCTCTATCCTGGCTCCGTTGTGAAGGTTTAGCTGATTATGACAAGGACATGAGAAGTGTCTTCTGTGTAGACAGGAGTAACCAGGACTCCTGATTAATAGCCATCTATTGATAACAGGTTCAAAGTATAGATAAGAATGTCACGTGTACAAGATCGGACGCAGTTGTGAAGACACTGGTCACTCCAACGTCAGTGAATGCTCTCTCACCTCTGAATTAAGGTTGAGGGTTCAAACACAGGACAATTGTGATGAAACCACCCCCTACCTGACCCCCGACTCCGTTGACATTGGCCTAGATTTTCCGGCCCCACCACAGGTGGGACCCACGTGGGTGAGGTGGCGCCCCAGCCAGAAGTTCATTGACTTGCAGAGGGACAGGGAAGATCGTGGCGGTGGGCGGTTGCGGAAATCCCGCCGATAGTCTCAGCTCGCACACAAAGAGCAGATTCGCCCAGAGGGGTCTCTGGCTGCTCATTGACATTTTCCCACCCTGAGAGCCACTGCCTTCAGGAAAGGAAGGTAGAAAATATCAAACAGGGAGAAACAATTTGAGCGATCTCACTGAGCCCTCGGATACTGCAGGACACTTCAGACAGAGCCCATGAACGAGCTCCCTTCTAAATGAACTGATACTCTGCTGCCTTCTAGACAAAGCGTTGTCGTTTGTCGTTTCTCTTATCAAAGCAAACATCATTGATATCAATTGTCGAAATCTAATTCCTAAATTTCCATGTCGATGCAGTATTTCGACTGCACTGAAGGGCTGTTGTGACCAGCTTTTTGATGAGACTTTGTGAATCAGCAGTACAGGTCATAACAGGAGCTTCTTCACCGAATTTTTAACCTGGATGAATCATCCATGCCAGCTGCACTCTTGTGTTGCTTCTATATCTAACAACAGATGAGCACAGTCTGACTTAAGAACGACTCACGTATTAAAGAGAGAGGTCATTAAAATTATCAAAGGGCTTTTGATGGGCTGGACATAGAGAAGATGTTTCCATTTGACGGAGAATCCCACACTAGGGACCATAAATATAAGATAGTCACTAATAAACTGAATAAAGAATTCAGGAGAAACCTAGGGAGTGGTGTGCAAGTGAAACTCTGCCACATGGAGACATTGGTGTGAACAGTGTAGATGCATTTAAGGGGAAGCTAGATAAACACGAGGGAGGAATGAGATGATACTGATAGGGTTGGATGAAGAAGGGTGGGATGAAGTTCTTCTGGAGCATAAATGCCGGTGTGAACCAGTTGGACCAAAAAGCCTGTTTTTTCATACTGTAGATTCTCTGCAGTGTAATATTCACTTCTCACATTTTATCCAGTCTACCAAAGAAAGCAAGACATTAGGGAAAGATTAGTGAATTGGAATTATATAGTCCTCCTATGAGCGACCTCCAGAATGTCTTTAATCAGTCTGTGATCCTCCTAAGTGACTCCCTCTTCTCAACCGCCTTGTTCTCAGTGACTCTCGTGAGCCCCCCAAGTCCTGGTGTCCAGGGGGAGTTGGTGTGTGGTGAGGCAACACTGGAGGGCAGAGCCTGGCCATATCGCAAGACTGGCATCGATAGCCTCAACACTTGAAATTTATCCTCCAGCCACATTTAAATTACTTGGAAAAGAAAACAGAAATTGCTATTTAACTTTTCTTCTGACGAAAACTAATCCATTCATCTTTTTATTTCCCTTTCTGAACATCAGCAAATGAAACCACACGTGTGGTTTAACTCTGTGAGGTACGGCCAAACAATTGATAATATTTTATATGCAAAATTGCCTGAAATAAAGCTGAGAATTCAACCTCCAGTGGCAACATCATGGGGAGGAAATTGTAATTACAGCATGCCAAGTTTACATAGGGTCATTGCATTATAACTGTGGATGTAGGAATTTACAAAAATAAATAAGGATTTCAGGTGGGGACCAAATTACATCTGCTGCCACATTCCAATTTTCCTTCTGCATTTAATATTCATTCGTCGTGTACAGTAATGTATATTATTGAAAATAGCACGTGGCAAGTATCATACTAAAGACATCATATTGTAATCATTGCACTTTGTTACCAATGCAAACCAATTGTATATAATTACAGTTACTTCGTGGCACGGCCAGAATTTGTTGCCCATCCCTAATTGCCCTTGAGAAGGTGGTGGTGAGCCACCTTCATGAACCACTGTAGTCCATGTGGTGCAGGTACACCCAGAGTACCTTTAGGAAGGGAGTTTTAGGATTTTGACCCAGCAACAGCGAGGGAATGATGATATATTTCCAAGGCAGGATGGTGCGTCCCCTGGAGGGGAATTTGCAGATGGTGGTATTCCCGTGCATTTGCTTCCTTTGCCCTTCTGAATGGTAGAGGTCGTAGGTTTGGTAGGTGCCATCAAAGGACCCTTGGTGAGTTCCTGCAGTGCATCTTGTAGATGGTACACATTATTGCCACTATGTGTCAGTGGTGGAGGGAATGAATGTTTAACTTGGTGGATGGGTTGTTGATCAAGTAGGCTGCTTTGCCCTGGACTGTCACAAGTTTTTTGCATGCTGTTGAAGCCGCACTCATCCAGGCAAGTGGAGAGTAGTCCATCTTATTCCTGACTTGCGCCTTGTGGATGGTGCAGAGGCTTTGGGGATTCAGGAGGTCACCGCAGGATTCCTTGTCTCTGACCTGCTCTTGTAGCCACAGTATTTATATGGCTGGTCCAGTTCAGTTACTGGTCAGTGGTAACCCCCAGGATGTTGATAGCAGAGGAATTCAGTGATGCAAATGTATTTGAGGATGTAACAGGCAAGGTAGATAAAGGGGAAACCAGCAGATATATTCTATTTGGGATTTCCAAAAGGAATTCACTAAGGTGCCACATAAAAGGCCCATTTAAGATGGAGTTGAGGAGGAATTTCTTCTCTCAGAGGGTTGTTAGTCTTTGGAATTCTCTTCCACAGGAAGCAGGGGAGGCTGCGTTATTAAGTATATTGAAGGCCGAGTTGGACAAATTTTTGACCTACAAGGGTGTCAAAGGTCATGGTGGACAGGCAGGAAAGTGACGTTAAGGTCACAGTCAGATAAACTATGATCTTATTGAAGGATCGATGGGTTGTATGGCCTACTCCTGCTCTTATTTCTTATGTCCTTATGATTATATTATCTTATGAATGTCAAGAGGAGATAGTTGGATTCTCCCTTGTCGGTGATGGCCATTTCCTGGAACATTTTCGCGGGGGGTTTGAATGTTACTTGCCACTTATCAGCACAAGCCTGAATGTCGCCCAGCTCTTGCTGCAGGTGGGCATGGATGGTTTCAATCTCTGAGGAACCCCAAAAGAAGCGTGTGGGGGACAGTTTTGATGCTGCCTTTTGGCACAACAAATAATTTATTTCAGACAGCCCTAAAACTATTTATTCTCAAAATGAGAAAGCTTCAAAAATAATCCTTATCTCAGCCATTCAAATCGGGACTGAAACTGGCTGGTTCTTGTCTCAGTCTTCATTTCCTTTAAACAAAATTATATTTGCTTGTAATGCTAATCGTAGCAGTGAAATAACAAATTGGGCACATTCTGTTGGTCACTGATTTATTTTCTGAGATTGCTATTCTTGGATTTTTCTGTTTCTGATAAATCTAACCTGGATCCAAGAAGTGTTTTTCATAGCGAGCATCTACGTAAAGAAAGTGGTTATATAATAAACTCTGCCATGTCTCCACGGCCAGGGTTTTCCATTCGTTGGGCGGGTGTGGTTGTGGAGCTGACTGTCGCCCGCAATTGGCTCCACGCCGTGACTGCACGCGGGTGGGCCAGTTAAGGCCCGCCCTGCGTGGATCGTGAGCACTACCTGTGCAGGTGGGGGGAGGAGGGAGAGTTGGATCCAGCGGTCTTTCGAACATGCGGGTGAAAGAGTGCTTCAATCTCCCTGAGGCACGGAGCTGCCTCAGGAAGATTGAAGCGCTTTTTTAAAAAAAAAAATTACTATTAAAATTTAACGAAACATGTCACTAAAATGTAATGAAACGTGTCCCCTCATGTGACTGTGTCACATGAGATGGGACATGTTTTCGGTTTTCAAAAAACGTTTTTATTTAATTCGTAAAAGCTCGTGGATGAGGTTTCCTAAAAAACGTAAAGGCCACTTGGCCTTTTCGCCTGCCCGCTAACCGTAAGTTTGGACGGGCAGCTTAAAATTCAGATTAATTACCTGGTTAATGGCCTTAATGGGCCTATCAATTACTGGGGGGTGCGCAACCGACTCCTGCGCGCAGCAGCCAAACGAAATATCGCGCGAATTCGCAATGACGCAGATGCATGCCTGATGTCATCACATATCGTTTAACGTTCCGGCATGTCGGGTGTGCGTGCCCACACGCCGTATGGAAAATTCTGCCCCATATAACAATGATGGCAACTTAGTTCAGTACTGCCACTGGGGAGAGCTCTCCTGCTCACCTTTGAATTGTGCTGTGGGATCTTTTACTGGCAGACAGGACCTCAGTGATATGTCCCATCTGAAAGACGGCACCTCTGACAATGCTGCACTCCCTCAGTGCTGCACTAGGAGTATCAGCCTGAATTCTGTACTGCAGCTTGTCATAGAACTTGGTTTACAATTTGAACTGAACCCACAAACCTAGGCCAACATCGCCCTAAGGTAATGCTGCATAGTCAGATGCAATTCTAAGGATGGAATATTACATCTGCCTGTTCTGGTGGCTCAGTTGGACATTAAAAAGGTCAGTTGCTATTATTCAAAGAAGAGCTGGGAGTTTACCCAATGTCCTGGACAATATTCCCTCTTTAACCAGAAGCAGATGAACTGTTCTGTCGAAGGGTCATCAGGACTCGAAACGTCAACTCTTTTCTTCTCCGCCGATGCTGCCAGACCTGCTGAGTTTTTCCAGGTAATTCTGTTTTTGTTTAAGAGTAAAGGTGTTTTTATATAATGACTATTAAAGAGTGAACTTACATTTATGTAGTGGCTTTCATGACCACAGGATGTTGCAAAAGACTTTACAGTCAATGAAGTACCTTTGAAATGCAACCACCATTATAATGTAGATGGCAGCCAATATGCACACAGTAAGCTCCCATTAACAGCTATATGATAATAACGAGATAATCTTTTTTTAAGTGATGTTGATTGAGGGATAAATACCAGCCAGGACACTAGGGAGAATTCACCTAGTTTTTCTTGTGGCCACAGTGTTACCTGCTTCATCTGAGAGCAAGCACCTCCAATAGTGCAACACTCCCTCAGTTCTGGGCTGGAGGGTCAGCCTGGATTTTGGGCTCAAGACTCCAGAATGGGACCTGAACCCACAACCTTCTGACCCAGAGGGAAGAATGCTACCCACTGAGCTACAGCTGGCACATGCAAGCCATGCCAGCTAAACCATCTGCTCCTCAACCCTGGTCATCCGCTTTTGGTCCCTGCTTCACTGTGATTGAAAGGGGGAATGCAAGGCAATGTCGGGACAAGATTCCTGTTGTAACCTGGCAAGTGTCCAGCCCATCACTCTGTCGACAGCTTCAGGAGCTGTCAGCAACATCTCAATAACAAAACATTTCTGACAGGTACCTGAGGGGGAATAAGAATTGGAATCAGACAAAAAAAGGTTTGGCTCAGATTGAGAACAGTGAATCTTTTCAAGTTTGAACAAAAATGCTGGTGATAGTGGATGATGCTGGCATTAGTCAGAAGGCAGGCAGATGAAAAAGATAGGGAGAGAAAATGCTCTTCAGGAGCAGGTGCACAAGTGGGGCCATGGAGCAAAATAGTCAGGTTAGTGTTTTGCTCTGCAAGTTCCTCTCTTAAGTGAGGTTTGTGCAAGGAGATTAAAAAAAAGAGAGGCTAGGGATATTAGTCATAAGCTTGTGGTGGTTTGCTGATGGGGAGTGGGAGAACGAGTCTGTTGCAACCTGCCTCCAAACCCCTCAATGTCTCCTCATCCAGTCAGTAATGATAGCTTGGGACCTGCCCCCACCTTTGCCCTGCTTCCTGTTATTTCCCACAGCTGCTGCCAGCAGATGGAAAAAGGGGGAATATGCATTGGAACGAGAAAGCTGAAAGGAAGCTTGAGACAAGCCGAGTGAAAACACGCACTCACTTTCTTGCCATGCGCTCTCAGTGACCTTTATTCCTCTTATAGAGTTGATCTTCAGACAACTTTTCTTAGCGGAAACATTTAGCTTTATTTACAAGACAGCAGCAGTAACTACACATGTGCATCAAACTCCATAACTAAAGAAATACTCTACTCTGAAAAGGTTCCCCCCGCTGCTAACAGATTGGTTAACACAGATCATGTGATCTTACATCACAGGATTATTCTTGAAGCTATAGTCCAACATTTTCCAAAACTATAATGACTACATTCCTCCCCCTTTAACTTTTCTGTACATTTTGTATTTACAAAGATATTTATCTCATGACATTATAATATTTACAAAGGTCATGAAATTACAAGTTCAGTCTTTCAGGTGGTTTCTTGATCCATGTGGAATGTCACAGCTCCATGACTTCAGATTCTTTTGTAGGAAACACATTCTCTGGAACCACATTAACATCAGGTACCTCATTAGACACATACAGTTCAGTGTCTTCCACTCCGACAGAGACATCAGGCATGTCTGTCCTTGGTTGAGCATCTTCAACAGGAAACACTGCTTGAGTAATGGTTACAGGTGGAAAAATATCTTTTTGGGATATCTCTCTTTTTCTGAAATGATCCACATGCTTATGGGTGATCCGGCCCTACCACTTCCACATGGTACGACAATGGTCCAGTCACAGAACTTACTTTACCAGGTAACCACTTCGGTCCTCCACCAAAATTCTTTACATATCCTGCTTCTCCAACAATAAATTGTCTCTCACAACTATGCAAATCATGAGTCATTTTTTGGTCCCCTTGACTTTTCTCCACCCTCCCCTCCAAATTGGGAAGTATTGCACGCTGTGTTTTACCACATTTTCAATATTGCCACCCATCCCTGGCCACCAAAGATAACTGTGCTATGGTCTTCATTCGGGAGATCCCTGGATGGGCACTGTGTAGCTCTACTGAAAGTGGTTCCCTTCCCTGTGGAGGAACTACTACCTGTGCAGCCCATAATAGAATACCATCTTGACTGCTCAACTTGTGTCCTCAGTTGAAGAACGACTTTAATTCATCAGAGACTAGTTGCTAGGGCCAACCATGGTCTCTCACTCAAGACAGGACTGGATCATGATTCTTCCAATTTCTTCTCTGTCTGGCACAGACTGGTGAGGAATCTAGAAAATTCATCATTAAGACAAGTTCCTGTGGAACTGAGACATGTTCATCATTCTCTTGCAAAGGCAGGCAACTTAGGGCATCAGCATTTGCTATATGAATCCCTGGCCCATGTACAAGGTGTACTCATATGCTGCCAAAATTAGGGCCCTTCTCTGTATTCTTGCGGAGATTATGGGAGGGATAGCCTTTTCCTCGCTAAACAGATCCAAAAGTGGCTTGTGGCCTGACACCATCGTGAAATGTCATCTGCACACATATTGGTGGAAATATTTACACCAAAAATAATCAACAGACCTTCCATTTCGATCTGAGAATATCCTTTTTCAGCTGTAGTAAGCATCCTGGATACATAACCTATCAGCCTCTCTGTGCTGTCATCCATTTTATGAGATTGTATCGCTCCCACTCCATAGGGGGATGCATTGCAGGGTAGCACCAATTCCTTCGTCTGCTCATAATGCACTAACAAATTCAGAGTGTAAGAACTGTTTTACTTTTACGAAGGCTTCTTTCTGGGGTACTTCCCAAAACCAACGGCTAGTTTTTTTCTTAGCAGTGAATGCAGAGGAGCCAGAACTGTGGATAAATTTGGTAGAAATCACCCATAATAATTCATCATCCCTAAAAATGATTTAAGTTCAGAGGTGTTCTTGGATGCAGGTGCCTCTCTGATTGCTTTAATCTTCTCTTCAACCAGGTGTAACCCTTGGGTATCTATCCGGTGGCTCAAATAAATGACTTCATTTGCTTGAAAAGTGCATTTTTCCTTCTTCAGGTGCACTCCTGCTTGGAAAAATCGTTTCAGGACTTCCTCCTCTAGGTTAACCAAGTGTTCCTTTTCTGTGAATCCAGTTATCAGTATATCATCTGGGTAGAGCACAACCTGGGGTAGTCCCTGCAGTAAGGTCTCCATCGTCCTCTGAAGAATGACACAGGCTGAGGAAAAACTGAAGGGCAGTCGTGTATATTGGTATAACCCTTTGTGGGTATTTACGGTGACGAGTTCCCAGCAGGCATCATCCAGCTCCAATTGCTGATATGCATGACTCATGTCAAGCTTTGTGTACATTGTCCCTCCTACTAGTTTGGCATATAGGTCTTCAATTTTGGCAATAGGGTTCCTGTCCAGTTTGGCTGCCCTGTTGACCATTAGTTTATAGTCCCCACAGGTCCAGACGGTCTAGTCTGGTTTAAGGACAGGGACTATGGGTGCTGCCCACTCTGAGAACTGAACCGCTTTTATGACACCCAGCCTCTCTAGCCGGCTCAGCTCAGCATCAATCTTCTCTCTCAGGGCGTATGGCACCGGTCTTGCTTTCAACATGTGGGGGGATTGCTTCTGGATCCACATAAATCTTGGCTTGTAGGTCTTGGATTTTTCCCAGTCCTTCCTTGAAGATGGTGTCGTTTTTTTTTTTTAGCAGCTCTGGTAGTCCACCTGCTCTCAACTGGGAGACTTTGGACCAGTTTAATTTAATCCCCTTTAATGAATCACGCCCATGAGGGCTTGGCCTTTCACCTTCTACCACCATCACCAGTATAAGTGCTGATTGGTTTCTGTAATGAACAGTTGCTCTGGTGATACCATTTATTTGGATTTCTTTGCCTGTGAATGCAGATGTTAGTTCCAAATTTAACTGCTGATCACCTTTATTTAAATATCTGAAAGTCTATTCACCTATGACAGTGACGGAAACACCCGTGTCTACTTCCATTTTGAATGGTTTACCATTCATTTGCACTGTAACAAATATTGGCTTGAATAATGAATTTGTTGTTTCTGGCTTTTCTACACTATAGACTTCATTGGACTTCATCTGTTGTTTGGAAGCCTGTTTAAATCTCACTTTGCACTGTCTCATGTATTCACTTCTGTGACAAAAATAACATTCTACTTTTTTAAATTGCCAATTACTAGAAGACTGATTGTTTCCACATCACTGAACATTAGTTTTCAATTTAGTTGCTAAGCTGCTTCCCCTCATTTTTCGGTTAGCGGGGGCTGTTTCCTGCATCATGGCATAGTCATGGTTTTTTGCGCCACTTTCGGCTGACTGTTCCCGCCCGATTCAGTGCACGATGCCATTTTGTGCACCTTGAATTGCCTGTGAATCCCTTACAGCGCTTTCCATCACCTAACGCTTTCTTGAAACCAAGATTCACTTCAGCCAGCAATCTTCGCTAAATAATGTCTTCCTGTGCACCACATACTAAACAATCTCTGAGCTTCTTATTCAGGGTTTCACCAAAATCATAATACTCTGTTAGTTGTTTTAATTTCGCCACGTAGGTAGCAATTGTCTCACCCAGGGCTCTGTTCCGTGAATTGAACTTGAACCTCTGCATTGTGACTGAGGGCTTGGGTTGAAAATATCCCTTAACGAGGTCTACTAATTCATTGAACGTCTTTGAATCTGGGGCACTGGTCGCCATCAAGCTTTGAATTAAACAGTACTTTTTGTTCCCACAAATATTCACGAGGATCGCTCTTCCCTTTTCTTCCTCCATGATTTTGTTTGCTTGAAAGAAGAATGCAAGACATTCTATATATTGAGACCAATCGTCTGTGGCTGGCTCGAAGAGATCGATTCTGCTGAACTGTGGCATTTTGGATGAGTATATCATCTGTTATTTTTAATGAACTTAGATACTCAAAATCGCTGAGCGAGGTACAGCGCCGAATCTGATTTATCCTCGTTGCCAATTTGTTATAGAATTGATCTTCAGACACCTTTTCTTAGTGGAAACATTTAACTTTATTTACAAAACCATAGCAGCAGCAACTGCACGTGTGCATCAAACTCCATAACTAAAGAAGAACTCTCTCTGTGGAGTTTCCCGCACTGCTAACACATTGGTTTACACAGAACATGATCTTACATCACAGGACTATTCTTAAAGCTACACTCAAACATTTCCCAAAACTATGATTACTGAAGTTCTCTTCGCGAGTCCAGAACTCTTGTGATCATTTGTAGTGCCATTCCTGATATTAGCTAACCCCGCACAGCCTAGCAATTGAGCCCAGCCTCTGGCTGCCTTTACTGCCTTGGGGTGCAAAGTCACCGCCTCTCTTTATTTGTTGTCTTTTTTCCAGGTTATGCTATCGCTGAAGATCAGTTGAAAAATGCAGTGATGGCACCCATTTCCTTTGGGTAGGTGACACTTTCAGAAGTTAGCATAGATAGCTCCTCCTTCCCCAAGATGTATATGATTAGTTGTGGTGGTTTACTGTGAGTGTATCGATATTAGCAAGGAGCTCCCCCCACCCCTCCCTCCTGAAAAGTTTGAAAACCACCAACCTGCATCACAGGGTGAGCTTCAGATGCCATTTTTGAACTTATGTTCAAGCCAATTATGCCTTTTTTGAATTTCCTAGGAGTTTGGGGAGACTCTTGTTCCCTGGTGCTTTATACATGGCAATGCCTTGGCCAATCAGAGTGGACTTGCCAACCAATCAGCACCCTTTTCTCCTGCAATATAAATCGTGATTGTTTGAATTTTGTATTTGTCCTGATGAGTGCAAGACAAAAAGCTTCAGCAACATGTCTCTCTCTTTTCAGCAAGATTCAACTTTTACAGGTTATGTGGTGGAGATTATTTATGGGAACCTACCTTGTGGGTGATTAGGAGGATTAACATTCACAATTCAACGATGTGGGGCATTTATCTCAACAGCCAGTTGTGGGTGGAAGGGTTGAGAGGTAGACATTTCCATTCTGTTCCTGTTGGGTAGAGGAACAGGAGGAGGCCATTCAGCCCCTCAAACCTGTTTCATCATCCATGAAGTCATGGCTGATCTGTATTGCAAATCTGCCTACCATCTTAGGTTCGGTAACCCTTAATATTTGCCCAAAAAAACAATCTATCAATCTCAGTTTTAAAATTTTCAATTGACCTCTAGCCTCAATATCTATGCTTGGGGTTTCCAGATTTCAATGCAAATGGATCCCACACCAAATTATGAGAACATTTAATATAAGAAACAGGAGCAGGAGTAGGCCATTCGGTCCTGTGAGCCTGATCCACCATTCAATATAATCATGGCTGATCTCCTACCTCAATTCCACCTTCCCGCATAATCCCCATGTCCCTTAATTTCTGCAGTATTCAAAAATCTATTGATCTCTGCCTTGAATTCAACAACTGATCATCCACAGCTCTCTGAGGTAGAGAGTTCCCATGATTCACAGTGAAGAAATTTATTCTCATCTCCCTCCTAAAGGTTGACTCTTATTCTGAGGCTGTGATCCCTAATTCTAGACTATCTAGCCAAAGGAAACAACCTCCCAAGCATCTATCCTGTCTAGCCCTTTAACACTTTTACATGTTACAATGAGATCACCTCTCGTTATTCAAAATTCCAGGGAAGAACAATCCCACAGGACTGTTGGACTATTTAGGAATGAATTTCTGGAATTCTTCTGCATGTTACTGTAACCTTCACCATCACTTCTCTCTCACTTTGAAGCCTCAGTTTGACCTCTTTCTACTTGTGGTTAAGAACATGAAGCATGAAACATAATAGATACTTGACCCATTAAACTCACTCTTTCCATAGAGTTTCATTAATTCCCTCCCTCCATTGTGGATTCTGCTCAGCCTATTTCAGCTGCTTTTGTTTTAGGTTTACCGTGGTGTTAGTGAAATTAACCCGTAGGCATAGACATCCACAGCATCAGCATAAAAGTTGCAGGATTCACAAAGCAGCATTCTCTGTTTAACAAATATCTGAAGCATCCAGTAGAGGACTTCACACATCTGTAATTAAGAAAGGACAAATTTTTGTTCATTTAGCATCTGTTGTGCCCTCAGGCTATCCCACAAACACTATGAAGAAGAGCAGGGAAGTTCTCCTTGGTGTCTTGGCCGATATTTATCTCTCAATCAGCATAAAAAAACCCCCAGATTATCTGACCTTTAACTCATAGCTGTTTATGGGATCTTGCTGTGCATAAATCAGCTGGCATGTTTCCTACATTATAAGAGTGACTGCATTTCAGAAGTACTTCAAGCAGTTAAATCACCTTTTACGTCCTTAGGAAAACATAGGAACTAGTTTGTGTGTAGGAAGACCCCAAAAACCGCACAATAGATCAATTTTTGGTGGTGTATTTGGGAACATGAATTTAAACTTTGTACACAGGCCTCTGAAACACTGTGGAATACACCTGTGAAATCCACAGAACAAGAAGAAAGACTTGTATTTCTGCAGTGCCTTTTGTGACCTCAGAACATCCCAAAGCATTTTACAGCCAATTAAGGATTTTGGAAATGTAGTCACTTTGTAATGTAGGAAACATGATTTGTACACAGCGAGATCACATAAGCAGCAATGAGTTAATAGCCAGATCATCTGTTTTTGTGATGCAGATTGAAGTATCAATATTAGCTAGGATACCATGGATAACTCCCCAGTTCTTCTTCAAAATGGCAACATGGGATCTTTAAATTCCCCTGAGAAAAGCAGACAGGATCTTGGTCTGACGTTTCATCCAAAAGATGGCATTTATGGTGAAGGATACGGTAAAATGCAGAAGAAATCCAGGCATTCATTACTAAGTAATCCTGATCCTATGTAGTCCCACAGTGCTATGGGACTATATTCTAGAGTTGCCAACTGTGATTAAATGTACTCCTGGAGATTTCATCACATGACTTGCCTCTAGCCATTAGTCACCAACACATCCATCCTTGTGACACACTGACTTCCTACACCAATTGGATAGCAATTACCCAATTGGATGATGTTTGACTGTCAGCCAAACAGCCTTTTTTTTTACCATTTTCAATTCTGTATCTGATAAAGAGAAATGTTCAAAGAAAAATTTTTTTAAAAGCTATCTTTTTGAATGTCCCAATGATTTTTCTCCAGGGCTGCACACAGCAGTGTCCTGGAGATTAATCTTCAATTCCCAGGAACTCCAGGCCAATCCTAGAGAGTTGGCAATCCTACTATATTCCCTGGAATTTAGAACAATGAGGGATGATTTCATTCTCTCAGGACTGCACTGGGAAGGTCAGCTTTGATTCTGTGCTTCGGAGTGGGGCTTGAACTCACAATTGTCTGTGTGAGAGGTGAATGTGCTACCAGCTGAACCACAACACTAATTGCCCTCAATCATTTGCATAACTAGATATTTTCCTTTTAAAAGGTGTTAAAGCATTCACTACTTGTTCTAAGAGTCCAACCGCTCGCATTGTAAGAGGGCTGATTCAAGTGCAAGTGAATATATTGAAATCAAACATTGAAAAGAACTCAAAGCGCTCATTAAAAGGGCAGGCAATTGTCAGGATCAATAACAGTGAAATCAGTCGATATCTCTGTATTGATCATTGCACAGCGTAACGCGCAATGTCTCTCAGAATTTACCTGTGGTAAATGTCTCTCTGCGATACCATGAGTGTAGGCCACTGCTTTTGCTAGTCCTAATCACCAGCTACTTAACGTTGACTAATATTAGTATATAATGTGAAATTATTACACAATAGAAGGTTTTATATTTTTTGGGGGGGTGGGGGGGGGATTGTTTTTGACACAAGGTTGCTGAATCATTTCAGGGACACACTGTGCTGCGTGCGAGGCTGCACCATTGCTGACAGTACCAGCCCTACTTTGTATATCTTGACACTTGCTACTTTGCTAATTACTAGTAAAGCAGGAAGTGATATTCAGGCTGGTTCTATTGTTGGCTGCTACTGCACCATAGCATGACCCTGGTTAAGACTAATGCGAGGAGTTTTATCCACATTCAGTATCTAGATGTGCCTCAGTTGTACCGGGGTTAGGAGGTGGGGTGGTGGTGGCATTAGGCTTCTCAGTCTGTGACACACTCAGTCCCATGATCACCCCCGCTGGTTACAGCTGCCATTCTTGGGCACAGGATCAGTATGTCCTGACCTCTTACCAATCTAAGGTGCACACTCATGCAGTATGCAATGGTGGAATATCCCCTTAGTATCGCTGACCTCAACTGCTATTTAGGTGGCTTAGTGGGTGGCTCTCTTGCTTTGGAGTTGAAAGGTTGTGGGTTCAACTTTTCTCCAGAAACTTAAGTGTAACACGCATGCTGACAGCTCTGATACAGTATAGGGGGATTGCTGCACTGTTGGAGATGTCAAACTCTGACCTCATCTTCCAACTTGGTTGGATGTAAAAGATACCAATGACATTATTTCAAAAAAGAGCAGGGGAGTTCTCCCTGTGGTGTCTTGGCCAATATTTATCCCTCGGCCAACATTATAAAACAGATGAAGATAACAGAAAACGTTAACTCTGTTTTTCTCTCCACAGATGCTGTTAGACCTGCTGAGTTTTTCCAGCATTTTCTGTTTTTGTATCATAAAACAGGTTATCTGGTCATTATCACATTGCCGATTGTGCTAAATTGCTGTGGGCAAATTGGCTCCCCTGTTTCCTACATTATAATAGTGACTAGACTTAAAAAGAAAAGCTATTGGCACTAAAGCACTTTGAGGATGTTCTGGGGTTATGAAAAGTGCTACATAAATGCAAGTTCTCTATTTCCTTTCCTCTTGCTCTGAGGGGAACTGTAAGACTAGAGTGTAGGCTGCCAGCCCTCTCCTGGCTGGTATAGGGGGAATGTCAATAGCAGCATGAAGCAATGGTAGGAATTTCTTCAATGAAAGGCCAAGTGCTGGGTCATGAGATGGTACAGCAACTGGTTCTGCCCTTTTTGATGCTGGCAAGCTCTTTTGACATATCTCCTGGCAAAGGAGGGTGCAGGATAGGTCAGAAGTGGCATCACATTGAGAGGTGGCAGCCAGGCTCCTATAGCTGGGCATTCCCTCAGCATGTCCACCGAGCTGCTCCCTGGACAGCAAGGAGGACTTTGAAACCCTTGGGCCACTGCTGTATCTGCCAGGATGCTTAATCTGCATTCTGACTTCCGTCACCTTCACTCTTAGGCATCCTGTAAGCTGCAACAGGTTCTTGGAGAACATCCATGGAACCATGGGGTTATATGTTAAAATGCTGGCTGGATCATAGGAACAGCTCAGTCAGCTCCTCGAGCCTCCTCTGCCATTCAGTTGGATAATGGCTAATCTGTATCTTAACTCAATGACGGGTCTTCACACAACATGTATTTATATAGTACCTTTAACAGAATAAAACATCCCAAGGGACTTCACAGGAGCATTATACAGCAGAATTTGACACTGAGCTGCATAAATGATATTAAGGCGGATGGCCAAAAGCTTGGTCAAAGAGGCAGGTTTTAAGGGGCATCTTTAAGAAGGAAAGACAGGTGGAGAAGTTTAGGGAGGGAGTTCCAGAGCTTAGGTCACAGGCAGCTGAAGGCATGGCCATCAATAGTGGAGCGATAAAATTCAGGGAGAGGTGGGCAATAGAGGAATTTGAAAACAAACGATCAGAGCTTTCAAATTATTTTACATGAAAATTGTCTACATGAAAATGTAACGCATGATGTATGCCAATGAGAAAGAAAGTGAGCGTGTGAGCAGGTACGTTGGATATAAGAAGAAATAATACGAGTGGATGGTAGTATGAATGTGGGGGGAGGGAGGCGGTGGTGGTTGGGGGTGGGGTGCTGGGAGCGGCAGGTAAGAAGTGATGGCAATGGTGGCAGTGGCACAGTGGTAATGTCACCTGACTAGTAACCCAGAGGCTCAGGTTACTGCTCTAGGGACACAGGTTTCAGTCCTGCTGCAGCAGCTGTTGGAACTTAAATTCAGTTGATAAATTTGGAATTAAAAAGCTCGTCTCAGTAATGGTGACCATTAAACCATCATCGATTGATGTTAAGAACCCATCTGGTTCACTAATGCCCTTTAGGGAAGGAAATCTGCCACCTTTACCTGGTCTGGCCTACATGTGACTCCAGACCCACAGCAATGTGGTTGACTCTTAACTGCCTTCTGGAATGGCCTAGCAAACCGCCAAGTTGTATCGAACTGTTATGAAACTTAAAAGGAATGAAACAAAAACCATCGATCTAGGCCTAACAGCACTCTGGGTGTTCCTACACCAAATGGACTGCAGCGATTCAAGAAGACTGCTCACTGCCACTTCCTCAAGGATCAATAAATGCTGGGCCTAGCCAGCCATGCCCACATCCCATGAACGAATCTGAAAAAAAGGGCTGCAGCAGAGGGCAGTCAACCACATTGCTGTAAGTCTGGAGTCACATGTAGGCCAGAGTGGGTAAGGACGGCAGGTTTCCTTCCCTAAAGGATATTAGTGAACCAGATGGTTTTTTCTGACAATGCACCAACTTCATGGTCGCCTTGTGGCAAACAAGGCAAGTCACCTCTGCCCTGTGACATTCGACACCCTCTCCCTCTCTCTGGGTAATGCTTTGCACAAGGAAGAATTTTATTAACAGCTGACGTACTAACGCCATCCCTCTTTTCATTTGCAGTTTTGTTTAACAAAAGCAACTTATATTTATACTGTACCTTTAACTTAGTAAAATGTCTCAAGGTGCTTCACAGGAGCATTATAAAATAAAATATGGAGAGGAAGCCATGCAAGGAGACATGAAGTCAGATGACCATTAAGCTTAGTCAAAGAGGTATAGGTATTAAGGAACATCTTAAGGAGTGTTTTAAGGAGGAAAGAGAGGTAGAGAGGTGGAGAGGTGTATTGGGAGGGCATTCCAGAGTTTGGGGCCGAGGAAGCTGAAGACACAGCCACCAACGGTAGAGTGCTTAACCTATCAGGGATGCTAGGGACTTAAAGGAGCACAGAGATCTCAGAGGGTTGTGGGGCTGGAGGAGATTACAGAGGCCATGGAGGGATTTGAAAAGCAAGGATGAGAATTTTAAAATCAAGATGTTGCTTGACTGGGATCCAATGTAGGTCAGTGAGCGCAGGGATGATAGGGGAATGGGACTTGTTGCGAGTTAAGACACGGGCAGTGGAGTTTTGGATGACCTCAAGTTCATGCAGAGTAGAACGTGGGACAACAGCCAGGAGTGTGTTGGAATAGTCAAGTCTTAAGGTAATGAAGGCATGAACTGAATTCAAATTCTCTAATGGCTAGGATGACTCTGAGTAATGAAAGGGCTGTATCATTGTTTCAAGTGCTTTGCCTTTAGTTGTAGTCAATTTGTAACAGCTAAGGAGGATGTTCAATGTGGTCAGCATGCTTTGCTTATCTGTCTGATGTATGTAAATGTTATGATTCTTTTGATGACCACAAGCCTTTTGCAGGCATCTGCTTCAATGCGTGCCGCATGATGCGGGTGGCATTCTCAGTAGCTGCCACCTCTTTATCCTGGTTCCAAATTAATATTTTGCTCCCTTGTTCTGGACTCCCCCCTAACCAGAGGAAGTGACTTCTCTCTCTATACCCTCCCAGCTCGTTGAAATCACCAGTTCCCACACTGGCCATGCTGAGTCCTTTCCTAAGCAGGAGTCCAAGGAGAAGGTGCTAGAAAAACTGAAAGGTCTGAAGGTGGATAAATCACCTGGACAAGATGGATTACACCCCAGAGTTTTGAAGGAGATAGCTGAAAAGATAGTGGAGACGTTAATGGTGATCTTTCAGGAATCACTCGAGTCAGGGAGGGTCCCAGAGGACTGGAAAATCGCTAATGTAACCCCTCTGTTTAAGAAGGGAGTGAGGCAAAAGATGGGAAATTACAGGCTGATTAGTCTGACCTCGGTCGTTGGTAAGATTTTAGAGTCCATTATTAAGGATGAGATTTCAGAATACTTGGAAGTGCATGGTAAAATAGGGCAAAGTCAGCATGGTTTCATCAAGGGGAGGTCATGCCTGACAAATCTGTTAGAATTCTTTGAGGAGGTAATGCGTAGGTTAGACAAAGGAGAGCCAATGGATATTATCTACTTGGACTTCCAGAAGGCCTTTGACAAGGTGCCGCACAGGAGGCTGCTCAGTAAGATAAGAGCCCATGGTGTTAGAGGCAAGGTACTAGCATGGATAGAAGATTGGCTGTCTGGCAAGAGGCAGAGAGTGGGGATAAGGGGGTCCTTCTCAGGATGGCGGCTGGTGACTAGTGGAGTTCCGCAGGGGTCAGTGTTGGGACCACAACTTTTCACTTTATACATTAATGATCTAGATGAAGGAACTGAGGGCATTCTGGCTAAGCTTGCAGATGATACAAAGATAGGTGGAGGGACAGGTAGTATTGAGGAGATGGGGAGGCTGCAGAAGGATTTGGACGGGTTAGGAGAATGGGCAAAGTGACAGATGGAATACAACATGGGGAATTGTGAGGTCATGCACTTTGGTAGGAAGAATAGAGGCATAGACTATTTTCTAAATGGGGAGAGAATTCAGAAATCTAGAGTGCAAAGGGACTTGGGAGTCCTAGTCCAGGATTCTCTTAAGATTAACTTGCAGGTTGAGTTGGTAGTTAGGAAGGCAAATGCAGTGTTGGCATTTATTTCGAAAGGACTAAATATAAAAGCAGGGATGTGCTGCTGAGGCTTTATAAGGCTCTGGTCAGACCACATTTAGAATATTGTGAGCAATTTTGGGCCCCGTATCTCAGGAAGGAGGTTCTGGCCCTGGAGAGGGTCCAGAGAAGGTTCACGAGAACAATCCCAGGAATGAAAGGCTTAACATATGAGGAACGTTTGAGGACTCTGGGTCTATACTCGATGGAGTTTAGAAGGATGAGGGGGGATCTGATTGAAACTTACAGAATACTGAAAGGCCTGGATATAGTGGACGTGGAGAAGACGTTTCCATTAGTAGGAGAGACTAGGACCCGCGGGCACAGCCTCAGAGTAAAGGGAAGACCTTTTAGAACAGAGATGAAGAGAAACTTCTTTAGCCAGAGAGTAGTGAATCTATGGAATTCATTGCCACAGAAGGCTGTGGAGGCCAGGTCATTGAGTGTATTTAAGACCGAGATAGATAGGTTCTTGATTGGTAAGGGGATCAAAGGTTACCGGGAGAAGGCGGGAGAATGGGGTTGAGAAACTTATCAGCCATGATTGAATGGCGGGGCAGGCTCAATGGGCCGAATGGCCTAATTTCTGCTCCTATGTCTTATGGTCTTATGGAGTCGAGTTTTAGTGCCTATGCCCAATGGCATCAGGTCAATATGGTTCCATCTCAATGCTGTTAATACCAGTAGAGGAAGGAAGCTTTTATACCATTAGTAAAATTGAAGCCAGTTCATGGAGTTATAGGGAAAGTGATACCCCTCACCATTCCATCCAGTTCCCCATCCCAGGGATTTTGTTTGGTTCCTTGGCGTGTTTGGATTTCCCTCCCAATAGTGCCTCCAACACTCTCTCTTTAAACAATATATTTAAAAACAAGTCTATGGACAAAATAATTGTATTGATTCACAATCCATAATCAAGCTGTACAGTAAAGCATCAACATGCTGTATCTCTGTCATTTCCCATGAGCTGCCTTGCTCCCTATTTTCAAGCATAGAGGCCATTCAGCCCACTGTACCTATGCCAGACTTCTGAATAAGCCATTCAATTAGTTCCACTCTTTTGTTAATTCAATCCCAAGCCAGTTGGTGAAGTATGAAATGAAACACTTGTACTTTTATTGATAATAGGTTTATTTACAGAATGCAGCATTATATATTTCTGCTTCCTGCCTACTAATCCCCTACACCGTGTCCCAACAGTCTCTCTTTATAAGTGCTGTAGGTACTTAATTAAAAAATCCCCTTCACATGTGTATCTTAACAAAATAATTAACACACCATTAGCATCCTTTACTCGTGGCCCTGCAATCATGCAACATTGCTGCAGCGGTTGAGTGAGATTCAGGTCAGACTCGGTCATGAAGACAAACCCAATGTCAAGACTTGCACATGATTCTGGGTCAGCTTGCTGGGCATGAGGTGATGGGAATCTGTCAGAAACTGTAAAGCCCTCAGCATGTCCCAACACCTTCAGAAACTGCAAAACCAAAGATCTAGATTAGCTGTTTCTTAAATGTAATAGGATTGACTGTTTTTTGGATGAGACATTAAACCGAGGCACCGTCTTCCCCCTCAGGTACAAAATCCAGTGGCACTATTTCCAAAAAGAGCAGGGTAGGTCTCCCTGGTGTCCTGGACCAATATTAATCCCTCAACCAACCATCCCTAAAACAGATTATCGGGTCATTATGACATTGCTGTTTACCGGAGCTTGCTGTGTGATTATTGGCTGCCCTGTTTCCAACAACACAACATTGACTACTCTTCAAATAAACTTAATTGATTGCAAATCATTCTACAAAGTGCTTTGGGACATCCTGTGGTGATGAAAGGTGCAATTTATAAATGCAAGATTTTTCTTTGCTTGAGCAACTTACTGTTGATAAGAGAACACTGTGTGTGGGTGGTAATATGGAAGAGCTGGTTGCCTTTACTAAAGGAGGAATTGCTGATGTGGTCAGCAAACCATCTCAATCAGTGCTCCCAATCAGCGCTCCGAATCTGCACTTCCAAGAACCGATGTCTACAGTTTAACAGCAATTAAGGAGTTAAGGCTACTTGCTGGTAAGTTATGACACAGCAGTTTGTTGTTTCTTAACTGACTCTTACTGGCAATGATGCAGTCCATGTGTTTACAACTGGAGAGTTTAAAACATTAGCACAGATGGCAAGCAGCCAGTTTTCTAGACAATGGAAGTCATTCGGAAACAGACGCAGCCTGTGGGATTGTCTTTTCGGCATGGAAGTGCTCATGTCTGAGAAATATTTTTGTTCTTCTCCGACAGGTCCCCTTGGTACTATCAGGTGCAGAGAGGCATTTGATCGATTGTTGCACGGGCCCCTATTGTTCCAAAGTTGAAACCATCATTGAAAAATAGATATTGCTCCCTGGTAAGATAGGAAGAAGGCTTTCTTGAAATGATTGTGATGCTTTCCAGAAATCTCAACCCCCCCCACTGTCTCCCACTTACCCCACATTTTCTTCAGCTATCCAAAAAGATACATTCAGAATGCAGCCAGCAGCCTATATATTGTCTTTGTGTATAAATATTCTATATATATAATATATAGACACTTGGTACTCATGCTATTTGTGAGCCTAGATAGGGAGGAACTGTACCAAAAAAAAAAACAAACAAACAAACAAAAAAACTGCGGATGCTGGAAATCCAAAACAAAAACAGAATTACCTGGAAAAACTCAGCAGGTCTGGCAGCATCGGCGGAGAAGAAAAGAGTTGACGTTTCGAGTCCTCATGACCCTTCGACAGAACTTGAGTTCTGTCGAAGGGTCATGAGGACTCGAAACGTCAACTCTTTTCTTCTCCGCCGATGCTGCCAGACCTGCTGAGTTTTTCCAGGTAATTCTGTTTTTGTTTAGGAACTGTACCAAGCCTGATCTGCTAACCAGCATGCCTCCCCCACCCCCACCATCCCCCTCCCCAACTCTCCCTTTTCACTTACAGCCACAGCGAGGGCATCAGGAGTGGGAATCTCAGTAGGTCATTTTTCCCCCTCTTCCACTCCCAAGGCCATGGAGATCATCAAACTTGGCAGACCCAAGACTGAAACAGGCATCTCCCTAGGTGTGTTTGTGTTTGTGTTTGCGTGTCAGACTCAGTGCCAAACTGTGCAGTACTTCTCTACAATAGACCGTCAGGTCAGTGGGTGGGGCTGGGGTGCAGGGGCTGGGTGGGGGGGGGGGCACAGTTTTCTAAAGCGGAATGGGAAAAAATTTGCACTTGTATGTCAAGGGGGAAGTGGATGCTGATTCAATTGTAACTTTCAGAAGGGAAGTAGATCAATACTTAAACAAGAAAAGTTTGCAGGGATATAGAGAAAGGACAAGAAGAGGTAAGACCAACATGTTAACTCTTTTAAAGAGCTGGCACAGGCAAGTTGGATGGGCCATTTTTTTTATCCTTATGGGATGTGGGCATCTCAGGCTGGGCCAGCATTTATTGCCAATCCCTAACTGCCCTTGAGAAGTGGTGAGTTGCCTTCTTGAAGCGGTGCAGTGCCTGTGGTGTAGGTATACCCACAGTGCTGTTAGGGACAGTGAAGGAACGGCGATATATTTTCAAGTCAGGATGGTGAGTGGCTTGGATGGGAGCTTCAAGGTGGTGGTGTTACCATGCATCTGCTGCCCTTGTCCTTCTGGATGATAGCGGTCGTGGGTTTGGAAGGTGCTGCCTGAGGAGCCTTGGTGAGTTCCTGCAGCGCATCTTGTAGATGGTACACACACTGCTGTCACTGTTTGTCTGTTGTGGAGGGAGTGAATGTTTGTGGAAGGGGTGTATTGATCCTGGTTGTAGAATTGGCCCTGTTATTCCCCTTATAGTCTATTTGAATGGGCCTGCCTGTGGACCCTTTGCTACTGTGATAACACTCGTAGCTGGCAATTCATAGAACATTGCTCTTGCAGGCATTTTGTTTTAAGAAATGAGACTAGAGGTGAGAAAGTGAGAGACGTCTGTCAGCATTCAAAGAATGAAAGGCCTAGTACTCATTATTTGATGACTCATTTCCAGAAACCACCTGGCCTGCATAGTCTTCAGGGTAGGGTAACATTGCAGATGTTCTTTCATCTGCCACCTTGTTTCCTTACTCAGTAGCCTGCAATTTCTCTCCTTAACCGTTCCCCCTTCGTCCTCTCACAAAGACACCTTGTCCTTCCTCGGCTATTGGTCCCTTGTAACTCTGCATACTCAGGTACCTTGCCCCAAAGGCAGTTTCACAGATGTAACTGTGGCTCAGTTGGCTGCGCTGTCACCTCTAAGTCAATGATTTGTGAGTTCAAGGTCCCTGTCCCTCCACACATACCGCCCCCGCCCCATTCCAGATGACTTCTGTGCCTTGTGATCATGAGGTTCAATAATCCCAGTTTGCAGGGCTGGGGAATTTTGACGCTCCCTACATTAAACCAGGGCTATTTATAATCCAGGCTGACACTCTGCAGGGAGTGCTACACTGTTGGAGGTGCCCTCTTTCAGATGGGATGCCAAACTAAGATAGACAATACATCAGGAAGAAGCTGTTGCCTTTGGGGGCAGGGAGAACAATTGTTGAAAATGGAGTAAGACAATGATGCTGCTCTCACAGGTGGATATAACACTGCACTACTTTTAAAGAAGTGGAGTTATCCCTAATGTTTTGGTCAATATTTATCCATGAATCAACATCGCCAAAACAGCTTACCTGGCTGTTTATCACAGTAGTTTTTGAGGGAGCTTGCTGTGCACAAATGGTTTATCTCATTTCCTACATTACAACAGGGACTGCACTTCAAAAAGTACTTCATTGGTTGTAAAGCGCTTTGGGATGTCCTGAGGTTGAGTATGGCACCACAGAAATGCAAGCAATTCTTTTTATATTATGTAACTGTTAGAATTTTGGTTGCTTTAAGGCCCAACACCTGATCTTAAATTGGCATGAGAAACTAATATTTTAGTTCCCATTGTATGAAACATAGAAAGAGCAGAATATCTATCTGTGGTCCAGTTGACTTGTTTTCAGTACAGGGAGTGTGCAGTGTGCGGTTGGCTTAAAAACCACACTTGCTTCAACAGAAAATGCTGGAAACGCTCAGCAGGTCAGGCAGCATCTGTGATGAGAGAGAACCAGCGGCTGACTGTTCAACTCGCTCAGCCTTCATCAGAAATTTGATTTCAGAATTCCAGGATCTGCGGTGGTTCGCTTTCAATTTTTGGAAAAAAACCCTAGGGCGGGATTCTCTGACTACGCCCACCGCAGGGATCGTCCAGTCCCGTCGACGGTCAATGGACCTGTGGCTGGGCCGCCGAACCCCATCCTGGCCCTAGTCTGGTGAAATGGGCACCAAGACAGATTTGTCTAGTTTGCTCACTCGCTCTCCTGATTATTGTTAACAGTATTTAACAAAAGCACAAGTATGGAACTCTGCAAACTTAAGGTCATGCAAAGATAAAAGCAAAATACTGCAGACGCTGAAAATCTGAAACAAAAACAGAAAATGCTGGAAAAGCTCAGCAGGTCTAGCAGCTTCTGTGGAGCGAGAAACAGAGTTAACGTTTTGAGACCGAATGACCGATGCTGCTAGACTTGGTGAGTTTTTCCAGCATTTTCTCTTTTTGTTTAAGGCCATCCAAACTCTGGTTCTCCTGTCTTAACTTGCACCAAGTCCTGTTTACCCATCACCTCTGTACTCGCTGGCCTACATCGGCTCCCTCTCCAGCAACATCTCAATTTTAAAATTCTCATCCTAGTTTTCAAGTCCCTCCCTACCTCTGTGATCTCCTCCAGCCCTACAACCCTCCAAGATATCTGCGCTCCTCCAATTCTGGCCTCTTGAGCATCCCTGACTTTAATTGCTCCACCTTCAGCTGCTGGGGTCCTAGGCTCTGGGATTCCCTCCTTAAACCTTGACATGTCCTACTTCTCTCTCTTCTCCATTACGAAGCTTCCAAAGCCCAACCTCTTTGACCGAGCTATTAGTCGCCTGTCCCAATATCTCATGTGGCTCCACCTCAAATGTTTTTTGATAATGCTCCTGTGAGGTGCTGCGGGATGTTTTACTATGTTAAAGGTGCTATATAAATGCAAATTGTTGGATTTTAGATTAAATTAACTGAGGAGCAAGAGAGTGAGGCATTTGGGAAAGTGGGTGCTGTAATGACCACTGCACTCTCTCATTAACCATCCCCCACCCCCCCTTTCCCCTCCCTCCCCATGCAAAGCTGACACCAACACACTTGCGGCCAGTGCATCCATTGGCATAGTGTTATTGTCACTGGACGGGTAATCTAGAGACCCAGGGTAATGCTCTCAGGACCTGGTTTCAAATCCCACCAGGACGGAAGGGCAATTTTGAATTGAATAAAAATTTGGAATTAAAAGCCTGATGATGAAACCAATATACGAAACCACTCTCTGGAGGATATCGTCGAGTGTGGACAGGGTTGGGTTATTGTGAAGCTTCCCGTAGTCAAATAACCTGCTGACAATTGCTGTTCGGGTGGTGCCATGGCTTTTCACAGCTAAAGAAGCTCTGTTTGAGGTGCAGTCACTTGCAGGTAGGTGTAGCTCTAAGCCGCTGCATGAGTCTGGGAGCCAAATCGAAGGTGAGGGAAAAGATCAGGGAGAGTGGAATAGCGCCACGGTCACTCCGGTCACAAACGCCGGTTTACAGAGCAAAAACCCCCATACCGCGGGCGTCCGAGAGTCGTCTTAACTCCGGCTAATTCAAATAACCTCGGGCCCCGCATCTCCTTTCCGCAGCGCCGGCCAGGGGAGGAGGGGTGGGGGTGGGGGGAGCGGAATTTAGAGCCAGTGTGTCTTACATCAGTTGAGGGCTGACAACCCAGTTCCGCGCACCGCTCGGGGTGGGAACATTTCACTGGCGTAGACTCGTCACTCAACGTGCTGTAACATCGCAATCTCTCCCCAGCCTGAGAGCATCTGTGATTTCAATCTAACAGGGACACACTGCAACCCTTGCCACGCAGAAATTCAAAACGTTAGCCCGTCCTCAACTCGGTCACAGACGTGGAGAGGCTATTCGGGAAGATCATAGCAAACACCTCGCCCTCTCTCCGTTACTGGAAATTGGCTAGCGACAACTTGCTGGCAAGATGCAGACCGATTTTGGAGTGAAGGGATCTGGGTTCCCAGCATTGACATCAGCCTAATAAAGTGACTGTAAACCCCGCATGGTGTATGTGTGCGTGTGTTTGTGTGTAGCTATATATCATGTGTTGGCGCATGTGCCAATGTGATTATTTGCGCATATATGTTTCTATATGAATGCTTTACGTGTCTGCACATATGTTTGTGCACGTTATTGTGCATCCCGCACTAATCTGCTAAGAAGTGCACACTATCTGCTTGTAAAAGGAGGTCTTGCATTTATATAGCGCCTTTCATGGCCTCAGATCATCACCACGCGCTTTTCCGGCCAATGAAGTACATTTAAAGTATCACCCGGCTTTTAATGTAGGAAACACCGCAGCCAGTTTGCAACTTGCAGGGTACCACAAACAGCAATGTGATAACGACCAGATAATCTTATATTCTTTTCAGTGTTATCTGTTGAGGGATAAATATTGGCTTGGATATCAGCCAGAAATCCCTTGCTCTTCTTTGAACTGGTGCCATTACAGCTAACTGAGAGCACTGGTTTGACCTCTCATCCCAAAGATGGCATCTCCGGCAGTGCAGCACCTCCCTCACTCCTCGCTGTACCCGAAGGCCGTGGGATTCCCTGGGAGAGGTGAGAGGTCACTGCTGCTGCTTGTAAGCTACTCCTGGCAGGGAATTGGCTGTTCTGCTACGTCACACTCATCTGTCTGGTGCCATCCTCACATGTCCACTATGGATCGTCTGAAACCGCGGTGCCATCAGTCATCCAACTCCACCCAGGTCGTCCCTTCTTTCTGCTGCCCTCCACTTTGCCCTCCAGAGGGGACCTCTGTAGCTTTCCAGCTCAAATGGCCGAAATAAGGACACTTTCTTGACGTCACATTTTAGAGTTTGCAGTTTCAAGCACCTCATCATTTGTCTTATGGTCTGTAAATGGAATTTTTAAACAAGTTTTAGCATCCACATTTCAAAGGCCTCTATTTTCTTCTACTGATCTTTGCTTATTGTCCAGCGAGTCAACTAGAGTAAGGGGGGAACAAATCTGGATAACTCCTTCTCAAGACTCCTTTAGGCAATCATAACTAATCCAGGAGATCAATCTGACTCTGGCCATCCGATACCTCCTGTTTGAGATGATCTGTGCCCCAGCTGGAACCAAGTCCTGCTCTCTCTTGAACGAATACAATGAGTTGCAGTGCCCATTGTGCGAGCTGACAGCCTTTACCAGAGATCAACTACCCTCTGGGAAAAGGAGTCCTTCCTGCACATCTACCTGAGTCCTGACCTTCCATATTCATAAATGTTTCATCTTGAAGACAGTAAAGCTCAAAAGGAAAAACCCATAGATTAACAATAAAATAACCTACCCAGCATGAAAATTCAAAAAATTTATGTTGGCTGTGTATCCTGGATTTATTACAGGACCGGGCAGCTTGTGGGTTGCTTAAATTGCTTTCATCATGCATTCCTCCCAAATGAAGGTACATGAAAGGTAATAATGTTATTCTGCGAGGTAAATATTGTGATGAAGTTTGAGATGTGGCACTTCCTTTGTTCACAAGTATGTATTTTAAACTGGTTGTTTAAGTGGGTGCAGAAGATTTACATTTTCTCCCTGCAAATACTTTGGCTCAAAACCCTTAGTCTCCTCTTTTCCTTTATCTCTGATTTCTCCCTTCTTTTTTCGAAGACAGGAGGGTAGTTTTTACTCTGTGCTTGCCTGCAGCGTATTTAACGATGAGAAGTCGAGACCTGAGAGCCAAGATCAACAGCTGGAAGGCTGTGAGCATATCATGTTATTCTAATGAAGCTCTGCAGAATAGTCATACAGACCCAAAACGTTAACTCTGTTTCTCTCTCCACAGATGCTGTCAGACCTGCTGAGCTTTCCCAGCATTTTTTGTTTTTATTTCAGATTTCCAGCATCTGCAATATTTTGCTTTTATGTTATTCTGGGGTGTGGGGGGGCTGAAACAGTTACAATATGGGGCAACACTGCAGGGGCAAATTTATATTGCCTTTCACTCTGCCAGAGGGATGTCATTGCCACAGGCATCAACTGCCTGACAGTACCTCACTCATGCCCATTCTATACGTGTGAATCTAAAGAGCAAATGTCAGTAGGCTGCTCGACTGTGGGAGGCATTGCAGCCAGCTCAATCCAATCACTCACCCCACTATCCAGCAAGAGTCCCTGCATATCAAGCTAGAGTGCCTGGCTTTTCCTCACCCTTGAAAAGAGAGTCAGACTTGCATTGAAGTACTTCTGCAGTGTAGTCACAGTTGTAATGTAGGAAAGGTGACAGTCGCGTTGTGCACAGCAAGGTCCCACAAAGGGCAATGTGATAAATGGCCAGATAATCTGTTTTCTTTTCCAGTGATGTTGGCTGTGGGATAACTATTAGCCAGGACACTGGGGAGAACGCCCCCACCGCTCTTCTTCGAAACAATGTCACATGAACTTTTGGATCCACCTGAGATGGAGGACGGGGCCTCAATTTAAAGTCCCATACAAAAGACGAAGCCTCTGACAGTGCCACGTACCCACAGTATTGTGCTGGAAGTGTCAGCCTGGATTACCCTAACCTGTAGCGCCGAGTGAAGATTGGACCTGGGACGTTCCTGCTTTGTTAGCTTGGCAACAGGCCCTCTATTTACTAGGGTTGCCAACCATCCAGGATTGGCCTGGAGCCCCTCCTGGAATTGAAGATCAATCTCCAGGACACAGCTGTGTGCAACTCTGGAGAAAAATCATCGGGACATAAAAAAAATTGGTTTTTTTTGTCATTTTCTTTGAACATTTCTCTTTACCAGATATAGAAATATAGAAAATGGGGGACAAAAGGCTGTTTAGCTATCAGTCAAACATCATCCAATTGGGTAATGAGTCTTTTTGCTTTCCAGTTGGCGTAGGAAGGCAGTGCGTCACAAGGATGAAGTGTTGGCTGGTTAATGGTTGAATCGTGGGAGGAAGTCATGTGATGAAAGCTCCAGGATAACATTTAATCACAATTGGCAACCCTACTATTTATCCATGGAGCCAATAAGAGAGCCCATAGTTGAATCAGTGAGCCAGACCCACAAATGCGCCAAGGAGCCAGCCGGGTTGTTTAGGTGATTAACCAAAATTGGATTCAAAATATTCCAACATTGACCTTTGACTTGTGCAGCTGAGAGGCTGCACGTAGCATTCTGTAGCCCTTCTGTAGCCTTGCCCTTTGTTTTCACGCAGGCAACGCCTGTGTGGTACCTCACAGTCAAAGGTTGCAGCTCCTTGCAATAGAATGAGTTACATATTTCAGTGGGTGGGTCTAAACTGGGCCAAATAGGAGGGCGTTTGTTTGAAGGTGTCAGCTTAATAAAACAGTGAACACCCAGGTCTTCTAGAGGCACTGCCTTGATCTTGTGAATTTGATCAGCCAGTGTTCCAGAAACAGATTAAGTTTATCTAAGAACAGAAAATACTGGAAATGCTCAGCAGGTCTGACAGCCTCTGTTGAGAGAGAAACAGAGTTAATGTCCCAGATTTTTACAGGGTGAGAATGACTCTAGAGCGATTTAATAATGATGGACGGGACCCGATTCTAGGATTCCCACCCCCAATTTTCACCGGCATGGGCAGGTAGTGTGCCATGCCCTGCACTCCCAACCTGGCTTGCTCCATTGCAGACCCCTGCAATTTTTGTGGAGTTGGGCCAGCTTCTCCATAATTGGTGGTTCATGGCTCTCAGAGGGGTCATCATCCATAGTCTGGATTTGGGAACCTTTAGAAATATGATGTCTTACCTATGACCTCATGCCCACTCCATGCCAACTCATGCCCTCCAGCTACTCCTAATGGCCCGTCATACAGTCCATTGCAAACTCAATGCCAACTCAATAGCCTAACCACCTCCCATAGCTCCTCATACTGTCCATGCCAACTCAAAGCCAACTCATGCCCTGTCCATGCCTATTTATCCAGTATGCTCTATTTACATAACCAATGAATCATGTTATAATAATGATGTCAAGTGTGGAACTACTGAGAGAGAAAGAAAACACACATTCATAAATCTTCTTTTGAAAAGAAAACTGCTGTTGTTACAATCCTATAAAAGTGTCAATCAGACAGAACATTAAGGTACCAATAACAGAGGCTTCAAACATTTCACACCTCTAATCTTGTCCAAATAAATATTGAGACATTGAAAAAAGAGGCCACAGAAAGAACAACTTATTATAACCACTTAAAGATGTCAATCAAGCAAAGAAAACAATTCACTTCAGTTGTTAAAACAGAACCCCCCTGCTGGGCTAATGCTTTATTGATCTAGGTCCATAGCCAAGCCTCATTATGCATGAATTGGCATGAGATGGCATGGAAAATATAAGGGGCCATGGGGGAGTGGCTGTGGGGGTGGGCGTTGAGGGTGTATGAGGGATGAGAGCTAGAGGACCTAAAATCTTCTAACACAACTGGGACAAAGCCCCAGATAGCCAAGGCAGGCTGTCTAACAGGCCTGTGTCGGTACTCGCCCGCCCCATGGCCATCTGTATCCAGCCCGCCCCACACCCTTCGGAGGAAAGATTGTGTGCTTTAGACACGTTTTACCAAGGCTGATCCGGCAAATTGGGAAATTTCCTGACTTGAGCTACCTGCCTAGTTAGCCAAAATCTGACCCAATATTTTAGGCCAATAATCTTTCGTTTCTATTTTGCTTGATCATGTAATTTTTTCAAATGAGAAAAATGACATTTGTCTGATTTGACAAGAGTGTACAAAGAGGATTGGGGAGACAGTGGGGCATATTAATGCCTGCCTGATTCATCACATGTAGGGGGAGGGAACTGACTCAGTCAAAATGCAGAGCAAAATCTTATAGAGGTTCTTTCTGAATCCATTACCCCCTCCACAGAGCCATGGAAACCAATTGTTCCCCTTGATGGAGAGTTCCTTATCTCAGCCTGGTGCATTTGACAGGGAAGCACTGGAATGGATTGTCACTCCCTTTGTCAGGCGTTACTGGAAAGCAACAGTCTCTTAAAGGGTGTTGGGAGCCACATCATCCTTGTTAACGCTGCTGTTTTTAAAGGGGCCACATGTCCACCTGCCTGTTTCAGGTAATTGGCCCCTTTAAATTTTGATATCAGGCTCCTATGATATCATTTTGGGCTGAACTGCATGGAGACTGCGCCATTAGGTCCACAGGTGATGGAAGCAGGGAAGAGACACGGCTGAGTCTTAAGTTATCTTTGTAGACCTCAGAGGAACTGCAGTGCACCTGCTGGGGGCCACAAGAAGAATCTGGGCTGCTGGCCCCCTGGGACCCCAACCAATCGCAAAAACCCACTCTCCCACAATGTATCTTCTTGGTGGCAGCCGTGGTCTTGTTTCTTTGCTGCATCTGGGTGAGCTGTATGTGGAAGCCTATTGACACTAAAGTTCATCTGACAAATGTAAACAAGGCCCAGAGCCTCATGGGTGGCGGGGATGGATGTGGGTGCACTATATATGCCTCATTCCTTCCTATCTCTTTAATCTACTCCAACCCCACCACACTTTGAGATATCTGCATTCCTCTAATTCTAGCCTCTTGAGTACTCCCAACTTTAATCGCTCCACTATTGGTGGCCATGACTACAGCTGCCAGGACCCCGAGCTTTGGAATTCCCTCCCTAAACATCTCCTCCTCTCTACATCTTGTTCCTTCTTTAGAACGCTCCTCGAAACTTAATATTGGATCCTAATATCTCCTTATGCTGCTCAATGTCAAATGTTGTTTGATTATGTTCCTGTGAAGCGTCTTGGATGCTTTGCTGTATTAAAGGCATTATATAAATGCAAGTTGATGTTGAAATATGGCGGCTTAACACAATGACTGGTTAACGGCCAGTATTTGGAGAAGGGCTGGGATCAAAGAGGGGGGGACAATTGCGTTAAAGCAGCTCAGAGAATGTTCACTCAACTCATTTCTGGGATGAGGGGCCGAACAGGTTGGGCCTATATACCCATTGGAATTTGGAAAAATGAGAGGTGGTCTTATAGAAACATATAAGATCCTGAGGGGATTTGATAGGGTGGATACCGGGAGGATGTTTCCACCTGTGGGAGAGACTAAACAGGGGACACAGTTTAAGAAGAAGAGGTCTCCCTTTTAACATGGAGATGAGGAGAAATTTTCTCCCTCAAAGGGTCGATATAGTATGTGGGATTCTGTTCCCCAGAAAGCAGTAGAGGCTGGGTCATTGAATTTATTCAAGGTTGAGTTAGATTTTTGATTGACAAGGCAGTTGAGGGCTATGGAGAGGCAGATGGCAAAGTGGAATTCAGACACAACCAGATCAGCCATGATCTTATTGAATGGCGGAGCAGGCTCAAAGGGCTGAATGGCCTACTCCTGCTCCTAAGTCCTATGTTCCTACAAAATAATAAAGGGAGTAGGAAACAGGATTTTAAAACACTGCATAATATCAGCATATAAATATTAATTTGAAATTTTATCATCATATTTATTAGAGATCTTAACCTATAAAAATGTTAAAGCATAATATTTGGAGGAGGTATAAGATTGTAAGACACTCTGACACACTCTGACCCTGTGTTATCACACTCTCACCAGATACAATCCTCAGGGTGTTTTGAAGATTATCTGCCGTTGCTCTTTAACCTTTCTGTCTGCTGTCTGGAAAAATATCAGACTTCCAGAGGTAAAAGGGCATCTTCTCACAACTCATTTCACATCATGTCCTTGGCCAAGAGCAAGGAACAGCCTCTCCAACTCAAACAATCAACACATCACCATCCCACGGGAACAAATGGGGGCTGGACACACTGAAGTGTGGCAGGCTTGTCAACATCTGAAAGCGGAAAGACAGAGTGACGATTCTGGTAAATTCCACCTCTGTTGGAACTGATGCAGGGAATCCCTTCCCAGCTGAACAAAGTTGGGGGGTGGGGTGGGAAGGGGAAGCGGGGAGCATGACAGATAAAAGGGGAAGAGTGTAGATAAATGTAGGAGCTCATAAAGCTCTTACATAAAGAGCAAGCCATCAATTGTGGATAGCATTTTGGCCTCTGGGTCAGTAGGTCATGGATTCAAGTCCCACTCCAGAGACCTGAGTACAGGTCTCGTGGCTGCCACTCCAATGCAGTTCTCGGAGGGAATACTGCATTGCCAGAGGGGCCACCATTCAAATGAGAAATTAAGATGGGGTTTTATCTGCCCTATTGGGTGGATGTAAAAGATCCCATGGCACTACTTTGAAGCTGGCCTTTGAATGTACTGAGGTTGTAAAAGATGGTATATAAATAAGGTGCTATACAAATACAAGTCTCTGTTTTTACGTAGGCCTGAAGGGGGTTGCGAAGTTAGACTGCAGCCCTCTTCTCACTGAAGGTGGGTGAAGCAACAGTAGGAACACCTGGAATAAGAATCAAGAGAGGCAGTGACATAAATTGTTTCACAGCTCGAGGGAGTGTGGTAGGTTGGGGGGGGCTGGTTTCTCGGAAGAGAGAGCCTGTGGTCAGGATTGGGATGGCTTGCATAGCAACAACAAATGCAGCCATTCTATTATATGAAATAGGTCCCATTGGTTTCAGCAGTAAGCCAATCACTACACTCTATTTACCTAACCACAAATATGAAAATCTGACCAAGAGATTTCATACATTCCCAGTGACAGATTAATACTGTGCTGGGGGGAAAAGTGTAAATATGTTGAAAGCTTATGTGAACTTACAACGCATGATAGCAAACTGAAAACCTTCTCTTTTCCCACCATTCTTCAGTTAACACTGGCTCCTGACCACAGAGCTAGTATCTGAGGCTGTGTTTAGACTACAGAGCTCCCCAGTGCCATGTGTTATTCATCCTTAACAAGTGACAGCTTGGAGATACTGCGGGTGTCACATTTCAAGTCTGTTTTTCCATGTTCTGTGTGAACTATCTTCTCCCTCCTTTGCTGAGTACAAGTCCACAAGCACCAATTGCTCCCCAGGGTCTTCTGTCTCTATGGCCACCAGTTCGTGGGTAAACCTTCATGTGAGAGTTGCTTGGCCCCTTGAGCATTCCTGACTCTCATCGCCCCATCATTGGTGGCCGTGTCTTCCACTGCACTGGGCCTTAAGCTCTAGAATTCTCTCCCTAAACCTCTCAGCCTCTCCAACTCTCTGCGCTTCTCTCAACCCACCTATTTGATCAAAACTTGTGGTCGCCTGCCGCAATATCCTTGTTGTCAAATTTTGTTTGATAATGCTCCTGTGAAGCACTTGTGGGGGGTGGGGGGGAAGGGACCTTTAACTACTTTAAAGGGGCTATGTAAATGCAAGTTATTGTTGCTATTCAACTACAGGAGGGGGCTTCAGAGCCATGCCTGTTGCTGTCCTCACCAACAACCTCAGACCCACAATGTTTTTTGTGCAACGATTGGGAACAGGAAGCCTGGCTGATTACTTTCCACCCCCTCCACCACCACCCACACCCTCACTAACTCAGGGTGCTGACGCCAATTGAAGGTGGCTCGCCTGAGCTCAGTTAATGTAGTGCTGGCCCGTGTGACCTCCTTCGATCTGTACGCTTCATCTGTTCCCTGGTGAAATTCGTGGAGCAGGGGAGATGGGGTTGGGGGGGCTGCTGCGGCAGTGGTGGGGGGCGAGAAGTGCTGGGATGGTAGTATCTAAAACAGGTATTAAAGAGACATTGCAGGTTATTCTAATTTTGGCCAAAATTCTGGAGAGGTATTTAGTGGGCAGCCGAATTGATAGCACCCACTTTACATTATCACACAAAACCAACTTTACCCCCAACATCAGCAAGCCTTGAGGGGTGGGAGATGAATAATTTCAATAAAAGCAAATACAAAAGATCTCTGAAAGATTGCTTGCCTCCAGTACCTCACCCCCACTGCTGCTGAAACTCTCGTCCATCTTTTCATCACCTTCAGGTTTAATTTCTCCATTACTTTTCTCGCTGTCTCCTTCACTTCGCCCCCTACGTACAAACCTCCATGGTTCAAATTTGGTCCCTGGGCAACCCCACTCACCTATCAACTCCAACCTCAGTAATCTCCATCCGTTTCCCAACACCAGATTTCAAAATTGTCGGCATAAATTGCAAACCATTCCGTAAGAGCTCCCTCTTAATCTCGATAACCAACTTGAGCTCAACATTCCAGCTCATATTTTTGTTTCCTAAGAGCATTAAGGATTACGGAACCGATGCAGGTAGACGGAGTTAAATGAGTGGTGAGGGGCTGAATGGCCTCCTCCTTTGCTCTTAATTACATTCCTCTTCAAACTCGAGTGCACTGTGTATGCCTTTCTCTAAGCACCTTCATCAGGGTCCTCCTTTCTGGAACTACCCATAGGGCTTTTTTAATTGTTCACGGGGAGTGAGCATTGCTGGCAAGGCCAGCATTTATTGCCCATCCCTAAGAGGAGGTGGGATGGGCTACTTGAAAAGGTGGTGGTGAGCTGCCGCCTTAAACCACTGCAGTCTATGTGGTGTAGCTACACCCAAGATACTGTTAGGAAAGGAATTCCAGAATATTGACCCAGCGACAATGAAGCAAAGACGATGTCCAAGTCAGGCTGGTGTGAGACTTGGAGGGGAACTTGCAGTTACAGGTGATGGTGCTCCCATACCTGCTGCCCTTGTACAGTGCCTTCCAGGCAAGGGAGTGGTTGCGGTGAATAGCATGGATGTACTTAAGAGGGATCTGGATAATTACATGAGGGAGGAAGGAATAGAAGGATAAATTGAAAGGAATAGATGACATGGTGTAGGACGAGGCCTGTGTAGAGCATAAACATTGGCCTGTTGCTATGCTGTAAATTGTGTATAATTGCTACATCACTTCCATCATTACCTGAAAGCCCTTTTAACCCTTCATCTACTAGCACCTGACTCTTCTCCCAGCTTCTACTCAGTGGCCATCTTTTCTCATGTCTTGTCTTAGTTGTTGTATAAGTGCATTGTTGCTGGGTGTAGTTTAACCTATTCTAAGGATGTAGGCTGCATTGACATGGCACCCTTAATTGTCCCTCCTGATTTGCCCTAGGAAGGCAATGGGTCTTATTTATTGGAGACTTCACCGGGTATTTAATCTAGTTCCTCCTACTCTGAATTCCTAATTTGGGGAGAGTAAGAGTGAGATACGTAATATCGGCTGGAGCCAGGCCAGGTAGTGATGGCATGTTCCTTTTCCTGAAGGATATTAGTGAACCATTCACAACAATCAAGCAGCTTCTATACTTCCTTTTTCCTGATGCTATCTCATAGGGAACCAGACTTATTGAAATCAGTTTCATAACTTGCCTTGATGGGATTTGAACTCACAATCTCTGGGTTTCTCATCCTGTCTACACTACATTCACCATACCATTGTTCCACCAGGTATTGTTAATGTGGCTTCTTTTGCTGGTAAATTGCTACCATTGCTGTTTGGTGTGCAGAGTCTATATATATATATATAAAATTTTATTCATTCATGGGATGTGGGCATCACTGGCCTGCATTTATTGCCCATCCCTCGTTCAGAGGGCATTTTATAGAGCCAACCACATTGGGAAAAATTTTCACCCCACTGGGGGGGAAGTGCGGGAGCGGGCGCAAGTGGAAGTACCTCCAGTTGGGGGCGCGCCGCCATTTTACGTGGGTGGGCCAATTAAAGCCCACCCAGTGTGACGTCTGCCAGGAAGCGCTATGCACTCCCTGTGCAGGCAAGGGTGGGGGGGGGGGGGTGGGTGGGGAGGGGGGGGGGGGGGGGATTCCCTCATCCGGGAGTGCGCTCTTTCGCACATGTGCGCGAAAGAGCACACAGATCTCCCTGAGGCTAAGTGTTGCCTCAGGGAGATCGGCTTGGAATTAAAATTTTTAATAGAAATGATAAAAAAAATTTCCCTGACATGTCCTCTCAAGTGACACTGTCACATGAGTTGGGACATGTCCATAACTTTTACTGAAAGATTTGATAAAAATTTAAATACCCTCATCCTGCCCGTAGATGAGGTTTCATGCTTCTTCCGAAGCCCGCCAGGTCTCCTGGCCTGCCCGCCACCCTTAAGGTTGGATGGGTATCTCTATTAATTACCTTAATTAGTTTGTCATTGACAGTTTGGCGGGCACACAGCTGACTTGGCTGTGCCCCCCCATTGACCTGAAAATGGAAATGACACAGGGTGACATCAGGAGTTCCATCCGACATCAGCAAGCAGGCCCCACCCACCCAAAGATCCTGCCCATTGCTACAGGTTTGGAGTCACAAGTAGGCCAGACTAGTACATTAGTGAATCAGATGGGTTTTTACAACAATTGGCAATGGTTTCATGGTCATCATTAGACTTTTAATTCCAGATTGCTACTGAATTCAACTTTCAATAATCTGCCTGGATTCGAACCTGGGTCTCCAGAGCATTTCTCTGGGTCTCTGGAATATTGGTCCAGTGATAATACCACTATGCCACTACCTCCCTGTAGCAAAACTCCATCAGCTGCCATGGTGGGATTTGAACCCATGTCCTTAAAGCATTAGCCTGGGCCATTGCATTACTAGGCCTGTGATATTACCACCAAGACACCAGTACTGCCTTGAATAAAATATCGTGACACACAAGGCACTACTGGCATTACTCTTGCAAGACCTTAGGAATATGCCAAATAGCAAAAGGAATAAAACCCTTTTTGCTACCAGTGTCATGATATGTGATCCACATATGGGTAGCTTTCATTGTTTTTATCCAGCAAGTGATAGAGAGTGAGAACCCTGGGTGACTTTTCCTCCTTGAACCTGGATCATTGTAAGATTCTATCTGCTTCCCCAGATGAGATCAGTTAGCTGAGTCCTGGACCAGAAACTAAACCCTGTGACTAATTTACATTGCAGAACTCCTGTTCCCTTGCTCAACCTGCGAGGTGTAGGTGACCACGTTCATCACCTGGGGTCTTTGGTGGGTAGGTGACTGCTCAGGCCGATCTGCGCTTGGAAGGTTCTGCTGCAGACAGGACAGGATGCCACAGACGATTGAGTTTTGGTTGTGTTGCAGGGTCAGGGTTTCCTCTCTTTGTCTTTGCCCTTTGCCCTCTGATATGTGCTTGCCTTCGAAGGAGGCTGCACCGTTTTTCCATTTGGTTGCGCCTGGTACAGCGATCCTGGGCGAGCTTCTCCCAGGACTCGGAGTCACTATCAAAATCCTTAAGTGAAGCCATTAGAGTGTCCTTGTAGTGCTTCCTTTAACCACCATGACAGCGCACCCCAGGCTCAAGCTCCCCATGGAAGATTTGCTTCGGTAAGCGAGTGTCAGGCGTTCTGGCTCCCCTGCTCTTCTTCAAAATAACGACCGTGGGATCTTTTATGTCCACCTGAGAGAGCAGACAGCAGCCAGCTTAACATCTCATCCCAAAAGAAGGCACCTCCGACAGTGCAGCACTCGATCAGTACTGGCAACTCAGTTGTGACTGTCTCAGTGTGGTGTGGGTGCTTGGCACGCCAGCTCGGGTTAGCACCTCGGTGTCTGGTATTTTGCTCTGTCATCTGATCTTCAGAAGCTCCTGAAGGCAGCTCAAGTGAGCATCTTGGCCAGGCGCTGGTACACAGTCCAGGTCTCCCATGACTGGAGCAGAGTGGGCAGTACTATTGCTCTATCGACTTTTTGTTTGGTAGGCAGACTTAGTCCTCTTTGTTCCCAGGCTGATGTTCGAAGGGTTAAGGCGATGGTGTTCTGAATTCTTCCTGTTTACACAAGCTAATCAACTGAAGGCACAGGGGACCAAGACTGAAACAGCTGCATGAAGTTGTGCAAAGGTCATGCGTCTGCGACACGGAGCTTCTGCCAGGGGCCATTCCTGCTGCCAGCAGAAGATCTGTACAGGCCAAGCCATCACAACAAAAAGGCACACAGCTGATCTGTACTGGTAGAAAGAAAGACTTGCATTTCTATAGTGCCTTTCATGATCTCAGGACATCCCAAAGTGCTTTACAGTCAATGAAGCACTTTTGAAATGCAGTCACTGTTGTAATGTAGGAAGCTTCACAACCAAGTTCCCAAAAGACAGCAAAGCGATAATGTCCAGATGAGCTGCTTTTGTGATGTTGGTTGACAAATAAGGACATGGGATATTTTAGGTCCATCTGAGAGAACAGACAGGGGCCTCGGCTTAACATTTCATCCTAAAAGAAGGCACCTTGGACAGTGCAGCACTCCCTCAATATGGCACTGGAGCATCAGCCTCAGTTGGACTTGAACCTACAACCTTCTTGGGCTGGGTTTGTCTGCCCCTGGGTAGAGCTTATACAATAGCCCATTATTACAGCCATATAAGCAGCATGCAGCTATGGATTTCTGGGCAGATGTCATAATGGTGTGCACCTCCCTGGGCGTGTCTGTCCTGGAGAAACACACAGGATGTGGGAGTGCCCTTGTTGGAATGTGCCAAAGTGGCATGTTTCTACCAAGTTCTAAGTAAATGAAAGATCTCTATGGGAGTCCCTATAGTACAAAAGGCAAATTGAGCAGCAGCTGTAAACACCGTGCACCCAGCCAAAGGAGAGGGCGAGGAAAAGAAAAAGAAACTGGTGGGACGAGATCTGCCCTACTGCCGAGAAACACACCCAACAAGGGACAATTAGAAAAGTCCGCGGCTCGCATTATCACATCCATTAGAACACCAGCTGGCTATTTACACACAGCCAAATAGGGAGCTTTGAGTAGCAAGAACAGGGACATATCATTCATCAGGCTTTGTCTTACATAACACACGGTAATAATATCCCACGGTTGAGTGGGTGCTAATAAAACATTCAGGCTTAATTCTCTGAACTCTTCCCTGTGCCTCTATTATTCCCAGCGCACTGATGTTCGCTGTAATTTATTCATTGGCTCGTGTTCCCTGTCATATATATGATTTCCCATCCCTGTTAAGACATTCAGGGCCAGCTCTCCCCCCTACAATGTGTACAGGTTATTCTGTTTAAATTCGGTCGCCGTTCCGTCGGCCAGAATTTTACTGTCCCACGGGCGGGCACAGGCCTGACCCGCCCGGCCGTGAAATAACGCGAGATGGTATCGGGCCAGCGTCCAGGCATCATCGCGCACTCACGCGGTATCTCGCTCGGCAGGCGGAAGCGTGCCCGCCGAAAGTTAAGCGGGCGATTAAGCCCGTAACGGAGGCCCTTGAAGGCGATTTTTCGTGGCCCGCCCCACTTTCACAGTGGGCGGATGGGCCACTCTCCCAGGCTCAAACCTCGATCCAGGGTGGGGCGAAACCTCAGTGGGGGAATAAAATAAAAGAAGAGATATCCGGGAACCGGTTTTTTTTTTTAATGAGGCATGCTTTCAGGTCAAAAACAGAATTACCTGGAAAAACTCAGCAGGTCTGGCAGCATCGGCGGAGAAGAAAAGAGTTGACGTTTCGAGTCCTCATGACCCTTCGACAGAACTTGAGTGAGTCTATCAGTTGCCTGGTTGTGCTGCATGGACAAATTTTGCAGCATCTTTTTTTTTAATTTGTCGTTTCGTTTGTTCTGTAGACTCCTGCAGCTCCCTGGGGCAACGGTCTGCCTTCAGGGAGCTCAGTGGAAATGCTCACCAGCACCCACCGTGACATCGCCGCCCGCCCTCTTCCCACCGCAGCCGCCCCCCCCCCCCCCCCCCCCCCCCCCCCCCCCCACCTCCCACCCCCCCCACCTCCCCCGCCTCACCCCCCAGCCACCGGCACTGCTGAACCTTTCTCAGTGCGCGTTTCTCACGGGCTTCCCCATGGAAGTTCGGTCCTCTTGCTAGCCCTTTAGTGACCAATAATTGGCCCCTTAATGGCCTCAACTTGGGGCAAGGGCGGGCTTCCCGTCTGAAGCCACGCCCACCCCAGCGTGATATCGCCGTGTGGCCAGGATGGGCAGGGAACCCGGAGGGAATCCAGTCCTTTCAATTTCACACTCCCCCCTCTTTAGGCCCCCCGCCCCCCCCCCCCTAAAAACCTGTTGCATTTGGGAGCATAAAATTTTGGCTTGCCAGTGACATTACCACTATGCCACACCTCCAAATGCTGTCTGATTATGCACTTGTGAAGCACCTTAGGACATTTTTCTACATTAAAGGCATTACATAAATACAAATTGGGGGTAGGCGGGAATGTGGTGTTGAGGTTACAATCAGATCAGCCATGATCTTATTGAATGGCGGAGCAGGATCGAAGGGCAGAGTGACCTACTCCTGCTCCCAGTTCATATGTTCCTATGTACAAATCAAAGTGGTTGTTAGTCACTTTAATATTTTCAGGATCTCCTGCACTGTTCTTATATTATATTTCAAATAATCTTAAAACTCTAGGGAACGCTAGAATGTTACTGCACTAATAACCCATAGTCCTGGACTAATGATTCAGTGACACGAGTTCAAATCCCATCATGCCTACTGGGGAATTTAAATTCAGTCAACAAATAAATCGGGGATGAAAGACTAGTCCCAGTAATGGTGACCGTAAATTGTAAAAATCTCATCTGGTTCACTAATGTGCTATAGGGAAGGAAATCTGCTTTCCATACCTGTCTGGCCTACATGTAACTCCAGGCCCACAGCAATGTAGTTGGGTCTTCACTGCTTTCCAAGATGGTTGAGCAAGCCACTCTGATGTGAAGAGAGGGTGGGGGTTCGGGGGGCTCACCATCTCCCTTCTCAATGAGAGTCTGGGATGGGCAATAAAGCACTGGCTTTGTCAGCCACACTCACATCCTGTGAATGAATAAAAAAATGAAAAGCAATTGACCGATAAAACAAAAACTAGGTTTTTTACGGTAGAAAAATATCCAACAGCTCACTGCCAGCTTACAGACTCCGTCTTACAGATGTACTTTGCCAGTTTGAATCTAATTGATTGTTTAACTGAAACATTGCCACATACAAGAAAATTTCTAAATATTCATATGCAACCAACAATTACTCATAATAAATACAGGGCTTGTTTCTCCTTGTCATATATACAAAGTACGCTATTCCCTGTGATATATAACAAAATGCTCTTCCCTGGGTTATATACAGGGCCATTGTTCATTGTCACAGGCTGGGCTTTTCTTCATTGTATATGTCTTACTTAGGGTTGAAAATTAAACTCCTGGTCACTGTTAGCTGTTGAGAGCAAATACATTAGAAAATTCACAATGGCATAAAAATGTATATGTTTCTTTTTCAATTTTTTCCAACACTTCCATTTATTATAAAGATATAAGGTTATAAAGATTATTTCTCTGGGTAGAGCAGTAGGAATGCATAATCCTGTGATTAAATCTTCAGGATTATGCCCGACCAGCATTGCTAACCTTCCTATTGTATTCCTATCCCCTATTGTACATACAGGCCCAGCTAACCCCAGTAATATTTACAGAAAACCTACCAGAGGACTAGTTATTCTTGTAATATATTAGTTAGACCACACCAGGAGTACTGCAAACAGTTCTCGTTCCTCTAAAAAGGCGGTGGAAGCAGAGTCTTCAAATATTTTTAAGGCAGAGCTAGATAGATTCTTGATTAACGACGGGGTGAAAGGTTATTAGAGGTAGGCAGGAATGTGGGGTTGAGGTTACAATCAAATCAGCCATGATCTTACTGAATGGCAGAACAGGCTCGGGGGGGCCAAGTGGCCTTCTCCTGCTCCTAATTCGTATGTTTGTATGTTCGTATGTTCGTATGTTTGTGTTGCTATGATCCTAGCTGAGGTTGCCCCTGGACAAGCCTGATCCCAGGGTGGAACCCAGCTTTATAGATCCTAACTTTTATTTGTTTGCTTAGATACGTGGAGAGGGGCTACTGAACCGAGTCAGCTAATGAACTTTTAACAAAAGCATAAAACATTTATTAAACAAGAAAAGATGAACTATATTACAAGACTCCTTCACTCCTTTACAGATATATACAGATTTGTAAAGATAACACAAGTTACAAAAGCTATCTTATACTGTAATGTTCACAGTAAGTGCACAGTCCATGTAAACAACGTGGTGACCTGTGGTCAGACGCACCACACTCTGAAATTAAGTGACCGATGACACTTCAACCAGATGCTGTGGATCTCTCACCAACTCTCCCTCAGGCACTTATCACACCATGACCCAATCAGTCTCACTGAACTCCGTCTTTCACACGAGGGTTTCCATTCACCACTTTCCAAGAACTCGCTTTGGAATCTTCTCCCAAACTGATGCTTTCTCTCAGATGCCTTCCACAAGGGTCCACCTCCAGGGTTTTGAACTCTAATAAAGCCAAAAAGGAAATTCAGGAGAAATTTCTTAACCCAGAACATAGTGAGAAGGTGGAATGTAAGAATGAGGTTGGGCATGTATCCATTGGAGTTTAGAAGAATAAGAGGCGATCTTACTGAAACACAATAAGATCTTAAGGGGAATTGACAGGGTGGATGCTGAGAGAATGTTTCTCCTTGTGGGAGACACTAGAACTAGGGAACACTGTTTAAAAATAAGGGGCCTCCCATTTAAGACGGAGATGAGCAGAATTATTTTCTCTTAGAGCATTGTTGTTGGTCTGCAGAATTCTGCTCCCCAGAAAGCAGTGGAGGTTGGTCATTGAACATACGAATTAGGAGCAGGGTCATTCAGCCCTTCGAGCCTGCTCCACCATTCAATAAGATCATGGCTGACCTGATTGTAATCTCAACTCCACATTTCCACTTATCCCCGATAACCTTTTACCCCCTTGCTTATCAAGAATCCATCTACCCCTGCCTTAAAAATATTCAAAGACTCTGCTTCCACTGCCTTTTGAGGAAGAGAGTTCCAAAGACTCACAGCCCTCTTACAGAAAAAGTTTCCCCTTATTTTAAACAGTGACCCCTAGTTCTAGATTATCCCACAAGAGGAAACATCCTTTCCAAATCCACCCTGTCAAGACCCTTCAGGACCTTATACGTTTCAATCTAGTCGCCCTTACTCTTCTAAACCCTAGTAGATACAAGCCTAGTCTGTCCAACCCGCCTGTTCCAGGTATTAGTCTAGTAAACCTTCTCTGAACTGCTTCCAATGTAGTTACAGCCTTCTTTAAGTAAGGAGACCAATACAGTACACAATACTTCAGATGTGGTCTCACCAATGCCTCTTATAGGTGAAACATAACTCCCCTACTTATGTTAACGTTTCAAGTCTGTATGACCCTTCTTCATGGCTCTGAGGAAAGGTCATACAGACTTGAAACGTTAACTCTGTTTCTCTTTGCACAGATGCTGTCAGACCTTCTGAGTTTTTCTGTTTTTATTTCAGATTTCCAGAATCAGCCGTATTTTCTTTTATCTCCCTACTTTTGTATTCAATTCCCCTCACAATAAACAAAAATATTCTACTAGCTTTCCTAATTACTTGCTGTACCTGCATACTAGCCTTTTGTGATTCATGCACTAGGACTCCAAGATCGCTCTGCACCTCAGATCTCTGCAATCTCTCACTGTTTAGATAATATGCCTTTTTATTTTTATTGCCAAAATGGACAATTTCACATTTTCCCACATTATACTCCATTTGCCAGATCTTTGCCCACTCACTTAACCTATCTATATCCCTTCGTGGCCTCCTTATGTCCTCTTTCTGAATACTTTTAAAGCTGAGTTAGATAGATTTTTGATTGACAAGGAAGTCAAAGGGTACAGAGAGTAGACATGGAAAGCAGAGTTGACATCACAATCGGATCAGCCACAGTCTTATCGAATGGTGGAGCAGGCTCAAGGGACCGAATGGCTACTCCTGCACCTAATTTTCATGTTCTTATTGTATGTTTGCATGTATGAGTGGTTAGAATCATAGAATAGTACAGCACAGAAGAAGGCCATTTGACCCATCAAGCCTGTGCCAGCTCCTTGAGTATTTATCCAATTCCTTTTTGAAGGCTATTATTGAGCCTGTGTCCAGCGCTTTATCAGGCAGTGCGTTCCAAATCACTCACTGCACAAAAATATTTTTCCTTTTTTTTTTGCCAATCACCTTCAATCTATGCCGTCTGTTTTTCACTCCTTTGGAAACAGTTTCTCTTTATTTACTCTATCTAAAGCTGATTTAACATGTCTCGATCAAGTCTTCCATTGGTTTTCTCTTCCCAATGGAGAATGACCCGGGCTTTTCCAGTCTATCCACGTAACAGTAATCCCTCATCCCTGGAATGGCTGGAATTAATTTCTTCTACTTCCCTTCCCTTCCTTGACCTCTCTGTCTCAATCTCTGGTGATAGACTGTCCACCAATATCCATTACAAACCCACCGACTCCCACAACTATCTCGACTACAGCTCCTCACACCCCGCTTCCTGTAAGGACTCCATCCCATTCTCTCAGTTCCTTCGCCTCCGTCGCATCTATTCCGATGATGCTACATTCAAAAACAGTTCCTCTGACATGTCCTCCTTCTTCCTTAACCAAGGTTTTCCACCAACGGTCGTTGACAGGGCCCTCAACCGTGACCGGCCCATCTCCCGCGCATCAGCCCTCACGCCTTCTCCTCCCTCCCAGAAACATGATAGGGTCCCCCTTGTCCTCACTTATCACCCCACCAGCCTCCGCATTCAAAGGATCATCCTCCGCCATTTCCGCCAACTCCAGCATGATGCCACCACCAAACACATCTTCCCTTCACCCCCCCTATCGGCATTCCGTAGGGATCGCTCCCTCCGGGACACCCTGGTCCACTCCTCCATCACCCCCTACTCCTCAACCCCCTCCTATGGCACCACCCCATGCCCTACGCAAAAGATGCAACACCTGCCCCTTCACTTCCTCTCTCCTCACCGTCCAAGGACCCAAACACTCCTTTCAAGTGAAGCAGCATTTCACTTGCATTTCCCCCAAATTAGTCTACTGCATTCGTTGCTCCCAATGTGGTCTCCTCTACATTGGAGAGACCAAACGTAAACTGGGCGACCGCTTTGCAGAACACCTGCGGTCTGTCCGCAAGAATGACCCAAACCTCCCTGTCGCTTGCCATTTTAACACTCCACCCTGCTCTCTTGCCCACGTCTGTCCTTGGCTTGATGCATTGTTCCAGTGAAGCCCAACGCAAACTGGAGGAACAACACCTCATCTTCCGACTGGGGACTTTACAGCCTTCCGGACTGAATATTGAATTCAACAACTTTAGGTCGTGAGCTCCCTCCCCCATCCCCACCCCCTTTCTGTTTCCCCCTTCCTTTTTTTTTCCAATAAATTATAAAGATTTTCCTTTTCCCACCTATTTCCATTATAAAAAAAACCCCACTAGAGCTATACCTTGAGTGCCCTACCATCCATTCTTAATTAGCACATTCGTTTAGATAATATCACCAACTTTAACTTTAACACCTGTGTGTTCTATTGTACTATTGTCGTTGACATCTTTTGATGATCTGCTTCTATCACTGCTTGTTTGTCCCTACAACCACACCCCCCCCTCCACCTCTCTGTCTCTCTATCTCTCCGCCCCCCACACACACACCTTAAACCAGCTTATATTTCAGCTCTTTCCTGGACTCGAACTCAAGTTCTGTCGAAGGGTCATGAGGACTCGAAACGTCAACTCTTTTCTTCTCCGCCGATGCTGCCAGACCTGCTGAGTTTTTCCAGGTAATTCTGTTTTTGTTTTGGATTTCCAGCATCCGCAGTTTTTTTGTTTTTAATTTCTTCCCTACCCTCTCTAAAACTTGCACATCCTTCTTGGTTGAGGTGAATCACATAAGATGTACTTAAGGGGGGAATGGATAAGTTGATGATGGCGAAAGATATAGAGGGTTATGGTAACAGGGTAAGTTGAGGAAGGGAGGGAGGAGGTTTGTGTGGAGCATAGACTCAGGCATGGACCAAAGGGTATGAATAACCTTTATTTTATTGTTTGTTCATGGGATCCAGGCATTGCTGGCAAGGCCAGCATTTGCTGCCCATCCCTAATTGCCCTTGAGAAGATGGTACTGAGCTACCTTCTTGAACTGTTGCAATCGATGTGTTGTAGGTACACTGCTGATAGGAAGGGAGTTCTAGGATTTTGACCCAGTGACAGTGAAGGAACAGCAACATAGTTCCAAGTCAGGATGGTGAGTGACTTGGAGGGAACTTCCAAGTGGTGGTGTTCCCATCTATCTGCTGCCCTTTCCTTCTAGATGGTAGAGTCACAGGTTTCGAAGATGCTGTCAAAGGAGCCTTGGTGAGTTGCTGCAATGCATCTTGTAGATGGTACACACTGCTGCCACTGTCGTCAGTGATGGAGGGAGTTGGAAGTAGTGGATGTGGTGCTAATCAAATGGGCTGCTTTGTTCTGGATGGTTTCGAGCTCCTTAAGTGCTGTTGGAGTTGCACTCATTCAGACAAGTGAAGCATATTCCATCACAGTCCTGGCTTGTGCCTTGTTGATAGTGGACAGGCTTTCGGGAGTCAGGAGGTGAGTTACTCTCGGCAGGATTCCCAGCCTCTGTCCTGCTCTTGTAGCCACAGTATTTATATGGCTGGTCCAGTTCAGTTTCTGGTCAATGGTAACCCCCGGAATGTTGATAGTTTCTGTAATGCTAATACCAAATAAATTCAGGAGTTGTGGTGCCCTGTAATAAATACTGGCTCTTTTGTTCCTTAGAAGTGAATGAGAAAGAGTTTATATCATCACTTTATCGCACTTACATATATCCTGGGGACGCCTAAGAGCATCTCAAGCAACAAAAGACAACTTGTAACAGAAACTCCTGGCCAAAGCACCCAGCCAGGTCACCTTAACTTAGTCCTAAGCAAATTATTTAACCAGCAACCACACATTGACTGCATCACTCTTCTATAGGTCACTAAGTAGGTCACACCGTAGTCGGTGCTCTGCAGTAATGGAAATGGTTTAGTCGCCTGAACGCATCAATTACTGAGTAGAAGTGAAGGAAAATGCAAAATCGATCACGTGTTAGAGATGGCACAGTTAATTAATTTTATACTGCTCTCATTGAGTGAGGTGAAACTCACAACCATTGTAAATTATTGTCTTGAGCATCCAGCTTCCTTTGCTCCACCACTGCTGGCCATGCCTTCAGTTGCCTGGACCCCAAGCTCTGGAATTCTGTTCCTAAACTTTCTGTTTTTCCTTCTTTAAGATGCTCCTTTAAAACCTACCTCCTTGATCAAGGTCAGAAGCTGGGAATTCTGCGGTAACTCACCTCCTGACTCCCCAAAGCCTGTCCATCATCTACAAGGCACAAGTCAGGAGTGTGATGGAATACTCTTCACTTGCCTTGATTAGTGCTGCTCCAACAACATTCAAGATGTTCGACACCATCCAGGACAAAGCAGCCCACTTGATTGGCACCCCATCCACCACTTTCAACATTCACTCCTTCTGCCATTAGTGCACAGTGGCAACAGTGTGCACCATCTACAAGATGCACGGTAGCAACTCATTAAGGCTCCTTAAACAGCACCTTCCAAACCTGCGATATCTCTCACTTAGAAGGGCAAGGACTGCAGCTGCATGGGAACACCACCATCTGCAGGTTCCTCTCCAAGCCACACAGCATCCTGACTTGCAACTATATCACCGTTCCTTCACTGTCACTGGGTCAAAATCCTGGAACTCCCTTCCCAACAGCATTGTGAGTGTTCCTACACCACATGGACTGCAGCGGTTTAACATGTAAGTGGCTCACCACCACCTTCTCAAGGTCAGTTAGGGGATGGGAAATAAATACTAGCCTTTGCAATGACTTCAACTCAGTGAGGGGTGAGGTGAGCCAGAGCTTCGGACCATAATCCAGGAAGGGACATTAGAAGAGATTTCCTGCTGTCTTGTACCTGGGAAACTGGTGTTCCGCTAGCACAGCCCAGAGGTAAAGGGAGCGAACTCATAATGCCAAGTCTCTGTCGAGATTTTGTCTCTCTGGGAATTCCCTAGAGCCTCCACCTGCCTCCCATAGTGAGGTGGGAGGGGGAAATCTCAATTTCCTCTGACGATGGTGAATGGCAGAAGATGTGAGAAAACATTCTTTTGCATAGTGAGTTGTTGTGATTCGGGACACACTGCATGAAAGAACAGAGGAAGCAGGTTCAATAATAACTTTCCATGGGGAATTAGGTAAATACTTGAAAAGGAAACATTTACAGTGCTATGGGGAGTAGGCCTAATTAGATAGCTCTTTCAGAGCTGCCACAGGTATGATAGGCTGAATGGCCTCATTCTGTGCTGCATTATTCTATGATTCTTTCTCAATGTTGAATGTTATAGTTACACCTATACAATAACTTGCCCACAGACCTCTACTGACCAAATTGGTGGAGTTGCCAACTTTGATTGTATGTATTCCTGGAGGTTTTCTCATATGACCTCCTACCTTTAACCTCCCGGTTCCCACGCTCCCACCATTGATCATCCAACTCGTCCATCCTCACAGCAATTAACCATATGTGATTGCTTTGGGGTGATTCTGAGGGACATGATAATGCAAAAGTTCTTATTTTTAGCTTTCAAAAATGCTCTTTTTAATCCCTTGAAATGATGTTTTGATTGTTTGAACTTCTAATAAAGGATTCATGCTCAAAACATTAACCTGCCTTTTCCTTTTTCACATTCTGACTGACCCATTGAGCATTTCCAGCATTTTCAGTTGTTATTTCAGTTTCCAGTACTTTCTTGCTATTCTTCTTCTTATGAGTATGCTCCTGTTGTGATATAACAAGATCATTGATGTTTTATTAACAGACAACACTGCTATCACTTTGACACACACTTGCAGTCTTGTAACCCCTCAGCATAACACCCTCTGCTATTAGCTTTTCCTTTAGTTCCCCCACTAATATAGAAACTGTACAAGTACTGTCCCTTAACACCCCTTACTGTAACTTTCTCTGACATACCACAGCCTCCAATTTACATCATTTGTGGCTCCTTTTGTAATACAGAAACTATATTAGCCCCATCTAGAACATGCGTACTGAGGAAGTTAGCATGGATGAGATGGAGTAAAGCCATTTGACCTCATCAGGCCACTGCCTGTTCTGGCCATCCTGTCACGGACTCAGCCTCATCCATTTTAACTCCCGTGACATTTTGCCTGGGGGAAAAAATAGCTGATAGGTAGCTGAGGGATGCCCTGAAAATGCTGAAATGCTGACACTCCTCTGAAGAAACCACACCACCCCCCACCCCCCAACCCACCAAACCCAACCCCGCCAATAGCTTTTAACCTATTTTTCAGAAAATTCAGCTACCGAGGATTGTGCTTGTGTTATGTGCATCTCTAGAGGGAGGGATATCTGATGACCTTCCCCATTTTGTAATCTCGTGTGCAGCTTTTTCCTCCACCATTGGCATCTGTGCCTTCAGCTGCAGCACCCCCCCCGCCACCTTCACAAGCTCTGGAATTCTGAACTTCTCCCCTGCCTCTCTCCTTTAAAGCACTCCTGAAAGCTTCATCCTTTGAACAAACTTTTGGTTGCCTGGGTCCTAAGTTAGAATAACCTGAGCCTTGCTCCTGGAATAGGGTGAGTTTCTAACACATACTGCTACCTGCCTGCCCAAAACCCAGCCAGAGTTAAAATCGGGAGTCTTGACTTTTTGTCTATCGCTCTAACCACTGTCATTGATTCATCCTGATACTTGTACATGTAACATCTCTGTAGCATATATGTGGATCATAGTGTGTACCATCCATAAAATGCAGTACAGCAACTTGCCTCCTTCAAAAGCACCTTCCAAACCCGTGATCTCTGCCACCTAGAAGACGTGTGGGAATACCATCCACTGGAAGTTCCCCTCCAAGCCACTCACCATCCTGACTTGGAAATATATCACCGTTTCTTCACTGTCGCTGGATCAAAATCCTGGAAGTCCTTCCCTAACAGCACTGTCGGTGCACCTACAACACATGGACTGCAGCGGTTCAAGAAGGCAACTCATTACAAAATTCTCAAGGGCAGTTAGAATTGGACAATAAAAGCCTACATCCCTAATTTAGCAAAGATTCGAACTCCAGTACCTAGTAAAGGGTGGTTTTTAAAATACATCTAAACAGTTACATCTAAAATACATCTAAACAGTGTCTTGATCACGTGAAGAAGTCTTAATAGAAAGAATGACTTGCATTTATATAGCACCCTTCACAACTTCAGGACATCCAAAAGCAATTTGCAGCCAATGAAGTACATTTTGAAGTGCAGTCACTGTTCGAATGTAGGAAATGCAGCAGCCAATTTGCACACAGCAAGCTCCCACAAACAGCAATGTGATAATGACCAAATCAGGATATTGAACGAGGGATAAATACTGGTCAAGAATAACTCCCCTGCTTTTTTTCAAAATAACGCCATGGGATCTTTTGCACCCACCTGAGGCGGCAGATGGAGCTTTGGTTTAAAGTCTCATTCAAAGACCAGCACCTCTGACAGTGCAGCACTCCCTCAGTACTGCATTGAAGTGTCAGCAGAAATGTTGTGCTGAGGTCTCTGGGGTGGGACTTGAACTCATGACATTTCATCTCATGGGGTTGAGCCCAGAGCCAGGCCTGAATCTGCTAACGCTTTAGGACAGGTATTGCGTGGGCTGGTTGTCAGAGAGCCATATCACAGAGGATGAATTATTAAGAGAGGCCCTTTACATTGCTAGGGTAATGAAACTTGGGTTTGCCCACCCAGAGCCTCTATCAGGAACGTGATCACCAAATGGGATTGGAATTGGACAAGAGCAGAATTGCGCCTGTTATTGGACACGCCTGCAAGTCTAACAGGACATTGATGGGATATTGTTCATTCTGTGTGCCCACCTCTGTTAAATTTTACCCTATTACCCCCATATTCCACCTATAGATAGGAACTGTGTTGGGATCCTTACATCTCAATTTCCAATTAACATCCTCAGCCTTTCTCCTAGCAATACAGCTGCGGGAGGTGGTGGCATAGTGGTAATGTCACTGGACTAGTAATACAGAGGTCAAGTCCAATGCTCTGGGGTCCACAGGTTTAACTCCCACCACGGCAGCTGGTAGAATTTAGATTCAATCTATTAATAAATATGGAATTTATAACAGTGACCATGAAACCATTGTCAATTGTAAAATCCCATCTGGTCCACTAATCTCCTTGAGGGAAGGAAATCTACTGTCCTTACTTGGCCTGGCCTACATGTGACTCTGGCTGCACAGAAATGTGCATGACTCTTAACTGCCCTCTGAAATGGCCTAGCAAGCCAATCAGTTTTAGGGCAATCAGGGATGGACACCAAATACTGGCCTTGCCAGTAGAGGCCCCATCCCATGAAAGAATGAAAAATAGAGTTGTCTGAAATGACCCCTTTGCTTCTGGTCTCTGCTGTGCCTGATGCCGAAACTGCCATCGAAATGTGTTCCATTGCCTTACCCCGAGGAACACAAATCCCGTCACCTCCGCCCACCCAGAAATTACCAGAAAGTACTGCTTGTCATTCTAGTTGATCCACCTACATCATTCAAGTAATTGACGCTGCTTTACTTTTATAAGTTGCTAATCTTTTCCCCGCCTACAGTTCTGCCTGGTGTGCTGAGGCACTCCTCATAGGGCTGTCCAACTACCAGATGATGATGAAGCAACATATCAATTAGAGGCACGCTTTTAAATATTAATTAAACAACAACCAGTTATATTGCCACTGTCTGCAAGGTGAAAGCAGAGAAGATGCTGAAAGTGCAATGATTTTCAATCCAGAATAGACCTGGTGGTTTGGCCTCTCCCGTTTGATTATTAGGAACCCTGAGAACAACAGTTCTTTCAAAGAAAGAATTTGCCCCAGTTCACGACATCCCAAAGCACTTTCCAGCCAATGACGTACTTTCTAAAGTGTGCTCTCTGTCGCAATATAGGAAACCCGGCAGGTTTGCACACAGCAGGCTGCCAAATGAGTTAATGTTTTTTTGTAAATGAAGCGGGTTGAGAGATAAAAATTGGCCATAACAGAAGGGCGAACTCCACTGCTGTTCTTCAAATAGGATCTTTTCACATTCACCTGAGAGGACAGAGAGTGCCCTGGTTTAACATTTCACCCAAACCTCCAGTACCCTTTCAAGCACAGAAGAGTAAGCCTGGAATTTGTACTCAGTCACTGGAGTGGGAGTTAAACCCTCCACCCACAGAACCATACAATATCACATGAAGCACACAGCAACTAACTACAATAGGGAAGCCATCATGATATCATTATCTTTTCTGTATGCTTTCATGCCGATGCTAACTCAGATTAATGTGACAGACATTATTTCATGGATGATTACTAATCTAGTGGACTAGAAGGTTTTGCAGAATAGGATTCCAGTAGCACCAGTGTGAATGTGGGAGCTCTACCTGTCTGAGATTTTTTTTTTAGATTAATGTAGTTTTATTGTAAATAATTCAGTCTGAAAGCAAAGAGTTTGAACAGACAGGAAGTGAGATTGAGCGCTCTTTACCGGGGCTTATCAAAACGTTCAACAAATACACATTCCATTGAAAAACAAAAGCTCAGCAAGAAAGGTCCATTTGCGTCTTACTATTGTATTAGACTATAAAAAGAGGCCTTTAATGTTGCTAAGAAAAGTAGTTAGTCTGAGGATTGTGAGTGTTTTAGAAACCAGCAAATGGCCACCAGGGAGTTGACTAAAAAGGGAAAAAAAATAGAATGTGAGAGTAAACTAGCCAGGAATATAAAAACAGATTGTAAGAGCTTTTACAAATATATAAAAAGGAAGAGGGTAGCTAAAGTAAGTGCTGTTCCATTAAAAGCAGAGACAGGAGAAACCATCAAGGGGATTGAAGAAATGGCAGAGACATTAAGAAAATATTACGTGTCTGTCTTCACAATAGAAGACACAAGTTATTTACCAGAAGTAGAGGGTAACCTACCGGGTAATAAGGGTGAGGAAATTAAAGTAATTAATATCAGCGAGAAAAGGTACTGGAGAAACACAAGGGACTAAAATCTGACAAATCTCTGGGATCTGATGACCTACATCCTAGGCTTCTAAAAGAGATAGCTGTGGAGATAGTGGATGCATTGGCAATGATTTCCCAAAATTCCATAGATTCTAGAATGAAAGTTAGCAAATGTAACACCACTATTCAAGAAAGAAGGGAGAGAAAAAACAGGGAACCACAGGTCGTTAGCCTGACATTCCTCATTTGGAAAGTGCTGGAATCTATTATTAAGGAAGTCTTGACAATGCACTTAGAAAAGTATAGCATGATTAGAACTAGGCAACATGGTTTTGAGAAAGGGAAATCCTGTTTAACAAATTTATTAGAGTTTTTTGAGAATGTAACTGTAGGCTTGATAAAGGGGAACCAGTAGATGTACTGTACCTGGATTTCCAAAAGGCATTCGATAAGGTACCACACAAAAGGTTAATACATAAGTTGAGGGTTCATGAAGTTGGGTGTGATATATTAACATGGATAGAGGATTGGTTAATGAACAGGAACCAGAAAGTAGGGATAAATGGGGCATTTTCAAGTTAGTAGGCTGTGACCAGTGGAATGCCACAAGGATCAGTGCTGGACATCATCTTTTTACAAGCTACCTTAATAACTTAAATGGGAGGAAAGCAAGCTGCGAGGAGGACACAAAGGAGGCTTCAGGGAGATATAGACAGGTAAAGTGACTGGTCAACAGGGCAGATGGAATATCATGTGGGGAATTGCAAGGTTATTCACTTTGGTCACAAAAGTAGAAAAGCAGAATACTTTTTAAAAGGTGTGAAACTTGTAAGTGTTGATGTTTAGAGAGCCTTGAGTGTACTCATACAAGTAACACAGAAAGTTAGCATGCAAGTAAAGCAAGCAATTAGGAAGGCAAATGACATGTTGGCCTTTACTGCAAGGGGATTGGAATTCAGGAACAGCCAAGTCTTGCTATAATTGTAAGGAGCTTTGGGGAAACCACACCTGGAATACTGTGCGCAGTTTTGGCCTCCATATTTAGGGAAGGGTATGCTTACGCTGGAGGCGGCACAGCAAAGGTTCACTCGATTGATCACTGGGATGAGAGGATTGCCCTATGATAAGACGCTGAGTGAATTGGGCCAGTATTCTTTGGAGCTTAAAAGAATGTGAGGTGGATCTCACTCAGACCGTCAAGGTTATGAAGGGACTTGACAAGACACATACTGAGAGGTTGTTTCCCTGGCTGGAGAACGTAGAACAAGGGGGGGGCACAGTCTCAGGATGAAGGTCTGATCATTTAGGACTGAGATGAGGAGAAATTTCTTCACTCAAAAGGTTGTGAATCTTTGGAATCCTCGACCCCAGAGGATCGTGGATGCTCCATGACTGAACATACGTATCGCCGAGGTAGACGGATTTTTGGTGGCTCAGGGAACCAAAGGGCGTGGGGAACAAGATGGAAAGTGGAGTGGAAGCCCAGGATCAACCATGATCGTATTGGATGGAACTGCGGGCTCGAGGGGCTGCATGGTGTACCCCCTGCTCCTGTTTCTTATGTTCTCAAGCTCTGTGGATGGGGAGCGCGCAAAAGGGTCCTTCCATCAATCGTGATAACAGCATTCTCACTCCCAGCGAGAACATAAATCCATTAGTTACCACAGAAAGCACAAACTGGGCAGAGAAAAAAAAAAAGAAACATTCAGTTCATCTACCTCACTCTTGGAGATCATATGCATTTTACCTTGGGCACACCCCCCCCCACCCCCTGCCCTCCAACCCCTCCATTTGATATCTGGAAGGAAATATTGCATGAATATTCCCTAATCCCCAAATTGCAAAACATTTGACCATCCTCACATCTTGGGCAGAATTTTGTGGAGGCAGCAGAGGTCTCACCCCGGGCCGAAAGCAGGCAATGATCCCACTTTGGCAGACAGCCAGATCTGGGGTGGCATTTGCCAGCAGCAGCCAATTAGGTGAGTCGGGGCTGCTACCCCTATTAAGGATGGCAGCCCTGCCCACCCTCCGCAAAAGCTACTGGTCCAGTCAGGGGGCTAGCATCTCAGCAGCCTCAGCAGCGCCACCACTAATGGTGGCCCACTGTTGGAGCTGCACCTGGAGGATGAGGGAGCATTGATGGCTGTACACTGTCAAAGTCAGGTAAGTGGGGTCTGGAGTGCCGGGGCTAGTCAGGCAGGCCCTGGCAAGGGGAGGAGGGGCGTAGCTGCGAGCAGGCAGGGCCCATGCCGCTAGGGTGGCCATTGCCGAGGAGATGTGATGGGGGATGGTGGGAGGGGGGGGTGGGTGAGCCTCCATTGACCATGGTGTGCCTAAAGAGGAGAGTTCCCTTCCCACTGGAGCCCACTGAGAGACTGCCAGTCTGGCAGTCTACCCACGCAACAGCCCGCCATCCCCCCCACCCCACCCCACCCCCCTCAAGCCTCTGGCAAAATGCCAGTGGAAACGGGAGTCCATTTAAGTGGTTCAATTGAGCTCCCAGTGGGTGGCTTGTCTGCTACCTTTCATGCAACTGGCAAAAAATGACACCCCAACACCTTCCCACGTCATTTTGCCAGCCTTCCCGATTCCCAGCCCCTCACCAATGGGCCCAGAAAATTCTGGCCCTGTATTGTTGAATCTGGATTTCTGGCCTCCACATCCCCCCCAGTTCTCAGAGCATAAAAACCAATTTGTCAAATCCGACAATTTAATCAGTTTAATTCATTTTAATCTATAAACGCTAATCCCATTGCTAGCAGTTTACTTAGGTATTTAATTCCACATAGCCACTGCTCTTTTTGGGAACAACACATTTCTCTAACAATCTCTAACACGCATTGTTAATCTCTCTTCCTGTCACACGTCTTCACTGTAGGGATGTATCACCACATCAAACACACATTGTGATTCTCTTCACAACATTTGCCTTTATAGTTCACTTAATTCTCAGTTCCATTGTGAGTGCTGCGAGTCACAGTTCCTACACAGGCTGGGATAGATGGCAAAAATGGCCCTTCCCATTCCTGCCCTCTCGTATGGTCTCCACAAAGGCAGCTTACGACTGGGTTTCTGGAGCTTGCTCTGTCAGGCTGTGCCAGGCAGCTGAAGACACAGACTCCAATGATGGCACGAAGAGAGTGGGGAATGTGCAAGAATTAGAGGAGCACAAGGATCTCGTTGGGTGGTAGGGCTGGAGGAGGTTATGGAAATAGGGAGGAGAGAGGCCATGGGGCGTTTGGATTTGAAAATGTGGATAATAATTTGAAAATCAAGATGTTGGTGGACTGGAAACCAATGGGGGTCAGCAAGGTGATCCCTCCTAACAAGTTGATACTTGAGGAGCCATTTGTTGTGTCCCAACCACCATCCTGGCTGGATTCAGTAAATCCAACAAATTGCGGGGTATGTACTGGGACCTTCTGAATGTGACTGAATAGCACACATGTACCATCTAAACCATGTCAGCAACACTGGCTCTTGCCCCTCAGGAACCAGAGACATTGAAATGTTGTGTGCAACTGAGAAACTTCACCCTGCAGATAAAACATTCTATTCCCACTTCCTAAATTTGAATTGGAACTAGCTGCTCAGCACGTGGGCACAGCAAGAACACGTGCAGTCAGGCACTGCTCTGCCGTTCACTCCAACAGCCCACTGCATCTCACACTTTCAGTTCCCCTGCAACAGTGCAGTGGCTGTGGTGTAAACAGTGTCAAAGATTGAATACATCACCATCAGATAGGGCCTACAGCTTCCTCCAAGTGTACTCTAGACACTACTACCTGCAAAGGATAACGTTTAATAAGTAACAAAGCAAAGCACAACAATTAGCATTTCACCAATTGCCTTCCTTTCTTTTCCACCTAGAATCTCCTAGATCTTGCTCTAGATATCAAATTTGCCCTCTTCACTGCCTCACTCCTCACCTTCCTCCCCTTTTGCTGGGCTGGACTACATCTCTTCTTCACCACCCAGCCCCTGAGGATCATTACAGAAGGCGAGCTAGAATTCTGCAAAAGCACAGTACAATATAATTCAGCAAAACTTCCCTCTATGGGAAACTCGAAAGAAAGAGCAATTTGTACTAATGTTGCACCTTTCACAACCTCTGATCATCTCAAAAGCACCTACAGCCAACAAAGTACTTTTGAAATGTCAATGTTGTAATGTAGGAAAATTTGCACATAGCAAGTTCCAATGAACAAATTATGTTTATTTCACTGATGTTGGGAAAGGAATACATATTGGCCAGAATACCAAGGAGATTTTCCTCTTCCTCAAACAGTGGCACAAGATACCCGAGAGGGCAAGCAGGACCTCAGTTTAACATCTCACCTGAAAGATGACAATGCAGCACTTCCTCAGTACTGCAGTGGGAGTGTTAGCCTGAATTATGCGCTCAAGTCTCTGGAGTGGGGCTTGAACCCAAAACCTTCCAACTTAGATGCTAGCCACTGACGTTGGGTATGGGCAAAGATCAGATACATAGCAAGCAGAGTAATGCTGTATAATACAGTGCCACATAATATGCAGGGCAAGTTTTATGAAATAAAGACACAGGACCATTTTGTATAATACACAGGATAGTAGTAAAACTATGGCCAGAATCTCCTGGAAGCGACGGGGGTCTTGGCTGCTGGCTGAAGAGCCAGCAAGACCCTTGTGCTGCCTCTTTTCAGGAAGGCCCACCACACCTTGTGCAAATCAGGCACTTCCCCTGGGACCAAGGACGCTGGCAACGGAGGTCCCACCCACTGAGAGCTGCCAGTCAGTCAGTCAGAGACTGGCAACTCTTCTGTACTCAGCAACACCGCCAAGGAGGCAGTGGCTGGTGCCGGCACTACCCAAGGCCTCAGATTGAGGAGGGACCTAGGCCACAGCTGTGATGATGGGAGGGAGGTCGCGGGTTGGGGGTTATTGGGGAGAGGAGGAGTTTGCTTGTCATGCTCCCTGCATGGTGAGTACCCCATCTTCCCACTGGGTTAATACCAGCAAATGGCAAGATGATGTGCTTAAGTAGGCATTAATACCTTCCCTCCCCGGACTTAATTGGGGTGGAGAGGGAAGGCGGTGGGGTGTCCACCCGCCACCCTCTCACCCGATTAAATGCCCCCCCTGCCACCAAACTACCCACAGAGAGTGGGGGGCATACAAGATCCTGCTCATATATATGTCTCACATTGATGTGTGATATGTAAAAACAGAAATGATGGAAATATTCAGCAGGTCATGCAGCTTCTATGGATAAAGAATCAGAGTTAATGTTTCAGGTTAGTGACCTTTCTAAACCATTAACTCTGCTTCTCACTCTCCACGGATATTACCTGATCAACTGAGAGTTTGCAATGTTTTTGGTTTTTATTTCACGTATGTATCATGCACAGAATTTTGCTTTCATTGTTAAATAACAGGGAATTGAATAAATATTTGAAGGGAAAAAAATTGCAGAGTTATAGGGAAAGAGTAAAACTACTTGGATAGCTCCACCAAACCATCGACATTGGGACAATGGGCCGAATGGCCTCCTTCTGTGCTGTATCATTCTATGATTCTGAACAGCATCGTGTTAGTAATTCTGTAATCTTTCACACCCAGTTGGGACATTGTACCCCTCCCTGTTGCTGTGCAATTTCCCATTAATTCCCTTCAAGTTAATTTCCAGTGCTTAATTTAAAGTTTAATTTAACATTAAGAGCGTCATTGTAAGTCGACTGAATAAAGTCTCATTGCTATTAATATTTCCTACGACAGCTGCAAGCTTCACTTGTTTTGTGTACCTTTAAAACCCAGTTTTTTAATATATATATATGTATTTGTCATAAATAAATCATATGTGTGTAGGAGGAACCACAGTGGAAATCACAGCTTGAGAGAATAAACTGCTTTGGATTCGCTCGTGGTTTGTGGCAACCTGCAAACTCCTTGAGGTAATTATTGTAGTGTAGTTTTGTCAACCCACCCACCCTTCTCCAGCTATTAGATGTGGATCTTCCTCAATTTTGAAATCGGACAATGACATTGAGGATGGATTTTGAGGGCTTCCTGATGTAGGTACATGAATTTTCTACGTGAAGACATGAGTCGCAGCAAACTTGCAGAAGCTAATTTTGCAGCTTTTCATTATTGTGTACCCTCCGTTTATTCTGTTTAGCACACAGTGTGCCGATAAACTGAGTAATAAGTGTCTCTGTGGGTGTACAGATCTAATCTGTGCGCAACACACATCAAAGTGTCAAACATTTTGACCAGGATCCTGAAATTTACAGTTTAAAGTGGCCTAAGCAATTTAGAGGTGCAATGACTTGGATTTGCCTATTTGGAGCAGGCACAGACCAGGTTAGCAGCTAAAGCTGAACGGGTAACACAGAGGGCGGGATCGTCTCAGACTTGCACGAAGTGGGGTGGCGGGTGTGAGAAATGACGTTTTACCCACCGGCCGCAATGGCGGGTTTTCACGCCATTTCGTCTGCATCCCGCCTCATTAAGTATATAGCCACAGGAAACACGCCGGCTCACTGGCGGGCGGCCTCTTAATTGCCCACCGCCCCATTATCTCAGTTTCTTCACTCTGGGCAGCCATATCTAAACTACAGCCCCACACACGCAATTCTCAATCCTTGTAGCCCAAGGCTGCTCCAGTGAAGACATGGCCCTGAAAGCCAAGAAAAGTACAGTGACCCATCACTGGAATGCCTTTTGGAGGCCCCACCATGATGTCCTCCATCCCCGCTTTGGCCGCAGGAGGTCCAGCAGTCTCACCACTCCGGCTTGGTAGGCGATGGCAGTGGTGGTCAGTGCCAATGCTGAACAGAAGAGGTTGTCCATCCAGTGCAGAAAGAGAATGAACAATTTCACAAGTGCCGCCAGGGTAAGGCAACTATCTCATCACTCTAAGCTCACACACTCACAAGGCCATCACACATCCATTGTTATCTCACTCACTGCCAGCTCAAAGGATATCACCACTCACTCTCTCACATACACCCTCACATGTCCACCTGGCCTCATCTCCTCTGGAGACTGCCTCCTCAGCCCTCACCATCTTGAGGCCACTTGTACAGATCAACATGTGTCCCCACACACACCCTGGGATACCCTCCTTCCCCAGTACAGCCCTCGCCCTGCAGCCTCTTCCCTTGCCTGAGGCCACTTCTCCCCCTTCCCCAAGCAACCCCCAGCCCTACAGCCATTGAAAAACCTTACGGCTGATCTGGGTAGGTAGAGACCTGCCCGTGAGCCCCCCCCCCGCCCCCCCCCCCCCCCCCCCCCCCCCCTCAAAAGTGATGTGGTGCTGCCTGTGAAGCCTGGCACTGATGACGCCAGAAGTAAGGTGGGCAAACAGACCTCAAAGTCTTGAGCGAAGCGCAGCCCACCAGATGCATGTCGCCTATGTACAGCTCTGAAACACATTGGCATGCAATCACACCAATGTGCTCGGGTGATCCGGCATTGGCGGGGGGATGATTCCAGAAAAAAGGGCTTCAAATGAGATGCTGAGGTATTGAAATTAGGTTCCCGACATGTGGCAATGGGAAAAGTTGCCCGCCATTGACAGGTGGAGCGGATGATCACAAACTGGTTTCACAATGGCATAAAACCGATTTTTAGCCTTCTCGCCATATTGTCCGCTCACACCCGCCATGATGCCCACAGCCAACGGGACTGGACAGTTTAACCCAACGTGTATTTCATCAGTTGTCTGTTTTATTCACAATCTGTGGCAGCTTTCCATCTCATTAAACAATGATTTGTGCCGTGGTGGTCATCTCTGTGTTAAGCATGGCCTGGTGTGGCTCAGGAGCCCCACTCTGGCATGACAGTCTCTGCTTCATTTGCTGCAGAGGAAGACAGTGGGCTGAGAAGGTGCATGATTTCTCTGGCCTCTTTTCACTGGGCCCTCTTCTCGGCCAGCTGAGCTTTTCATTTCTGCTCGCCTCTTCCAATGCCCTTCCAAACAGTCGGCCTTCAGAAGTCACGGCCATCAGTGACTGTCTCCCAGTTGTCAGTGTCAATGTCCGCCATCTTCATCTGTCGCTTGCAGGTGTCCTTGTTAATGGAGGTATGGACGCCCAGGAGGTCATGACCCTTGTTGAGCCAGCGCAGACATTGTTGGCTTAGCAATGTTGATAGAGTTAACATGCTCCAGGTCCTCTGACTTGGTGACTTTGTCCTGCCAAGAATTTTATGAGACTCATAATAAGAACATAAGACATAGGAGCAGAAGTAGGCCATTTGGCTCCTCGAGCCTGCTCTGCCATTCAACGAGACCATGGCTGATCTGATTGTGGCCTTAACTCCACTTTCCTGCCTGACCCCAATAACCCTGGACTCTCTAGTTGATCAAAAATCTGTCTAACTCAGCCTTGAGTATAGTCCATGACCCAGCCTCCACTCCTTGCCCGATGTTCCTTTCCATTTGTCTACAGTAGGACTGAGTGTCAAGCAGGATAAAACAACAAGCATCAGATGTGATATTCCACAACCTTCCAACCTGCCCCACCATCTTTACCCTACTATCCATGAGAAATTTCTAGTCAACCATCATGATTCACAGTTCACCTTGAACAATGCTACTGGAGTTTAGCTCAGGTGTGTGTTAAACGTGATAGCTCAGAAATGCAGATAAGTGGGAAGGTGTATTAATCAGCATGCAAATTGGTATTGCCAACCTTCTCTCTGCAAATTCATGTGTTTACTGGCTCCCTACAGATAGGGGCATCACTTGTGCAGGTAACGTGCCATCACCTTGCTAATTTTCATCTGCGCTCTGAATTCAAAACAGGTATAAGGAAATGAAGGAAATTTATTGCATTTATATACCGTCTTTCTCATTCCCCCAGGACTTCCCAGCCACTTCACAACTAACAAAGTACTTCTTGTTTGTAGTGTTGTAATGTAGGAAGCGCAGCAGGCAGATTGAGCACAGCAAGATCCCACAACAGCAACGAGATAATGACCAGATAATCTGTTTTTGTGATGTTTTATTGAGGGATAATTAATGGCCAGGACATCAGAGATAATTCCCCAGCTCTTCTTTGAAATAGTGCCAAGGGATCTTTTAATGTTCACCAGAGAGAGAAGACAGGGACCTTGTTTTGATGTCTCATCTGAAAAACAGCACCTCCGTCAGTGCAGCATTCCCTCAGCGCCACACTAGGGAGGGTCAGTCTAGATTTTGTGCTCAACTTTCTGACTCAGAGGTGAGAGTGCTACTCACTGAGCCAAGCTGTCAGAATGAAGAGCCAAATAAAGACAAGCGTCAAAAAAACCAAACCAAAATTGTGCACCGGAGAAAGACAGTGTCAGCAAAAATCGCCCTCCTTCAACCCCATCTTTGTGGAAGTGAAAGATCATAACTAGAGCTCAGGAACTGTGCCAAGGCCTGTTGCAAGTGAAGTGAAAGCCATGTTATACAAAAAAAACTGTCCAAAGAGGATGTGAAAGACCGAAGTGAGCCAGGCTGTGGTAAGGGACCCCACAAGGGACATCCTTAATCCAGTTTCAAAATAATGCTGGTCTTCAGAAATGCACACAGGTATCCTACAAGACCCACATGTAAATATATACAGGATCCATACTGATGCCTGAACTCCAATGAAGAAGTTCACATGTTGCATTATTACATTACTACAATATCCCTAAACATTTCACGCAATAAATTGGAGAACAGGGAATGGTATTTGCAATGGCAGAAATTCTGCATGAAGAAGGTTGCACAATCAGCAACTGTCCTTCAATGGTGTAAGTTAAGATTGCTGCTCTTCCTTAAGCAGATTGCATTGTTTGGTTTTCAGTTCAACATGTAGATGGAGCCTCAGTTTTATATCTCATCTGCAGGATAGTACCTTTCACAATAAAAGAAAGGGCTTGCATTTATATAGTGCCTTTCACGGCCGGAGGACACTTGACAACCAGTGAAGTACTTTGGAAGTGTAGTCACTGTTGCTGTTAGTTACTGTTTTAATGTAGGAATTGCATCAACCAGCACAGCAAGCTCCCTCGAACAGCAATGTGATCATGTTTCCCTGATGTTGGTTGAGGGATAAATATTGAGTATTGCTGAAAACAGAGACATGTCAAAGCTTTTCGTCTTGCACTCATCAGGACACTTTGCAAGAATACCAATATAAGTGAAAAACAACAATTTAACTATCTGAGAAGATAGTAATACTCGAGATGGCCAAACCACTGGGGATAACTCCCCTGCTCTTCTTTGAAATAGTGTTGTGGGATTTTTTACATCAACCCAAGAGCGCAGATGGGGTCTTGGTTTAAGGTTTCATTCCAAAAGGTGAGAAAGTGCAACACTTCCTCAATACTGCAACAATGTGGTGCAGGAGCACAGAGACAAGGGTATTAAATATTGACTCTAGTTCAAAACCAATCCATTCTCAATAGTGTGCTGTGAATCAGGATTAATAAAGAGAGTCTCCATACAGCATTGGACAAGGAGAGCTATACTGGTTCAGTAATATCAGCAGCAACATAGGACTTGATAACAATCTGTTTCCATCTAAATGGATTGACATTGATGGAGGCTCAAATATATAAATTAAATTAGGTGGCAACTTGGCTCAGTTGGTTTCATTCTTGTCTCTGGGTCTGCAGGTTCAAGTCCCACTCCAGAGACTTGAACACAAAATCTAAGGCTGACCCTCCTAGGGGAGAGCTGCAGTGCTGTAGGCACTGCCTTTTGAATGAGCAACTAAACCGAGGCCCCATCTGTCTGCTAAGGTGGGTGTAAAGTACCCCATGGCATTATTTGAAGAAGAATAGGGGAGATTTCCCTCTGTATTCTGGCCAACCTTTATCCCTCGACCAACATCACCCCAAAAAAAAACAGATTACCTGGTCATAATCAGATTGTTGTTTGTGGGAGCTTGCTGTGCGCAATTTGGTTGCCTAATGCCATTGAAACAATGTTGCTGGGTTAAAACAGAAGAAATGATTTCAGGGTGCATGAAGAAGGTTCGATGTTTGAAAGAGGGCATTTGGATTAACGGCTGGAAATGTTAGCTGGATTTGTTGGCACCACCAATATGGCTTACTAGCCAATGCCTTACTTGTGGGCATCCTTAATGGAAATATTCAGCAATGGAAGCAAGTCCAATTTTCTTTTCAAATTTTCAAATAAAGTTTTAAATTAAACCCTTCAGCGAAAACCATTAAAAAAAATACAAACACTGACCCATTTTATATTCAACTCCCTGATGGAAATTGTTCAAGGAGCTACTCTATCCTTCAAAACAAAATAAACAAGTTCACAAAAATGACTCACTCCCATCAAGTGGAGAGAGAGAGAGAATTAGAGAGAAGCAGCCGGTGTGATTTTTAAACATTCCCCTGCAGTTACTGCCACATGACTCAATCATGCTCACAGAACACTGGCTGTTAAAGGCGTGTGTGCAAATCAGTGTCACCGACCCGCTGTCGGGTTTCAGCACGACACTTTCATGCCTTCAATCGCAGGAATAGACCCAGTTTCCGATGCTGTCTCTTGTAGCTCAGGGAGCGCTCCCTATCCCACATCTGCAGGAACTGGGAAAGCTTGGAAAAAAGGAAATCTGTGAAAGTGTCAAAACAAAAGAGACATACAAAGCCACAACATTGATGGACATGGATAAGAGTTCTGATCCATCAGGTCTGACCCACTCTCATGGAGCACTATATAGATACTGTTTACTCACCCCATGTCATCTTCCAGGAGAGACAGGGATCCCAGCGACCAATACTAGGAAAAAAAATACAATTCCTCTCTGACCCCCTTCCAGCCTCCACCAGGTGATCAAAACCAGTCCAGGAGACCACATGGCCTGATAATTATTTATAAAAACACCTACCGTCTAGATGATGTGATCTCAGCTCAAGTCAGAAACTGCTCCAGCTCCCTCTTGAAGGCAGAGAGTCAACACACAATGTAGCAGCCACCAATGTATTCCAGGAACTCCATAAGATCATAAGACCATAAGACATAGGAGCAGATATTAGGCCATTTGGCCTATCAAGTCTGCTCCGCCATTCAATCATGGCTGATAAGTTTCTCAACCCCATTCTCCCGCCTTCTCCCCATAACCTTTGATCCCCTTACCAATCAAGAACCTATCTATCTCCGTCTTAAATACACTCAATGACCTGGCCTCCACAGCCTTCTGTGGCAATGAATTCCATAGATTCACCTCTCTCTGGCTAAAGAAGTTTCTCCTCATCTCTGTTCTAAAACTTTACTCTGAGGCTGTGCCCTCGGGTCCTAGTCTCTCCTACTAATGGAAACATCTTTCCCATGTCCACTCTATCCAGGCCTTTCAATATTCTGTAAGTTTCAATCAGATCCCCCCCTCATTCTTCTAAACTCCATAGACCAGAGTCCTCAAACGTTCCTCATATGTTAAGCCTTTCATTCCTGGGATCATTCTTGTGAACCTCCAGGGCCAGCACATCCTTCCTGAGATACGGGGCCCAAAATTGCTCACAATATTCTAAATGTGGTCTGACCAGAGCCTTATAAAGCCTCAGCAGCACATCCCTGCTTTTATATTCTAGTCCTCTCGAAATAAATGCCAACATTGCATTTGCCTTCCTAACTACTGACTCAACCTGCAAGTTAACCTTAAGAGAATCCTGGACTAGGACTCCCAAGTCCCTTTGCACTCCAGATTTCTGAATTCTCTCCCCATTTAGAAAATAGTCTATGCCTCTATTCTTCCTACCAAAGTGCATGACCTCACACTTCCCCACGTTGTATTCCATCTGCCACTTCTTTGCCCATTCCCCTAACCTGTCCAAATTCTTCTGTAGCCTCCCTGCCTCCTCAATACTACCTATCCCTCCACCTATCCTTGTATCATCTGCAAGCTTAGCCAGAATGCCCTCAGTTCCTTCATCTAGATCATTAATGTATAAAGTGAAAAGTTGTGGTCCCAACACTGACCCCTGTGGAACTCCACTAGTCACCAGCCGCTATCCTGAGAAGGACCCCCTCATCCCCACTCTCTGCTTCCTGCCAGACAGCCAATCTTCTATCCATGCTAGTACCTTGCCTCTAACACCATGGGCTCTTATCTTACTGAGCAACCTCCTGTGCAGCACCATGTCAAAGGCCTTCTGGAAGTCCAAGTAGATAACATCCATTGGCTCTCCTTTGTCTAACCTACTCATTACCTCCTCAAAGAATTCTAACAGATTTGTCAGGCATGACCTCCCCTTGATGAAACCTTGCCTACTTTGCCCGATTTTACCATGCACTTCCAAGAAATCTCATCCTTAATAATGGACTCTAAAATCTTACCAACGACCGAGGTCAGGCTAATCGGCCTGTAATTTCCCGTCTTTTGCCTCACTCCCTTCTTAAACAGGGGGGTTACATTAGCGATTTTCCAGTCCTCTGGGACCCTCCCTAACTCCAGTGATTCCTGAAAGATCACCACTAACGCTTCCACTATCTCTTCAGCTATCTCCTTCATAACCCTGGGGTGTAATCCATCTGGTCCAGGTGATTTATCCACCTTCAGACCTTTCAGTTTTCCTACCACCTTCTCCTAGGTAATGGCCAGCATACTCACCTCTGCCCCCGACACTCTTGAACTTTGGGGATGTCACTCGTGTCTTCCTCCGTGAAGACTGACGTAAAGTACCTATTCAGTTCCTCTGCCGTTTCTTTGTTCCCCACTACTACTTCTCCAGCGTCATTTTCCAGCAGCCCAATGTCCACTTTTCCCTCTCTCTTACCCTTTATATATCTAAAAAAAAATCTTGCAAACTTTTTTATATTACTGGCTAGTTTACCCTCTTATTTAATCTTCTCCCTCATTATTTCTTTTTTAATTGTCCTCTGTTGGTCTTTGTAAGCTTCCCAATTCCCTGATTTCTCACTGTTCTTCATCGGATTGTATGCTTTTTCTTTAGCTTTTATGCTGTCCCTGAGTTCCCTTGTCAGCCATGGTTGCCTCGTCCTCCCTTTAGTATGCTTCTTCTTCCTAGGGATGAATTTTTGCTGTGTCTCCCAAATTACTCCCAGAAACTCCTGCCATTGCTGTTCCACTGTCTTTCCTGCTAGGCTCATCTCCCAGTCAATTCTGGCCAGCTCCTCCCTCATGCCTCTGTAGTTGCCTTTATTCAACCGTAATACCGTTACATCTGATTCCAACTTTTTCCTGTCAAATTGCAGGGTAAATTCTATCATATTATGGTCACTTCCTCCTAAGGGTTCCTTCACCTTAAGCTCCCTTATCAAATCTGCCTCATTACACATCACTAAATCTAGAATTGCCTGTTCCCTAGTGGGCCCCACCACAAGCTGCTCCAAAAAGCCATCTCGTAGACATTCCACAAATTCCTTTTCTTGGGATCCACTACCAACCTGATTTTCCCATCTAGCTGCATATTGAAATCCCCCATGATCACTGTAACCTTGCCTTTCTTACACGCCTTTTCTGTCTCCTGGTGTATCTTGTGCCCCACATCCTGACTACTGTTCGGAGGCCTGTACATAACTCCCATTATGCGTTTTTTACCTTTGTGGTTCCTCAACTCTACCCACACAGATTCTACATCATCTGACCCTACATCATTTCTTGCTATCGATTTAATTTCATTTCTTACTAACAAAGCAACCCCACCCCCTCTGCCAACCTGCCTATCTTGTCGATAGGATATATATCCTTGGATATTTAGCTCCCAGTCCTGATCCCCTTGCAGCCATGTCTCCGTAATGCCCACCACATCATACCTGCCAATTTCAATCTGCGCCACAAGCTCATTTACCTTATTTCGTATACTGCGTGCATTCAGATACAACACCTTCAGTCCTGTATTTCCCGTCCCCTTTCTCATTGTCGTCCCTTGAAGTTAGATTCCTAGCCCTTTCCAAACACTCTGTCCTATTTTGTGTTCTGGACACTTTAAGAGCCTCTGCTGGGCTCTCCTTTCTTTTCAGTTTTTTCATAATTTTCCATGAAGTTGAATCCACCCCCCCCACCTTCTACTTTGTTTCCCATTAGTCATACTTCTTGGAGTTTTACCCTTTCCTCCCCCCCACTTTCTAGTTTAAAGTCCTGTTGACCGCCCTATTTACCTTTTTCGCTAGAACATTGGTCCCAGATCGGTTTAGATGGAGACTGTCCCAACAGTACAGATCTCTCCTGTTCCAATACTGATGCCAGTGCCCCACAAAATGGAACCCCTCTTTCCTGCACCACTCCTTTAGCCACGTGTTTACTTCTCTTATTCTCGTGTCCCTATGCAAATTTGCACGTGGCTCGGGTAGTAACCCGGAGATTATAACCCTTGAGGACCTGTTCTTTAATTTAGTTCCTAGTTCCTGATAATCCCCAAACAGGTCCTCTTTCCTAGTCTTACCTGTGTTATTTGTCCCGATGTCGACCACAACAACTGGATCCTCCCCCACCCTCTCCAATATCCTTTCAAGCCGATCAGAGATGTCCCTCACTCTGGCACCGGGCAGGCAACATACCATGCGGGACTCTTGATCCAGTTACAAAGGAAGCTATCAATTCCCCTAATTATAGAATCCCCTACAACTACCACTTGTCTTTTTGCTCCCCCCTCTTGAATGGCCTCCTTTGCCACAGTGCCGTGGTCAGCTGGCTCATCCTCCCTACAGCCCTCTTCCTCATCCACACAGGGAGCAAGTACCTCGTACCTCTTGGACAAGGTCAAGAGCTGAGGCTCCTCTGTTCCTGAACACAGGATCCCTCTACCTGCCTCACTTGCAGTCACACCCTGCTGACCCTGACCACTGACTGGACTTGAGGTACTTAATCTACTGTGCGTGACCGCCTCCTGAAACAAAGTGTCCAGGTAACTCTCCCCCTCCCGGATGTGCCACAGCATCCGGAGCTCGGAATCCAGCTCATCAATTCTGAGCCGGAGTTCCTCCAGCAACCAACACTTGCTGCAGATGTGGTCACTGCGGCTCACAATGGGATCCGCCAGCTCCCACATCATACAGCCACAGCACATTACCCGCCCAGCCATCTCTACTTAGATAATTAATTTATTAATTAGCTTTGCAGTGTTTTTTTTCAAATTTGGTGCCGATTTCCTACCAACCAATCAGGCCACAGCTTTCCTGTGACTTCACTTTTTCAGTTTTGGCTTCAGTTATTCTGTGCCCCGAGGTCACCGCTCCAGTGCTTCTCCCTCCGAGTCTGCTCCCTAGAGACAAGGCTGCAAATCCCCGAGGTAAGCTAGATTTATACTTACAGCTCTGGTACTCCTCACTCCAAGTCTGCTCCCAGGATTTACTCACCAATCAGCTGCTTTTTCTTTAAAATCCACTTTCAGAAGGCAGGTCTGGTGCACTCCTGAAGGCACTGCCTCTTCCTCTCTCTTTTTTTTTATGTTTGAGGAGGAGGGAGGGATGGAAACACTACAGCAATGTAATGTTTGGGGCTATTCCGTTCTTTGACAGCGGATCCTCCTCGATTCCCTCCTGAGTCACGGTGGCTGTGATGACTTCTCCCAGAATGCTTCAGTCACTTCTCACCGGCGCCCTCTGTTGGATGCCCTTCCTCCTGTTGAGTGCAAGAGTCCTTCTCCTCGATTCCCTCCTGAGTCGCGGTGGCTGCGGATGACTTCTCTCACTACTCTCTGGGGAAAGAGCTGCCCCACATCCAGTATATTCACATACAGTTTAAACCATGCCTCCTAGGCCTCCCAATCTGTTAAAGTGAAATATAGGCTGGAATTTTATGGGGCCTTTGGGAGTAGGCTGGGAGGCAGGAAGACTGGCAAAATGGTGCCCTTCACCTTTTAGCAGCTGTGTCATTTTGCCAGCAGCAGGAAAGGTGGCAGATGACCTGCTCACCTGGACCCCAATTGAGCAACTTAATTAAACCTTGGCGCCCTCCCAGCACGCTCCTTTTTGGCCCCGCAGGGGGACCCACCTCTGATGGCAACAGCTGCCCCCGTGACATCAGCCCCGCCTGTCCTCAGAAATCCCCTCGCCCACCCCTCTCTGGGGCCTGCCTGGCCCTAACGCCCCCAAACTGCGCTTACCTAACTTCGACAGTGCACATCCATCGATGCTCCCTCATCCTTCAGCCGCAGTCCCAGAAGTGGCCATCGCTAGCGATGGCACTGCTGAGCTGCCAGCCCTCTGATTGCACAGGCTGTACTAGGGGATGGATCAACGGCAGTCGCTAAATTAACTGTCGCCAGTAAAATGCAGTCCCGGGTCCTGATACCCAGCATAGTGGCATCGCTCCCCACTTGCTGCCCTGGCAGCAGGACTCCTACTGTCTCAGAAAATTTCCATCCATAGATTCAAAGAGATGCAAGTTAACCGGGACATGTTCAAAGTTAGGAGTCTGAATGGAAGTGAGGATTAAAAATAAGTTACTTAGAAAGATTGGAGAAGTTGGGACTGTTCTCCTTGGAGGAGAGAAGGCTGAGAGAAGATTGGACAGAGGTATTCAAACTCATGAGGGGTCTGGACAGAGTAGATAGGGAGAAACTTCCCATCGGTGGAAGGATTGAGTACAAGAGGGCACAGGTTTAAGGTAAATGGAAAAAGAAGCAATGTAGACCTGAGGAGAAACTTCCTCATGCTGCAAGTGGTTAAGATCTGGAATGTGCTGCTTGAGGGTGTGCTGGAGGCAGGTTCCATCAAAGCATTCAGGAAGGAATTGGATTGTTATCTGAAAAGGAAGAATGTGCAGGCTATGGGATGAAGGTGGGGAGTGACACTAGGTAAATTGCTCCTTCAGAGAGCGGGCACAGGCTGAATGGCCTACCTCTATGCTGCAACCATTCTGTGATTTTGCGAATATCAATAAAGTAGGATAAATTAATAGGAGAGTTGACTGAGAGTATTAGCAGGTTCACAGAATTGTAGAATAGTACAGAAACACGTATTTCTGGTGAGAGGAGGGATTGAGGGATGGAGTGAGATGGTGGGTGGCTGTGGTTGAGAATGCACAACTCTTCTGACTCAGAGCCAACAGAGCCACACTGACATTCCCAGTGGGCTGTGCTGATACTACAAGGTTAGTGCTAGGGAAAATCCTAATGGAGCTGAGTGAACGTGAAACTAGTGTAAGAAGAAATCTTCGACATTTCTGAGAAAGGGTTGATTGTTCTTTTGCGAGAAGTGAGAGTTAGTGAGACTGCAGAAGCAGAAGACTTCATGGGCCTCACCAGCACATCCACCGTAACATTCAGGAAACAAACACCGACCTTTAAAGGACACTGTGGGATTATTGATGCAAATATTTAACGCCTCTGTGTAAAAGTTCTCTCTCTGCTATTTTAGTGGAGTTTTTAACTCATTTATTCAAAATGGGTTAATGTCACATCTAAAATAACAGAGAAGAATGTGAGATGAAGGCTGTGCATAATTATCCCACAGAGTACTTAAATACCATTATTTCTTTTTGTGGGTGTCAGCAAGCCTGCCCCTTTCTGCTAATAGTCAGTGAAATGTCCCAAGCCGCTTCACAGGAGTCTAATAATCAGACACGGAGATAAAGAAGACACAAGAACGAGCAAACAAAAGCTTGGTCAGTGGTAGATTTTAAGGAGAGGCCTACTCTTAAGGGCCTCAGTTAGTGGTGGGGCAAGAAGGCCGTCCACTAGTCTTAAACGGCGTGCAGGTGGGAAGGTGGTGGGGTGCCCACTGACTACCCTACCGCCCAATTAAATGCCCCCTGCCCCCTACCAAACCCGCTACTGGGGTGGAGGGGGGAGGGGTGTGGGGGGTGGGGGTGGGGGAGGGGCGGTTGGACATTAAATTTGGTCCATCCTGTGGATGTGAAAGGCTGTAGAGAAATGCAAGTTTATTCTTCCGTACTTTCCTTTCGCTTCTGCTCCAGTTGAGTCAGTCACATAATTCGTATAAAAACAAAAAAACTGCGGATGCTGGAAATCCAAAACAAAAACAGAATTACCTGGAAAAACTCAGCAGGTCTGGCAGCATCGGCGGAGAAGAAAAGAGTTGACGTTTCGAGTTCAGTCATGAGGACTCGAAACGTCAACTCTTTTCTTCTCCGCCGATGCTGCCAGACCTGCTGAGTTTTTCCAGGTAATTCTGTTTTTGTTTTACATAATTCGTATGATCTGTTTTTGAATTTTTCAAGCACAGATCGCTTCCTGCATCCTTTTATTGACTGGATAGTTTGAAGTTTTTTTTAAGCGTGTAGCTTGATGTTGGTATTGCAGGAGTAAATTACAATGGTAAACTAATTGTAATCATTAATCTGAAAACTCTGTTATGACTGGGGTAAATGACATGAAAAAAAATGACCTATTAGTGAAAAAAAAAATCATGTTTTAAACTGCAAATTGCTAAAAAAAAACAAAGAACAGGAGACTATTTGGTCCATCAAATCTGTTCTGGTGCTAGCTCTTCGACAGGAATTCTCTACTCCAATCCCATTCCCCTACTCTTTCCCTGTACTGCTTTGTACTCTTCCTTTCCAGATATTTATTCATATCTTTTTAATTTAATGTCATAGTCTCTTGAGATAAAGCATTTCTAAAAGTGGGTCCCACAATAGGTTGAAGAAGGGAATTCCTGCCTTGTCACCGCTCGAACATGAAGTGGTCTATCACTATCAAGGGCAGTTGATGTCCTTTATCCAGGTCACCTGCGTCATAAATACAAGCTCAGAAACCTCAGAAAGGTAAGGATCTCTCTTTTCTACCTAAACCCACCCCAACCTTAGAGGAGCCTCCTTTACGATATTGGCGTAACCTTCCATTTCTCACAGCTTTGTAGCCTCGCTTGTCAACTTCATGCCAATTAATCCTGAATTATGAGGTGTTTAGTGTTGTGGTGCTGTGCCAGTCAGTAGCAGGGTCCATATAGACACTTGGAGCAAGAGAGGAAACTATTACACCCTTACATGTGGGCTCGAGTGGAATACAAAGGCATTCCCTGTTCTTTGCAATTCTGGCCTGATGATGGGAACCATACGTCGCAGAGAGTTTAGTTGCTTTTCGACTTGTACATTAGGGCAACAGCTGCCTACAACAGAACAGCTGGAACAGCGATGAGCTCTTTCACAGAAACAGCGAGTATCTCTGAGACACTGTGGGAAGTTTTAGCCCCCACCACCACCCCAACCAACTAATGAACGAGGACTTCATTTGAAAGCCAGGGCTCTTAGCCTCAAGATAGTGGAAAGAGTGGCACCAAGTGGCCTCCGATCAGGAGACAAACGCCAGGCAGCCCATAAGCTCACACGAGGTGCAAAAAGGAATGGCGTTTGTGGGATTAATACAGACAAGCCAACACTACAGATTTTGGAACAATCAAGCCCAATGAAAACTATGGGAAAGTCCTGTGTGAAAGCAGTTGCTTAGGATTGAAAGGTGCAGATCTTCACCTTGATTTTCAGAAGATTCTGTTTTCCCACCTTCCCCAGGGGAGCTTTGAGGATTTTGTTTATGGATCCTTACTTAGCGTTAGCTGCCATTGGTTGAATTCCAGCTAATCATAATCAGGGTCAATTCAAAACAAAACATGGAAGCTTAAATGCTGGTGTTTCCTATCTCAGGAGATGAGCGAGTTGGTGTCATTTTAACGCAGTGGGAATTGTACACGGTCCATCAGTGGGGTACGAAGGATCATTCTGGGACTCAACGCACTGAGAATAGACTGAGAGAGTGTGAACTCTTCCCAAGAGAGAGAAGAATGAAATGAAATGAACTATGATCATAAGCATTAAAATGTTGAAAGGCTCTGATAACATTAATATTACTTAAACCTAACCTGTGACTGAGGATACGAGCGACACAATGCAAGAGAAAGTCGAGATTAGTAACATCTGTTTCCTGGAGTGTGGTGCCATTTATAGTACAGATTGCCAGCAAAGTTCATTAATGCAGTTTTGATTAATTCCTTTTATTTTGAAAAAACGAGTTTGCTTAAATTCACTCCAGGCAATTGAGATGAAGTTCCCTTCTACACTGCTGACTATAAAGGCCCTGAAGTGACAATTTAAATCCAATCTCACATTAAATCCAACCTCAAAGCATCGCTGAAGAGATCAAGCATCCCTGGCAACTCATGGGAGATCCTGGCTTATGTGACCAAATGGATAGGGCTCATCTGGGAAGGCACCGAACACATTGAGAGACTTCGTCAGGAACATGCAGAGGTGAAGTTGAGGTAGTCAGAGAGAGTGCACAAACCTTCCAACAACTCATCTACCTGACACTCCCAGTACCACCTGCCCTGCATGTGACAGAGTCTGCAGATCGCACGTTGGATTTATCGGCCATCTCAGAACCCATCGAACCGGAGGGGAAGCAAGTCATCCTCGATCCCAAGGGACTGCCGAAGAAGAAGAAGAAGAGGAAGAACCTGTAGTCAGCGAGTGCTCCCAGTACATAGATGCTTGTATTGAATTACCAATTTTCCCTCTATCCTGGTTAGAGGAGTTTGTAGCTCCCGGAAGAATGAGAATGGGAGGTTGTGCCATAGGGAACAATCCGCAAAACTTCACAAGTACTAGAGAAGCAATACATTGTGCTGTCCATTCCTGCTCTTTATTAGAATCCCTTGGACTTGTGGTTGTCTGACACAACTACACTGACCTAATCTGCACTGACCCAATCTACACTGACCCAAACTACACTGACCAAATCTACACTGACCCAATGTACACTGACCCAAATACACTGACCCAAATTACACGGAACCAAACTACACTAACCAAATCTACGCTGACCCAATGTACACTGACCCAATCTACACTGACCCAAACTACACTGACCCAATTACACTGACCCAAACTACACTGACCCAAACTACACTGACCCAATCTACACTGACCTAATCTACACTGACCCAAACTGCATTGACCCAATTTACACTGACCCAATCTACACTGACCCAAACTACACTGACCCATCTACACTGAGCCAATCACACTGACCCAATCTATACTGACCCAAACTACATTGACTCAATTTACACTCACCCAATCCACACTCACCCAAACTACACTGACCCAATTACAGTGACCCAATTTACACTGACCGAAACTACACTGACCCAAACTATATTGACCCAATTTACACTGACCAAACTACACTGACCCAATTTACACTGACTCAAACTACACTGACCCAATTTACACTGACTTAAACTACACTCACTCAAACCACACTGACCCAATTTACACTGACCCAAACTACACTGACCCAATTTACACTGACCCAATTACACTGACCCAATCTTCACTGACCCAAATTACACTAATCTAAACTACACTGACCCAATTTACACTGACCCAAACTACACTGACCCAAACTACATTGACCCAAACTACACTGACCCAATTTACACTGACCCAAACTACACTGACCCAAACTACACTGACCCAAACTACACTGACCCAATTTACACTGACCCAAACTACACTGACCCAAACTACATTGACCCAAACTACACTGACCCAATGTACACTGACCCAACTACACTGACCCAATCTACACTGACCCAATTTACACTGACCCAAACTACAGTGACCTAATCTACACTGACCCAATTTACACTGACCCACTACACTGACCCAAGCTACACTGTCCCAAACTACACTGACCCAATTACACGGACCCAATCTACACTGACCCAAACTACACTGACCCAATTACACTGACCCAAACTACACTGACCCAATCTACACTGACCCAATCTACACTGACCTAATCTACACTGACCCATATACACTGACCCTATTTACACTGACCCAAACTACACTGACCCAATTTACACTGACCCACACTACACTGACCCAATTACACTGACTCAATCTTCACTGACCCAAATTACACTAATCTAAACTACACTGACCCATTCTACACTGACCTAATCTACACTGACCCAATTTACACTGATCTAAACTACACTGACCCATTCTACACTGACCCAAACTACACTGACCCAAACTTCATTGACCCAAACTACACTGACCCAATTTACACTGACCCAAACTACACTGACCCAATTACACTGACTCAATCTTCACTGACCCAAATTACACTAATCTAAACTACACTGACCCAAACTACACTGACCCAATCTACACTGACCCAAACTACACTGACCCAAACCTCATTGACCCAAACTACACTGACCCAAACTACACTGACCCAATTTACACTGACCCAAACTACACTGACCCAAACCTCATTGACCCAAACTACACTGACCCAAACCTCATTGACCCAAACTACACTGACCCAAACTACACTGACCCAAACCTCATTGACCCAAACTACACTGACCCAAACTACACTGACCCAATCTACACTGACCCAACTTACACTGACCTAAACTACACTGACCCAATTTACACTGACCCATATACACTGACCCAAACTACATTGACCCAAACTACACTGACCCAAACTACACTGACCCAAACTAAATTGACCCAAACTAAATTGACCCAAACTACATTGACCCAAACTGCACTGACCCAATTTACACTGACCCAAACTACACTGACCCAATTTACACTGACCCATACTACACTGACCCAATTACACTGACCCAATCTTCACTGACCCAAATTACACTAATCTAAACTACACTGACCCATTCTACACTGACCTAATCTACACTGACCCAATTTACACTGATCTAAACTACACTGACCCATTCTACACTGACCCAAACTACACTGACCCAATTTATAATGACCCAAACTACACTGACCCAATCTTCACTGACCCAAATTACACTAATCAAAACTACACTGACCCATTCTGCACTGTTCCAAACTACACTGACCCAATTTACACTGAACCAAGCTATACTGACCCAATCTACACCGATCTAAACTACACCAACCAATTCTACACTGACCCAAACTACACTGACCCAATCTACACTGACCCAACTTACACTGACCTAAACTACACTGACCCAATTTACACTGACCCAATCTACACTGACCCAATTTACACTGACCCAAACTACACTGACCCAAACTACATTGACCCAAACTACACTGACCCAATTTATACTGACCCAAACTACACTGACCAAAACTACATTGACCCAAACTACACTGACCCAATTTACACTGACCCAAACTACACTGACACAATTTATATTGACCTTAACTACACTGACCCAATTACACTGACCCAATCTTCACTGACCCAAATTACACTAATCTAAACTTCACTGACCCATTCTACACTGACCCAATCTACACTGACCCAATTTACACTGATCTAAACTACACTGACCCATTCTACACTGACCCAAACTACACCGACCCAAACTTCATTGATCCAAACTACACTGACCCAATTTACACTGACCCAAACTACACTGACCCAAACTACATTGACCCAAACTACACTGACCTAATTTACACTGACCCAATCTACACTGACCCAATTTACACTGATCTAAACTACAGTGACCCATTCTACACTGACCCAAACTTCATTGACCCAAACTACACTGACCCAAACTACACTGACCCAAACTACACTGACCCAAACTACATTGACCCAAACTACACTGACCCAATTTACACTGTCCCAAACTACACTGACCCAATTTACGCTGACCCAATCTTCACTGACCCAAATTACACTAATCTAAACTACTCTGACCCATTCTACACTGACCCAACTTACACTTATCTAAACTACACTGATCCAATCAACACTGATTCAATTTACGCTGATCTAAACTACACTGACCCATTCTGCACTGACCCAAACTACACTGACCCAATCTACACTGATCCAAACTACACTGACCCAATCTACACTGACCCAAACTATACTGACTCAGACTACACTGACCAAACTGTACTAATCTAAATGGCAGTAAATCAAGTTACACTCGACCAACTAGAATTGAATCTCCTTTTTCTCTTCACTGTTGGAAAACTTGCATTTATGTAGCACCTTTCACAACCTCAAGACATCCCAATATTCTTTACAACTAATGAAGTACTTTTGAAATGTAGTCACTGTTATACTGTAGGAAAGACAGCAGCCAATTTGTGCACAGCAAGCTCCCATAATAGGCAATGTCATAGTGCTAAATAATCGCATATATTGATGTTTGTTGAGAGATCATTATTGTCCAGGATAACTCCCCTGCTCTTTTTCAAAATAGTGCCATTGGATCTCTTACGTCCACCTGAGTAGTTTAACATTCATCTGTAAGAACACTTGGCACTCTCTGAGACCTGCACTGGGATTGCCAGCCTAGAACCTACAATCATCTGGATTCAGAGGTGAGACTATTACCCATTGAGCCAGGGTTGATCCCTGTTCTTCTTTTCCTCCTGGTTGAGTACAGTTCCACAGTGCGTGGTAATCCTCCAGTACTTCACCAAGTGTCTGCTCTTCTCATGTGAGACTGGATGTTAAACAATGGCAGGCCCTTCAACTGTAAGGGGCATCAGAACTGAATCCAATTCCCTCTCTATTCTGACGCCTGCACTCATGTGGATTCCAAGAGGACCACAGGGCTACAGTCAGGACTGTAAACCAATTGCCAGAGCAGCTGATATCAGTCAATACAGCATAGACCAGTCACAATCTCATTATAACAGTGACTACACATCAAAAAGTGCTTCAGTCCAGTGCCCTGTGAAAAGCGCTATGTAAATGCAAGTTTTTCTTTCAGTTCTTTCCAATTCAAGCATCAGGGCAATTGAACTGAGTTTAAATGTATTTATTTTCTGCAGTTACGCTGGGAAGCTGCCAATGATCTTTGGGACTGAGCTGGTTAAATATTTAAGTTCAGACACTGAAATGAGAGAATAAACACATCTGGGTCTTGGAATTACCCTAGTTATCAGAGCCGAAGCAACGGATTGACTGAGCTTTTGAGAACGGCAGGAAAACAGGGGCTCAAGTCAACATGTACGGGGATCTATGTGTACAGTAACTCCTTTCAATTTTCTGTTACTAGAATTCGACAATAAAATATCCCCTGATTCAAAAACACCCAGTCACCCTGCCTACAATCAGCCAAACTCAGAACTCTAAAGTTTAGAAATGAAAGCAAAAAAAAGTTGGAAATTTGCAGCTTTTCACAAGAAAGACTTGCATTTATATAGCGCCTTTCAGACCTCAGAATGTTTAAAAGCACTTTATGGCCAATGAAGTACTTTCAGCGTAGTCACTGTTGTAATGTAGGAAACGTGACAGCCAATTTGCACATGGTAAGCTCCCACAAACAGCACTGCATTAATGAGTGGGTAATCTGTTTTAGTGATGTTGTTTGTGGGGCAAATATTAGGCCAGGGCACCAGGGGGAACTGCCCTGCTCTTCTTCAAAATAGTACCAAAGGGCTTCTGCATCCTGTGAGACCAGTAGGGGTATTATCGGAAAGACTGCACTTCTGACAGTGCAGCACCCCCTCAGTATTCCAGCTGGGAGTGTCAGCCTGGACCATGTGTTCAAGTCTCTGGAGTGGGGTCTATGAAAATGCAAGTTCTGTCTACAGTCACTCAATGTTTACACTTGCCACTTATGCTTCACTGCTGATGCTGAGAGATGTTTCTCGCCCTTTCTTCCGGACACCCACTGGAGCATCGGGCAGTTTTAGGATGATGTAGGTGTGTGAGGGTCGGTCGCATTGGAACATTTGATGGTCACTCACCTACAGTCAAGGTTTGTAACTGTTGCCTCATGGGGATGGAGGCGTACAGATATGAAAAAGGCTCTGTCGTCACATGCCCACGTAAGATTCCGTGTACTTCAGAAGTAGCTCACCGTGCAGAAGCAGCGATGTTTTCATGCAAAGGAAGGCTGCGTTATTTATGAATGAGGCAGAGGAGTTTTGGACCTGGAAGAATGACGGAAACAGCCGGGACCACAAGATAATCTCAATCTGTGTGGGAAGGGGAGGAGTGGAGAGTAAGTGAGTGAGTGTGAGAGAGAGAGAGAGAGAGAGAGAGAGAGAATTATCCTTTGCTGTTCTGCAATTGCTAACCAATTGAGTGTACAAGTCCATTAAATGTTAAATTTGTGTTTATGATTGACCCATAATATATAAGGTGTATTATATCACAATGGCAAAACTGCATTTATATAGCAGACATTCATTTCCCTGCTCCCAACTTTTCTCACTTCACCAATGGCAGCCTATTCTTCAGCTGTCTCGGCCCTAAGCTCTGGAATTCCCTTGCAAATCCTTGTCCTCTAGACCGCTCTCTCCTTTAAGATGCTTCCTAAAACCTCCCCCATTGACCAAGCTTTTTGTCATCAGTGCTAATACCTCCTTATGTGGCTTAGTGTTAAATTTTGCTATCTGCTAATGCTCCTGTGAAGCACCAGGGGATATTTTACTGTGTTAAAGGCGCTACGTAAATCCAAATTGTTGTTCAGAAGTTGGGAAGTTGAGGAATTTAGAGAGGGGAATTGAACTCAATGTCTAAAGGGTTGGTTTCGGAAGCTTTTGAATGTAAGGAGAGAGGTAGGAAGGGAAATGGCCTGGAAGGGAATCTCTGACAGCTGAAATATTGCTGTCTGATGGCACAGCAACAGAACAGAACAAGCAGTAACTCAGGTAAATAGAACATAGGAATGAGCTGCCAAAGACTCCTCAAAGAGGTAGCAATGAGGTTACAGAGAGACACGGAAGAAGAGCATCAAGATCTTGAAATCAATTGGATGGGGAGGTACAGATAGTCGGCGGAGTTGGTAGAGGTGGATCCTTGTCACTTTCTGTCCAAGGGAAAACCAGGGGATAATTTAAGAGTGAACCGACATTACTTTGGGAGGGTGAGGCTGTTAGGATCTCACTGGGTGAATGAATCACGGTGAATGGAACAGCCTTCCTAGTGATCTGAAGCCATTCAAGAGGGCCCAGTTTGGGGCAGCGAGTGCAATATTGCCCACATGTGGAGGACAAGCGCCACATGGGGTCTCAGACCTCCTAGGGTGAACTGCTTACAGGCTTGTGTTTAAAAATCCCTTAAAGTAAGATACATATCAGTGCTCTGTAGCTATTTCTGACCCCTTTTGCTTGTTATTTTATTTAAGTTTATTTCCTGTTTCCAGTTAGCTGCACAGGAGGCTCCAAGCCAAGTATTCTGGTAAGCACACAATACTGGATGAGGATATTCCCGATGGGAAACCCCTTTTAAGTCTTTAGGAGGAAGGAGAAGAGAAACAATTAAAGAATTCCAGCCAGGTCAGCCTGCGCCAGACGCTAGACGTACCCACTTCACAGAATCACAGAATCACACAGTGCAGAAGAGACCCTTCAGCCCATCGAGTCTGCACTGACACCTGAGAAACACCTGACCTACCTACCTAATCCCACTTACCAGCACTTGGCCTTGAATGTTATGATGTGCCAAGTGCTCATCCAGGTACTTTTTAAAGGATGTGAGGCAACCTGCCTCCACCACCCTCCCAGGCAGCGCATTCCAGACCGTCACCACCCTCTGGGTAAAAAAGTTTTTCCTCACATCCCCCCTAAACCTCCTGCCCTTCACCTTGAACTTATGTCCCCTTGTGACTGACCCTTCAACTAAGGGGAACAGCTGCTCCCTATCCACCCTGTCCGTGCCCCTCATAATCTTGTACACCTCGATCAGGTCGCCCCTCAGTCTTCTCTGCTCCAACGAAAACAACCTAAATCTATCCAACCTCTCTTCATAACTTAAATGTTTCATCCCGGGCAACATCCTGGTGAATCTCCTCTGCACCCACTCCGGTGCAATCACATCCTTCCTATAATGAGGCGACCACCTGCAGGTATCCATGCAGCCACATTGAGAAATAACACAACAGGCAAGGACTATGTTGAGCTGATTGTATACAGGACAGCATACTGCATGATACAGCACTGTTTCATATACAGTAAGGGCACAGCATTTCCAAACCAGCAAGGCTGTAGTGGATCAGTGCCTCTTCCTCAATAATAAAGGAGAGGGATTGACTGGAAACTGAACTGGACTAGTCATTTAAATACTGTGGCTACAAGAGCAGGTCAAAGGCTAGAAATCCTGCAGCGAGTAACTCACCTCCTGACTCCTCAAAGCCTGTCCACCATCTACAAGGCACAAATCAGGAGTGTGATGGAATACTCTCCACTTACCTGGATGAGTGCAGCTCCAACAATGCTCAAGAAGCTTGACACCACAAAGCAGCCCGCTTGATTGGCACCCATCCACATTCACTCCCTCCACCGCCGACAGACAGTGACAGCAGTGTGTACCATCTACAAAATGCACTGCAGCAACTCTCCAAGGCTTCTTCAACAGCACCTTCCAAACCCACAACCACTACCATCTAGATGGATAAGGGCAGCAGATAGATGGGAACATCACCACCTGGAAGTTTCTCTCCAAGCCACTCACCATCCTGACTTGGAAATATATCGGCCGTTCCTTCATTATCGCAGAGTCAAAATCCTGGAATTCCTTCCCTAACAGCACTGTGGGTGTACCTACACCACATGGACTGCAGCGGTTCAAGAAGGCAGCTCACCACCACCTTCTCAAGGGAATTGGCAATTAGGGATGGGCAATTACTGCTGGCCTAGCCAGCGATGCCCGCGTCCCCTGAAAAAATAAACTTAATCGTGCAAATTCAGATAGTCGACTCATGGATCCCAGTCTCCCAGCTTCAAAACTAAAGGAGAACTTCTGTCTGGAGTGGCTCAATGGCAGCATTCTCACCTCTGAAACAGGAGTTTGTAGGTTTATGACTCACTCCAGAAACCTGAGCATGTACCCTGGGCTGAAACTTCAGTGCAGTACTGGGGAAGTACTGCACTGTTGGAGGTGCCATCTTTCAGCTAAGTTGTTAAACTAACACCTTGCCTAACCTCTCAAGTGGATGTAAAAGATCCCATTGCACTTCCTTGAAGCAGAACAGAGGAGTTCTCTTTGGACTCCTGGGCCAATATTTATCCCTCGACTAACGTCACTATTTCAGGATAACTCTGGAATATGAGGCTAGCCTTAGTAATGGTGACCATGGCAACTATCATTGGCTGTTTTAAAAACCCATCTGGTTCACTAATGTTTAGGGAAGGAAATCTGCCATCCTTTTCTGATCTGGCCGACATGTGAGTCCAGATCCACAGCAATGTAGTTGACTCTTAACTGCCCTCTGAAATAGCCTAGCAAGCCATGGACCAAATGCTGGAAAGTGGGATTAGGCCGGGTGGTTCGTTTTTAGGCCAGCGTGGACACGATGGGCCAAATGGCCTCTTTCCATGCCGTAAACTATCTATGATTCTATAACCTGGTCACTATCAAATTGCTGTTTGTGAGAGCTTGCTGTGCGCAAATTGGAAAACATTAGCACATTACTTTGTAAGTGACAGCACTTCAGAAATTATTTAATTGGAAAGCGTATTGGAACATGCTGAGGTTGGTAAAGGTGCTGTATTAATGCAAATTGTTCTTATATCTAAAATTGTACTCAAACAAATTTATTAATTTTATGCTTTACACATAATGCTCATAATTTATCACTTGGAATCAGTTCTACAGACCACCAACTCAAGCTGCTGTCTCTAGGCAGCCTACTAGCTTTGCAAGAGCTAGGTTTGTATTTGGGTGTTTGTCACAGTTCGTGTGGACATACTGTAGCAAACCTTGACACACCCACCATTGCATTTTACCAACATTCTACTGACAAGTGTTGAATTTGAGCAGTGTTTCAAATTTCTGTACATCTGTAAAGGTTAATCAGTCATACAGGGAGGAGAGGGGAATTCACATATGACTTCGTCCGGGTCAGAAATTAGTGCTTTTAAGTGTTGTTACACTGAAAGAGCCGGACAGGAAAGGTCTTTAATTGTGCACTTTCCCCTGCCCCTCCCACCTCCCCCCAATCTCAGGTTTTGCATCTCTGAGGTGCTCAGGGTCTGTTCTATCTGCAGAGATACAAGAGGATTTTTTTGGAGACCAATTTTCTGCTCATAAGAACATTAGAAATAGAAGCAGGAGTGGAACAAATAGCTCCTTGAGCCTGTCCCACCATCCAATATGATCACAGCTGATCTTATGCCTCAACTTCACTTTCCCACCCACTCTCCATATCCCTTGATTCCCTGAGAGACCAAAGATCCGTCTATCTCAGCCTTAGATATATTCAATGTTGGAACATCCACAATCCTCTAGGGTAGAGTATTTCAGAGATTCACAACCTTTTCAGTGAAGAAATTTCTCCTCGTCTCAGTCCTAAATGTTCAACCCTTTATCCTGAGACTGTGACCACCCCACTGTTCCAGATGCCTCAGCCAGCTCTCAAGGTTAGTGCTAGGCAATGGAACCATTTCATGTACCAGATACTCTCAGATCAGGTGCAGAGCAGAGCTCCCTGGACCATACCTCAACAACATGCCTTGACTCAGCCTCCAAGTACTACCACTCCTTACTGTGTAATCATGCCTCCCCTTCCAACAGTGTCCCAATGTCCTCTCTGAGATTGTTAAACTAATGCCAACATTCAGAGAAGTTTCGAACAATAATCCTGATCTGGACTCAGCTACATAGACCCACTTCAGGTAGAATTGTTACAGCCAGCTGAAAGAGTCAATGATTTGTCAGGTCGTTGTGAGTGATTTGGAGGTAGCTTTGAAAGGTACCGTGGGAGAGGTGAGCTGCCTCAGTGAGGGCAGACAATGTTCCTTGTACCTACACCTTCAGCATTAAGTGAGCTACAAGAGGTGGACTTCTTAATAGTTAAATTAGCACATCACAAGTACTCATTGCAAAACTGCAGATAGTGGAGTATTAAGTACTCCAGGACATGCGAAGAATCAGAAAATCTAGCCTCAGATCTCAGTCAGATAGATCCTGGAACTGCCTCCCTTAAGAGCACTGTCGTGTACTTACTCCATGTGGACTGCGGCTGTTCAAGAGGGCAGCTCACCACCACCTTCTCAAGGGCAATTAGAGATGGGCAATAAATGCTGACCCAGTCAGCGACACCCACATCCCATGAATGAATAAAAAAATGGAGAATGAGGCATATTCCCAGTGGAGCAGGATTAACCCTTAATTGTCAAGATTCAAATTCAATCACCTTTGCTGCACTTGACTAATGCCACTTCCCTGTAACTATTGTGGGGTAGAATTTGCATTGTTTCATGTTAATAACAATAGTTAGTGTGTTGATGTGGTGCCTTGTCTATTATGGTAATCAAGGCTGTAATCTGTGGAGGAATTAAGAGATAGAGATAGAAAAAGCAAAAAAGAGAAACAGAGAGAGAACAAGACATTGGATGGAATTTTCCAGTCCCGCCAAAGTCAATGGACTTTTGAAGGACTCGCCCCATTTTCCACCCCCCAAGCCCACTACTGATTGTGCGATGGAGGTAATCAGAGAATCACAGAATGGTTTACAGCACAGAAGAAGGCCATTCAGCCCATCAATGCCCATGCCAGCTCACTAAAAGAGCAACTCAGCTAGTCCCACACCTCAGCCTTTTTACCATAGCTATAATAAAATATGAAACAAAACAATGAATGAGAGAATGAGATGGACAGAGAGCAAGAAAAACAGAGTTAGACAGAATAAATCACAACAGGAGTTGGAGAGAAAGCAACGCGTGAGAGAGCGTGGTGCATAGAGAGAGAGTGGTAGATAGAGAGAGAGTGGTGGATAGAGAGAGAGTTGTGGATAGAGAGTAGTGGATAGAGAGAGAGATTGGGGGATAGAGAGAGATTGGTGGAAAGAGAGAGTGGTGGATAGAGAGAGAATGGTGGATAGAGAGAGAGTGGTGGGTACAGAGAGTGTGGTGGATAGAGAGTGAGTGGTGGATAAAGAGAGAGAGAGCATGGTGGATTTGAGAGAGAGTGATGGATTTGAGAGAGAGTGCGATGGATAGCGAGTAGCGGATAGAGGGAGAATGGTGGATAGAGAGAGAGTGGTGGATAGAGAGAGAGAGCGTTGGATTTGAGAGAGAGTGGTGGATAGAAAGAGTGGTGGATAGAGAGTGAGCGGTGGATAGAGAGAGAGAGTGGTGGATTTGAGAGAGAGTGGTGGATAGAGTGAGAGGTGGATAGAGAGAGAATGGTGGATATAGAGAGAGTGGTGGACAGATAGAGAATGGTGGCTAGAGGGAGAGTGGTGGATAGACAGTGAGTAGTGGATAGAGAGAGAGTGAGTGGTGGATAGAGAGTGAGTGGTGGATAGAGAGAGGGAGTGGTGGATTTGAGAGAGAGAGTGGTGGATAGAGAGTGAGTAGGGGATAGAAAGAGAGAGAGAGAGAGTGTGGTGGATTTGAGAGAGAGAATGGTGGATAGAGAGAAAGAGTGGTGGATAATTTTTTCAATTTATTCATGGGATATGGGCTTCGCTGGCTAGGCCAGTATTTATTGCCCGTCCCTAGTTGCCCCTAAGTAGGTGGTAGTGAGCTGCCTTTTTAACTGCTCCAGTCCATGTGGTGTAGGTACTCCCACAGTGCTGTTAGGGAAGGGGTTCCAGGATTTTGACCCAGCGACAGTGACGGAGTGTTATATTTCCAAGTCAGGATGGTGAATGACTTGGAGGGGAACTTCCAGGTGGTGGTGTTCCCATCTATCTGCTGCCCTTGTCCTTCTAGATGGCATTGGTTTTGGGTTTGGAAGGTGATGTCTAGGGAGCCTGGCTGAATTCCTGCAGTGCATCTTGTAGATGGTACACACTGCTGCTATGTGCATTGGTGGTGGAGGGCGTGAATGTTTGTGGATGTGGTGCCAATCAAGTGGGCTGCTTTGTCCTGGACAGTGTCAAGATCTTGAGTGTTGTGGGAGCTGCACTCATCCAGGCAAGTGGGGAGTATTCCATCACACTCCTGACTTGTGCTTTGTAGATGGTGGACAGGCTTTGGGGAGTCAAGAGGTGAGTTACTCATTGCATTATTCCTAACATTGACCTGCTCTTGTAGCCACAGTATTTATATGGCGAGTCCAGTTCAGTTTCTTGTCAATTGTAACCCCCAGGATGTTAATAGTGGGTGTTTCAGCGATGGTAATACCATTGAACATCAGGGGGCAATGGAGGAAGTGGTACTTCAGTTGCACAGAGCCGTGGGTCAGACCACATCTGTAGCACTGTGTTCAATTCTGGGCGCTGGACCTCAGGAAGGATATATTAGCTGTGCAGGGGCTGCAGCCCAGGTTCACCAGAATGAAATCAGGGCTTATAAAGTGTCGAATTGTGAGGAGAGGTTACATAAAATGAGCTTGTACTTTCCCGAGCTTAGAAGACTGAGAGGTAATCTAATCAAGGTCTCAAGGTCTTAAAATGATAAAGAGATTTAAAAGAGTAGATTCAAAATGAACCAGCAGGAAAACTATTAACATATGGGTGGAGTATCCAGAACAAAAGAGCTTAGTGATAAAATTAGAACTAAGATGTTTGGGGGTGCTGTAAGAAGCACTTTCTCACATAAAGGTAGTGGAAATATGGAACTCTGTCTCTCCAAATTCACCTTGAATGCTGGGGTCAATTGAATTTGTTAAGATTGAGATGGTTAGGTTTTTGCTGGAGAAGGGTATCCAGGGATAGGGAGCGAAGATGGACAAATGGAGCTGAGCCGCAGAAATGGCAGAACAGATTCGAGAGGCTGAACGGGCAACACTTGTTCCATATGTTTCTACGAGTGAGAGAAGGGGAGGGAAAGAGAGAAAACGGGAAGAAGGCGGTGAGGAATCGCAAAGCGGAGGCTGGAGGTGAGAGGCTGCTGGGGGTGGGGGTGGGGTTCAAGCACACAGAGGCCAGGACATTTAGCATGGCGGGGGTTTACCTTCCCCCCATTCGAGGAGTTAACAGAGAACAGGTCCCTGCCAATACTGCCTGCCCCACAGCCATTTAACACTCCAACCAGCGTTAATTTGCTATGAGCCTATCACTCAGGAGTAAGTCCCGCCTCAGAGAGCTGCCGACCAACGTGACTGGCCAGCAGCTCCCCAGTCTGTGCAGCTCCAGAAACTGCAGTGGACAGGATCGAGGCTGCAATCAGTCCCCAGAGTCCACGCCCTGGAATTCCAGGGCCAAGTAGGTTTTGGGGGCCTCGAGGTGGGTTCGGGAGGCGAGTCCCAAGGGGGGTGGGCAGATGTGGGTTGGGGGTGTTGGTGGAGAGGTCAGGAAGTGAACTAGGACCTGGGAGGGTGGGTTCCCAATGTGAAGGGTGGGTGCCCAATGTTAAAAGGAGGCTGCTGACGAAGCTGCTGATGGTCAATCATTGGCCTCTTAAGGGCCTCAACTGGGGCAAGGGCAGACAGGCCAGCCTAGGCCTCGCCCACCTCAGTGTGAAATTGCAGAGAAGCCAGGGCGGGTGGGAAGGCTCTGCAAGAAATTTTGCAGCCATCCACCAGCTACAAACTAGTGAGGGAACATAAAATTCTGCCCATAGTAACACTGAAACATGTCAAGCTTTAGGGGAGAGAATGGAAGGGGGAAAACCCTAAGGCACCAGGCATAAGCTCTACAGCACACCAGAAAGTGATAAATATAACAGATCTCAACATCATAAACTCAAAAGTGTCAGCTTTCACTGCCACACCAGCTGGGAACGGTCAGTTCTACAGAATTTTACTCAGCCTTGAGGAGATGATAAATGATGAAACAAGTTGCAGTCTTACTCAGCCACGATAGGGTTAACAATGTACAGGCCACTGGCTGTTACTGTTTCTCCTTTCAGCCAAACCTCATCACACACTACTCTCTGTTCACGTCAGCGTTTAGTTTGGGTATGAGAGCTCTCAAAGAGCTTAAAGCCCACCCCTTTCTCAAGGGTCGGGATCTTATCTCGAGTGGTCTCAATGTGCTCTGGATTCACTTTCACAAGCTGTGGCTGCTGTGTAAATTTTGTTTTCAGCTTATTCACCCCCCTTTCCCTGGGGTACACCTCCATGATGCATGTGCAAAGTTGCCAACTCTCCAGGATTGGCCCTGGAGTCTCCCAGAATTTCAAGATTAATCGCCAGTCCACTTCTGCAAGGAGAAAAATCATAGGGGGGATTAGTTTTTTCCCATTTACTTGAACACTTGCCCATTATAAAACATATCACAGGCGGGGGAAAGTAGCCTATTTGACTGGGTGGGGAGGTTGCAGATCTTTTGATGAAATCTCCAGGAATACGGTCAGTGTTGGCAACCTTATGCCCGATCCTCACTGATATGACCACCCTTTATGTCTGAACTGAGGGGGTGGTTGTTGGCAAGTCAGTTGGCAGACCTCTGATTCACGTGCACATTTTGTCGCAAGGATCACTGGACACAACCCAGGATAAAACCACAGTCGCATTTCGAACAAAACAGCTTCTTCATTTCATTTTCATTATGCACTTTAATTAATTAGTTTAAAAATTAGGGAAACTTGGAAAGTCAAGATTAATGCAACTGGTAAGCAAAGATTCTCTTCTCATTGTGATTGGCTGTGGGATGGACCAATGGGAATGTGGGGGAAGGGCAGTATGAGATGGAAGGTCGTGTGATTAAACTTCAAAGGATAGAGTTGGCAACCATAATTGTGGCTCAGTGGATCACGCCCTTGCCTCTGAGTCATAAGGTTGTGGGTTCGAGTGGCACTGCAGGGAGCTGAGCAAACCTAGGCTGACACCCCAGTGCAGTACTGAGGGAGTGCTGTATTGTCAGCACGGCACTGTCTTTCAGGTAGGATGTTAAACTGAAGCCTTACCTGCCCTCTCAGGTGGACATAAAAGATCCTATTGCACTACTTCAAACAAGAGCAGCCAATATTTATCTCTCAACCAACATCACTAAAAATAGATAACCTGATCATTACCATATTGCTATTTGTAGGATGTTGCTATACACAAATTGGCTGCTGCATTTCCTTTCTTATGTAGAATATACAGCACATTCGGCCCAGCCAGTCCATGTTTCCGACAATGTTTCTCATCTAGGCGAGCCTTCTCCCATCTTCGCTCTCAGTAGAACAGGAACAACTTCAGAAAACTACTTCATTGGCTATAAATAAAGCTGTTTGAGAAGTCCTGAGGTTCTGAAAGGCACTACATAATATAAACACGAGCCTCCATTTCTTTGTCATTCCTTAAATATGGCAACATTCAGAGGTTTCTACCCTGAACAAATGTTATTTGCTATCTGCAGCGCAGGAAACCATTCCAAGAAAGAGTTAACTCAGCAAGTTTCTAGTCATCTGACCAGTCTGCATACAATTCCACGCACAACAATTTTTTTCCCTCATTCAAAATCTATTTATATTCTGGTGGACCCAATACAGGAAGCACTTGGAATTCTCTCTTCTTTTCAATAACCGTAAAAAGCATTTACTCTTTAGGCCGGGATTGAAAAAGAAAAGGAGGAGTTCATGGAGTTCAGTGTCTGCTTAAGCAGAGAAAAAAATTGCATAACAAACAGGGAACTGTTGACCACAGGCCTGAACACATCCTGCTTGCTCATACCTCGAGCTGCCGCCCACTGCTGCCTCTCAAAGCTTATCGTAAATTACTTGTCTGCCATTTCCTAATTTCCCAAAAGCCTTTGTTGAAGATTCCCAATGCGCATAAACAGGCCCTGCCCAAGCCTCCCCTTCTGCATTGAATTACTTCTGTTAGGGAACGGTTGTTTTTCATTTTCTTGAAGGTCTCACGTCTTTTGGAGGTTGTGGGGGGTGGGGAGTGGGGGATGGGGTGGGAAGAGTTTCTGAGGAAAATAATACCTTTTCCCCACTTTTTTTGCAAAAAGAAATCCCGCCATTCCTCCATCCCCACTCAAAAATGGAACGAAATGAAAGAGAAAACTACCACCGACAATTCTGCTGCATTTCGAAAAATCATCTCAAGGAGGTTTCTCTAGGTGAAGGACCAAAGCTCTTTGTGTAGCACACACCATAATTGACAATGGTCAGAGAAAGGACATGGAAAACTATGGTCATTAGGTGATGCCATGCAATACTGAGGGAGTGCTGTGCTGTCAGAGGTGCCTTCTTTCAAGTGAGATGTTAGATCAGGACCCTAGTAGCCCTCTCAAGTGGACATAAAAGATCCCCCAGTATTATTTGAAGATATTGTCCTGGCCGATATTCATCACTCAACCAACATCACCAAAACATATTATCTGGTTATTATCACATTGCTGTTTGTGGGAGCTTGTTGTGTGCAAATTATCTATCACGTTTCCTACGTCACACCAGTGACTATAATTCAGAAGTACTTCATTGGTTGTAAAGCACATTGGGATGTTCTGAGGTTCTGAAAGGCACTATAGAAACACAAGTTATTTGTCTTTCTTTGTATTGCCAGTATCCTGTGATACCAATTTGCCTTGTGCTACCACACCACGGGATTTTCTCTCAGTATTGTCCCATTTCTCTCCCGACATCCTTGGGCTCTTGGCTAGGATACTCCAGCTAAATAAGTCCCAGTGACATCAACTGGCTTCTGTCACTCCCTCGAGTGGTCAATCTTCAATGAGTGAGTCTAGACAGTGGAAGCTGGCAGCCCATCGCACTATGACAACAGCAAAGTTGAGGCCAGTCCAGCCCAATGCCTGTAACAGGTTTTAGATTTCAGCACTGTTTCTTCGTAAGCACACTCATTGGCTTGCTCAATTTTCTGGCACAACGCTGACCCTGTTCTGAGCTAAGCACCCACCCACACATGTATTTCTCCTTATAAAGCTCAGCCCATTCCAGTTATTCTTTCCTCAGAGTTGTGATAGGATTCTGGAGCCTTGCTTGAAGAGCAGTCAGATGGCAACAAATTGATATAAAATTGGGGAGAGTCAGTGGGCCAGAATGCAAAGAAAGGACATTGAGATTCAATGACCACAATGAGCTACAATAACTGCAATGAAGTACAAGAACAACAGCTTGAATTTATATAGCGCCTTTAGCTCAATAAAGCTTTTCAAGGCACTCCACAGGAATGTCAAAAAACAAAACTTGGCACCAAGCTACATAAGGTGATATTGATGGGCAAAAGCTGGGACAAAGAAGTAGGTTTTAGGCACCAACTTAAAGGAGGAAAGTGAGGCAGAGAGTTTAAGGAGGGAGTTCCAGAGCTTAGGGCCCAGACAGCTGAAGGCATGGCCGCCAATAGTGGAGCGATAAAATTTGGGGATCCAATAACCATACAATAATGTAGTAGTGACCATAGCCTAACCTCATGAGCTACAACAGCATAGTGTAACAGATGGGATGAGCAGTCAGTGTGAAGAATGTTCCAAGCTCTGACTCTGGGCTTCTGACATTTTCAGCATTGTTGCCAGAGAGTGGAATCATCCAAGATTACTGGACCACGTAAAATCATTTAAATAAATCTTTGAAAAGAGAAAATGAAGCAATTAGCCTCTAACTGACCTCACGATGCACCTATTTACAAAAGGACCTGTTGGCCTTAAAGGGGAAGTTCATTTAAACACTATCCCCCACCTTGACAGCAGAATAATACATTTTGGTTAAATGGTGCAAACCTCCAGTTGATCATGAACCATCTTATCCTCTGCTTTGCTATGGATATTCCATGGGATATCGGTAATTATTAAACTGTGGCAATCTGGTCCTGGTTATTTGGTTGCTATGGCCTGTTGCTAGGATTCAGGCACTATAATTAACCAATTAATATTTAATAGTTTGAAGGTGCAGCAGTGATTGGAGGAAATACTGAACTGCACTGTTCAGCGCTGTGAGTAGGAAATGTACAGAAAAAGATTACATTCAATGTTGATGCAACAGAGCAGGTTGCCATGGAAACAATATGTGTAACAGGGGGTGGCAAAATATAGTAAGTTCTCTCAAACAGAGTTTTATGCTTAAGAGATGGTGCAGGTCAGGGGCAAGTTGCCAGTTTACAGTATTAACACTGGGTACACCCACTGTGTTCAGCCTCAGCTTTGCTTGATTGTATCCATAAACCACATGTTGACTGAGCTTCAGTTTAACACGACCCACTGCTGGGCAGAAGGTTGCTGTGATTTATTTTTTCCATTCCTAAGCTGTCAGAGTGTGATCAAGGCTGGTGAGAGGTGGGGTGGGGGGCAAGTGGTGCGCGGCCAGGATAGAGGATGGTCCTATCAAATGGAGGAGCAGGCTGAAGGGGCTGAATGGCCTACTCTGCTCCTAATCCATATGTATGACTGTCATGTATGTACATATGTATGGGTAAATAGTTTGGAATAACAGCTTGAGATCTAAAGGGAATGTTTTGCCTCCATTTGGCTACAGCACAGAAACACACCATTCAGCCCAATTGGTCGATGCCAATGTTTATGCTTCACAAACTTCTCCCTTCCACCTTCATCTCCCACCCGTCAACATATCCTTTTATTCCTTTCCCCCTCGTTTATTTTTTTATCCAGCTTTGGTGTCAGTCCCCACGCTGTTTGTAGCATTCTCACCCTCTAGATACAGGATTCCATGCTCAAGTCTCACTCGTGGGCTTTGAGAGTTAAAATCAGGCCTCTCTGGAGTGTGTGTCAGGAAATTTCAGACTCCCAGTCTGTGATCTTCCAACCAGTAAAGCTGTCACCTGCATGGAGTCTACCAGGAGGCTTTGTCAAATTGCAGCATTAGGGATGAGTTGCACCACAGAACAAGAGGATGTTTCTCCAAGGGCGGAATTGTCCCAGATTTGCACTAAGTGTGGTAGCGGGCAGGTGAAATGATGTTCTACCCGGCAGCCACAATGGCGAGTTGTCATGTATTGTCCCAAACCCGCTGCAGTAGTTATTCATTCCCAGGAAACACGCCGTTTTGATGGCGGGCAGGCTCTCATTCACCCGCCACACCATCACCTCGTTGTTTCATCATGCTGGGCGCACCATATTTAAAGTCCGGCTGCTCTCCGTGCTTCCAGCCCAGGACTACCGCAGGGAAGATGTCCACAAAAGGCAAAACTGCTGGAGACCCCAGGTTTAGTGACAAGTCACTGGAATGCCATGTGGATGCCATGGAGGCCTGCCGAGATATCCTCTACCCCTTCACTGGCCGCAGGATGGGCAGCAGTGGGTTGACCAACCAGGCTTGGGAGGTGGTGGCAGTAGCGATCAGTGCCAATGCTGCACGGAAGAGGTTGGCCATCGAATGCAAATAGAGAATGATCTCATCCATGCAGCCAGGGTGAGGCAGCCATCTCATCACTCTAACCTCACACACTCACAAGCCCATCACACATTCACTGGCATCTCACTCACTGCCAGCTCAAGGGACATCACCAGCCATTCTCACACACATACCCTCACATCTCCATCTGGCCTCATCTCCTCTGGAGACTGCCTCCTCAGCCCTCACCATCTTGAGACTACTTGCACAGATCAACACGTGCCCCCCACACACATACCCTGGGATACCCTCCTTCCCCAGTACAGCCCTCGTCCTACAGCCTCTTCCCTTGCCTGAGGCCACGTCTCCCGCTTCCACAAGCAAGCCCCAGCCCTGCAGCCATTGAAAAGCTGCCCATACATGACTGATCTGGTAGGTAGGGACCTGCCCATGAGCACCCCTAAACGTGATGTGGTGCTGCCTGTGAAGCCTGGCACTGATGACTGCGAGTGCTCCCCGAAACAAGGTAGGCAAACAGACCTTGAAGTCCCGAGTGAAGTGCAGCCCACCAGGTTCACGTAGCTTATATGTGTTGTTGTGAAAAATGTCTGTGTGTTTTCCCTCCGATGTGGGCGGACAATCCAGCTGGGGGTCGGGGTGGGGGGGGGATCGATCCCTGCGGGCAGGCCTAATAATGACATGCAATGAGGTCCCCAATGTCTGAGCAGACCATTCCAAATTGGCTTCATGCTGTCATGAAACCGATTGCGCCATTTTGTCCACTCACGCCGCCACGAACACGCCTGATGCCAGCAGGCACAGAATATCCCAGCCCATGTCTTTGATTCTACACATTTTGAAGTTGAGGTTGACAACTCTCCAGGATTGTCTCTCCAGGAATTAACAATTAATCTACAAGCAACACAGTAGAGAAGAAAAAAAACATTGGGGGCATTCATATAAAATTGATTTTTTTTTCAGTTTCTTCCAACACATTTAGTTTAAAAAGTTATTGGACAAGGGGAGAAACGGCTGTTTGATTGACAGTCAAGAATCATCCAATCAGGGAATGAGAAGTCTTTCTAAGAGACTTCCCAATTGATGCTGGACAGCGGGACACCATGACGATGGGGGAGGCAGTGGCATAGTGGTGATGTCACTAGATCCATAATCTAAAGCCCCAGGCTAATGCTCTGAGGACATAGGTTCAAATCTCATTCAAATTCAATGATTCAAAATCTGAAATTAAAAGCTAGTCTCAGTAATAGTGACCATGAAACCATTGTTAATTGTTGTAAAATGCATCGGGTTCACTAATGTCCCTTTAGGGAAGGAAACCTGCCATTTTACCTCGTCTGGCCTACACGTGACCCCAGACCCACAGCAACGTGATTGACTCTTAACAGCCCTCTGAAATGGCCTAGCAAGGCACCCAGTTGTATCAAACCTTTACAAAGTCCAATAGGAATGGACTCCCTCCCTAACAGCACTGTGGGTGTACCTACACCACATGGACTGCAGCGGTTCAAGAAGGCAGCTCACCACCACCTTCTCAAGGGCAATTAGGGATGGGCAACAAATGCTGGCCTAGCCAGCGATGCCCACACCCCATGAACCAATGAGTGGACACGTTGGGCGAACAATTGTGAGGTGTGGGAACAGGAGTTAGTCGTCCAATCCCCAGCCTTGGCCAAGGATAATGTTCATACAGGGGAAAGTATCCTAAAAGGAGTGAGCTTCACCTTCCGTGGAACTAAGAGACAATTATTAGACAGTTAGGTGCCCAGTTGAGAATGTTGGTAGGTTTTATCACCTACCATCTCCTCACATTGCATTATCAGATGTCACTGTGTAAGTTTGAAGAGATGGACAAAGTTTCATGCAGAAAGCTGAACCGAGTTTTGCATTGCCGCAAGTTCTGAAAATATTTTCAAGAGCGTTATATTTTTGACAGAATCGCCTTACCCACCCCACCCCTGCTTACACCCAAGCTGTTGAAACCCTTTTTTTTGACACCTTCATTCTTCACTATTTCATTGTTCCAAGTTCTATCTTCCATAAGCTCATCCAAAATTCTGCTGCTTGCATCCTAACTGCACTGTCATGTTCACCCACCACCCTGTGCTCGCTTGCATATATGGGCTCCTGGTCCACCAATGGCTCAATGTTAAAATGATGTCCCTGTCTCCTCTCTTGGTTGGGTTTACAAACATACGGACATACAAAAAAGGAGCAGAAGTAAGTCATTCAGTCTCTCAAGCCTGCTCCGCCATTCAATAAGATCACGGCTGATCTGTTTGTATTTCGAATTCCACATTCCCATCTATCCCCGATAACCTTCGATTCCCTTGCCTAACAAGAAACTATCTACCTCTGCCTTAAAAATAGTCAGTGACTCCGCCTCCATCACCTTCTGAGGTAGCAAGTTCCAAAGTCACACAACCCTCTGAGAGAAGAAATTTCTCCTCATCTCTGTCCTAAAAGGGCAACCCCTAATTTTAAAACAGTGACCCCTAGTTCTGGACTCGCCCACAAGAGGAAACATCCTTTCCACATCCTCCTTGTCAATACCATTCAGGATGTTGTATACTTCAATCAAGTCACCGGTCACTCTTCTAAACTCTAGTGGAAACAAGCCCGGTCTGTCCAACCATTCCTCATAAGACAGCCCACTCATTCCAGGCATCAATCTAGTAAACCTCCTTTGAACTGCCTCCAATGCATTTACATCTTTCCTCAAATAAAGAGATCAAAACTGCACACAGTATTCAAGGTATGGTCTCACCAATGCCCTGTAAAACTGAAGCATAATATCCTTACTTTTATGTTCAATCCCTCTCGTAATAAAGGATCACATTCCATTAGCCTTCTTATTACTTGCTGTACCTGCATACTAACGTTTTGTGACTCATGTACTAGAACACCTGCACCAAGGGAGCAAATCGCTGTCATGTGAACAGTAACAGCAATCTTTTGTTTGTATGTTGGAGGTTTTTAAAACTTTGCCTTCAAACTGTGTGAGTGTGAGAGAGGTGATGGGGTGGGGGTGAGGCGATCTCAATATCTCTTTGATTTGAGTTTCATTATAACTAACCTAATGCTATCTAATACAACTCAGTCCTTAGAATGAGTATGAACACACAGTCAAACCAATACAGTCTCCTCTCTCTATAACAGTCCCTGGTAGCTGAGCATTGTGGTTTTGAACAACAGCTGTATTTAAGACCGAGATCGATAGGTTCTTGATTGGTAAGGGGATCAAAGGTTACGGGGAGAAGGCGGGAGAATGGGGTTGAGAAACTTATCAGCCATGATTGAATGGTGGAGCAGACTCGATGGACCGAATGGCCTAATTTCTGCTCCTATGTCTTATGGTCTAGGTGGAAACTTCTGCTCGCCCTGGTGACAAGCTTGCAGGCGGGATGGGCATGTAGTTAGGCGGGATCGTGGCATACCAGGACCCTGCCACCACCCCACATCCGCCATGGTCAACCTTTCCCACCCCACCACCTATTGAGGCCCTTAAGAGACCAATCAATGACCAAGGGCCTCACCCTGCCGCTGCTGGTATTAACCCAGTTGCCAGCGGTCCTGTTGCCATGCGGCACGGACGACAGATAAAGCCATGTGGACGGCTTATCATTTCCCAGTGGTGATGGGGGTGGGTGTTGGCGGGGGGGGAAGCGTGGAGGGGGGGTGCTGCGGTGGTGCGGGTGGGGTGGTCCCTCAATCAAAGGCACTCAGCGCCTGATTGAGTGACTCGAGGACTCGACATTGGTGGGGGGATGGGAACGCTGAGAGCCAACAGCCTCTGATTGGCCAGCAGCTCTCGGTAGGCGAGACTTCCGCCCCTGGGGTCTAGCTTCCAGGGAAAGGCCTCACCACTGCCTGACTGGTTTGTGACCTTCCCGAAAAGAGGCAGTGCTGGTCTCTTTCTGACTCTCCAGCCAACAGGCGAGACCGATGTATGAAGTATACCTACATTTAAAAAAGCACCAAGATAAAAGCAAAATACTGCGGATGCTGGAAATCTGAAACAAAAGCCAAAAATAGCTGGAAAAACTCAGCAGGTCTGACAGCATCTGCGGAGAGGAACACAGGTTCAGATGAAGAGTCATACGGACTCAAAATGTTAACTGTGTCCCTCTCCGCAGATGCTGTCAGACCTGCTGAGTTTTTCCAGCTATTTGTTTTTGTTTAAAAAAGTACGTCCTGCCATAGCCTAGTGGTTAAAGACTGAGACAAGAAGATGCCAGTCCCTTGTCTGTGCTGGGTTTCTCTCACCTCAGTGAAATAAGAAAAGAAAGACATATATTCATATAGCGGCTTTCATGACCCCAGGTTGGCCCGAAGCGCTTTATAACCAATAAAGTACTTTGAAGTGCAGTCACTGTTGTAATTTTGGAATTGCGGCAGCCAATTTGCGCACAGCAAGCTCCCACATACAGCAATGTGATAACGACCAGGTAAGTCTGTTTTCGCGAACGTTGGTTGAGGGATTATTATTGGGCACCAGGAATAACCCTCTTGCTCCTCTCTGAGGTAGTGGGCATGGAACCTTTTCCATCCATCTGAGGGGGCCAGGCGGAGCCTTGTTTTAACGTCTCGACCAGGAAAGGAGCGGCCAGGAAGGTGCCAGGGAGGTTGGGGAGAGAACCTGTAAAAAAAGATAAAATCCACTTTCGTCACAAAGGCAAGGGATGTTCTGACCTATGTGCCCATGGTTTGTGAAGAAATCCATTGTGTGGCAAGTTTCCTCATATTTGAAGAGGATGTATTACTGAGTTAATGACGTTAGTGTGGCCACGCTTCCCACCATAAATAGGTCCCTGTTGGGGAGACTTACTCTTACAATTATCAGCTGATGCTGATAATCAATCCAGCCAGAGTGTCTTGTCTTCGACCTCTATGCTTCAACAGGCCAACGCAATTCCAAACAGTCCGGCTGTTTGCGTTTTGTGAAATAGCTTTTGGATTTAGAGTTGCCAAGTGTTAAGACATGGACTCCAAGTGGTACTGTGCTGCCATGTGGACACTCTTAGCAAAAGACCAGATATGGCAAAGCGGGAAAAATCACACCCCCCCCCCCACCACCGACCCATCACAATCAGTCGTGGCCCCTCCCAGTTCTCAATGAGCTGCCAACACTTGCCTGGATGGGTGCAGCTCCAACAACACTCAAGAAGCTTGACACCATCCAGGACAAAGCAGCCCGGCTTGATTGACACCCCATCCACAAACATTCAATCCCTCCACCACTGATGCACACTGGCATCAGTGTGTACCATCTACAGGATGCACTGCAGGAACTCACCAAGCCTCCTTAGACAGCACCTTCCAAACCCACGAGCACTGCCATCTAGAATGACAAGGCCAGTAGACACATGGGAACTCTACCACTTGGAAGTTCCCCTCCAAGCCACTCACCATCCTCACTTGGAAATATATCGCCGTTCCTTCACTGTCATTGGGTCAAAATCCTGGAACTCCCTCCCTAACAGTGCTGTGGGTTTACCTACACCACAGGGACTGCAGTGGTTCAAGAAGGCAGCTCACCACTACCTTCTCAAGGGCAATTAGGAATGAGCAATAAATTCTGGCCTAGCCAGTGACACCCATATCCCTTGAATTAAAAAAAAACTCATCTCCACCTTATTTTTAAACTGTACCCCCTAATTCTAGATTCCTCCACGAGGGGAAACATCCTCTCAGCATCCATCCTGTTGTAGTAATTATGGTTTTGGGAAATATTGGACTGTAGCTTTAAGAATAAGCCTGTGCTGTAATATCACATGATCTGTGCAAACCAACATGTTAGCAGCATGGGGAACCTCTACAATGGACAGAGACTTCTTTAGTTATGGAGTTTGATGGACACGTATAGTTGCTCCTGCTGTCTTGTAAATAAAGCCAAATGTTTCCACTAAGGAAAGTTGTCTGAAGACCAACTCGATAACAAACTGGCGATGAGTATAAATCAGAATCGTGCTGTATATTGCCCAGAAATTGTGAGTATTTAAGTTTGTTAAAATAAATAAGTAAAATAAATTAAAAATATACTCATCTGAAATGCCACAGTTTGGCAGAATTGATCCCTCTGAGCCAGCCACAGATGATTGGTCTCAGTATGTAGAACATCTTGCATTTTTCTTACAAGTGAATAAAATCACGGGGGGAAGAGAAGAGGAGAGCGATCCTCCTGAGTATTTGTGGGAGCAGAGCCTACAGTTTGATTCGAAGTTTGATGGCTCCCAGTGCCCTAGATTCAAAGACTCTCAGTGAATTAGTATACTTTGTTAAGAGTCATTTTCAATCCACGGCCTCAGTCATAATGTTAGCACAATGTTCAGGTTCAATTCACAAAGTAGAGCTCTGGGTAAGAAAATTGCTACCTACGTGGTGAAATTAAAACAACTAACGCGATATTGTGATTTCAGCAAAACCCTGAATAACGTGCTCAGAGATTGTTTAGTATGTGGCGTGCAGAAAGACACTATTCAATGAAGATTGCTGAAGTGAATCTTGATTTTAAGAAAGCGTTAGAAATAGCACTGGCGACGGAAAGCACTGTAAGGGATTCACAGGCAATTCAAGGGCCGCAAAACAGCACCGTGCACCAAATAGGGTGGAAACAGTCAGCTGAAAGTGGCACAAAAAGCCGGGAAACAGCCCCTGGTAACCGAGAAATGAGAGGAAACAACTTAGCAATTAAATCAAAAAGTAACATTCAGCGACGTGGAAACAATCATTCTTCTGGTGATTGGCAATTTCAAAAAGGAGAATGTTATTTTTGTCACAGAAGTGGACACATAATGAGACAGCGCAAAGCAAGATTTAAACAGGCTTCCAAACAACAAACAAAGTCCATTGAAGTCTGAGTGTAGAAGAGCCCGAAACAATCAGTTCTGACATTTATTCATTATTCAACATGAAAGTGGGGAAGACAGAGCCAATATTTGTTATAGTGCAAGTGAATCGTAAAGTATTAAAAATGGTAGTAGACGCAGGAGCTTCCAACACTGTAATATGAGAACACACTTCCTAAATAAAGGTAATCAACAATTAAATTTGGAACAAACATCTGCCAAGTTGAAAACATTCACAGGCGAAGAAATCCAACTAAAAGGTATCACCAGAGCAACTGTTCATTGTAGAAACCAATTGGCACTTCTACCAGTGATGGTTTTGAAAGGCAGAGGACCAAGCCTTCTAGAGCGAAATTGGTTAAGGGAAATCAACCTTGATTGGCCAGTGAAATTTCAAAAGGAAGCTGGAAGAGTTCCTGTCTTAAAAAAGGAACAAGGCAAAGTTTTGCAGAGAGAGCCTGGAGAGTCCAAGGACTGCAACGGGATGAAAAAGGAATGTGTAAGAATTCAGCAGCCTGAAGAAATGCAGACTGTCTTAAACAATGACATGGAAGAATAGCAGAAGAAACTCAAGGAGACCCTGCTGAATGACAGGGTTCAAGACTAAGTGAGTAACCTTCACAAGGAAAAGGAAAACCTGTTGAAAGACCTTCACACACTACAAGACTCCCCCAAGTCAAACTTTGTGCCTCTGGAAAATTACGGAGAAAAACAGGAAGAATTTGACACCTCTCTGAACAAACTGAAGAACCAGTTGGCAGAGAAGACGCAGCAATGTTCATGTTTCCTGGAGGAAGCCAACAGGTAAGGATGGCAGATTTCCATCCTTAAAGGACATTAGTGAACCAGATGGGTTTTTACAATAATCAATGATAGCTTCATAGTCACCATTACTGAGACTAGCTTTCAATTCCAGATTTTATTAACTGAATTTAAATTCCACCAGCTGCCATGGTGAGGTTTTAAACCCATGTCCCTAGACTATTACTGTAGGCCTCTGGTTTACTTATTCAGTTACATTCCACTATGCCACTACCACACTGGGTTTCTGTAGCTGGTGTGGGTTACATTAGGCTGAAGGTATGGGAACTTACAAAGAGCAGCGAATCTTTGAGAAACTGTTCGGTTGTGTTTTTTTTTCTACTCCACATGTGAGGCAGAAGTCTGAGCAATGAAATCATGGAGTTATTTAAAGAACCTGTGTATCTTCTTCCTGTTTATATCGAGGATACACAACAACAGGGCTGTGGTTGGGGAAAAATTAACCATCCAGGAATGTCAATGACAGAATTCATGAGTTTGCAAGCACATGGACACCATTACTGAACAGGGATTGGATGCTTAGCCTTCTGGCTGTTAGATTGTCCTATTCTACACATGTAGGGCCATGTCCTCTACCAACTCTGGCCACTGAGCCACCTGCGGTTTGCAGTTTACCCTGCCACACCCCCACCCTTTCCTCTAGACCATCCGGAATGGGACTCCTGCTCTGCAAACGAATGAAAACTTCACCAACGACTAGACAATGAGCTCTTTTACTTTCAGATGGGTACCCTGTCCAAACCTGACTCTGTGCTGACTTGGAAGCTACCAGGGTTGCCAACCCTTCAGGATTGGCCCAGAGTCTCCAGGAATTGAAGATCAATCTCCAGGACACTGCTGCGTGCAACCCTGGAGAAAAATCATCGGAATATTGAAGAGGATAGTTTTTCTTAAAATTTTCTTTGAGCATTTCTCTTCACCAGATATAAAAATATTGAAAATTGGGGTGGGGCGGTGGGGGGAGGGGCACTGAGCTGGGGAAGGCTGTTTGGTCGCCTGTCAATCATCATCAATTGGGAAATGAGTCTTTTTACATATGAACGTATGAATTCGGAGCATGTGTAGACCACTCAGCCCCTTGCCTGCTCTGCCATTCAATAACAGCATGGCTGATCTGAATGCAACCTCAGCCCCACATTGCTGCCTAGCCCCAGGAACCTCTCACCCACTTGTTAATCAAGAATCTGCTTCCACCACCTTTTCAGGAGGAGAGTTCCAAAGACTCACAACCCTCTGAGAGCAAAAAGTTCCCCTCATCTCTACCTTAAATGAGCGGCGCCTTATTTTTAACCAGTGACCCCTAGTTCTAGATTCTCCCACAAGAGGAAACATCCTTTCCACATCCACCCTGTCAAGACCTCTCAGGATCTTAAAGGTTTCAATTAAGTCGCCTCTTACTCTTCTAAATTCCAGTGGATACAAGCCTAACCCGTCCAGCCTTTCCTCATAACGCATTCCTGGTATTATTCTATTGAACCTTCTATGAACTGCTTCTAACGCACTTACATATTTCTTTAAATAAGGAGACCAGTACACAATACTCACCAATGCCCCATACAACTGAAGCATAACCTCCCTACTTCTGTAATAAATTCCCCTCACTATAAATGATAACATTCTATTAGCTTTCCTAATTACCTACTGTACTTGCATACTAACCTTTTGTGATTCATGCACTAGAACATCCAGATCCCTCAGAATCCCAGAGCTCTGCAATCTCTCACCATTTATATAATAAGCTTCTTTCTTATTTTTCCTACCAAAATGAATGATTTCACATTTGCCTACATTATACTCCATTTGCAAATCTTTGCCCACTCACTTAACCTATCTGATCCCTGTGGCACACCACTTGTCACATCCTGACAACCAGAAAAAGACCCATTTATGTTGACACTCTGCTTCCTGTTAGCTGGCCAATCTTCTATCCTTGCCAATATGTTACCCCCTACAGCATGAACTTTTATTTTCTGCAATAACCTCTGATGTGGCACCTTATCAAATGCTTTCTGGAAATCTAAGTACAGTACATCCACCGGATTCCCTTTATCCACAGCACATGTGACTCCTTTAAAGAACTCCAATACATTGGTTAAAAATGATTTCCCTTTTACAAAACCACATTGACTCTGCCTAATTTACTTGAGTTTTTCTAAGTGCCCTACTTTAACATCCTTAATAATAGCTTCTAACGTTTTCCCTACGTCAGATGCGCAGCTAACTGGCCTGTAGTTTCTTACTTTCTGTCTCCCGCCCTTTTTAAATAAAGGAGTTATATTTGCTATTTTCCAATCTTTCAGTTGCTTTCCAATTGGGAAGGCAGCATGTCGTAAGGATGGGATATGTTGGCTGACTAATGGCTGGAGGGCGGGGGGAAGGTCATGTGAAACCTCTAGGAATACATTTTTATCACAGTTGGCAACTTTAGCAACAACACAAAAACAAACACACACACACACACACACACACAGAGGCCAGGAATTTCCTGTCCCAGAAATTCCAGCTCAAAGGCAACGGACCTTCGGCTGGTCGGTCAAGTTTCCATCCCGCCAACGATAATTCCCGTCACACACACACACACACACACACACACACACACTCTCACACACACACACACACACTCTCACACACACACACACACACACACACACACACTCTCACACACACACACACACACTCACACACACACACACACACACACACACACACACACACACAAGCACACAGACCAGTGAGATCACATGATAGTCTTAGTGCCGGACAGGTGAGTGGGATCCATGCTAACATATTAGAATTATTGCTCTATCACTTGTTCACACGGGGAAATGTGACATTTGCTTATGCCAGCTTTGACAGATCCATGCTGAGTTTCTCATTGCACTGGGTATTTTGTGAAGTCATCTAAACCATTTTGGGGCTGTTTCTATAAATCACTGATTTTTTTTTTGTAGCTCTTAGCTTTCTGACTTCCTCTTGTTACTTTCCCCTTTCTCAACTATTTCTAGTAGGGTTCGAGTCACTGAAATTCTTGGGTGCTACTACAACAACAACTTGCATGCAAGTAGTGCCTTTAACATCCCAATAACACTATAGGAGGGTTTATCAGAGAGAATTTGGCACTGAGCCACATACAGAGTTATTAAGACAGACTAGGTGACCCAAAGCTTGATCAAAGGGGTACGTTTTAAGAAGTGTCCTAGATAAGGAGAAAAGAAGAGAGATGGAGAGGCCTCTTTAGATCCCCACTAGTGGTTGTGCCTTCAGCCTGGGGCTTAAGCCCCGGAATTCTCTCCCCAAATCTCTCTGCCTCTCTCTCCTCCTTTAAGACCCTCCTTAAAACCTGACCCTTTGACCAAGCATTTGCTCCCATGCCCTAGTATTTCCTTATGCGGCTCGGTGTCAAACTTTGCTCTACAATTCTCCTATGAAGTGTCTTGGGACGTTTTATTACATTAAAGGTGCTATATAAATGTAAGTTGTTGTTGTTTTGACCCATCACAAAAACTCCTGGGTGATTAATTACAATACATTAACAACACGGAAATGGGCCATTCAGCCCAACTGGAGTTCATGCTCCACACAAGCCTCCACTTCATCTCACTCTGTCAGCATCTCCTTCTATTCCTTTCTCCCTTATCTGTTTATCGAGCATCTCTTTAAATGTGGTAGTGAGTTCCACGTTCTTACCATTCTCTGAGTAAAGAGGTTTCTGCAAAATTCTCTATTGGATCTATTAGTGACGATCTTATATTTATAACCTCTAGCTTTGGACAACCTCACAGAGAACCATGGATACCTGTGTGGTTCCCAAGCCACCAACTGAGGGGAAATCTCTTAACTGGTAGCTGTGACCATTGTATTGACAGTCCTGTTTACATCTTCACATACCCTCTGGAAGGCTGTGCCTTCAGTGCCTTAAATCATCCGAAGCCACTCACAACACATTCCTACCACTTGTTGAAACATGCTCCCAAACCTTAGCAAGATCTCACTCTGCATACAGCTTCAGTGAAGAGAGATTGTTGGTGGCAAGTCATGTGTATGTAAAGGCTCTGCGTTTGCTTCCTGTGTGCTTTTCCTTTTGTGACATCATAATCATAAACAGCTATTAAGCCTCACCCAGTGTCAAGAATGAGATGGCCAGGGTGGGGTGGGTTTTTGGTGGGGTGGGGGTGGGGGGGGGGGGGGCACTGAGAGCACACGGCCTCCATGGGATGGAGGTCACCACTTATTAGCTGATCGTAGAACCTTAGAGCACAGAAGAGGCTATTCAGCCCATCAAGCCTGTGCCGGCTATGGTGCGAGGTGGACCAACTGTGAGAGGACTACCCACTGAGCCACAGCTGTGATACCTGATACAGCGAACATGCTTTAATTTACCTCCCTATCTTTGAAATGGGAGGCGATGTGGGAGAACAATGATCTCCTGGACTAGTTTATGGAGGTCAGAGTCAGAGAAGACTATTCCAAATTACCCCCTCCCCCTTAATTTGGCCTGGGTTTTTAATCTGTTTGTTCGCCTCTCAGGAGACCTTACAAGGTTGGGGAGAGTTGAGGTGTGCAAAACATCACAACTGCATGGGAAAGGCCGGATGGACTAATAAGTCGTTTCCTGTCTGTCATTTTTAGAATCTTCCGATCACCTACAGCACCTGCACAAAAATTGTTGCCCTCTCACTCTGTTTTTTGAGGGAAGAATTCAGAGGCAGACAGCAGTGGGGAGATACCAGAGGGACTATAGCTAGCAAAACAGGATGAAAAGGTAATGGATTTAAACGAGGTAAGTGAGGCAGAGAAATACATTACCAGAAGGAATTCTGGGGGCCACAGTAACAATATTATTAAAATTGGTTTAAACAACCCGGAATATCACAACAATATTGTTAAACAGAAAACAATAGAAAACCATAAAATCAGAGCCAACCCCAGGGCTAATTTATAAATGAAATCATAAAATCAGTACAGAAGGAAGCCATTCAGCCCATTGTGCCTATGCTAGCTCTTTGAGAGGGTGATCCAATTAGTCCCATTCCCCTGCTGTTTCCTTGTAAATATTTTCCCCTTCAAGTATTTATTTAAATCTCTTTGGATGTTATAACTGAAGTGCGAATACTGGGGCAATTGGAGCTTTCAAAACTATGGTCGGTAGGTTGTGCTTGGTAAGGAAGGATATCAAGGGCTATGGAGCAAAGTGGAGGAGGCGGGGTGTGTGTGGGATGCAGGGGTTAAATGATGCTGAGGCACAGATTAACTGTAATCAGATTGAATGGGGGAGCAGGCTTGAGGGGCTGAATGGCCTCCCCCTAATGCCTCCTATAAAAGTTGCATTAGTCATTTAATGTGCGATTTGTGCCAAAGTGTCCAAAGTAATTTTCCACAAGTAAACAGTATTGGTGCAGAAAATGGCAGGAGCCATTCAGCACCTGAAATGTTACACAAACAGCCCTGAGATGAATAACCGGTTAATCTGTTTTAGGTGCTGTTAATTATGGGAGGAATATTGGCCAGGAAAGCAGGAGAACTCCCTGTTCTCCGACCAGTGCCAGGGGATTTTTCAAAGTCCACTTGTACCATGGGAACGGCCAGTGTCGAACCTGCTTTTCTATTTTGCGAGGTTTTTTTTTTCCCTTGATTACACCATGAAAGCATTAAAGTTCGAAGCGTTTCCTGCAGGAGGTTTTATTTCTCTTTCTCTTTTTGTTGTTATGCCGGCAGACTAGGTTCCTGTTTGTTTGGGAGGTTAACACAAGCCACCAATTTCTTTGTTGATATTGTTGCCTTGGCAACTGGTTTCTGTTACCAAAAAAAAAATCCTGCCATGCTTCATGTCTGCACAGAGAAGCAGAAACTGGTTTGTGGGGATATGTGTGTGTAGGGAGAGTCTGGCAATCTAGGATATAGGAACACAGGACTTAGGAGAAGGAGTAGGCCATTCGGCCCTTCGAGCCTGCTCCACCATTTGATAAGATCATGGCTGATTTAGTTGTGGTCTCAACTCCACCTTCCTGTCTGCCCTCCTCCCACCCATCAAGCTCTCCCACTCCCCACCACCCACCCCCCCCCCCCCCCCCCCCCCCCCCCCCACCCCTCGACTCTCTTGTCTATCAAAAATCTATCTACCCAGCCTTGTATAAATTCAATGATCCAGCCTCCACTGCTTTCTGGGGAAAAGAATTCCACAGGCCAACGAGAACCTTATCTCTGCATTGTGAACATTCCAATCATACTTCAGGGATGCTCACAGAGGACTGAACCCCTGGCCGGGATTTTCAAAGGGCTGTGGGATTAGGACTCGGTGTGGGCGGGCTTTGAAAATCACAAGTCATGGAGGTTATGTTGGCATCACAACACCTCTGGGGCAGTTCCAGATTTTCAATGGGCTGGTAGTGGGCCAGATGACGATGCAGTGGGGAAGGCACTCATCTCCAGTTACCAGCCCTGTAAACTCCTTAATGGAATGAGATTTTCAAAATTTTTCCTGACAAGCCCAAACTTCTAACTTTCATGGGATGTGGGCATTGCTGGCACGGCCAGCCCATCCTTAATTGCCCTTGAACTGAGTGGCTACATAGGCCATTTTGAAGGCAGTTAAGAGTCAACCACATTGCTGTGGGTCTGGAGTCATGTGTAGGCCAGACTGAGTAAGGACAGCAGATTTCATTCCCTAAAGGGGCATTTGTGAACCAGATGGGTTTTTACAACAACTGATGATCGTTTCATGGTCACCATTACTGAGACTAGTTTTATATTCCAGATTTATTAATTGAACTTAAATTCTACCAGCTACCATGGTGGGATTTGAACCCAAGTCCCCAGGGCATTAGCCAGGATTACTAGTCCTGTGACATTACCACAATACCATCATCTCCCTACATCAGTTTACAGCTATTAAGACTATCTCAGGACCTGAATAAATTTCTTTGGATATGGTTTTGAGAGCAATCTATGGGGCCAATTATCTCCAGAATGAGTGTTAGTCCCCTACTTTGTCATGCAGGGCCACTTTTCACCTTGTTCCACCTCCTGGCCTTCCACAAGTTGCCTGCTGCAATCAGCAAGACAGCAGCAGCTCCAAACATGGCTGCCATCTACCTTTGCCTCTGTCGCCAGGCAGGCAGCTCCCACCTCATGGAGCCGCCGAGTTCGCCTCCTGGTCAATTAGCCCATTTAAACTTAACACAGCTCGGCCATGGGGGTCAGGAACAGGGGTTCATCCAGGTTTTGGATTCCTATCCCTACACTGAAAATCAGCCCCATATCTCACACACATTGTGGAGTGGGTTCAAAGTCCCTATAACAATTTATGACTCCTTCCACCCATTCAACTCCCCACCTCACCCATCACCATGGCTTGGCTGGTAAGAAAAGTAGAAAAGACTTGCATTTATCTAGCATCTTTTGTTACCTCTGGATGGCCCAAAGTGCTTTACGGTTAATTAAGTACACTTTCGAAGTGTAGTCACTGTTGTTATATAGGAAGCACAGCAGCTAATTTACGCACAGCAAGCCCCCAGAAACAGCAATGTGATAGTGACCATATCCTGTTGGTTGAGGGATAAACATTGGATCCAGGGCACCAGGAAGAGCTTCGCTGCTCTTCTTTGAGAGAGCAGATGGGGCCTCGGTTTAATGTCTCATGTGAAGGACAGTACCTCCAATAGTGCAGCACTCCCTCAGCATTAAACTGGGAGTGTCAGCCTAGATTTTGTGTTGTAGTGGGACTTGACTCAGAGGTGAACGTGCTACCCACTGAGCCGAGACAGATGTCTGCTATAGATCTCAGCTTTACAGACCAGGACCCCCTCCCTACCAACATGGTCCCTTGTTCTGTGTTGAGTCAGTTCACTGGGCTTCACTCCACATGGTTGAGGAAGGTGACAATACCAGTGATGAGGAGGGGGATGTCCATCTATTTTAGATCATCATTAAGAGATTGAGGAGAGGGTTTGAGGAAAATCTTTGGGTCATTGAAGCAGGAATTGTTGGAGGCAGAGACCACTGCATGTTTTAAGGTGAAATTCCGTAAGTATTGGAGCAGGGGTTGTTACAGGTCTTTGGGGTGAGGGCAGAGAAGTGGACCGAATTTTAGATTGCCCTGGCAAAGGTACATTGAACCATATGTCTCCTTTCTGTGCTGGACACATCCATGGCTTTGTTGGCAAGGTCTTGCTCTTGATTGCACTCCAGTGTCAATGGATGATAGGTAAGCAAAGACCATAATGCACTCTGCAGTTGAATAGTCTGTCAACGCTCACTGTCTAGAGTCACCTGTGAAGGATAGCTACAGTGAAGTACACTATGAATCAGTAGCTCCAGGAAAGATGGGGAGGGGAAAATGAGGGGAAGGAAGGTTAAGGTAACAGTTTACTCACATTTCACACTCCTAGTTTGTTTATGTCTCAAAACCACCACTAACTTGAACTGAGTTAAAGATAATAATTTTCTTACACTTTGCACTCTGTGACTTGTGTATGCCACAGCGTCAGCTCCTGAAGCTTCACACATCACAATGAGCTAGAAGGTTAACAATTCTCTCAAAGCCAGCTGATGTCTAACAGCAGGGAAAGCGACACCAGGGACAGAGAGGCAAGTTAACGCCCAGACAGATAAAAGGAAATGAAAGAACTTGCATTTATATAGCGTGTTTCACAACCCCGGGAGTGTGTCAGTATTTATCCGTGGTCCCTGGGATGCATCAATACTATCAGAGTTTCTTTGCCTCCACCTGAGAGGGCAAATGGGATCTTGGCTTAATGATCTGAAAGATGGCACCTCCGACAGTGCAGCACTCCCTCAGTTCGGCACTGCAATACTCAAGTAACACTGTGTAAACTAGTGCACTGCAGGGGCAGTCAGCATTAGAGTGGGAAGTTAGCCAAAATCCCTTCAAGACAGACTAAATTATGCAATTGACAATAATTAATCATCAGACTTGGGTGTCCAGATGGCAGATTTTTCCATCATCTTGAGGACAAACTTCCTGAGTAAAGTCCGAGACTTGAATTGCAATTGCTGACTAGATGTTAGCTATAGCACAATTCATGTGCTTCCCCCTGCCCACCCAACTCCCCACCCTATTCAGCCATCATCATGGCTTGGTTGGTAAGAAAGGTAGAAAGACTTGTAGTTATATAGTGCCTTTCACTGTAGCACTCGCTGCTCAAGTTCAGAAAGTTGTGGGTTCAAGCCCCTCTGCAGAGAATTTAGCACAAATGCCAGGCGGACATTCTCAGCACCATACTGAGGGAATGCTGCACAGTTGCAGATGCTATCTTTCAAATAAGACATTAAACTGAAGCCTTTCAGGTGGACATTAAATATCCCACAGTTGGAGGAAGAGGAATGGTTCACTGCCTGATGGCATGGCCAATATTTTCCCTTGAACCAACAGCATCAAATCAGGTTATTTGTTCATTATCTTATTGCTGTTTGTGGGGGATCCCTGTGTGAAAATTAGCCGCTGTGTTTGCTACATTACAACTGCATTACATTACAGTGCTACGTTACATTACAGTGACTGCACTTCAAAAAGGGCTTCATTGGCTGCAGTTGACTTTGAATGTCCTCAGCGCTTGTAAAGTGCTACAGAAATGCAAGTCCTTCTTTTTGATGGTATTACCTAGAGATTCACCATATGAACCCGGGCTACATATACCTAGCTTTCTGAAAGCAATGGCCAGAGAGCCAAACTTATGAACTTCAGTAAAATGGAGCAGCAAAATTGAAGGAAGCAAGCAAAGATTGAGATCATTTACGCAAACAAATGGACAGGTGGCAAATGAAATAACATTGAACAAAACAATGTGCATCATAACTACAAAATGTATAAGATAGAGATAACACAAGTTGACTCAGAAAGAAATCTGGTGTAGCGGTGGCCTCATTTCTGGCAGTGTCTAGACAATGTGGGGAAGCAATTTAAAAAGGTCAGCACAAAGAATTGGCAATATTACAGCCACAATGGTGAAATACAGATCTAATGAGGTTATGCTAAACAACACAATAGTTAGACCACATTCAGACCATGGGGCACTGATCTGGGTGCTGAACCTCAAGTGGGATAAGTAAGCATGAGAGAGGGCATGGTGGAGGAGAGATGAAAATTATTCTGAGTGTAAAGGAAATAAAATAATTCACATTTATATAGCTTTCACGGCCGCAGAATGTTCCTTATACAGCCTTTTGAAGCTCAGTCACTTCTGTGACATAGAAAGCACAGCAACTAATATACACACAGCAAGCTCCTACAAGCAGCAATGTGAAAATGACTAGATCCTTAATAAGGGAACTAAGCAAGCCAAGTGGTTGTATTACTGGATTAATAATCCAGAGGCCTGGACTAATTATCCAGAGACACACATTCAAAGTTCGCTATGGTAGTGATTCAGTTAATTCAATAAATCTATTCTCAGAAATGGTGAACTTATGATTGTCACAAAGACCCATCTAATTCATCTAATTTCCTTTAGGGAAGGAAATCTGCTGTCCTTCCCCAGTCTGGCCTATATCTGAATCCAGACCCACAACAACGTGGCTGACTCATAGCAGCCCTCTGAAATGGTCCTGCAAGTTGTCAACAAGGCAGCTCACCACCACCTTCTCCATGGCAATTAGAAAGGGCAATAAATGTTGGCCTTGCCAGCAACATCGACACCCTGTAAGTGAATGGAAAGAAACAATGTTGATTAAGGGATAAATGTTGGTCAGGACACTGGACAGAACTCCCCTGCTCTTCTCTGAAATAGTGCCATGGGAACTTCTACGCTCACCTGGGAGTGCTGACGAGTGTTTTGTCTATAAGATGGCACCTCTGACAGTGCAGCACTCCCTCAGTAGCGCACAGGGAGTATCAGCCTAGATTATGTGCTCCATCTTATGGAATGGAACTTGAACCCTTTTGAACTGAACTGCTTTTAAATGGTGTTTATAACCATCAGCTTTAGCAAGTCCCAGCAGTTCTACATTACGGCTACCAATTGGCTGTGGAGAATCTGGTGGCATTAGTTATAAAAATTCTTTAAAACTCCATCAATAAGCTATTGAACCACCTGTCGATTCTGTATTTGTCATAATTTAATAGCAACCTATACTTATTAGGCTCCCATCCTAATTTCCATTATTTAGTGTACCAAGAAGCTCCCCTTGGTTCTGAAGAAGCGATGACACCTGAAATATTATCTGGCTGGCCAACCAGTTGTATATTTCCAGCTTTTGACCTTCTACAAGTTTCTATGGTGCTCCAGCTCTGGCCTCTCGTTCATTCCCCACCACTCTCTTTACCCTAGAGTTTAGAAGAATCAGAGGAGACCTCATTGAAACATATAAGCTTCTGAAGGGTTTGACAGGATAGACACAGGAGGTTGTTTCCGCGGGCTGCAGAATCGAAAATACGGGTGCACAGTCTTTAGGATTGAGATGAGGAGAAATTTCTTCACACAAAGGATTCTGAATCTTTGGTATCCTCTACCCCCAGAGACCTTTAGATGCTCCATCATTGAATACATTTAAGGCTATTGCTGGAAAAAGTGACGTGCTGTTAAAGCTTTTCATTTTCCACTCCTCAGGATAGATGCAAGAATGCCAAATTTCAAAACGAACAACAATTTATATTTCATGATAAAAGCTCGGGGTGGGGGGGTGTGTTGAATGGTTGGCAAGTCGGCTCTGATTGTTCGAGACATTGCCATGGTGAATGCACCAGGGAGCTATTGTCCCTGTGCTTTTATTTATTCAAAAAGTTGTGATGTCTGGACATATCCCTTTTGCTTGCAGAGTACAGGTCCCTGTATATGAGTATATGTACCTTCTAGCAAGTGTAAGTGAGCCACACTGCGAGACTGGCTAAACATCTTAAATTGGCTGTTATTGTAATTCTTAGCACACTCGGGATCTCATTGAAGCGCCCTGAGCCATTTGCTCACCCTGTAAGCTTGGCGATGAAATAGAGCGTGTCAAGGCTATCCTGTGGGATAATGGATACCCTGAGCAGATCATTGCTCACCGTATATTGCGCAAATGAGCAAATGAGCCTAAGGACACCACTTTCGGGCCTGAAAAGTGCCCAGAAAAGTGCTCTTCCTCAAATTACCCTGGAAGGGTAAAGAATCTCAAAAATCTGAGCAACGGGTGAAACTAGCCATTTCAGGTGCTACTATGGACTGGCAACATGGGTGGTGTTTTCCAGTAACAGGATGCTGCCATCAAGCCAAAAAGATATTCTGCCTACCACATATCGAGTAATATGGTATGTGAATTTCAGAACAAAAACAGAATTACCTGGAAAAACTCAGCAGGTCTGGCAGCATCGGCGGAGAAGAAAAGAGTTGACGTTTCGAGTCCTCATGACCCTTCGACTTCGGACCGTACTCAACTAACCTGAGCTTGCAAAACTCAGAACATAATATCTAACATTAGATGTGATTCCACGATTGGACAGCATTTGCTGAACAATCTTGATTGTGCTAAGAATTACACTAACAGCCAATTTAAGATTATCAACCAGGTTCGCAACATAGCTCACTTAGGCTTGCTGGAACCTTATATATATTCATATACAGGGATCTGTCCTCTGCATACAAAAGGAACATGTCCAGACGTTGCACCTTTTTGAATAAACAAAAGCATGTGGGGACAAGAGCTCCCTGGTGCACCTGCCATGCAACGCCTTGACCAATCAAAGCTGACTTGCCAACCAATCAGCACCTCTTTACTCATGCAGCATAAATTGTTATTCTTTGAAATTCGGTATTCTTGTGCCTGTTCCGAGGAGCGCAAGATGAAATGTTTCAACGTCCTGTTTCTCTTTTCAGCAATACTCGAGTTTTGTTCTACCAAGCGGCTATATTTAAGACTGAGATACACAGCTTTTGATCTCCTAGGGAATCAAGGCTTATGGGGAAAGGGCAGACAAGATCAATCCTGATTGTTTTGAGTGGCAGAGCTGGCTTGGCCAGCTGTATGATTTACTCCTGCTCCTATCTCTTGTGTTCTTCTCTTCTTGTACCCCACCGTCGGTGGTTGTGTCTTCAACTGTCGTTGAAATTCCCTTCCACAAAATCTATCCATCTCTCTTTCCTCCTTTAAAATGCTTCTTAGAATCTACCTGCTTTTGCTCACCTGTCCTAATTCGTCCTTAGGCAGCTTAATATCACATTTTGTCTGCCAGCACTCCAGTGAAGCACCTTAAGGCTATGCATAAGATGCTATATTTGTTGTAATGTGCCTTTAAGGGATTGCAGCATGGCATCACTAGAAAGGAAGTGTGTCATGTGATCCAGTTTTGGTATCACTTTTGCTTTCAGGCAGAGCACACACACAAACACACACACACACACACACACACACACACACAGTTTCTCTGTTGATGTGTCTTCAATCTTTATACCTCTGTAAAAATGTTCCTTTGTGCCTAGTCTCAATAAATGAACCCACAACATGTTTACCCAATCCCTTATGAATGATTGGTGCTTTTATATCATTATAAAAACCACAACAATACTAATGCATAGATTACAAAGTATTTGCAACACAGAAACAAGCCATTTGGCTCAATAGGTCTATACCAACATACACCTCCTCCCATCAATATATTCCTCAATTCTTTTCTCTTTCCTGTGATGCAGATGTCACTGGCAAGACCAGCATTTGTTACCCATTCCTAATTGCCCTTGAACTGAGTGGCTTGCTAGGCCATTTTAGAGGGCATTTAAGAGTCAACCACATATAGGCCAGACCAGGTAAGGATGGAAGGTTTCCTTCTGTAGTGAACCAGATGGGTTTATTATGATAATTGATGATGGTTGGCTAGCTTTCAATTCCAGATTTATTAATTGAATTCAAATTCCACCAGCTACCCTGACAGGATTTGAAACCACATCCTGAGAGCATTTGCCTCTGGATTACTAGTCCAGTGATGTTACCATTATGCTACCATCTCCCCTAACTTCAAAATCAGCAAACATGAGAGTGGAATTTTTACAGCCCCTCCCGCGGTGGGATTTCCTGTTCCCACCGAAGTCAATGGACTTTTGAATGGCTCGCCACATTTTCTGACCCTTCCCCCACTGTGACACGACTGTAAAATTCCACCCTAAGTTTCTGTTTCTTTCAGTTTTTATTTCTGATTTAATGGCTGATTCCCAGATTTTTTTTCCCCAGCTGCTGAAGCTATTTTTTAAAAATCGTTCATAGGATGTGGGCGTCACTGGCTGGGTCAGCATTTTATTGCCCATCCCTAGTTGCCCTTGAGAAGGTAGTGGTGAGCTGCCTTCTTGAACCGCTGCGGTCCATGTGGTGTAGGTAGACCCACAGTGCTGTTAGGAAGGGAGTTTCAGAATTTTGACCCAGTGACAGTGAAGGAACAGTGATATAGTTCCAAGTCAGGATGGTGAGTGACTTGGAGGGAAACTTCCAAGTGGAGGTATTCCCATCTATCTGCTTCTCTTGTCCTTCTAGACGATAGTGGTCTGTATATTCTCCAGGTCTTGCTGCATTTGGACATAGGCTGCTTCAGTATCTTAGGTATCACCAATGGTGCTGAACACTGTGCAATCATCGATGAACATCCCCACTTCTGACCTTATGATGGAAGGAAGGTAATTGATGAAGCAGCTGAAGATGGTTGGGCCGAGGAGACTACCCTGAGGAACTCCTGCAGTGATGTCCTAGAGCTGAGATGACTGACCTCCAACAACCACAACCATCTTCCTTTGTGCTAGGTATGATTCCAACCAGTGGAGAACTTTCCCCCGATTCTCATTGACTCCAGTTTTGGTAGGGCACCTTGATGCCACACTCGGTTAAGTGCTGCCTCGATGTCAAGGGCAGTCACTCTCACCTCACCTCGGGCATTCAGCTCTTTTGTGCTTGTTTGAACCAAGGCTGTAATGAGGTCAGGAGCTGAGTGGCTTTGGCGGAACCCAAACTGGGCGACAATGAGCAGGTTACTGCTAAGCAAGTGCCACTTGATAGCACAGATGACGACCCCTTCCATCACTTTACTGATTTGAGCCTTCATTCAATGTTTCTTCATTCTGCATCAAACAACAACAGAGTATGAGCATGAACCCAGTGCCTTTCACGCCACAGGATGTAACTCCCACCCCCACTTCCAAACTGTTTAATAATCTGTGGGCGACGTGAGGTGGAAAGTTCATATCAGAGAAAATAATGACATTTTCAATGACGTGAAATAAATATTTTTTTAAAATTATAGATATAGTTAAAATCATGCAGGAACTATGTTCAGTGTCTGAAGGATTGATAACTAGCAGACACAAATTTAAGGTGATTGGGAAAAGAACTAGAGGCAAAATGGAGAAAAAAAAACTTTTTATACAACAGTAGGACTGGTTAGGATTTAAAATGTGCTGCCTAATAGGGTGGTAGAAATAGGTTCATTGGTAATCTTCAGGGTACAGCCCTACCTCTGAGCCAGAAGCTGTGGGTTCAAGTCCCACTCCAGGACTTGATGGCCACGGAAGGTGCATACATAACATGGCCAAACAGGCTGATTATCAGCCTGTAAATCCTTCCAATGTGCCTGATGGCAGGTGGTAAAGAGTGGGAGAGATTCCTGGTCAGCCATACTGCAAAAAGCGACAGAAAACCACTGCAATACTTTGCCAAGCATAATCATGAACCAATCCAATGTAATTCCATGGTCACCAACAGGCATGGTACCTGGAGGAGGAGTAAGCTTCCAGGTGAGATTGGATGAATGTTCAAAGGACAAAGCATTGCAGGAATATGGAGAATAGAATGGGGGAGCAGCACTAACTGAATTGCTCTTCAAAAAAGCTGATGGGCTGAATGGCCTCCTTCTGTGCCATACTATTCTATGAAATCAATACCATTAGGATACTGGAACATTTGTTTCCCAAGTTCAAAGGCAATGTCCAATCTTCCCCAACCAGCCTCCCTCCCCCACCATGCATAAATAAACTGGACTCATTTCAATTCAAGCAAGATCTACCTCAATTCTGAACTCTGTTTACATTTGTGATCTTCCATTCGGTCGCAAAATCCTCCTGCATTGTCCTGGGATCTCGAGGATTTGAAGATTAATCAGCTGGATACTGCTGCAAGGAAATCCAGGGGGAAGAAACTCATATGGATGTTAGAATAAATTGTTATCTTACCTTTTTTTTTCCCACATATTAAAAATATTGGGAAAAGTGCTGGGTTGCAGGCAGGAACAACAACAACTTGCATTTATATAGCACCTTTAACATACTGGTATAAAATGTCCCAAGATTCTTCACAGGAGGAATTATTAATATTTGACACTGAGTCACATGAGGAGATGTTAGGACAGGTGACCAGAAGCTTGGTCAAAGAGGTATATTTTAAGGAATAGCGTAAAGGAGGATAGGGAAGCAGAGAGGTTTAGGAAGGGAATTCCAGAGCTTAGGGCCCAGGCAGCTGAAGGCATGGTTGCAATGCTGGAGCAGTTAAAATCGCAGATGCACAGGAGACCGGAATTGGAGGAGCGCAGATATTGTGGAGGGTTGTGGGGCTGGAGGAGAATTACAGAGTCAGGGAGAGGCTGGGACAAGGGGGGACTTTGAAAAAAAGGCTGAGAATTTTAAAGTCAAGGTTTTGCTTGACTGGGAGCTAATGTAGGTCAGCAAGCACAAGGGTGATAGGGGAACAGGACAGTGTGAATTAGCAGGCAGGCAGCATAGTTTTGGATTAAGCTGTAAATGTTTGAGACTCATGTTCAGAACGTGCAACTTAGCAGGTTTGAGATCATGCTGCTGCACATAGATTGATTATTCATAGAATAAACTTTGATTTTCTCTGTCACTCTGCATGTACAGTGCAGCCGCTCCCTCCTCCCACACTCTCCTCAGTTAGCATCAGTCCAGCAGAGTATAAACATTCTCCCACTGCCTGGTACTTTCTGAACACGTAAATGAGTTCATTTACCTCATCAGCCTCTAGCTCCTTATCTTAAGTACCTGCCACCCAGGCCTTCCGATCAAGGTTCAGGATTAACATCACACTTCCTGTTGTTTGCAGACTCATGACATCATTCCTGTGCTTGCTACCTTGGCCCTGTCGTGCAGTATCAGCTCTGCTTTCACTCGCTTTCACTCCAGAATTCCCAGCTGTATCAACCGCACATGGCAACTGGGCAGTTAACAACAACAACTTGCGTTTACACAGCACCCTCAACCTAGTAAAATATCCCAAGGTATTTCACAGGGATGTAAGAGGAACAGGACGAGGCCATTCAGCCCCTCTCGACTGTCCCACCATTCAGTAAGATCATGGCTAATCTGTGTCCAAACACGAGGCTGAAAGGAATAGAAGGATATGTTAATGGGGTTAGATAAGGAAGAAGTCGGAGGAAATAACAGGCTGGACGGTTTGGGCCAAATGACCTGTTACTCTGCTGTAAATATTAGATCTGCTTTGACTTCATTGTCCTTCTGTAATCTTGGCTGGCAAAAAATCCATAAACTCAGATTGAAAGCAGAGAAAAAAATTTGACACCGAGCCACATAAGGAGATATTAGGACTGTTGATCAAAAAGCTATAGAAATACCGAAATAAAGAATTCCGGAACTTAGGGGCTAGGCCACCAAACATGGGGCGAAGGAGGTGGGGGATTGCAGAAGAGGACAGAATTGAAGGAATGCAGAGGCCTCGGATGGTTGTGGGGTCAGGGAGAGTTACAGAACTACGGAGGATTGAGGTCATCGAGGGGTTTGAATGCCCTGTACTGCTGCTCCACTTGATTCTGCTGGCAAGATCAAGGGGCTAAACAGCAGACAAGACAAGGGCAAAAATAAAAATGCCCGAAAAAACTCAGCAGGTCTGGCAGCATCTGCGGAGAGGGACACAGTTAACGTTTCGAGTCGGTATGACTCTTCAACAGAACTAAGTAAAAATAGAAAAGAGGTGAAATATAAGTTGGTTTAAGGGGGTGGGGAGGGTAGAGCTGGACAGACAGGGACATCCTGAAGGGAGAGAAATAGAGTTAACGTTTCGAGTCCAATCTTACTCTTCTTCGGAACAGCTCTGAAGGAGAGTCACACTAAACTCGAAATGTCCACTCTCTCTATATTTTCTGTTTTTATTTCAGATTTCCAGCATCTGTAGTATTTTGCTTTTATGACAGACTGAAGGGTGCAGTCTAGGGTATTAGTTGGAGAGTCTCTTGGGTTGAAACCTGGAACCCTTCCCCAAAAGGCAGCATGGCCAGGGCTATCTGAGAGGAATAATCTGAGGGCCTGTCTGAGAACCAGAATGACTTCAGAGAGAGTATCAGGCTATTTTCCTAAGGGTCACACAATGCCAAACACCAGGTTAAAGGTTGGGATTGCTCCTTCTCCAGCCTATATCCTGTAGGTTTCCAGATGATGCTGCATAAAGGAATACATGACCCATGTTCAACACATCGGTTTGTATAAATAAGGTTGCCAACTGCGATTAAATGTATTCCTGGAGGTTTCATCACATGACTTAACTGCCCCACGCTCCAGCCATTGGTCAGCCGACACATCCATCCTTGGGATGCACTGCCTTCCTACACCAATTGGAAAGCAAGAAGACTCATTACCCAATTGGATGACGCCTGACTGTCAGCAAGACCGTCTTTTTTTCTTCCATTTTGATACTTTTGTATCTGGTAAAGAGAAATGTTCAAAGAAAATTAAGGACAAAGCAATCTTTTTTTAATGTCCCTATGATTTTTCTCAGGGATTGCACCCGGCAATGTCCTGGGGATTGATCTTCAATTCCTGGAGACTCCAGGCCAATCCTGGAAGGTTGGCAACCCTATAATGTATGAGAAAAGATGCAAGATGAGCAGTTTTGCTAATCAGACTTGGTCCTGATTCTGGGCAGGCTGCCAGTTGTTTTCCAGAAATGCTCTGGGCAGGGTGCCATTGCCTCACCCACTTTCACATTCTCTCCACTTGCTCGTTTCTCATTCCCAGCATGGGTCATCGCCTCGGCCCTCCCACTTCCTCCTTTCTGTGTACACTAACCCACCATAGCTGAGAGGCTACTGCCCCCACAGACATACCTCAGGGGGCGCACTCGCCAGCGGAGGCGTGTCCTACACCCCACCCCGCCCCTCCTCTGACCTGCTACCACCCCACCGCCCCCGACACACCACCCCCTGCCTCCGCCCCCCCACCCACCCCCCCCCCCCCCCCCCCCCCCTCCCCAGCCCCCCCACCGCCCCCAGAAAGCAGAGGCGGGAGGGCTAGAGAATGTCTGATACTGATAAGGACTGAAAGGCTTTTCACAAAATGGAAATTTTAAAGCAAAGCACAACCTGTCAGCTGCAACTCAGTGGGCAGCACTCTTGCCTCTGAGTCAGAAGTTTACCGGTTTAAATCCCACCCTAGAGACTTGAGTACAAAATCTATACTAACACTTTAGTGCAGTAGTGAGGGAGTGCTGCACTGTCAGATATGCTGGCTTTTGCATGAGATATTAAACTAAGGCCCTGTCTGCCCTCTCAGGTGAATGCAAAGGATCCCATGGCACTTTGAAGAAGAGCAGGGAAGTTGTCCCTGGTGCCCTGACCAATATTTATTCCTCAACCAGCATTACGAGACCAAATTATCTGGCCTTTATCACATTGTTGTTTGTGGGAGCTGGCTGTGTGTAAATTTCCTACATTACAACAGTGAATACACTTCAGAAAGTACATCGTTGGCTGTGAAATGGTTTTGCATGTGTGGGCGCTGGAAGTTGAGTGAGGGGAAGATCAAGCTCGATTGTAATGAAGCATCCATAGTTGAATAGCTTGCTAAAATTCCCTGTTGATTCTCACAAATGGAGAGTGGCCCTGGGTGGGGTTGGAGGGCGGGGGGTGTGTGGGGGAAGGAGTGTGAGTTACAGTTGGGATGTCAATGTGTGTGATGTACACCAGTGTGAGATGCTCAGTTGCCTGGGGACTGGGCTGAGCCTTGAGTTACAGCGCGTGGAAGAGTCAAAGAGTCACACCTTGCTTCTATTCCGTGGAATTTTCGCTGGAGCATGGGGTGGGGGCAGGGAGTTGGAGGTGGGGGGCAACAAATTCCACAGTGGCATCCATTTCGGTAGACACTGCAAATTAATGACATGGAGGAAGAAAACAAGAGAACACAAAATGATTGAGAAGAAAGTGTTTCCGGGCAAACAGAAGTTCTAAATATTAAAAGCAAAAAACTGCAGATGCTGGAAATCCAAAACAAAAATAAAAATACCTGGAAAAACTCAGCAGGTCTGGCAGCATCTGTTCTGTTGAAGAGTCATACGGACTCGAAACGTTAACTGTGTTCCTCTCTGCAGATGCTGCCAGACCTGCTGAGTTTTTCCAGGTATTTTATTTTTAATTAAATATTAATTTGCCTTCAATTTGAAGGGACGTTGTTTTGCACGAACAAGAGTCTGGCAAACAGTTGCTGTTTGTTTACAAATGCCTGACATTGCTAAGAGTGGCACGTGTTTGCCCTGCCTTGACTACGTCCCAAAAGTGCAAAAAGGGAAGCTTCACCAAAACAGTTCTTGCATGAAAGGCCATTCTCCAATATAACCTCCCTGCGTGTGCAAGAGCAACAGGTGTAAAGAAAATGAGAGGAATCATATCTTTACTGCAGATGCTGTAAACCTGAAGCAAAAACAAAAAAGTTGCTGGAAATAATCAGCAGGTCAGACAGCGTCTGTGGAGAGAGAAACAAAGTTAGCATTTTAGATCGAGACGACTTTTTTTCATATCATGCTCTTCCTTTGTGCGCTCATGTTCGTGCTGACAGGAGACAGAAAGAGATAGAGAAACAGCACCTTTACCATTCTCACAACAACCCAAAGCACCTCAAGGGCAATAAATTACTTCTGAAGTATAATCCCTTGTTCTGAATGCAAATATGGTAGCTGGCTTACATGTAGCAAATTCAACATTTGCATTGATCAATTAATCTCTTATCTAATTTATTCCAATGCACTCCTGGCTGGTTTCTCACATTCTACTCTCTGTAAACTTGAGGTCCTCCAAAACTCTGCTGCCTTGTCTTAACTCATGTCATGTAAGCACGAAGGTACAGCGGGCAGTAAAGAAGGCAAATGGTATGTTGGCCTTCATAGCCAGAGGATTCGAGTACAGGAGCAGGGATGTCTTGCTGCAATTATACAGGGCCTTGGTGAGACCACACCTGGAATAGTGTGTGCAGTTTTGGTCTCCTTATCTGAGGAAGGATGTTCTTGCCATAGAGGGAGTGCAGCGAAGGTTTACCAGACTGATTCCTGGGTTGGCGGGACTGACATATGAGGAGAGATTGAGTTGGTTAGGATTATATTCGCTGGAGTTCAGAAGAATGAGGGGGGATCTCATAGAAACCTATAAAATTCTAACAGGACTAGACAGGGTAGATGCAGGAAGGATGTTCCCGATGGTGGGGGAGTCCAGAACCAGGGGTCACAGTCTGAGGATACAGGGTAGACCATTTAGGAGTGAGATGAGGAGAAATTTCTTCACCCAGGGAGTGGTGAGCCTGTGGAATTCGCTACCACAGAAAGTAGCTGAGGCCAAAGCATTGTATGTTTTCAAGAAGGAGTTAGATATAGCTCTTGGGGTGAAAGGAATCAAAGGATATGGTAAGAAAGTGGGAGCAGGCTATTGAGTTAGATGATCAGCCGTGATCATAATGAATGGCGGAGCAGGCTCGAAGGGCCGAATGGCCTACTCCTGCTCCTATTTTCTATGTTTCTATGTTCCATTCACCCATAACCCCTGTGCTCACTGGTGTACATTGGCCCCTGATTAAGCAATGCCTCAATTTTTAAGTTTTCATCCTTGTTTTCAAATCCCTCCATGGCCTTGTCCCTCCCTATCTCTGTAATCTCCTCCAACCCCACAACCCTCGAGATATCTGTGCTCATCCAATAATGGCCTCTTGGGCATTCCCTATTTTAATCTCTCTGTCATTGGCAGCTGTGCCTTCAGCTGCCTTGACTCTAAGCTTTGGAATTCCCCCCTAAACCTCGCCACCTCTCTGCCTCTCTCTTCTCCTTTTTAGACCTCTTACAACCAACCTCTTTGACCAAACTTTTGGTCATCTGTCCTAAAGTCACCTTATCTATAAATTTTGTTTTATGATGCTCCTGTGAAGGGTCTTGGGACAGTTTATTATTTTAGGCGCTATATAAATACAAGATATTGTTGTTGTAGGTGGCATAATTTGTGGCATAAAGGTGGACCAAGAGAGCTCCACGTTCCTCTTTCATTAGTGCTATGGGGGATCTTGTACATCCCTTTTGGAAGTCCGGGCCTTGATTTAATGGCTTGTCTGAAAGATGGTACATCTGACAGTGCAGCATTCCTTCAATGACTACGTGACTGGACGACTTTATTGGCTGCAAAGCACTTCCAGATGTCCTGTGGTTGTGGAGGTTGCTACATAAATGCAAGTTCATTCTTTCAATGTGGCTCCACATTCATTTTGTCTGATGATGTGAAGCGCCTTGGGATGTTAAAGGCACTATATAAACACAGGCTGTTGTTGTTTGAGGGCAGTGCCCACAGGCTGCTGAGCCCATGTGGAGCCATGCCCCTGCAGGGCCCTCAATGCCAGGGGAAGGGAGAGGCAAGTGAACAAATAGAAGAGCAGAACGCTTGTCTTACGCCTACAGTGAGACATAGCAAATCCAAGGTAATGGCAATTGTTCACCGTTCTCAGAGCCGATCTAAGCTTGTTTTGAACTATCAGCCAACACAGAATTCAGCAGCTTCCCTTAAAAGGCACAGGTCAAGACCCACCAAGGAAAGGACCATAAGGGTGTTAAAATTAGTGCCATGCCATTAGAGTGTGAAATCAAAAGCACTTCTTCACAAAAAATGTTCGAGACTGGAGAGGGGCCAATTGACATTCTGAAGACCAGGATTAATGGAGGTTAAGGCATTCAGAGTTACAGAGCCAAGGTGGGTAAATGGAGTCGGGATACAGATCCAACCTGATCTAAATGAATGGCGGAACAGGTAGCTGGGAGCTGTTCAATCCTGGCTCCACTCCTGGTCATCGTCAGCCTTAGAGTGGGTGCAGAGGAGATTTACCAGAATTGTACCATCTGTCCTAATACCACCTCATGTGGCTTGTTGTCCAATTTGGCCTGATTTAAATCTGAGAGCTTTCTCAGCCAAGGGCAGTGCAGTTAAGGTGCAGTTCAGCCACGACCGAATTGTATGTTGGATCAAGCGTGAGGAGCTGAATGAGTGGCTGCTACGTTCCAAGAAACTGTGTGGAGGGTTAAAAACATAAACCCGTGCTAAGCCATTGCGAAATACAAACGCCACATGTGACAAGCTGCACAGGTGGAAACATGCCTGGGAGGGAGTTGGCGGGCCTGGGGGAAGTGCAGGGGTGGGGGGGGCGGTGGGGGTTGCTGTGTGTGGGGAGGGCTGCACGCAGCTGAGGTTAAGGAGTGGAGTTCCACTCCCTCTCTTATCCTGTCAGCTATTGCCAACCAGAGCCAGGAAAGCAGGGACCTGCCCACCATGGCTTCATATTACCGGCTTTTCCTTTTATGGCAGTGTTTCCTGTCGTCTCTCCTTGATTCCCGGAGCCTTGCCGTGCTCGGCATATAGGATCTAGGAATTCAACCTACAGTGGTACAGGAGAGGTAGTGAAAGAGCCAGAGGCTGCCTGCTCAAGCCACAGGAGGATTTTGAGAATCCCCATAATTATTTTTAAACATTCGTCTGTGTTTTCTGAATTCTCTGACCCTGGAGAGGGAGTTCTGTTTTTCAAAATCAAAGTCTACTAGTCCCAGCACCACATTATACGTTGAAATTAAAGGGAGCATGGGTTTAACCTTTCGATCTCCCTCTGAAGCTCTGTGACACACACCATGATAAGCTTGGTCAGCCTGGTTTTAAAACATTAATTCCCAGTGACAGATGGTGACTGGGAGGCGTTTGTCAAGCAATTAAAATGCACTAAAATCCATAGCTTCAACTGCGTCAGTGATTTTTTATCTTGATATGCAAAGCACTTTCATGTAAATCTTGACTCCATGCTAACAGGACAGCTTGGCCTGTGTGGTGTTTCACAACCCTCTGGTTCCCTCAGGCTTAGGGGTGGGGCTCACATTCCCGCCATTCCTTCTCCTACCAAACCGGGTGCAAGGTGAAAAATTGCCACATGTTCTGTTTACTCACTGGTGCAGAGCGGAGATGGAGGGAAAGCCAGGCTCCTGTTATCCAGGAGATGCCCCAGTTCATTTCCCTCCCCATTCACCTGCTGTGGCAGACTTTTATGGTTTCCCCCACTGAAGCTAAGGCTGGAGGCTGGTGAGGTGGTGGAGGGGTGGGGGGTCGGGGGGGTTGTTGGGGAGCAGAGAGGTGTCAGGGGTGGTTGTGGGGGTTCGTAGAGTGCAGCACGTGGTCTGCCTGCCTCCTACCTGCCTGTTCCCCAGACTGTCTCTCAGCAGTGGAGACATCGGGTAACCCACCCGCCCTTGGGTCTGTTGAGGCCCTTAAGTGGCCAATTAATGGCAACTTAAGTGGCTCGTCCCACCCACGCCGCTATTTTACCCGCTTCAGGGGAGGCCCACACCAAGTGAGGGTCCTGTGTCGGATAAGGCAGGGGGACCCCTGTGCCCATCAGACCCTCCTGCCACCACCACCAAGGTCATACTCCACTTGAACTCCCTCACCTCTCAAACCTGCCAGTCAGGTTTCACCAATACCCCCGACTTACCTTCAGTTTAGCTCCGTAACCATCTGCAGGGTCTGGGTGTAGTCCCAGCGGTGGTCACCGCATAGCGCTAATGGAACTACAGAGCTGCTGGCCATCCGATTGGCTGGCAGACTTCCCTCCTCAATGGGGGTGGAAAGTCCCTCCATCCGAAAAATCCTGCCCATGCAGTCGCCACTGGGGCAGGGTCCCCACAGGCTTTCCTTCAGACCCACTCCCCCACCTCCACAGCCCCTTCCACATCCAGTGCCTCTTCCAAATGCCTTCATGCCTGAGACTAGACACTGTGCTGGCAAGTTCTTTGACTATGGCAGGAGGGAGGGAGATTACATTTAAGTACAACAACAGCTTGGATTTATACAGCGCCTTTACCATAGTAAAACATTGCAAGGCACTTCACAGGAGCATCATCAAACAAAATTTGACATCAAGTTTCATAAGATGTTAGGAAGCTTAATCAAAAAGGGAGGTATTTAAATGAAAGTTTTTGAAAGGGGAATTGAAAAAGAAAGACTTGCATTTCTGTGGCACCTTTCACATCCCAAAGCGATAAAGTGCAGTCACTGTTGTAATGTAGGAAAGTTGGCAGCCAAATTGCACACAGCAAGCTCCCACAAACAGCAATGTGATAATAGCCAGATAATCTGTTTTTGTGATGTCGACTGAAGAATAGATATTGGGCAGCACAACAGGGGGAACTCCCCGACTCTGCTTTGAAATGGGGCCATGGGATTTCTATGTGACCACCTGAAAGAGCAAACTGGGCTTCAGATTAGCATCTCATCCAAAAGGCAGCACCTACGACAGTGGACCACTACACTGGAGTATCAGCCTGAATTTTGTGCTTAAAGCCCTGGGATGGGAACTGGACCCAAAGGTGTGAGAGCTACACACTGAGCCACAGCTGAGATTGGGGACACTGGCTGTCTCCCCCTCTTTAGTGCCAGGGGCATTGAATCCAACTTCCGCACTCCCACTGAAATCAGCTCACTCATCCTAGAGTGAAAATTGAACCAAAGGCATGCTCTGGTCTCTGTGGTTTAGTGCCATGTGAAGGACTGCCTTTATCCACTGTAAGTTGGGCTTTCTCAAGGTTGTCAATTCCAATTGAAGTAGGAAGAGTAGCAGATTTGGGTGGAGGGAAACCATAGTCGCTCACTTTGAAGGAAATAAGCTCTCCTTGCATTCTTTCGCTCTTAGACAAATAATGCACAAAGCCAACAACAAATTGTATTTATATTAATTGAGGAAGTGGTCCCGAAGATGTTTTTTCTCATTTCTTTTTAACAGCAGGGTTGAGTATCAAGCAACATTTGACACTGAGCCAAAGAAGGAGGCGTTAGGAAACGTGAGGACAAGTGTTTGGTCAAAGAGGTCGGTTTTAAGGAGAGAGCGGCAGAGAGGTTTGGGGAGGAATTCCAGAGCTTGGGGCCCAGGCAACTGAAGTCACTGTCACTGCTGGTGGGTGAAGTAAGCGGGGGATGTGGGAGAGATCAGAATTGGAGGAATGCAGGAGGTCTCAGTGGGTTGTATGGCTCGAGGAGTATATAGAGATAGGGAGGAGAGGGAATTTCTTTTTTTAAAAGCATGAGAATGAGAGTTTCAAAATCAAGCGGCTGGTGGATTGGGAGCCAGCATCGAGGCGTTAATTGCCCGAAAATCAGCTCCGCTCCACTCCGCTGGGCAGGACATGTAGCTCGTATGCCTGACACCAGACTCCTGAAGAAACTGCTCCACTCGGAATTCAGTCAAGGCAAGAGATTCCCGGGGGGACGGCGGAAACACTTTCGGGATGTTTTCAAAGCATCCCCGCTAACTCATGACTGGCGCAATTGTCTGCGGACAGGGCGAATTGGCCTTTGCATTTTTCATCAAACCTCATCCGAGGGCGGGTTGAAAGCTCCATTAGGAAAATAAAATACATCTGGGGGGGACAGCATTTTTATGAGGTATGCTTTCAGGTGCTCGGTTGTGATGCACGGGCATTTTTGCGGATTTTTAGAGCTAGCTTTAATTATTTGCAGGTCCACAGCACCTGCCCTCAGGGAGCTCTCTCGAAGTGCTCAGCCGCGCCCAGCGGTTACGTGGTTGCCCGCCCTCTTCCCAGCCGCCCCGAACCTTTCAGCGCCCGTTTCACGCTGGCAGGCCTGCTAATTGGCCGGCCAGCGTGAAACCCGGGGTCAGGAGCCGATCGCGGCCGGGGTGGGGGGGTGTGGTGGGGGGTGGGGTGGGTGGGGTCCATTTCCCGCTCCTGCGTACCTGATGACCAAAGAATTCATGCCCACGGCAGTCCCTGGCTTGTGGCTGGCAAAAATGGAGCAGGCTCATTTGGGAAGGCACCGAACACGTCAAGAGACCCTGTCGGGAACATGCAGGGGCAAAATCGAGATGTCGGGGGAGGCGGGGTGGTAGGGGGGGTGGTGCACAAACCTCCAAACAACCCATCTACCCAAGTCTTCAAGCACCACCTGCCCCCCCATATGACCGAGTCTGCACATCGCACCTTGGGCTTAGCAGACACCTCAGAACCCATCGAATCGGCGGGGAAGCAAGTCATCCTCGAACCCAAGGGACGGTCTAAGAAGAGACAAGAAGAAGCCAGGGGATGTTATTATGGAGACTCCCACTGCCACTGGAGCTCTCCATATCACTGGAGGCTCCCGCTATTACTGGAGGCTTGCGCTATTATCGGAACTTATTATTGATTGCTGCTCTTGACTCTCATAGCCAGGGCTCACTGCCGTAAAGAGCCAGGGTATGGCTGTGAGTTTCCATTGGTTGCCTCTTGCCCCATCCCATGGCCCATGCTGGAAGCCCAAATGTGTGGGTGCCAGGTGGGGGCAGGGTTGGGACCCGCAGAGGTCTGATGCCCTCCGCAGACGGAAGACTCGACTATCTCAGGCTGGTCACCTTACTTAAGGAGGGATATATTTGCATTGGGTGCAGTTCAGAGAAGGTTCACTGCGTTGGTTCCTGAGATGAGGAAAGGCCGAGCAGGTTGGGCCTATACTGATTGGAGTTTAGAAGAATGAGAAGTGACCTTACTGAAACATATAAGGTTCTGAGGGGGCTCGGCAGGGTGGGTGCTGAGACGATGCTTCCCCTCATGGGGGAATCTAGAACTAGGAGGCACAGTTTCAAAATAAGGGGTCTCCCATTTAAGATGGAGATGAGGAGGAATTTCTTCTCTCAGAGGGTTATTAGTATTTGGAACTCTCCTCCCAGTGAGCAGTGGTGGCTGAGTCATTGAATATAATCGTGGCTGAGTTAGGCTGATTTTTAATTGACAAGGGAGTGAAGGGGGGATTGGCGGAGGGTTGGGGGTGGGTGTGCAGGCAGGAAGTGGAGCTAAAGCCATGACCTTAATGATTGGCAGAGATGGCTCGAATGGTTGAATGGCCTACTCCTGCTCCTATTTGTTACATTCTTATGTTCTTATGGCAGATCAAGAATGGTTGGATGGGCAAGGCAGAGGAGGTCAGCATGTGGATGTGAAGCTGGTCTTTAGTCTAAGCCAGAGATTCTGTGTCGTGGAGGGGGTGGGGGGGGGGGGGGGGGGGGGGGGGTGGGATGGGACAGGCCTATGGAGGGGTGTGGGGGTTAACTAGAAAGTAAAGCAAAAGGCGAACATGACTCACAGGAAATATTTCACACTTCGATTGGGAGTAAGCGTTTGAATAAAGCGCTGTTCGAGTCAGAATAGCTACAAATTGGGACTGGGTAGGAAGTGATGTGTTAACATTGGAATGCTGTACACAGGAGTGGGGGTGGATGGGAAGTGAGCTGCTCCATTGGAATTCCATGTTTGGGTCAGGTATGCCAACAGTATCCAGCCTGGTGTTGCTGTGGTTCGAGTGTAAACCGTCTGAATGCATAATGACTTCAGGCAGCTCTGACAGGTTGAGCTAATGCAACCAGATGTTGACAGTGTGAACAGTACGAGAGTTGTTTTTTAACAACAGCAACAACAAAAAAAAAAACCCTCCTGCGCTCGCAGGAATTCCAAAAAATCAACTCACAGCAAGGGGAGAATTTTTGTTTCTGAACTTTGAAGTCACTGCGCGATTTTAACTTTGTGCAAGTGGATGGGTTTCGAGTGGGTTCAAATCTCGCTCAATCTCTGGGAGTGCTTTAAGGGGGTAGATCTTTTGTGTGGTGGATGGTGTTTAATATTTAAGTAGCAAATTGGGAGCATGTTTTACATCTCTCCCTGATTTGAAGTCGGTAGAAATTTAAATCAGGGAGAGGTTTAGCACAGGCTGCCAATTCCTTTCAGCCATTTACCATAGTGCACAGTGACCATCTCCCACTTTGTATCTGACCTATTAGCTTCAGTTTAATGTAAGTGAATACAAACATATTAAAAAAAGTCCCTCATGCTGCCTGGTTTCTCTTCTTGTTGGGCTCCATTTCATAGGCACTGCCATCCCTTTTCTCTAGACAGTGCATTTCAGTGCCTACTTGTGTACCCTTTCCAACAGGGTCACTCACTACAGGCAAGTGTGACAACCCTGGGCTAATTTGAACTGGGGAAGGAGGAAGTTAATGTGTCACCCAAGCCCACAAGGGTTAAAAGGGCCTGCTTTCGACCCCCCAGTCTGGGTTGACTTTGCCAACCACAGCTGAAGATAGTTGGGATGAGAGGCGGGGCGGGGGGTGGGGGTGGGGCACAGAAATGGAACTCAGTGTCACTGAGCTGGGGTGGTGTGGGGGGGCGGGGTGCGGTGTTAGGGTTGTGCTGTGACATTAGCTAGGGCTCTAGCTCCTGATCGTTATCCAGCGACTCAGTGAAAGAAGGATCAGGCTAGAAAGTGATGCCCCAGACAGTTGAATAGCTGGCCAATGTCTAGATTAGTATGTGAGAACTAGCCACTTAGGCATGATAAGAGGGAAGGCGCCTGATGTCTGTGGATCACCAGGTGGAGGGTTGTGGGGTGAGGGGGTTGGTGGGGAGCAAGTCTTTCAGGTGCGGAGATCTGAAAAAAGCATATAGAAGTGTTTGCACTAGCTCAGAATATTGCAAAGAAGGATCAGAACAATTCCTGTTCCTTGCCCAGATTCCTTGAATCTGTCATCAATCCACATTAAGGATGCCAGAAATAAATCGCACATTAAAAGAACAATTGGAGAACACACCCATGATCTAATAGCCTCATGGGTTTGCCCAGTATTTAACACATTACTGAAAGATTCACCTCATGTTACTAGTTACTAGCATAAAGCAAAATACCCACAATAACACACGTGCCTGATTCATTACAGTTTAATTATCTGGATTGGGAATGAGGATCCTGTCAAATGATGCTGGGATTCGACTTGATTCAAGTTTGTCACATGATTTTGATGATGTATTAGTGGGGTGCAGCAGTGCCAGTGGCACCTCATTGGCCATTTTATACATCTACCTCCCTCCCCCCCCCCCACCACCTCTGCAGCTCAGTGGCTCACCGGGTAGCATCCTGGCCTCTGAGTCAATTCAAATTCAATGTCAGGTTTCCAAGCACAGCATCTAGGCTGATGCTCCAAGTGCAGTGCTGTGAGGTGCTACATTGTTGGAGATCCATCTTTCGGATGGGAAGCCAAACCAACACCCCGTCTGCCAGCTGAGCTGCATGAAAACGATCCCATGCCACTATTTGAATGAGTAGGGGAGTTCCAATATCTATCCTTCAACCAACACCAACTGGTCATTATCACGTTGCTGTTTGTGGGAGCTTACTGTGCACGGAATGATGGTTGCATTTCTTAAATTACGACAGTGGCTTCCCTTCAAAAGCATTCAGTTGGTTGTAAAGTGCTTTGAGACACCCACATGTCATGAAAGGTGCTATAGAAATGCAAATTATTTCTTCCTTTTTAATTGACAGCAGTGAGTATTGGGCCCAGCCAGATTGCCTCTCTTGCTAGGCCAGGAACACAGTTGAAACTGCGTCTTGATGGGGAGTGGAATTAGAAGGTTAGGGGCACAGAGTCGTGCAGAGCAGAAGGTCCCTGGTTCAGTTCTCAGTATGTTCTGAATTACTTAATCTCGGCAGGAATGTTGTTCACCCTTTAGATATTGCAACAACCTTCACTGTTCAATCCATGAACATTCATTAAATCTTAGACTGCCTACACATCAGGGACATTTCTGTATCACCAGTCCAGATAGTTTTGTTTGTTTGAGCTCATGCACTATGACACTGACAGTGACATGCAATCACAAACCCAACTGCAACTAATAAAACAGCTTTATGACTATAAGATAAACCTTTAAAGCACTAAAATAAATACAGTCTTGCCTGAAAATAACAAGTAATTCAGCTCACCTCTTCTCATCCCTACTTCCTTCATTTTCTTTGAGGAAAATAGGGACATAGCAGGTGTAGGCCATTCAGCCCCTCAAGCCTGCTCCACATTCAACTAGATCATGGCTGATCACCTACCTCAACACATGCTAATGACTGAGCCTCCACAGCCCTTTGGGGTAGAGAATTCCAAAGATTCCCTACTCTTTGTTCCCTATCTATTCAATTATTATTACATTTTCTATTGAATCTTAACCATCCCATCTTTGTCAACCTTTAATTTTGTTCCCAAAACCCTTTTAGTTTCTTCTTCAGCAGCAACTCCCAAACCCACGACTTCCACCATCTAGAAGGAGAAAGGCACCTGCAAGTTCCCCTCCAAGTCACACACTATCCTGACTGGGAACTGTATCGCCGTTCCTTCGAAACTCCCACACTAACAGCACTGTGGATGTACCTATACCACATGGACTGTAGCATTTCAAGAGGGTGGCTCACCACCACCTTCTCCAGGGTAATTAGGGATGAGCAAGAAATGCTGACCTTAACTGTCAATGCCCACACCCCTAGAATGATTAAATCAAATTAAAACTGTTTTTCTTTCTCCTGGCCTCCATTGTCCATTTTAGCTGTGGCAGTAAGGATTGAAGAAAAAATGTTGCCTGAAAACCAGCTGGGAGCCTGCATTTCCTCAATGCCTAACATCAGTGCCCCATCATCATGTGCCATATAGATTAACATATCTATTCTGTTAACTCTTTATACTCAATGATTTGAACCCCATCCTCCTGACTCAGAGGTGAGAAGTGGTACTCACTGAAGAGATAGTAAATACATGAGAAGTTGGCCAGCATCTGAAAGGTAAAAGGACGAATATTTCAGGCATACCCCTTCAACAAAGTCATAGTCTTAACACAGTACAGGGGAATGTCTAGGTTGGAAGTTTAGCTCAGGAACCTTTCTCCCTCCACTATTTGGAAGTCACTGGACTCCACCGCCCAGGCTCCTGGCAGACTCCACTCTCCTTAGGAAACTGTACATCCCTCTCAGTACTGCAGGGTCAGCCACTTTATACTCAGAGAGTGATGCACAAGAACGATGCCAGAACTGTGAGGTTATAACTATCAGGAAAGACCGAACAGGCTAAAAAAATAGAAAGTTGAGAGGTGGCCTGATGAGTTCTTTAAAATGCTGAAGGTGTTCAGTAAGATAGAACAAAAGAGGTTAGGTCCAATTGTGAGGGAATCCAAAACCACAGGTCAGAAGAAAGGTCTTTATCATAGAATCATTGTCTTAATACAGCACAGAAGGAGGCCATTCAGCCCTCTGTGCCTGTGCCTGCTCCCAGGTAATTAGTTTTGTTTGCTCTTTCCCGATAGCTCGGTAATTTTTTTCCCTTCATATAATTACTCCTTGAGTGGTGAGAATGTGGAAGTAGGAGTGTTTGAGGCAAATAGCACAGGCGCATCTAAGGGGGAGTTAGATAAACACATAAGGGAGGGAGGAATAGAAGGACACATTGCTGGGGTAAATTGAAGCAAATAAAATGCGAGGCACCATGCGTGGAGACTGAGTGACCAAACTGTCTGTTTCTGTACTGTAAATTCTCAGCAACATTTAAACAGGCTTCTTTGACCCGCTAACAAGCCTCTAAACAGGTTATAAAAGGTCATGGCAACCTTATGGAGGAGTTATTAGTACTGGACGATCACTGAAAACAGATTGAGATTCTGACACACTAGAGGCTGTTTACAACAATCTGTCTCTGCGGGGAATCAAACAAGTATGATTCAGTTGTTATTGGATTTGGCTGCAGGCTTGTGATTTCACACTGCACCAGCATGTTAAGACTTCCCATGTGCTGTATAAGTTGGGAGTGAATTCTCCCACTGTCTGAGCCTTTGACTCAGTCCTTATAGTTTTAACCTTAAAGTGAAATATAATATACATTAGGCATAAAATAAAAGACTTGCATTTGTATTGTGCCTCTCACAACCCCAGGATGTCCCAAAGCATTTTGGTCAATGAATTACCTTTTAAAGTGGGTTCACTGTTGTAATGTAGGAAACATGACTGCCAATGTGAGCACAGCAAGATCCCACAAACAGCAATGTGCTAATAACCAGTTATCTCTGTTGTTCAGAGATAACTGTTGCCTGGGTCACTGGGGACCTGCACAAGGCTCTTCAAAATAGTGCAATGGGATCTCTTGTGTCCACCTGAGAGGGCAAGCAGGGCCTTACTTTAATGTCTCATCTCCGACAATGCAGCATTCCCTCAGTACTGCACTGAGCGTATCAGCCTAGATTTTTGGACTCAAGTCCCTGGAGTGGGACTTGTTGTAGTAGGTGATAGGCCTGGATTCTAGCAAGTAGGGGCCACAGGCATAACAGGGTACCTATTTAAAAACTAGTTTATTTACACTATTTACAGTATGAACAGAGTGGGTTATCAGAAAGGTGCATTGCCCCTCAGGGCTGCCCACCTGCTCCCTACAGTACCCTGTACAAGACTGCCTAATGTCATGTGCCCTATGGATCAACACATCTATTCTGTTAATCCTTTATACTAGAGGACTTGAACCCCAACCTGCTGACTCAGAGGTGACAAGTGGCACTCACTGAAAAAGGCAGTAAACACTTGGCAAGTCAGTCAGTATCTGAAAGGTAAAAGCCACATGAATATTTCAGGCATTCCCCTTCAGCACAAATTCTGCTGGTGAGTTTGTCCAGTGTGTAGTGGAGCCATGCTGACCAGCATTTGAACCATATTTTACATGGAGTATCGAGGGGCAGGGTAAGGCGAGGGCGCAAAGGTGGAATCCTAATTCACTTCCTTAAAACCGTGCTGCAAGTATGTAGATGTTGGCTAGGACTGGCCTGAACCTCAGCCAAATAGCCTCCTAAGAACACTAAACTACAAATGATGGCCACTTGTGCAAGGGACCAATTGTCTACAAAGCCATTTCCCAGGAAGGAACTTCAGAACAGGCAGGAGGGAAACTGAGTGATGAAAAATGCCTGCGCCCTTCATCAGAACTGGAGAGGAATCCTGATAGTTATGTTTCTTTGCTAGGTATTTGGCGGCCTGCAGTTACAACACTCCCACTCACTACCAGAATCACCGAGGAGGTGATTCCCACACTTCCAAATGATGTCCAAATTGCCTCAAGGAGAGCAGAACGATCATGTTGACCAGTGGCACACTGTTTAATGTTGGGTGGGGAGGAGGTGGTTCAGAGCCCGGCATCTTCTGATGGACTTCCATCACTCCACAATCAATATAACCAGCAGCTTCGTTATCAGAGCCCATTGGAACATCAAACTGTAGCAGGAGATTTGATCAACCTTAAAGGAATGATTGGTTCACTGGGTTAGCAGACTTTGCTTAATCCTCTGCCAGTTGGGATGGATTCCAGCTCAGACTGATGCAATTAAAGTTTCTCCCTCTTCTGCCCTTATTCCTACAGAACTTTATTTGGGGCAGAGTCATCCCAATTATTTTTGTGTGTGGTCCCACAACACAAAACTCCCCTGAATCTAACTTGTTCTGTGCCTGCCCTGGGGGTGTTTAATAGGACAGTGTAGAAGGAGCTTTAATATATATCTAACTCATGCTGTACCTGTCCTGAGAGTATTCGGTGGGACTGTATATTGGGGGCTTTACCATATATCTAATCTGTGCTGAATCGGACATGGGACGGTTTGATGTGACAGTGTAGAGAGAAATTTTGTTTGTAACCTTCATCTGGGAGTGATTGGTGGAACAGTGCAGAGGGAGCTTTACTCTGTATTCTTTCTCAGCGTTGATATTAATCCCTCAACCAAAGTCACTAAAATAAAGTTTAGTCTGTTGTTATCACATTGCTGATCGTAGGAGCTTGCTGTGCACAAATTGGCTGCTGTGTTTCCTTCATTGTAACAGTGATGACACTTCAAAATGATCTTCACTGGCTGTAAAGTGCTCCTTCGGTTGTGAAAGGTGCTACAGAAATGCATTTTTTTTTCTTTTTATCTAATTCTACTGGTACTGATCTGGAAGCACTTGATATTACAGTGTAGAGGTTTTATTCTGCACCAGTGCTCAATGCTGACAAAGCATGTAAAAACTGCAAACTACTTGATTCCCTGTACTACCGTCCCTGATTCTGATCAACACAATAATTATACATTAAAATGTAAATGATAGAATTGTGACTAATGCTATAACTTTCTCAAATTCAAATTACGAAGGTATTTTTATATGAACAGCGGTTTTTGCTGCTGTAAGGAATTATTAAGCCTGGTTGTACATAAAGGTTGGACTAACATCAGTACAGATATGTTCATTAACCCCAGGGTGTCTGTGCCATTTCAGTTTTGCTCAGCACACTGTTGGGCTCAATATCCTCTCCTAGCCAGATCGCATTGTGGTATCTGCAGCAGACACTTTAATAGCCCTACGAACAGAAGTAGAGACATCCCTTAATGATTCTTGCAAATGCAGAGCACTGAGCCATACAGAACCCGAAAGCCCCCACATTTGATCTCTGAAAGTCTTGTGGCGCAGTGGGTAGTGTCCCTGCCTCCGAGTGAGAAGCTCTGGGTTCAAGGCCCATTCTTGCTGGATAAGGAAGGTGTATCCATACCATGGACAGAAAGGTTGATTATCAACCTGCAAATCCTTTCAACGCATGCCAATAGCAGGCAGTAAGAGTGGGATAGATTCCTGGTCATCCATAATGATGGAAAGAAAATTGGAGCCTCTAATGGTTAGTTAACTGATTTCAGCTGTGACAACTTCAAGAGTGCTAAAATAGTTCTATCTGGGTAACCTCTTACAACCCTCCAAGTTCCTCCAGCTTGTGTATCCCCCACTCCCTTGGTCTCACCATTGGTGACTTCAGCTGCCTAAGCTCTCAGCTCTAGAATTTTCTCACCTCCACCTCTGACTCTGAAGGTTCTAGGTTCAAATCCCACTCCAGGACCTGAGCATAAAAATCTAAACTGACACTCCAGTGCAGTACAGAGGGAGTGTTACATTATCAGAGGTGCTGCCTTTCAGATGTGAGGTTAACCGAGGCCCTATCTACCTTCTCAAATGAACCTAGAAGCTCCCATACAGTACTTTGAAGAAGACCAGGGGAGTTCTCCCCAGTGTCCTGTCCAATATTTATCCCTTAACCGACAGCACAAAAAAAATTATCTGGTAATTATCACATCGCCATTTGTGGGAGCTTGCTGTGTGCAAATTGGCTGTTGTGCTTCATACATTACAATGCTTCAAATGTACTCAATTGCCTGTAAAATGCTTTGAGACATCTTATGGTCATGAAAAGTGCTATATAAATGCAAGTCCTCCATTTTTTTTTCCAAATTTCTCTGATTCTCCCCCCATCTCTCTCCTCCTTTAAGACTCAGCTTGTGACCTATCTCTTTGACCAAGCTTTTGGATTTGTGTCTCCTTCTTTGGCTCCATGTCAATTTTGAGTCCGACTATGCTCCCATGAAGTGCCTTGGGACATTTTACTACATTACAAGATGCTTTATCAATGTAAGTTGTTGTTGGGAGAGCTCAGAGAAACATCACCCAAGGTGCTTGCTCCTGACCACTATCTGACAGAGGTCGAATGGTCTCCTTCTGTGCCATAATGACTTTATGTATTTGCCAGAGAGCCTTTGTCAGTGTGTGGAGAGTGAGATTCACTCAGCCAATGATGGAATAGTTTGCATGCCCCCACTGCCATGTCTGAGAAATGGCCATTGATGAGGGGCTGGAGGAGTGCCAGAAGCTGTAGAATCACAAAGAGACAAGACTCAGCAGCATATCGATGGAGTGGGTGAAATAAACAGGAACAAATAGAAGGCTTGGAATAGAAGGCTAAGAATCAGAATTCTTCATAACTGAGTTTTTAAGAAGACGTACTGAGCTGAAACGATAAAATAATTATTAAAGAATGAAGCAGTTTAAAAAGATTGATAGCAACTCACCTACCATTATCTGAGTCTGGGAAAATACCATGCTGGGGGCTATATTACAGAAATGCATGGAACCCTAGCTTAAGGTTACTTTGGTCATCTTGCTCAATGCTCACCATATATTTAAGCCAGAAGCTAACAAGGAGTTGCAAACACCTTGGTAGTTCAGTCAAAATATCATTATTTTAATGAAATAGGAACCTGGGGTTGTACCTCCATAAATAAGAGGGAACATTATATCAATACAGAATGTTTTCCCCCTAAAAATCAGCATTTAATAATTAACAATTTACATTTATATAACACCTCTAATGTAGTAAAACATCCCAAGCTGCTTCACAGGTGCTTTACCAAACAAAATTTGGCACTGAGGAACTAGGACCGATACCTAAAGCTTGGTCAAAGAGGTAAGTTTTAAGGAGTGTCTTAAAGGAGGAGAACAGAGATGGAGAGGTTTAGGAAAGGAATTCCAGAGATTGGAGCGCAAGCAGCTGAAGGCACGGCTGCCAATGGTGGAACGATGAAAACTGGGGACGCACAGGGGACTAGTGTTGGAGGAGTGCACAGATCTCAGGTGGTTATTGGACTGGAGGAGGTGACAGTGACAGTGAGGGGCAAGGCCATGGAGGGATTGAAAACAAGGATGAGGATTTTAAAATCAAGGCATACTGGACCAGGAGCCTTTGTAGATCTATAAGCACATTAGGGTACAGGTTGGCTTTATTATACAGGTGCCATGTCTGAAATCTGGCTACCTGAAAACAGGACAATTTTAAAAGCTTCCTTGCATCACAATTATAATTGTTATTAGATGAATAAACAAACTCAGCGGGAAAATTCGCCAAGGTACTGTATTAGTGTGGCGGAGCACCAGACTCGTTATCGGCTTTGTGTGCCAGTCTTTACCTGCATGACCCTTGGCCCCACCCAAGCCAGCTTGGCTCGACCCACATTGGACCATCCAACATGGGCCCAACAGCTAATGAAACGGATAAGTCTTAAAAGTGATACACTGTGCTGAGCAAAAAAAATGCAAGCCTTGATAGGGATAGTGACATATTCACTTGATTTAATGTGTCTCCTATTAATTGAATTAAGGTTACGATTTTATTTTCTGAAAGCCAGCAAGATCCAAAATCTGGCACAGACTCCATCCTGAGATAGCTGGTTTTGAGACACTGTACCTATAGTCTACGAGAAAAATATCCTTTGGGTTGCTCAGGGCAAATCCATTAACCTGCACCTTATAATCGCCGACAGCAGCTGTCCCTTGATTCGAGGATGATGTCTACTCAGGGCCATGAGTCCCTGCTGTGGGTCTTCGTGTTAACTGAACAGACATATTCCCGACCCACAGTTCTTTAGGTACACGGGGCAGGACATCCTGTGAGGTAGTGGGATCCAGCGTGCAGGATTTGTTCCGTTTCTTTCTTTCTCTGCCACTGCTCTGCCTCACGATTAAGGCATTTGGACTCAAAGCGTTATGGACAAGTTGCTGCCATTTTAAACGATTGATAGCAGGCTCCTCCCAGTCCACGGGGGAGCTTCAGACTGGGGCTTCTGAGTGCCATTGTAGCTGATCATCTGAGGGTTGAGAAAACAGGACCTGGCAGAGGAGATGCTTTTCAGCCATTTGGACGCAATGGTCAGATCGGAGTTGATTTTGCAGGAGTTTTGCCTGCATGCTTGTGGAGCTATTAACAGGAGTGTTACATCATGTGAAACAGAATGTATCATCTTGCTTCTATTAATTTGGGGCTGTGTGCAAGGTGACAACTCTATTAAGGCCCCAAAGTTTAGGTGTTGTAAATAGGGACATCATGCAGTCAGTTCAAGAGTAATTGCTTTCAGGTTGTGTTGGCTTGTAAATATATGGCTCTATATCAGGGCAGGCTTTTTTAAAAAATTCATTCATGGAATCTGGGCATCGCTGGCATTTGCCAGCATTTGTTGCCCATCCATAATGTCCTTGAACTGAGTGGCTTTCTGGGCCATTTTAGAGGGCAGTTAAGAGTCAACCACATTGCTGTGGATTTGGAGTCACAAGTAGGCCAGAGAGGGTAAGGATGGCAGATTTCTTTCCCGAAAAGATATGAGTGAAGCAGATGGGAGTTTTACAACAATCAATGATAGTGTCTCGGTCATCGTTACTAATACCAGCCTTCAAATTCCAGATTTTTTAATTAATTGAATTCAAAGTCTACCTGCTGCCATGGATTTGAACCCATGTCCCCAGAGCATTAGATTGGGCCATGGGATCACTAGTCGCTATCACTACACCACCATCACCCCCAATATAAATTGCCACACCTGATGTCAGGTACATGACACACGCCATTTATAATGTGACAAGAGAAGTGTGAATGCTTGTTGTATGACATCTGAGTGTGATGCCAGATGTACGACATTAGAGTTATGCCTGCTGTGCAGATACTCATGTGTGACAAATACTAGAAACAAAGCAGTTACATGCATAGATAAATATATAGGATTCTGCTGTCTCGGTGAAAGGCAGGACTGTTGTAAAAAAATATTCAGGGTGTGATACTCTGAAATGAGTTGGAAAAAATGCTGATGTGACCTTAGTTCATATCACATGACTCAGTTATCTACTGCTATTCATCGCAAAATTTACTGCAGACAAAATATATTGCACAAAAGAAAATACAGGTGATACCATGGAGTGCAGCTGTGGATATTATATTGAACAGCCTAAGTAAATTGTAATTCAAAGCTCAGGGTTCAAATGATGTTGCAAAGATTTATACATGTAATAATAATGTCACCATATTTACTGTATGTTACAGTCTATCTTTAGAATAATATAATGAAGGAGCAGTATGGACTAATTGCGTAGACAAGTTGTAAACAAGAAATGTTAAGCGAGAAGCACAAACATTGTACATATACTGTGCTTTTCAAAACTGCATGTGAATAATAGAGCAAGTCTGAACATTGGACTGTACAGCTCGTACAGAGATTAGCAAAATGTAAAGAGAGTGTCCAAGGTTCTAGCACAACCTTGGGGCTCAGATTATTTTATAATTGGCCACAAGATTGACACAAGGAATGTCTTTCCCACCATTCTAGCTCACTGATTCAGAAAGAAGCTATAGTCTCCACCCTGTCCCCCAAACCCCAATCGCAGTATCCAGCAGTACGGCCCCTACCGCCGTACCTGGAAGACTATTCCAAGCATTTGTCACTCTTTGAAAGGGGTTGAGATTCCTAACACCAACCCAAAAAGTCCCACTTACCAGTTTAAACCTGCATCCCTTCCATTGTTTAACTTGAAGCAGTGTGGTGAACTGAACTTTCTAACCCATTTTACAACATAAATGTGCCCGTAGGGAGGCAGTGGTGTAGTGGGATTGTCACTGGGCTAGAAATCCAGAGACCCAGAGTAATCATCTGGGGTCCTGGGTTCGAATCACAACGCAGCAGATGGTGGAATTTGAATTCAATAAAAAAAATCTGGAATTAAAAAGTCCAATGATGATCATGAAACCATTGTCGATTGTTGTAAAAACCCATCTGGTTTACTAATGTCCTTCAGGGAAGGAAATCTGCCATCCTTACCTGGTCTGGCCTACATGTGACTCCAGACCCACAGCAATGTGGTTGACTCTTAAATGGCCTAGCAAGCCACTTGGTTCTCAAGGGCAATTAGGGATGGGTAATAAATGCTGGTCCAGCCAGTGACATGCCCATCCCATGAATGAATTAAAAAATAGGTTCCATAAACTTGGTTCTCTGACTTTTGGATTAACAATTTTACTTTCAGTGCCACTTTCCAGGGCAAGAAAGTCATTTTGAAATGTGGTCACTGGTGCAATGTAGGAAACAGAGAGCCAAGAGCCAAGACCCCGCAAACAGAAATATGATAATGTCCTGGGTGAGTTGCTTTGCAGAGAACTGACATGAACACGATAGGCCGAATAACCTCCTTTTGTAATGTAACCATCCTATGATCCTATAATCTATTTTACTGATGTTGGTTGAGGGGTAACTATTGGCCAGGACACCAGATGGAACTCCCCTGCCCTTTGAATTGTGATGTACGATCCACATGGTTTAACATCCCATCTGAAAGATGGCACCTCCAAAACTTCAGCACTCCCTCAGTACTGCATGTGCTCAAGTCTTTGGTGGAAGGACTTGAACCCACAACTTAATATGGTTGAGCATTGGCAAGATGTAAAATTCAGTTTTATCTATGTTTTACAGTTAATTTTCTCTGGGAGTTCATTTTTTTTAAGTAAGTTCCATCTGCTGACACATCATGGGTTCAGCCCAAATGAAGTTCTTTCTTATGATGGAGAACTGGTCTTTTCCTTGAGCTCAAGGAATAAACCTGCGCCTCCCCTCTCTAGGAAAGCCTGTGCTACACACCTTCTACAGTTAACTTGATAAGTATTTGCCAATCCCAATTTCTCCCCTCTCCTTTTTTTAACTTTTTTCTTGGGAATTTTTGCAACCATCAAGATGAAGGATGTTGAGGGAGTTGGGGTGGGGGGGCGGGGGGTGCGTTGTGGGGAGGTGGTAGGGGTTGAGGAAAGTGGGGTGTGGTGAAGACATTCTGTTCTGGACCCTCATTTGCAGCAGTATGCACTCCCAGGTTAGGTCCAACACAATTAAATGCAACTCAACACTTGCAACATTCTGCTTCAGTCCAAACCCGGAGATGCATCTCCTATTCTTCCAAGGTGACCTTTTCACTATTTACTGCACCAGTCATTCTTTGGCTTGTCTGACTGGGATTAACAGGTCAGTTGCCAACTAAGGGCAGATTTTGGATCTGGGCCGTACCTAATATAGGAAATAAATTCAGGCAGCCCAGCCCAGGACAATACCTGGTCCATGTGATTTTCTGGACTTGTTTTGATCACCTGACGGAGGGGGTTGGGGGTGAGGGGGGGGGTGGTCGGAGAGGAATGTAGCAGGGAATTTTCTTCCTTTATTGGCCCTGGGTATCTTCTGTTTCTCCTGGGGGTAGGAACACTGGGAGGGCAGCAGTGGGGGTACTTGGCGCATGGGGTAGGGTGCATGGAGGAAGTGTCTGCTCATGATGCTTCCACCATCATGGGACAGGCTTGATGGGCCAACTGGTTTTGCATGTTTGTCAGAGATAGAAGGTGCTTCCCACCAGCAGACAGGCAAGACATCAATTCTATTTTGAATGGGGTGAGTTTGGATCTAGTCCATAGAGGTGACAGCCCTTATCCTCATCCTTTCTACAGAAAATCCCTAGTGGTAAGATTCATATCACTTGATAAGATGGAGAATAAAAACATAAGATCATTAAGAAATAGGAGTAGGATTAGGCCATTCAGCCCATCTAGCATGCTGTGCTATTCAGTAAGATATGGGGTGATCTTCAACTCCGCCTTCCTGTTCTATCCCAACATCCTGTGATTCATTTAGTATCCAAAAATCTATCGACCTCAGTTTTGAACATGCTCAACGACTGAATATCCCACAACCCACTGGGGTAGAGAATTCCAAATATTCTCAAACCTCTGAGTGAAGACATTTCTCCCCATCTCAGTAAGTGGCTGAGCATACTTGTAGGTTCTGCAATACACCAAGCTGTATGTATAGATTTTAATACAATGCCAGCAGCCACTTGTTGAATTTGGCTTGCTGAATCATCCATTAGACTACAGGAAGTGTGTAACTTCAAATTGATGAGCTCAGTACAGCTCCTCCAAGTTATTTTTCCAGTTTTCCTCCCATTTGTCCCCTAAATCTCCCGAAGGAGCTGACTCCAGCTGGGATACGTTCCCACTGGCACGAAAGCCCTCCAGTACCTCACCTAAAAGGTCATTCTTTATTTTGAATGTATCTGTAAGTAAAATGGATGACATACTGAATGAATTAAAAAACAGAGAGGCTTACACTTATGTAGTGATTTTCACCTCAAAGCATGTTACAGCCAATGAAACACACTTTGAAGTGTAGTCACTGTTGTAATGCAGAAAACCTGGCAGCCAACTTGCACACAGCAAATTCGCACAAACTGCAGCGCAATAATGACCAGATAACAGTTTTTTTTGTGATGTTGCTGAAACTAGCCAGAGAGGATGATGAAAGAGACCTGGACTGAATACTTACTACAATCAGTTAAGGCAGAGCAGCAGCCCACAAGACAAACAAGAGTGCCAAATCAGCAGGGTACAAGTTAGCCTGAAGCTGTGTGGAGCTCTTGTCAGACCACGCCTTCAGTACTGCACTGAGTACTTGAGTCAGTTGAGGCTTAGTTGGTAGACCTCTAGCCTCTAAGTCAAGATGTTGTGGACTCAAGTCTGATTCAAAAATCTAGGCTGACACTGGGGGCGCGCTGCACTGTCAGAGGTCCTGTTTTTCGGGTGAGACTTCAAGCAGAGGGATGTCACGCATCCTTTGATATTCTTTGAAAGCACTGCAGAGGAGCCCTTCCCCAGTGTCCTGGCCAACTTATCCCTCAACCAACATGGAAAGCTGTAGAGACAGAGAGGATAAAACTGGAATAGGAAAGATTAAACACAAACACTGGCAAATCAGGATTACAAGACAAGGGATGGACATAAGTACAAATTGGTAAAAATGCAAACCCAAGACTAGATCCCAATTCATGCAGAGGGCGACTAATATCTGGGATGTCCTTTGAATGTGGTAGTGGAGGCAGTTAGATGCTGTGATGGGACAGCAGTTTTCTGCAGAACTGTGAACTAACTGGGTCAAATGAGACCACCATCTCCCACCTCCTTCAGCTTCCCCAGCTCTGCTTATTTGAGAGGCTTGTCAGCCTAGACACTTGAATGTTGGCCAGCTATTTGATTATGAAGGGCATCGGAGTTCAGCCCAATCCTTGCATTGCCCATCAAGTAATGAGGTCACCATCTAAATGTTAGGATCATTGATAATTTAACACACAGGTGAGACGGCTAACTTGCCAGTGTTACAAGCAGGTCGGTCAGAAAGAAATCTAGACTACCAACCCCACATTCCGCCCCCCGCACCCCCCCCCCCCGCCCCACTAGTCCATAGACATGAGCGCCAACTATATAGATTGCATATTACCTGAAATCTATCTGTGCAGCTTGCACTATCCCTCCAGCCTCGCCTGGTTTACCACCCAACAATTGCAGCTCAGGGAAGGAACGTCCTGGCCAACATTTCACCCTCAACCAACAGAGCTTAAAACAGATGAATCTGGGCATTATCACGTTGACACTTGTGGGATCCTGCTGTGCGCGAATTTGGCTGACGCGTTCCCTTCAGTGACTACACTTCAAAAATAAAAGTGCACCATTGGCTGCAAGTGCTCTGGGAGGTTCATGAACGTGGCTATATCAATGCAAGTCTTTCTTTTTTATATGTAGATGGTAGCCGTGATTCTGTACCTAACACATCCAACACCCCCCCCCAAAAAAAAACATAGTGCGCCCAAAAATATGAGTGCAGTAGAAAATATCTTAATCCTCGCTGAAGGACCTTCAGCTAGAAGAGGGTTAAAGTATGTCGGAAGCCCTCTGGTGGCATCTACAGTCAGGAGAGAGAGAGAGAGAGAGAAAAACACACACAGACACACCGAACCAATGGGTGGGCAGGAACAGTGACATCACCTCGCCTATTTAAGAAGTCATGGCTTCACAAGAAAGTGCATCAGACTGGAGAATGTTACTGTAGTACAGACCCAGAGACTCCCAGCTCGCTTCCTGGAACAGAGATACTGGCTGCCAGCTCGCACCATCACCAGTTAACATTCATCCACAAGCAGAACAAGAGGGGGGAAAAAAAAAAAAGCACACTTGTGTTTACCAACTCCGCTTGCGGATTTTGTGAAGACGCCTGGCTTGAAAGGGGAGTCGCTGCTGCGGACAGTTTGTTGTTGCTTGTGAAGACAGGGTGATAACGAGGACGTATTCTGGCTGCTGGGGAGAGGACTTTGCACTTGCCCTCCTCCCGAACAGGTCCTACCCAAGAGGGGACTGACTCTCTTTAAGAACAGCTCTCTCTCTCTCTCTCTCTCTCTCAGCACTACAGATTTTGTGTTGCTTTTCTATGTCTACAAAAATGGAGCAACCATTTTACCACGATGATACCTTCCTGGCCGGCTACGCGAGTTCAGAGAGCGGTCTCCATGACTACGGCTCCAAATACTTAAAGCAGAACCTCAACCTGAACCTGGTTGACCCGTCCAGGTCCCTCAAGCCTCACCTGCGGAGCGTGGAGGACAACCTGCTGAATGCCCCCGATGTGGGGCTCCTGAAGCTAGCCTCTCCGGAGCTGGAGCGCCTGATCATCCAATCCAGCAATGGGGTGATCACCACCACGCCCACCCCCGGGCAATACTTCTGCGGGCGGAACATCACAGACGAGCAGGAAGGCTTCGCAGACGGCTTCGTGAAGGCGCTGGAGGAGCTACACAAGATCAACCATGTGGCGCCCAATGTGTCCATCTCCAACCCTGGCATGAGTTGCAGCGCCGCCCCCAACAATGCCTACGGCTCCTCGGTGCCTACCGAGGTGCCCCCCGTCTACACCAACCTCACCGCCTACAACACCTCCAACACTATCTCGGCGGCCGGCGGCAGCTACCCCACCGCCACCATCAGCTACCTGCCCCAGCCCCACGCCTACAACCTGCCGGCCGTGCCCGTGGGTCACCCCCGGCTGCAAACCCTCAAGGAGGAGCCTCAGATCGTGCCCGAGGTGCAGAGCCGCGGCGAGACCCCGCCGCTCTCCCCCATCGACATGGAGAACCAAGAGCGCATCAAGGCCGAGAGGAAGCGCATGAGGAACCGGGTGGCGGCCTCCAAGTGCAGGAAGAGGAAGCTGGAGCGGATCGCCAGGCTGGAAGACAAGGTGAAGACCCTGAAGTCCGACAACGCCGGCTTGGCCTCCACCGCCACCGTCTTGAGGGACCAGGTCTCTCAGCTCAAACAGAAAGTCATGACTCACATCAGCAGTGGCTGCCAAATAGTATTAACTCAAAAACTACAGGGCTTCTGAGACAGAGCGCGCAGAATAACGCGAAAAAAAAAGACTGAAGTTTTTCTTCAGAAAGAAAGAAGAGGGAGGGGGTGGGGGGTAAAAGAAGCTTTTGTAAATCGCACTGGAACTCCCTGGTCCGGTCTGAAGTGGGACTTTATCTCGACAGAACTTAACAAGCCTGTACACCGGGTAACAGAGGCAGAGAGAACTGTCCAGTGTACAAGGGCAGGCCAAACTCCCGCAAGAAGGGGGAAAAAAAAGTCTTTTTTTTTCCCCTTTGGACTTGACATATTAAAGGACACTGAAATGTCTCTCTCGAAGCTGCACACGAGTTAATTTGTAAATTATTATTTCATCATGTTTTTTTTTTAAAATGATTTCCTGGTTTAGTTTGTAACAAACTGTGCTAAAGTTGTGTTTTTTTTGACAAGTTCATGTTTTAAGTATTTAAGTAAATGTTTTGAACTGTGAACTTTTGGAGCGCTGTTGGTCTCTTCTTTGAAGCGCAAGGGATAGCAACTGACCCGAGCTTGGGTGTTCCCCTCCCACACCTTCCTCCCACCCCACCACACCCAACCCCCGACGGTACCATTTAGACTTCCAGAGCTTATGTTGGTGCTACCAGCCTGGCACCCCAGACTTCTTGGGAACGGATTAGTGGGAGCTTCTCAAGGTTCGGGATAATCAGTGTAAATTGCCAAATAGATTACTTTCCACCTAGTTCAGCTACACCCGCAATCCCAACCACCCTGATCCCACCCAACTTTCCGTGATCCAGCCTTCTAAAAAGGAAACAAGTGGGTCTGATATTAAAACTTCTCGTGATGTTTGTACAAACACCCCGGAGCTATGGTGGACCAGGTTAAAAGGCTTATTTGTAAAAAAATAAAAATGGAGAGGAAAGGTGACTGTGGCAAATTAGAATAGAAGTCCCTGAAACATAGGGACCCAGATGTTTATCTTAATGTTTAATTGGGATCCAGACGTGAGCTGGGTCCCATTTGTAGTCTATGCTAGTTCAATGTTTAGTTAGTTAGTTGGCCCACTGGGTTACGGAGAGGGAAATCCTAATGGGATTCTGCTCCTGATTGTCAACCAGCAAAACTCTCCTAGGAGCCAAGCTGTGGGTATTGGGTGAAGGTGGGATTGGACTTGGTTGTGATGCCCCCATGTGGTCACATAGCCTGTCCACACATCTGAGGTCTACACTGTACTTGTCTGAAGAACAACTGGCTGAGATACCACAGGCAGACAAATGCCCGTCATCCCACATCCCAAAAGACTTATTTAAATGTTTCTCTAGAGGATTCCAGTTCTTCAGCAGGGGAGGTGAGGAAATTGGTGAAGGAGAGTAGGGCGAATCAGGCATTGAGCAAAAAGGAATGGGCCGAAGAAGGCTGAGGGGTGTCCTACTGGAGGTCTTTAAGATTATGAAGGTTTTTAAAAGAGTGGATACAGAGAGAGTGTTTCCTCTTGTGGGGAAGAGAATAACTAGAGGCCGTCATAACTAGAGGTCACCAAGAAATCCAATAGGGAATTCAGAAGGAAATTCATTATCCAAATATTGATGAAAATATGGAACTGGCTACCACAGGCGAATAGTATGGATGCATTTAAGGGAGGCTAGACAAGCATATGAGGGAGAAGGGAATAGAGGGTTACACTGAGATTTAGATGTGGAAAGATGGTGGGAGGCTTGAGTGGAACATAAACACCAGCATAGACTGGATAGGCCAAATGGTCTTTTTCTGTGCTGTATATTCTATGTAAGGGAAAATAAAAGAAACTCAAGAACTGTCTTGAGACAAATTGAGAGGGCACCTCACTGAAATGTAAAAAATATTAAATTGCATAGCGAGGGTAAAGCTAGAATCTTAACCAAAGTATTAGCTCCAGAGGACTGAGATAAACAAGTATATCTGAAACATAATAGAATGAATTACTTCACCTGATAGATCTTTAAAGCAATCTTCAAGGTAAGACATCATAGCTTATTTCAAGACATTAAAAATAGGAAGCTGAGGGGGTGAAGGTATTACAGGGATGAGTTTTAATGGGACAGATGGCCTTTTCCCATCCTTGGCTGATCCTTGTTCTTTCAGGAAAAAAAATGTGTGCCTCCTTGAAGTCCAGTAATGACGTGTCTACCAGCTGTGGATGCAGTGATAAACATATTTAAACAAAGGATTAGTCAAAGTCCCTTGAATCATGGTCTGTTTGCCTATTGGCATTCAATAGCTGCAACAGAATGTTGTTGTCTGGACGTGCTACAGGTGTCCACATTGGAGACCTCACACTCCCAAGAGGTGCCAGACCACAATTTGTTTTATCTATAGAAACCTTTAAATAGGTCTTGTGAAGGTTTCATTGAGCCTCGGCATCATCGGGGCTAGGAAGGGTGAAATTTCAGCCAGGATTCCTCCTCCTGACCCCTATCAAATGATCCATTCTGGATAGAGGGAAGAAAAGAAACAAATATTTCTACTGGGTACTTCATGACCTTGGGACATTAATTAACTTTGTGAAGTGTAATCACTGTTGAAATGTAGGAGACATGGAACCTGATTTTCATGCATCAATGTCTCACAAGCATTAGTAAGGAGTAACCAGGTAATTTTCTTTTTAGTTATGAGCTATAAATATTGACCAAGGCACGAAGAGAACTCCTGCTCTTCATCAAGTAGCACTTTTATATCTACCCAGGAGGGCAGCCCAAGCTTCAGTATCTCAGCTAACAGTGCAGTAGGGGATTTTGTGCTCAAGTCTCTGGAGTGGGGCTGAACTCACAATCTTCTGATTCCAAGGACTCATGAGCCAGGGCTGCCACGGGTATCAGCTGAACACAGGATCAGCCCTTAGCTGTGATATTTGTCTACTTAATTGACCAGTGAATGCTTGTTGTGCAGGTTCTCACATTAAAATAGCCATCAGAGGAACATAGGTGCCTGTAGAATTGGACCCCAAACTGAGTCATTATGGGCAGAGGAGAGAAGAAGCACCAGTGCACTCATTTACTCATAAGTCAAGCCCAATGTGGCCTATCTGTTTTAGAGCACCTTCAAAGGGTTAACCAATTAAACTCTACTGGAGTCACAATGAGCCTGAAGAAACATTATTTTACTAAATAATTATAAGACTTTCCCTCATGAAACTTTAGAAGTTCAGTTTACGAGAAACTCATTTGTAAAAGACATAACTAAGTTTGCAAGAAAATGAAACCGTGAACATATCATTTGTCCATAATTTGAGGGTTAGGAAATAATAATATAAGCTCATTAAAGAAATGAAAGCCATGTGTTTAGCTGCAGTATACTGAATGGGAATTAAAAAAGCCTTGTTGAATCACAGGATAAAAGGAAGATTCACACTTGGCCTGGCCACTGTTTGTTTCCCATCTCACAAAGCACTTGTTCGTGCTGGATTACAATCCCAGTAGCCCAAAAGCCTTTTGTGTCCAATTGGCCATGGGTGAAAAATGGCATGTTAACAGACTAAACTGTGGAAAGCATCACAACCTCACTTGACCCTGTTCCTGCCCACTAACCCCCACACTCCCTCTTCTAGGCAGGGGTCATTGGACAGTGATCCAGTGGAGAAAAAAGTCCTGGTTTATTCTTCTGCCCAGTAACTGAGAGCCAGTTAGGCCAATTAGAGCACCTCAGCCAACACCCCACATGAGACCAGGGGCACAGCACACTCTGTGAATCAATCCAGCACTATATTTTTACATTACAGGGCTGGGATTAAACTCATCAATCACCCTGGGCTAAGAAAGCAGCTGAATAATTCAGCAAATAATTGACCCCTAAATGTACTTTGACATCATCACCAAAAAATAATGTATGTCTTTCTTCTAAGAAAGAACTTGCATTAATGAAAAATAAATACAATCATTTATTATGTGCCTTTCACAACCTTTGGGCATCCCATTGCACTTTACAGTCAATGAAGTACTTCTGAAGTGTAGTCACTGTTGTCATGTAGGGAACACAGCAGCCAATTTGTACACAGCAAGCTCCCACAAAGGGCAATGTGATAATGACAAGATGAACTATATTAGCGATGTTGGTTGAGGAATAAGTATTGGTCAACACACCAGAGACAACTACCCTGCTCTTCTTCAAATACTGCCATGGGAACTGTTATGTCCACTGAGAGGGGAAGGGGCCTCGGTTTAATGCTCACCCAAAAGATAGCTGTCACCTCTGACAGTGCAGCACACCCTCAATACTATAATGGGGTGTCGGCCTATAGTTTGTGCTAAAGTACATTAAGAGTCTCTTATTAAAGTAAATACATTTACAGGAATAGAGTGGAGGAATAGAACTGATTGGATTTCTCTACAGTGAGCTGGCACAGGCTTGATGGGCCGAATTGCCTTCTTCTGTGCTGTAATGATTCCATGACTCTTCCTCAATGCAGGATATTTTACACCTGCCAAATTTACATTTTGTTCCAAAAAAGGTTGTTGTTTAGATCAGCAAAGAGCCATGCTCTGTCAGGAAGTGGGGCGGGGGGTGGTGTGGAGGGGGGAGCACGGAACACAAAGAAATTTAAGGTGTCATTTTTTAATGTGAGAGAGGAATCTATTGAATGGCCTGGACGGTCAATTTCCCTTTAATCTCCAGTTGAAAAGCCAGTGAATTGAGGGTGTGGGAGAATCGATCGATTCTGCGTGGATTGCTGCTTGATAGAACTTTGTCTGTTGTGCTGTTTTTACTTTATGCAGTGCGTTTGGCAGATTTTAATCGACAATTTCATTTTCATTGTATCATGCATCTGCCAGGATGATGGAAGGCAAACTAGATAGATCTTGATGTTTCTTCATCTAACGATTCCCATGTGAATATATAGACTAGCTGTCGGGCGAGACAGTGGGAGAGGATAGTGTTAACAGGGGAAGTTTAGGATGGGTACGAGTCTGATATGCTTCCAGTACATTCTAGCCACAAGGAATCTTGTCCACTGCCAGTGCCTTTTGGAAGATAATGGGTGTACAAATCCCTGCTAATGCTGACTGAATTTCCTTGTTGCTGGTGAATAGTTAGAGGGGGGAAATCCCTCTGTAGTCACTAATTGCTGTCAAATATTAGGATTAACCACAGGCAAGACAAAATGGTTTCTTCCCGTTACACTTCTAAATGCCATGACAGGAAGATTGGCTTTTCACTTTGCGCTTGCTAGCTCTCTACATCCTCCTCCTCATTCAGTCACCATGCCCAAAGAGGGTGTTGACGAGCATGGCCTTCCATTCGATTGGTCCATGATTATGCTTGGCAAAGTACCGCAGTGGTTTGCCATTGCCTTCTCCAGCCTGGCTGACCAGGATACTCTCCTGCTCTTACCACCTGCCATCAGGCATATTGCAAGTACTTAAGTCCTGATGATCAACCTGATTGGCGACTTTATGAACACACCTTCCTTGGCCATCAAGTGCCGAAGTGGGACTTGAACCCGGAGTTTCTTACCTCAAGACATTTTGGCTCCCTACATAGAGGTTCAGGTTAATTATATGTCAATACATTAAAAACAACCTTTGCCTTCATTCCTTTCATTTAACATCGACATTTTTAATGTCTCATTTAATAAACGGAGAATGATAGAACTTTACAAATTCAGTTATTTAATTCAAAGTTTTTTAGATTTTTTTTAAGTTGACTTTAAATTTGTGTTGACATATATTTGAACGTATAGATTGCTGTTGGCAGGTTATTGCAAAATCCGCTGACGGTACAAAGGCTGACAAGTCGTTTCCTGCCCTACCCTGAAGTTGGGTAAAAACTTGGTGAAGTTGCAACAGTGTTTGGCAGCGTGACGTGCTACGCCTAGCGGGTGACCGGGGCTTTCCGCTCTGACGTGCGGAAATCAAGTCCAAATATGGGCAAAAGCGGAACGGCGAGTGACGTCTGAGCAGCTCGCTTTCCGGGAACCCCCTCGTAGGTGTGCCGATCCCGAGCAGCTGGGAGTTTCCAGTCTGGCATTTCAAATGCGTACAATCCTCAAAAGAGAGCAAAAAACAACAACAAAAAAAAAACCCTCCAATTTTCAAATAGATCTATTTTTAAAAAGTGACGCTCAAAAACAAATGTGAAATGTGGCCGAAAATAATTGTATTTTAAAAAAAAGTCTTTACAGCAAAATCGTCTCTCCGCAGGGCTGCTTCATGTTTGACAAGCCAGCGCCGACAAATGACCCCCTGTGTTTGTTATATTACAGCTGAAAATTCCCTTAGAAATAACCCAAGATTGGATGGAACATTTAAAGGCCTCACTCTGGCTGGTACTGACTATCTCCCTGATGGAATGGCAATCGCCTCAGACCAAAAGTAATTCATCCAGAGAGAAAAAAAAAGCATTTTCAGATGATGCGATAAGGCATACCCTGTACCTTTCTTCATTGTCCTCATATAAGAGGTTCCTACCCCCATTTAGTGGTTCAGAAATTGTCAGAAAAACGCAAGAAGCCTGATTCAAATCTGTGAAGAGAAAGTTTAATGTGAAGCTTTAATGTTTATTTCCAGTTTCGACTGTGTTTGGTTAGGCAAGGCTTTTTGTTTGGGGGTGACTTAAATAAATGACATAATTTCTGTTATGATGTCAGGGGTGAATGACACACTGTGAGATTTGATGTGATTCGTGCCATGATATTGTCTGTTTGTAAACACATGGGGGAAAAAAAGCATCTCGCAAATATTGCTTAGTGAACAGTGCCCCTTCAAATAGTCTTAGGAATGTCTCCAGTTCCACAACTTGATATGTGGGTTGAACTTTGTATGCTGTACCTGTGTTTATGTACAGACACTGCTCGCTTTCAGGGATACAAACAGGGCACTGCTTTATTCAGTGTCCAGCCTTAAGGAATAGCTGACATGTCAGTTGGCCTAACTCACCTAGTAGAAACTGAAAGGTTCCTTGATGTACCATGAGAAGTTTGTTTTTCCTAGTTTCCCTCCTTTCTTGAAGATGTTGATTCATAATTGGATTACAGTACCAAATGCCCGAATGTGACTCCAGACATGTCCAAATTTGGTGTTCCTATAAATCTGGCCTTTTCTGCATCCCCAATTTCCTTTGCTCCACAATTGGCAGCCATGCCAGTCTAGTCCCTAAGTTCTGGAATTTCCTTCCTAAACCTTTCCACTTCCCTCTTAAGTTTAAGGCACTTATTAAAACTTGTCTCTTGCACCAAGCTTTTGGTTACCTGATCTAATGCCTCCTTCTTTGGTTTGTTGGCAATTTTTATGTAATAATGCTCCCGTGAAGTACCTTGTACTATGTTAAAGGTGCTGTATAAATGCAAGTGTGTGAGCCTAGACTGAATTTTAGGGACATACCACAGCCAGGCCTGTTGCAAACACACATGTGCATGCAAGCACATACACACTCGCGCACACACGTGCTTTTCTACAGCTGTTATTGTATAGCAATCGTATACAACTTCTCCAACTTTCCTCCTCCTAACCCAAGAAATATTGTGACCAATTGTAATGCCATATCGGGAAAGACTGAACAGGCTGGGGTTCTTTTCTCTAGAAAAGAAAGACCGAGTGGGAAAAGGTCCTTGACCTGAATCGTTAACTCTGTTTCTCTCTCCACAGATGCTGCCAGACCTGCTGAGTCTTTCCAGCATTTTCTGTTTTTTTATTTCAGATTTCCAGAATCCATAGTATTTTTGGTTTTATTTTAGTATTTAACTCACTACCACTTCTCTTCCAGGAGTGCCTACCTTAAACAAGTTCTGCTCTGCTCTACGACAAGATTTCTGCTTGTCTTCTTTACCTTGTTCACCTTCATTACTTTCCATTTCCAACCTCACATTTAATAAGGTGTCTACCAAATCTCGCTTTCACAGCCACTTCTCCTTCCTCAGCAGCTGTCTCCAGCCCTGACTTATTCCATGTGGATTTCAGCTGCAATTCCATCCTCATGTATGTACAGGTATCCCTGGGATATTCAACATTCCTTGAACTGCTCTTCTTGCTGCATCCTGTGATCTACATTCAGTGCCATGCACCGCCACATGTACACACTTGACCTCTCTATCCAACAGCACCAACGAACAAAAAAATTCAAAGCTCCTTGACCTGTAATGTTAACTCTGTTTCTCTTAAGACTGAGAGGATACTAGATTTAGGCTTTTAAAGTTATGAAGGCATTTGCTAGGGTAGATGATGACCATATCATTGATTGTCATAAAAACCCATCTGGTTCATTAATTGTCCTTTAGGGAAGGAAATCTGCCATCCTTACCTAGTCTGGCCTACATGTGACTCCAAACCCACAGCAATGTGGTTGACTCTTAACTGCCCTCTGAAATGGTTTAGCAAGCTAGTCAATTGTGGCAATTATGGATGGGCAACAAATGCTAGCGACACCCATATCCCATGAAAGAATAAAAAAGATGTAGAGCAGATATTTCCACTTGTTGTGGAGACCAGAACTAGAGGCCATAACTCTAAGAGATTTACTAATAAATCCACTGGTGAATTTAGGAGAAACCTTTTTACCCAGAGAATGACAAGAATCATAGAATTTGCCACCACAAGGAGTAGTTGAGGCAAAAATTATAGACGCATTGAAAAAAAAAACTAGACAAGCACATGAGGGAGAAAGGAATGGAAAGATCTGCTGATAGGGTGAGATGAAGAAGGGCAGGAGGTGGCTTGTGTGGAGCATAAGCACCAGTGTGGAGCAGCTGGACTGAATGGCCTGTTTCTGTACTGTACTTTCCATGCAATGCTAACTCCTGGTTTGGCCGAGATCACTAGCTCAGCTCATATCAGGCATCAAACCAGGAATATCCTGTTCAGTAACCATATTGCATAATACGTTGTTACAATTAGTGTTTTAACATGCTAGTTTTTCTTCATAGTGACCAGACAAGGGTTTCCAATCGTGAGTTGCATCTTCTAACATCCAAAATCAGATTCTTATGAACTTTAATTTCTTTAGACTTTTAATCAACAAAGGAGTCAAGGGTTATGGAGAATAGATAGAAAAATGGAGTTAAGGCCATAATCAGATCAGCCATGATCTTTTTTGAATGGCAGAGCAGGCTCGAGGAGCTGAATGACCTACTCCTGCTCCTAGTTCTTATGTTCTTATTATGTAAAGGTCAGAGAATCAATACTATTTTCACAATAGCCAGGGATCTCTTAATGTTCCTTTAAGATTAGAACATAATGTGTGAAGAGGACCTTATAAAATATTAGTAAAGGAGTAATTACACTATATCGTCGTTCCTTCACTGTCGCTGGGTCAAAATCCTAGAACTCCCTCCCTAACAGCACTGTGGGTGTACCTACACCACATGGACTGCAGCAGTTCAAGAAGGCATCTCACCACCGCCTTCTCCAGGGCAATTAGGGATGGGAAGTAAATGCTGGCGTAGGCAGCAACGCCCTCAACCCATGAATGAATAAAAAAAAAAATTGTAGTCTTATCTGGCTTAATACTTCAATGTCTGCTGCTAAAGTATTATGATACTTGCTGACATATCTCCTTGGAAACTCACAATAATCTCAAATGCACAATCCAAATCACACTTAAATGTTAAATGACAGGGAAAATGGGTCTTTAAGAAAGTGAATGGAATATCTGACATTACCATAGCTTTAAATATATGCATAGAATTTGCATTTATATAGTGTCTTTCATGCCCTCAGAATGTCCCAAAGTACTTTGGAAGTGTAGTGACTGTTATAATGTAGGAATTATGGCAGGAAATATTCACACAGCCAGTACCCACAAACAGCAATGTGATATGACTAGAAAATCTGGGCTTTTTTTCATTTAGGTAGGGCTTTCCATGCCTTCAGGGTGTCACAAAAGTCTTTACAACTATCTAAGAATATTCAAAATGTATTTACTGTTGTGATGTGGGGAGCATAGCAGCTGATTTGAGCACAGCAAGATCCCACAAGGGCCAATGGAATAAATAATTTGATATGGTGATGGTGAGAGATAAATATTGGTCAGGATGCTGGGGAGAACACCCACATTCCTTTTCAAATAGTGCCATGAAATCTTTTATGCCCATCTGAGTGGGCAGAGGAGGCCTCAGTTTCATGTATCAGTGCAGTACTCCCTCCGTACTACACTGAGGTGGCAGCCTGGACTTTTGTGCTCAAGTCTCTGAAGTGAGACCTAAACCCACAATCTTCTGACTTAGAGATGGCAGAGTGCTACCCACTGAGCTATGGCAGATGGAGATGGATCAGCTAAATGAAATCAGGTAAATGACAGTTAAATTTTGACTCCAACCCTTTCCAGCTTTGTACTGATCATCTTTCTGGCGAAGCACTAAGTCGGAGAGATCAGAAGCTCTAAGGATTGAGTCCCATTCAGTGATGACTTAGAATCATACAACAGTTTCCAGGGCAGAAGGAGGCCATTTGACCCATCATGTCTGTGCTGTCTCTTTATAACTGCTACTCAGCTAGTCCCGGGGGTGCACATCAGCCATGTACCAATGGGGAACCCCCATCCAAAGCACCAACTCACAGTCTACTCCATCCCAAGACCTGTTGGGACCACCCATCAGGAACAGGAGCCCTGTTTGATTTTCTCCACTCTAGTCCAGGGTTGCACTATGAATCATCGCACCTCACCTTAACTCCGCCTGAGTGCAGCTAACTCTGATTCAAATGTGGCTTTCAAAAGGGAATTGGACAATTATCTGAAGAAGAAAAACATTGCAGGGCAGTGGGGAAAAGGCAGAGAATGGGACTATCTGAGTAGCAATTATAGAAAGACAGCACAGACATGACAGACCAAATGGCCTCCTTCTGTCTTATACCTGTTGTATGATTCTAACTCATTACTGAATGGGACTCAATCTGATCTCTCCGACTTAGTGCTTCACCAGAAAGTTGATCAGTACAAAGCTGGAAAGGGCTGAAGTCAAAATTTAACTTTCACTTACCCAGGAGAAATATGAGGCATTCTCAAATGCTCCTTCAGATCTTACACAGCAAGTCTCAAAACCCAAGCCCTATCTAACTGCACTGAGGCAGAACCTCACTGCCCTGCATTACCTTTGGAAGTCTGTTCAATTGCATCTACAGGGAAGCAGAGTTAGCATATCTCATAGTTTGCCTCACTGCTCCTGGCCCAGGAGGTGGGAACAATTGTCTAGGGTTCCCCAATTGCTGATCCAGTCCACCCTGCTGGAAACCATGAGGGCCCAATATTAACTCTGCATAAGTGAGTAGGTTTAGAGTGAGTTTTGTATGTCCTATGTATGTGCGGACTTCTAACAAAGATAGAAACTTCCTCACCCGTGATGCCCTCTGCAGCCAGATAGCATGGTGACCCTTGAGCCAAGGCTTTCTGCCTCTGTGCTCAGCCACCCACAAATTTCTGCTTGTCCGTTTTAATTGATCCTGGACTTGGGAACACCAGAGAGAATCACAAACCCCCAGCCTTAATGTTTCGCCTCACTCATTGAAGAATGGTCACTTGGTTGAGGTTCCAAATGAGCAGTCTGCACCTATAGGCCCATCCGGCAGCAAAAGGTAGCAGCTTCCAAAGAAGGGAAGTAATGCTGAGCCATGTACTTTTGCTGTACTGTACAGCTATTTTGATCACTGTAACTAGTATGGTAATTGTTGGTCTGTATGTGCGGAGTCTAACTGTTATGAATATCATCTGAGGCTCTTTAAGTAATAGCGGCATAAATGGGACAAGAAAAAAAAACCCCAGTGTCTCTGTATAACTGGAGCATGCCCTTCAATGAGAATGTGTAGGTGCTGCTAGCTTGTTTTCTTTGTTTCCCAGCAGTGTAACACAATACGTAGAATGCTGGATGGGCCACAACATGCCTTTTCAAAGAAACAATAATTATATGATCATCAAATAACTTGAACTGTTCCAAAATGATTTGTTTGTAGCATCAAGGAATTATTGTTCGTTTAAGATGTTAGAATATTGTCCCACATTCTTTCCCGTAAAGACAAGGTCCCTTGCAGTTTGCAGACGTTTTTTTTTTCAAAGTTTCTTTCGCTTCATTTTTCTCCTCAGTTCCTGACTGTGGTGATGGGTCTCACGAATGTTGTTTAGTGGGGATCAGCCACTGTCAGGTACCTGCTGTCTTTTACTTGTGAACATATACTATTGATTCGGGCAGGAGAGTGAGGGCTGTGGCAGCTGGTTAGCTCAGGCGGCTAGCTAGCTAACATATAGATCAGATTCATGCCAACTGCATGGGGCTCGATCCCTGTTCCGGCTGAGGTGGACTTAGGACCTGCCTCCTTGCCCCAGCTGTAGTAAAAGATTAGCCATTGTTTGACAAATAATCACCAAGGACCTGCCTTCGGGCAGAGAACCAAAAAGGAAGATACCATTGGTCACCATAGCCTGAAGTCCCTAGATCTTAGAAAGCCCACAGGGACCCATAGAATCATTGGGAGCACACCAAGATCCATAGGATCACTGAGACCACCCATGCCCCCAGGATCCATAAAATCATTGAGACCCTTCCAGAATCCGTAGGATCATTGAGACCCCACCTCCAGTGTCCATAAGATCATTGAGACCTCCCCCCAACCCATTTCAGGATCCATATGATCATTGAGACCCTTCCAGAATCCATAGGATCATTGAGATCTCCCCTCCTAGGATCCATAGGATCATTGAGACCCCTCCAGGATCACTGAGATACTTCCAGAATCCTTGGATTATTGAACCCCCACCCTCCCCCAGTATCCATAGGATTATTGAAATTCTCCAGGACTAATAGAGTCACAGTGAGCCTACCAGGATCTAAGTGATCTTAGAGAGCCCACCAGGTTGCATAAGATCAATCAAATCCCTCCGAGATCAACAGGTCATTGAGACTTTTCTCCACTCCCAGAAGATCTCCTGGTTTCAGTGGGGTGGAGAGTGTAAGTGTATAGAACAGGCTGGATGGACTAAAAGGCTTTTTCCTATCTATCATTGATCATATTACAAATTTGCTCCTTGGGCTATAAAGAAATCAAAGTCAGCATTTTATGCCCTTTTAATCTAAATTATCATTTCCTTGACTATGAATAGAGTATCCAGATAAGATCAGCAATAATTGATCTTAGCTTTTGTGGTTATTCAAACAGGGATGTGACAGACAACAAGCCTTACCAAATGATAATTAGAGTTACTGAAGGCCAGTCCTCTTACAGTAAAATGACGGTGGGTATAAGAGATGATCTAAAGGCAACTGGAGTGTGACCCATGAAGTCCTGGAGTAGGTTGTTGCAAGTCTGTTGATGCTGAGTGGTTTCTGTTTCCCGGCAGGTTTTGTTTGTAAGGTAAACACTGACGACGAGCTGTTTCTGTGAAAAAGATGCGTGGTCGTAAAAATTCCCTGCACTTTTGCCCAGTGAAAGCATTTTTCTGCTTGTTGTGTGCTGCTATATTAAGTGCTATTTACGTGGCTTGCAAAATAATTAGCACCATCAGCATCAACAGCATTTTTAAATCTATTGTATTTTGCATCTGAGAATTGCCCATGTGGGTTGGCGTAAATTAATAAAAATATACCGGTAATTTCTGCAATGTCCTCCTAGAGTCTGAATGAATTCCCCACAATTGCTTCACTTGCAAGCTGTTGCCAACTGTATTATAACTGTCTGGTGCACAAGTCATGTTTAAAAATTTGGGCTGGGAGCTTTTAAACTTAATGTTAATCTCTCCTTACTACTGTAGTTTAATATTGTTCGTGGGTAGAAAGTTCTGTTTTTCCCAGCTACAGAATGCTGACTTGCTGGGTATTCATTTTTTTTTCCTCAACAAGAACAACTTGCATTTGTATAGTACCTTTACCATGGTATCCCAAGGTTTAAGAGGGCCGGTCTTCAGTGAGCTCTAAATATCATTTGATGAGATTTATTGTCTGCCGCAAGAGCACTGTCAAACACAAATTTTGACACATAAGGAAATATGAGAGCAGGTGCCTAAAAACTTTGTCAAAGAGATAGATTTTAAGGAGCAACTTCTGACGTACGGGAGCAGAAATATTTAGGATGGGAATTCCAGAACTTTGGCCCCTGGTAGTGGATGGCATGGCCAAAGATGGGGGTGTGATGGAAATCAAGGATGCGCAAAAGACCAGAATTGGAAGAGTGCAGAGAACTCGGAGAACTGGAGGGCTGAAGGAGGTTACATATATGGGCGGGGGTGAGCCATGATGGGATAGGAGCCTTTGCTAATGCTTTAAAGGTGTGTTTGTTTGCTTCTCATCCCCATGAGGTTGTATATTAAAGTGAAGCCTCGTCATGTACATCTATGAGATAGAAGGAGATTACTATTATCAGCTTTGCAATAATGCAAAATATGAATGTCAACTTTTTATTAGTTACACATGGTAATGGTACTTAGAAAAAAATCTCTTACAATCCACTGCATTTAAAAGCCCTGCATTGAGAAAGGAGCCATCAGTTAGAGGCCGCATTTCACATGTCACATTGCAGATGTCACACTTAAGACATCACACTTCATGTGTCACACTGCAAATGTCACAGGTCAGACACCATACTTTAGATGCCACAATATGTTACAAATGGAGAGTGATCTTTAAAAAAATACGTGTAAAACAGAAAGACAGTCATTTCCTACTTTTCTTTTTGACCTTGTGCAGGAGCCAGGGATCTCCAGACTGGTGCCAAGCTACAAAGAAAGAATTATGTTCTAACTGACCTCAGGGTGTATCTGCTCCCAGCAATTAAACCTTGTGACATTAAATAATCAGTTCAGATCCACATTAGCAGCACAAGTAATACATTGTTGGCTATATATCATAGTGCTCCACCCTGATAAACCAGTGGAGCCAGTAAAACTGGAATACAAAGTTAGTATCAATAATGGAGACTATGAACCTACCAGTTTGTTGTAAAAACCCATCTGACATCCTTTAGGGAAGGAAAGCTGCCGCCCTTCCCCCGCCTCACCTACATGTAACTCCAGATGCACAGCAGTGTCATTGACTCATAGTTGCCCCCCAAAATGGTCAAGAAAGCCATTCAAAACAAAAACAGAATTACCTGGAAAAACTCAGCAGGTCTGGCAGCATCGGCGGAGAAGAAAAGAGTTGATGTTTCGAGTCCTCATGACCCTTCGACAGAACCATTCAGTTGTATTCAAGAAGACTGCTCACCGCTACCTTCTCAAGGGCAATTAAGGATGGACAACAAATGCTGGCAATGCCCACATCCTGTAAATGAATGAAAAAAGACCTACCAAGAAATATACCATGGGCGATCATCCAGTACAATAGATCTGGAAACAAATGGTCCATTTTTACATTAAATGCCTTTTGCTTACCAGGAATCCAGGTAAATAGTTTCTCAGTTTTAATGATAAACAAGATTTATTTATGACAGTCAAGTTTTTAGATCACTAGGGTTCCTCATGTTTTAGAAATAATGCATGTTGTGTTCATCCATAGTGTGTGTGGTCAAATTTCTTAGCCCATGTTTTTAAAAAATGCACTAAAGGACATTTAAGACCGGAGAGTAATGTATTATGCTCTAGGTTTGAGTTAATTTAAATCCTACCTTGAGATTCCTCAATTTTTAACTATGCAACTTGACATTTCATTCTCATTGTCTTTATATTCCTGTAATTTGTGTAAAGAAAAAAAACTTGCATTTATATAGTGCCTTACACCTCTATAGGGCTTCCCAAAGCACTTTGCAACTAAAGAAGTACATTTGAAGTGGAGTCACTGTTGTAATGTAGGAAACATGACAGCCAATTTGTGCACAGCAAGCTCTCACAAACAGCAATGCAATAATGACCAGAAACTCTGGAGGGTAATGGTGATGTGGGCTGAGGGATAAATATTGGGCAGGACACTGGGGAGAACTCCCGTGCCCTTCTTCAAAAGGGCATCATGGGATCTCTTACAACCATCTGAGAAGGCGGACAGGATCTTGGTTTAACATCCCATCCAAAAGAAGAATTGTTGATAACTGGGAAAAGTAGCAGCTAATTTGTGCACAGCAAAATCCCACATACAGCTGGGATGGGAAGATAAGTGTGGCTACACCACCTTCCATAATAATAATGTTAATGATGCAATTTCTAATCATAACCAGGTAGTTTGTTTTAGTTATATTGGTTGATGGATTTCACATTGAATGCCGGGCAGAACTTCCCCGCTCATTGCCAAATTGGGATCTTTTACCAGCACTTGAGATGGCATATGGGGGTTTAACATCTCATCCAAAAGACAGCATTCCTGACTGTGCAGCACTCCCTCAGCACCACCCTGGATTATGTGCTCAAGTCTCTGCAGTGGGACTTGAACCCACAGCCTCGCTCTGACTCAGAGGCGAGAGTGCTACCCACTGAACCACCGCTGACGCTTATAGTTTATTGTGTATTGGGCTGACATTTGCAAATAAATGGCGCAGGAGTGGGCAGAGTAAGTAAATACTTGCTTCAAAGCTGAAAGGTTCCCATTAATGGGCGTGAGAGAAAAATTAACGTGAGCATTTTGTCAGGGTATGGCGTACATTGCCATCTTCAGCGACGGGGCGAACGGAGGCTGGGGTGGGATCTCTGGCCAGTTTCCACCACCCCCCCACCCTCCACCTTTCCGAGCATGTAGTACGTTCCCCAGGCGACCCTGGAAACGGGCACATGCAGCGCCCACCGGGATCAGCGCACAAGCATTGGGCACTGCCCAGGCGTACCCGGCGTGCCTCGCCTGTCAAAATGGAATAACGTTTCCAAACCTTTTTTTTTTGCAGTGACCATTTTGGACCTGCGAAAGAGTGAGTTGGTAGGGAGGGAGGGAGACGGGGTGGGGGGAGCACGGGTCAGGCGTCTGAGGGTGACTTTCTGGCAAAATGCCCACTTTATGGGGTCGAACAACCCGGAGCACCTTAATCGTTAGGTGCACATCTGGAATGGCGGTGGGGGGCGGGGGGAGTGGGGGGTTACAAATAAGCTGCTGAAAATACAGACTCTGACAGCCCTTTAAGCAAAAAATAAAACCCCTTAAAGCCTTCACCATTGAATCGCAAATTCTGCATAAATATTGCCTTTGCTGTGTGGCAGGGTTGCCTGCAATACCCGGGGCTATTATTGTTAGTATTATTACGCTTGGCTCTTATCAAGAAAATTATATGATGAGTTGAAGGGCGGGGAGCTGATGGATGACCGGATCCAAACAGCCACAGTTGCGTTAGCAAACGCACCGAGTCCCTTCGTCTTTAATGCACTGCAATTAAAATTAGTCAAGCGTAAAGAAAGGCAATTTTAAGAGCAGTTGGGCGGACGGGGTGGACCGTGCGTCCATGCTTTCCTCCCCACCTCTCCGCACCACCCCCCCCCCCACCCTCCCTTCAGCAACCTTCACACCAGCTCCTTCCAGCTCTCCTCCTCCCACTGAGATTCAGCATGTTGGCGTTTGCAATGACGTTACTGCCTCTTCCCAGCGCGTCTGATCTGAAGGTTGCCCCGTTCGCAGCCTCGGCTCGTCCCCATGTGCGTCAAAGTGATGGTGGAGGAGGCGTTTCAATGAGTTAATCGATTCCGCTTCATCCCCCTATCCTCCACCCCCACCCACCCCCGCACCTCCCCCACGCCACGACGCTAAACACTGGCAGAACCTCTGACATTAGCAAGGACACACCCGATTCATCAATATCGTCCCCATAATCAGTACAAAATATTCACAGATGTCCAAAAATGATGGCTCCAGTTGGTCTTGTGAAATCCTTATTTTAACTGTGCCCCGTCTGTAAAGTCCCTCTCCGATGCCCCTTGTTTGAACAGTGACCTTCTCAGCACTTCTCGAGTTCGCTGCCCAAAGGCAAATGCCAACACACAGCGCCGCAGGCAGGTCCCCAATCCATCCCTGCCAGAACAGGGATTGAAACCCAGACTGCTGGCACCAATCTAATCCGCAGCAGCCATCCAGCTCTCCGAGGAATATGAGCTGCTTTTGCACGCATCTTGTAGTCTGGAGCTATGGATAGTGAGGCTCGAGTTTCTTTCCATCACATGATTGACCAGCAATCTCTCCCAATCTTACCATCTGCCTTTGCCGTGTCTTGGAAGGATTTACAGGTTGATACTCAACCTGTATGGCCACGTTATGAACTCACCTTGCGGCCATCAAGTCCTGGAGTGGGACTTAAACCCAGAGCTTCTGGCTCGGAAGCAGGGATGCTACGCACCGCACCGCAGGACCTCCTCACTTGCAAGCACTAATGCAGGACTAACTGGATTGCTCTTTGAAAGAGCCAGTACAGACTTAATGCACTGAATGGCCTCCTGTGCCATACTATTCAATGATTCAGTCTAAGACCCTCCTGCTATTCTATAGTGAGGGGCTCGAATCCATGTAAAACTGCAACAAGAAATGTAAATGTAACTATAAACTATTATGGTAAGTGCAGTGAGACACCTCATGTACTGTATTGAAAGAAACTGACCCGTATTGCAATTGCTGTAATGTCAGATTTGAACTGTTATGTAATCTACCTTTACAAATTTTACGACTGTAAGTATATTCTGGGGGAAAAAAGCTGTTTCTATGTTTGTATGACACCACACATGCAAATGTTTGTGCAGAAAAACACCTTTGACCATAAGTGCATCAGTCAAAGGGCCGCACGTAATATCCTTGAGGCCCTGTGGGGGAAAAGAGATGGTGGATGATGTTGGTTGCCTGAGCAGAATGTCCAATTCATTCGGCAGTATGCCTCATCACCAGAGCTTTCGAACCAAGTGGTGAGAGGGCCCCCCCCCTCCCCCTCCCCACCATCAGATCCTTCATGCATGCCCAGAGTCCCACTGCCATCGCACCTGTCCTTGAGGCAGCTGCAGTGCGGAAGAAACCATCGCCCACCTTCTTCTGGCATGTTCCTTTGCAAAGTCAGGTCTGGAAAATGAAAGAGTAGTTTTTGTTGAGATTCACCCCGAGCAGCCCTGTAACACAGGACGCTGTGCTGTATGGGCTGTTCCCAGGGATATACGCCTGAGTCATATATCAGCTGCTGCCGGAGGACCATCAGCTCAATGGTCTGCCCAAAACCTGCTGGTCCACAGTGCGAAGAGCTGTTGACCATCAAGTATTGCAGACTGGCATATTCCAAGGTCCAGTACCAGGCAATAAACCTTGGGGCAGCCGCTGCAAAGGCTCAATAGGGAAAGGCCATAGTCTAAGGCCCTCCTGGCATTGTAAACTGAGGGGTTGAAAGGATGCACCAGAGAATATTTGACATAACATGTATATTGTAAATACAACTGGTAATTATAAGTGTTGCACCTCATGGTGCCATGTACTGTATTGAAAGAAACTGGATTCCACTTAATGTACTACTGGGTCAAAATCCTGGAACTCCCTCCCTAACAGCACTGTGGGTGTACCTAAACCACATGGACTCCAGCGGTTCAAGAAGGCAGCTCATCACCACCTTCTCAAAGGCAACTAGGGATGGCTTATAAATGCTGGCCTGGCCAGTGATGCCTACATCCCAAGAAAGAATAAAGAAAATATAAAATTTGAACTGTTATTTGATGCACATTTACAAATTTTATGAATAAAATATTTGCTTTTCAAAGAAATTCTACGATTCTCTCCTCCCTGACTGCATACAGTGCCTAATATGTTGCTTTCATTTCCCAGTCGGTGCTGAACCAGCTGGTCTTAGGCTGGGATCATAGTGTCGTGCTGAGGGAATGCTTCATTGTCAGAGGTGCTGACTTTTGTATGAGATGTTGAATCTGGTGTGCTTGCCTACTCTCTCCCTCAGCTAAAAGCTCACACGGCACTATTTTGAAGAAGACCAGGGGAATTCTCCCCAGAGTCCTGACCAATATTATCCCTCAATCTACACCTAAAATAGATTATCTGGTCATTTATCACACTGCTGTTTGTGAGAGCTGGCTGTGTGCAAATTGGCTGCCATGTATCCTACATTACAATGTGATTCCATTTCATTGGCTGTAAAACATTTACTGAGGTCATGAATAGCACTATATAAATGTAAGTCCTTCTTTCAGTGCATTTGGGATTGGAAGAAGATGAGGTGTGATTCCTGCTCCTGATTGCTGTCCAACTTCTCAGCTTCACAGGGAAAGGTATCTTGCCAGATAAGGGTAAGGGCTCAGATAACCAGCTTTCCACTTAGAATGGCCACTAAGACAATGTGGCTGATGTGTGTTCCATGGGTGGCACGTTACCCTAGCAAATGCCTGTGTCCTTAGTAGCAATTTGAGAGAGGTCATTGCACCTTTATCAGGCAGATATGAAACCATTCATAAACTTGCAACTTATAGATCAAGGAAAGAAATAGACATGAGTTGGATAAATAGGAATTAACTAGGTGAGTGGATAGTGTACAAATTCATGATAATAATAATTTAGGGTCTTTGCCCTTGGGCCACATGATATTATAAAGTCATAATGGCACAGAAGGAGGCAATGTGACCCAGCAAGTCCATGCTGGTTCTCTGTAGAGCAATCCAGTTAGTCCAATTTCCCCCATTCTATCCCTGCAACCTTGCAGGGTTATTTCCTTCAAGTGCCCATCCAACTTCCTGTTGATATCATTAATTGTCTCTAATTCCACCAGTTCCAGGTCATTCACATTTCCCTTACACCTCTTGCCCAAAGCCTTAAATCTGTGTCCCCTAGGCCTTGCAGCATCAGCATTTGGGAACAGCTTTTCTTTGTCTAATAAGAGGGATTTTGTTATGCATTTTCTGATACTTGCATAGAATCCATTTTAACGAGGCCCAGATATCCTCTGGTACATTACCCATGAGCCTATGCTTCATTTATGAGCCTGAGAGGAATTGAAGCCAAACTCATCTTCATATTCCAGCGGGAGTCATTAAGTCATAGAGACATAGAATAATACTGCACAGAAGGAGACCATTCATGCCTATGCCTGCTCTTTGAAACAACTGTCTAATTAGTTCCATTCCCTTGCTCTTTAATGTTGCCCAACAAAATTTTCCTTCACAAGTATTTATCCAATTTCCTCCTTCTGTGCCTTATGCCTCCATAAGATTTCAAGTTGCTGTTATGGGCCATTGCCAAGGCCTTTATTCCCCTTCAGCTGTTAGCCCTAAGCTCTGGAATTCCCTCCCTAAACCTCTCTGCTTCTCTACCTCGTTCTTCTCTTTAAGAGGTTTGTTAAAACCAGCCTCTTTCCTGTCCTAATATTTCCGTAGGTGTCAAATTTTCTTTGATAACTCTTCCGTGAAGCTTCTTGAGGAATTTTACTATTTTAAAAAGATCATATAAATTGTTGGGATGGTTTGAAATTTGGCATGCTTATCTTTGTCTGATGAGTGCAAAACATAAAGCTTCAGCAACTTGTCTCTCTTTTCAGCAAAGTGCTATATAAATGTTAAGTTGTTGTTATGGGAGGTTAGGCACTTCACTACCCAAATGCCCCATAATCAAAGGGGAAAGAGGAAACCCTCACCACAAATGGATTCATTATAAGTCTCGGTCCGATACTTATCTTTGACCTGTTCTAAGGGTAGTAGGAGAACTCTGGAGTTTAGAAGAATGAGAGTTGATCTAATTGAAGCACTTAAAATTCTTAAGGGGAATTCCTATAGGGCAGGGAAGTTGGTTCCCCTGGCGGGAGAATTTAGAACACAGGATCACAAGCTTAGGATAAGGGGTTGACCATTTAAGATGATGAGAAATTTCTTTACTCAAAAGGTTGTGAATTTTTGGAACTCTCTACCCCAGAGAACTGTGGATATATTGAAAACCAAGATTGATAGATTTTTGGGTTTTAAGCAAATTAAGGGATATAGCGTTGGTGTGGGAAGGTGGAGTTGGGGTAGAAGATCAGCTATGATCTTGTTGAATGGCTGAGCAGGCTTGAAGGACCAAAAGGCCTACTTGAGCTACAACTTCTTATGTTCTTATAAAAAGGTCCCAGCTGTGGTAGCCTTCATGAGTGAAAGCATAGAGATATGAGTCAGCATGTTTGCCAATGCGAAGGGGAAATGGGGTGCATGTGGTTCCTGGGCTTAAGCAAGCGCTCTGTAGGACCCAATTATCTTCCAGCTCATCAACATGTACAATTCGCCTGTGAGTTGCGCGATTTGTATCTTAACTCTGGCATGTATCCTACATTACAATGTGATTCCATTTCATTGGCTGTAAAACATTTCCTGAGGTCATGAATAGCACTATATAAATGCTCCTGATTGCTGTCCAACTTCTCAGCTTCACAGGGAAAGGTATCTTGCCAGATAAGGGTAAGGGCTCAGATAATGTGAGACATTCAAACTTGCACAGATTCTGTGATTAGTCAGGTTGTAGTGATTGTGGATTTGTTCAGTGTGAACATTGTGGCATCTCAATTAGACAAAGTGCGCTGGCTGCTGCTCCCTATGGTGACAAAACAAAGTCAATCCCAAACGTTGTCCATGAAGACCACATTGCTTGTTCTCAGTGTAATGTTTACCAGGGGTGATTTGAAACAGAGCAACATGATGTGTTTTTAAAATTGTTCAATTCTTACTTGTATCTTCAAAAGAAAGATTTTTTTTTGTATTTTATACTTGATATACATTTTGGATATAATTATTGTGGTAAACAGGAGTACCAGCGACCACATAAATTTGAAGAAAAATGCCAGTGAGGTATTTTGCATTTTAAACTACTTGCTGAAGAAGGTTTTTGAACTCTGCTCAATTTTAATGTCAATCCCTGCTTCCCATGGTCAGCAAGATCACCTTCTTTTACTTTCAAATCATCTCTCGTCGCTGCCCCGAACTCTCTACCTCAAACTTCCAGGCTGTAACTTGAGTACCTCAAGGCGCTTTTCCTTCAACATACACCTTGCTGGCCTCCCACCCTCCAGGATCTCCAGAACATTGCTGGCATGAGAGACATCTTGCTGAAGTTTTTTGACTTGTACTCATCTGGACAAACACAAGAATCCCAAATTTCAATCAATCACAACAATTTATACTGTTTATTGGTCAGCAGGTCCTTATTTATTCTGTCATGGGATGTTGGCAAGGCCAATATTTATTGCCCAGCTATGGCATTTCAGAGGGCAGTTAAGAGTCAACCACATTGCTGTAGGTCTGGAGTCACATGTGGGCTAGAACAGGTAAAGGCAGCAAATTTCCTTCCCTAAAGGGCATTAGTGAACCAGAAGGGTTTTTATAACAAGATGATAGTTTCATAGTCACCATTACTAGGACTAGGTTTATATTGAACAATTGAACCTGTGCCCTCAGAGCATTAGCACGGGCCTCTGGAGTTCTAGTCCAGTGACTTTACCACCACACCACTGTCTCTCCCAATACAAGTTGACACTGATTGGCTGATGTGTTGGCATGGAGAAAGCAAGGGGAAACTAAATCTCCCCAAACTTCCCAGTAATATAAAAAGGCACAAAGCTTGAACATATTCCATTTGTTTGCAGAGAATTATCCAGAACACAACAGTCCATTTACTCACCTACACTCATAACCAGTTCAACTCATTTCCATCCTCTGGACTCCTCGTCCTCAAGGGAATAGATGTTCAGGTTCTTCTCTTTACCCTCAAATTCTCCCATGAACTTGTCTCATCTCTCTGTCTCCCTCTCACCCCACCTCCTCTATCTCCTCCTTTTCTGCACCTTTTTCCATCCCTCCTCCCTTACTCCACAGATAGGAGCTGTGGTGACTCTACCTACCTCTGGGACTCCCTCTCTCACCAATCTCAGCCTTGGTACCTCTCTCCCAGCTTTCTGAAGGAAACCTTGCGCTCTCCCACTTTGACCTTGCAAGCATCCCTTGCCTGACTGGTTCCCTTTCTTGCTCTTGTGCTCCAGAAGTTTGCAAACCCCTCGATAGTCCCTAAATGTAAATAGAATCTGTTGAGGGTGACGATCCTTCCTGAGATGATCAGAAAATGTTGGTATGATTGCTCACTCCCAGTTATCCTTCAATCTCTGTCTTTACACTTTGATAGCAAGTGACGGTTTGCTTTGAGTCCATTGTAAAATGGCCACCCCCTTTCCGATCCCCCTTTCCCCAATAATTTATAATTTAAAAAATATATATTTTTCTTTTCCCACCTATTTTTAAATTTATTTCGATCTATTGTTTCATCTCCACCTTTTAGCCCATTTCGATTCCTTCTCCCCCTCCACCCCACAAGGGCCATCTGCCACTTGCTTGTCCTGCTTGCTACCCTTAATGTCCCCATTAGCATATTCCTTAGATAATATCACCACCGTCAACACCCCTTTGTCCTTTTGACTATGATATCTTTGGCAATCTCTTCCATCTATCACTGGCACTCTATCCAGCTCTATCTGTCCCACCCCCCTCTACCAGCTTATATTTCACCTCATTTCTCTATTTCCTTAGTTCTGATGAACAGTCATACGGACTCGAAATGTCAACTGTGTTCCTGTCCACAGATGCTGTCAGACCTGCTGAGTTTTTCCTGCTATTTTTGTTTTTGTTTCAGATTTCCAGAATTCACGGTATTTTGCTTTTATTATAGTAAAATGGTTATGTTGTTTCAGTGCCCTCTGGTGGGAAAGAGTGGCATATTTGAGATCTAATGCTTTTAAACATGACCACAGCTTCTCCTGTCCAACAGCACCTCTTGCAGGTTAAATCAAAGAATGAGAATATTACATCTGTTGCTGTCTATGTTCCCAGTATTTCACACTATTCATTTCAAGGTTCCAAGTTCAACATCCAATCATTCAGAGAGCCGGTGCCAACACAATGGGCCAAATGGCCTCAATCTGCCCTGTAACAATTATGTGATTCTATGACCTATGCTGCATTCTAATCAATAATTTCTGCACCCTAGGGCTACAGAGGTATGAAGACAGACCAAGCATTCAGCCTTGTTGACCAGTGCCCCCTACTGGGATACATGGTGAGGGAGGGAATGGACTCCTCATGGTTCCTGTACTCATTGGATGCATTCATGTTCTAAATTAAGCTTGTATTTATATAGCGCCTTTCACAACCGTAAGACGTACCAAAGGACTTTACAGCCAGCTAAGTGCTTCCATAGTCCCTGTTGGAATGTTGGAAGCACTGCAGTCAATTAATGCACAGCAAGGCCTGACAAAAGGCAACAGGATACATGTCCAGATCATCTGTTTTAGTGATGGTGATTGAGAGATAAATATTGGCTGGGACACCAGGGAGAAGTCCCCTGCTTCTTCATCAAAGTAGCACCAGATGGCTTTTCATGTCCTGAGAAGGTAGATGAGCCTTGGTTTAACATCTCATCTAAAAAGCGACACCAACACCAGGCAGTGATCATCTCCAACAAGAGAGAATCTAACCATCGCCCTTTGACATTCAATGGCAATACCATCACTGAATCCCCCATTATCAACATCCTATTGATCAGAAACTGAACTGGACCAACCATATAAATACTGTGGCTACAAGAGCAGGTCAGAGACTGGGAATTCTGCAGTGTGTAACTCCAGACTCCCCAGCCAGTCCACCATCTACAAGGCACAAGTCAAGGTTGTGATGGAATACTCTCCGCTTGCCTGGATGAGTGCAGCTTCCACAATACTCAAGAAGTTTGACACCATCCAGGACAAAGCAGCCTGCTTGATTGGCACCCCATTCATCATCTTCAGCATTCACTCCCTCCACTACTGATGGACAGTGGCAGCAGTGTGCACCATCTACAAGATGCACTGCAGCAGCTCACCAAGGTTCCTTTGACAGTACCTTCCAAACCCGTGATCTCTACCAGCTAGAAGGACAAGGGCAGCAGATGCATTGGAACACCACCACCTGCAAGTTCCCTCCAAGCCACACACCATCCTGACTTGGAACTATATTGCATTCCTTCCCTGTTACTGGGTCAAATTCCTGGAACTCCTTCTTTAAAGCGTTATGGGTGTACCTACTGCAGTGATTCAAGAAGGTGGCTCACCTTCTCAAGGGCAATTAGGATTGGCCTAGCCAGCAACGCCCACAAGCCATGAATGAATAATAAAAAACACAAACCATGCAGCACTCCCTCAGTCCTGCACTGGAGTACCATCCAGGATTACAGGCTCAAGTCTCATGAAATAGGACTTTTTTTTAAATTCATTCATGGGATTATGGACTTCACTGACTGGGCCAGCACTTATTGCCCATCCCTAGTTGCCTTTGAGAAGGTGGTGGTGAGCTGCTTTATTGAACCATTGCAGTCCATGTGGTGTAGGTACACTCACAGTGCTGTTAGCGAGGGAGTTCCAGTGACAGTGGAAGAATGGTAATATATTTCCAAGTCAGGGTGGTGAGTGACTTGGAGGGGAACTTCCAAGTGATGGTGTTCCCATCTATATGCTGCCCTTGTCCTTCTATATGGTAGTGGTCATGGGTTTGGAAGGTTCAGTCGGTGAATTCCTGCAGTGCATCTTGTAGATGGTAAAAACTGCTGCTACTGTGTGTCGGTGGTGGGGGAGTGAATGTTTGTGGGTGTCGCGCCAATCAAGCAGGATGATGGTAATGGTAGAGTGAGGGATTTGCTGGCCATGATGCTATAGATTGTGTTCGAATACAATTCTGCTGCTGCTGATGGCCCACAGCACCTCATGGGTGCCCAGTCTGGAGTTGCTAGATCTGTTCTAAGTACAGTGGTAGTGCCAATGGAGGGTATCCTCAATGTGAAAGTGGAACTTCATTTCCACAAGGACCTCCTATCAATACTGTCATGGGCAGATGCATCTGCAGCAGGCAGGTTGGTGAGGATGAGGTCAAGTATGTCTTTCCCTCTTGTTGGTTCCCTCACCACCACCACACACCCAGTCTAGCAGCTATGTCAGTTAGTAGTGGTGCTACTGAGCCACTCTTGGTGATGGACATTGAAGTCGCACCCAGAGTATGTTCTGTGCCCTGGTCACCCTCAGTGCTTCCTCCAAGTGGTGTTCAGCATGGAGGAACACTGATTCATCAGCTGAGGGAGGGCAGTAAGTGCTAATCAGCAGGAGGTTTCCTTGCCCATGTTTGACCTGAAGCCATGAGACTGCAAGGGGTCCAGAGTCAATATTGAGGACTCCCAGGGCAACTCTCTCCCAACTGTATACTACTGTGCCACCACCTCTGCTGGGCCTGGACATACCCAGGGATGATGAAGGTGGTTTCTGGGACATTATCTGTAATGTATGATTCCATGAGGGTGACTATATCAGGCTGTTTCTTGACTAGTCTGTGAGACAGCTCTCCCAATTTTGGCACTAGCCCCGAGATGTAAGGAGGGCTTTGCAGGGTCAACAGGGCTGAGATTGCCATTGTCATTTCTGGTGCTTAGGTCAATGCCAGGAGTCCATCCAGTTTCATTCCTTTTTCGTGACTTTATAGTGGTTTGTTACAACTGAGTGGCTTGCTAGGGCATGTAAGAGTCAACCACATTGCTGTGGGTCTGGAGTCATATGTAGGCAAGAACAACAGTTTTCCTTCCCTACAGGGCATTAGTGAACCAGATGGGTTTTTACACCAGTCAACAATGGCTCCATGGTCATCATTAGACTTTTAATTCAATATTTTTCATTGAATCTATATCGCACCATCTGCTGTGGCAGGATTCAAACCCAGGTCCCTGGAGCATGACCCTGGTTCTCTGGATTACTAGACCAGCGACAATACCATTAGGCCATCACTTCCCCACAGCCTTCAGACTCAGAGGTAAAGTGATGACCACTTTACACTGATACACATGTCATTTAGTGAAAATGGTAATCGACGTGTAGTTTCAAACATGGAAGGTGTAAATCTATAAAACCCTATTCACCATGAGTCAGTGCCCATTCTACCTTTAAAAAAGCTTAGTGTTACCACAGTAATAGACATGTGATGCTGCATGCCTTTAAGTCAAATATTAGCTTTAATTGGGCAATTGATGTTCTTCCCCATCCTCCTCCATTTTGTTGATTAGGTTTTAGGTTTATTGTCCAGATGTGAATGTTGCTTGCAAGACCCAATCTCTCAGTTAGTGATGGGCCTTCTTCTCAATTTCAATTCAGATAATGAGTCTACACTGAAAACCTGCTTTTTCCCTTTATAAATGTTGCCAGAACCTCTTAGAGTCATTAGGGCACAGAAGGTAGCCAATCAACCCATCAAGCCCATGCCTGGTCTCTTTGGAATCCAGTCAGTCCTATTTCCCTGCTGTAAATAACCTACTGCATTTTCTGTCTCAATTATGCTTTGTTGACTGTTGGGCCTGTTTCCTTGACAAATTCATCCCTGATGGCTGATGAGCAATAATATTTAAAAAAAAAGGTGGAATGAGATTAATACGACTCAAATGTCAAAGATCAAACATCAGTGCTGAGAACATCCCCTCCAGTTACATCAGCTACACAGTTAAGATAGAAGAGATTTTGGTGTCTCCTGATTGCTGCATGAGATAGATCCTCAAAGTTGTTTCTGGTTGAGGTTCACAGTCCCTCCATGTCTGAAAGCAAGCCCAACATTTGAACCACTTGCAATTTGTTTTCCCATATTTTCAGCCCAATAGTGTTGAACTCTGCCATCAATTTGGGGGACTACAAAATGCTATTTAGTAGAAAAAAAGAGGGAGGATGAATAGGACATGACTGGAAGTCTCAACAAATTAAGGATTAGGGACTTCTATTTGTACATGACAGTCCAGGGCAGTAACGAGGAAGAGCTCCATTGTCAGAGGTGCTGTCTTCCAGCTGTTATGATCCTTGACCAGACCCCAAATGTTTTGGTAAGATTACGTTAGGGACCAATAACATTTTGTTTAAAGTGCACAGCATTTGAGATTTAAGATACTTGTTCAATGAATAAAGCCACAAGATTGCATGGGTTTTAAACAAACGAAAATAACGTTTACTATCCAAGGTCAGAAAGATAAAACAATTTACAATATGTATCTTATACTCAACATTCATGGTCAATATGAGGTACATGTGAATTAACAAGAAAGCTGTGGTCAAATACATCACACTACACAATAAATGGCAGATGCGACCAAGGCAGAGTCCATGGATTTCTCCACCTAGACGACAGTAAACACTGCGAGTTGATCAATTTCATGGAATCTCTGTGTCTCTTACAAGGAATTCCAGCCATCACCTTTGAAGATCTGGGAATACCCTCCAAAAGTGGCTCCAACCCAGACAGCATCAACAGCAGCCCACCTTGCAAGGTTTCAATCTCTTCTCCTGAGATTCTGTTCCCCTGGATTCCCAAATGTACACTTAAGCATCAACCCACAAGCACAACATCAGCTCTTTGGGTAGGCTAAGCAGAGCACAACTGGCCCAAAGAGCTACCTTTGCCCCAGTGGCCCACAGCATGGAATCACCAAACTTTGGCTGTCTTCTTCACTAAAGCCTGCTTCCCACAGCCATTTTCCTATTTGAAGCCTGTTTCTCTCCTCTCTTTTTTAACTGAACTGGGACATTTTCCTGTCCCTGTCCTCTTTCTGGGACTCTTTTTTTGAACCTCTCCTTGTCCCCTCTCCGCTCTGGAACCTCTCCCTGTCCCCTCTCCCCTTTAGGACCTCTCTCTGTCCCCTCCCCCCTTTGGGAACTCACCCTGTCCCGTCTCCCCTTTAGGACCTCTCCCTATCTCCTGATTGGGACTCTAGTCTTCCATGGCACTCTGCTCTCGGTCACGTGACCCAGGTTTTTGCACCATTTTTTCTTTATGCACAGGCACTGAGACCAAGGAATGTAAAAATGCTGATCTGTGCATGTGCAGCCTGCTCCTGATTTGCAAATGCGCAAAAGCTCCAAGGTTCATCGGGAGTTGAACTTCCTGACCTCCGCTCTCAATGTTAAGGTATGTATTTTTCTCACAATGCAGAAGAGATGTTAAACCAAGGCCTCATCTGTCCTCAGGTGGATGCCAAACATCCCACAGCAAATATGTGATAAAGAGCAGAGGAGTTATCCCCACATGTTCTGGCCAAATTACTTGGCCATTCATCTCATTGATTTTTGTAAACTGGCTACTGCCTGTGAATAGTAAACAGTGGCTATACTTCAAAGGAACCTTATTGGCTTGAAGCACTTTGTCAGGTACTGGTAGCATGAAGGGTACTTTATACAATCAATTCCTTTTATTCTTCACCATTAAGACTTAGACGTGAAGAATGCTAGTGTGGTGAGGATGATCAGCCCTGGCATGAGGAAGTGCTTTCAGGAAGAGGAGGGGAAGAATTAACCGAATTGATTTCCACTCTTCATGTGGTTTCATCCACTGTGTTTCTGAAAAAATGTATTATAATCTATTGTGATAATATTTTATCTTGCCTGCATTGTTAAGACAAGATAACTTTGTTTTAATTGTGGCTTTCAAAAGGGAATTGGATAATTATCTGAAGACGAATAACCTTGCAGGGCTGCGAGAAAAAAGGTAGAGAACGGGACTAGCCGAGTGGCATTTGCAAAAAGCAGACATGGACACATTGGGCTGAATGGCCTCCTTCTGTGCTGTAACCATTGTATGATCCTGATGGGTCAGTGGGTTCATTTGGTGGGCTGCGTCCGGCGTATGTGGGACTCACGGAGGATTGGGGTGCATGACGCATCTCTGGTTGCCAATGGCTGATGGCAGCAGAAGATGTGGGCAGCATGGAGCGGTGGAATGGCAGGGATAGAATGGGAGATGAGTTTGGGATGGCATGGGAGGGTTGGCATGGGAGATAAGGATGTCTTAGGAAGAAGGGAAAAAAATGGGCTGGGAACATGAGAGAGATGATAGGAATGGGATGGGCATGGCATGAGAGTGATGGAATGGGAAGGACCCTTGCAAAAAAGATCCTAATCTTATGGCAAATGTTTTGCTGGTCTTTGGTAGTTTTAATTAAATCATTAACGTTAACAATTAGGGTAGGAAGAGCCCCTGAGAACCTAATTTTATCCTGACCTAATATCTACTTCCCAGCACAGATCGCTGAATAACAATCAGCTGAGAGCCTGGGTAATTTGCTCTATGCTTAGCCCAGGTGCACTCAGGCCATTTTTGTGTTCCCACTGCCCTTGTAGGGCTACAATCAATTGATGCAACACAAAACAGGAATAGAATTTGGGATCTTCTTGTTCCTTATGACCCAGGCACGGTATCACTACCCAGGGCCAAGGAGAGAAATCATGGGCCCCAGTGCTTCTCCTGTTTCTGAGCCCCTTATTCCCCACCACCCACCACCACCCCCACCCTACCCCAAACTTTAACCACCCCCTGTAATCATATATGATACTTTATCCCCTTTCAAGATTCACCAAACAATCATAGAAAGGTCCTGGTAAAATGATAACGTCCATTGTTAGCACCTGGTTACAAATATCGTCCGATATATATATGCAACATGGGTCATTAATATTAAGAGCAGCAACAATACAATGCAGTGTTAGTTTGTGTGCACCCTATAGATGGTCCTACCATGACTATTAAACAAACCAGAGTATACAAATTTTACTTTAACAGCATCGTGCAATATTGTTAATTTGACAGGGAAATATCCCACTACTTATTTATAATACTGTGCAGATGATAACATTGATTTCGGTGACTGTCTCAGCCCTCATTAATATGTTCTGTACATTGCACCATATGCAAACAGTGACAGTAAATTCATATTTGGGGAAAGATTCAATACTTGCAACTAGAAAATCTGCACAAGATCTTTTCCATTCTGTAGAAGTAGAAGAATTCTTTCTTCTGCCTGGTTCATACAGGGCTGCAGTTGGATTCTATTTTATCAGTAATCTAACAAGGTAGAAAGATCACATGACTTCTGAGCAGCAAAGTGGAATGACTGAACAACGTAGGTCTTCACTATCAGCGAGAAGTGCTGGAGCCCTCAGGTGTCTCTGTGTGACACAACACATTGACTTGCCTGGATGAGTGCAGCTCCAACAACACTGGACACTGTCTAGGACAAAGCAGCCCATTTGACTAGTGCTTCATCCACCACCTTCAACATCCACTTTCTTCACCACTGACACACAGTGATAGCACTGTGTACCATCTACAAGATGCACTGGAGCAACTCAATGAGGGTCCTTCGAAAGCACCTTCCAAACCAGCAACCTCTACTACCACCACCTTCAAGTTCCCATCCAAGCCACACACCATCATGACTTGAAACTATATTGCCGTTCCTCCACTGTCGCTGAGACAAAATCCTGGAACTCCCTTCCAAACAGCACTGTGGGTATACCTACACCACATGGACTGCAGTGGTTCAAGAAAGCAGCTCATCACCACCTTCTCAAGGGCAATTAGGGATGGACAATAAATGCTGGCCTAACCAGTAACATCTACGTTCCATGATAAAATAAAGAAAAGATGCCAGAGGACAAAGACTGAATGGTACACAATTGTATCTGTGTTTTCTTGATCAGCAAGTCTGAAGACTCTGCTGATCGTTGCTTCTCACTATAATATATTTGCAAATCTATGCAACTCAACTTTATCACGGTATTTCAGTACATCAAAAAATTCACAAAAGCACCAAGATAGAGTGGGATAATAGATAAGTAGACAAAAGGACAAAATTGAAGTTAATGAAAAAGACTCTTGAGAATCATGTGCAGGTACTGATTCACTGTGAGCCCATTATGTACTCTTGTCCTGGCAATTTCACCTCACAAAGCCCGCTCACAGTGAGCTTCCATTAGCAACAAAATAAACAGAACTCCAGCCATGATTCCATCCTCTGTTTGCAAGATAATTATGGATGACAAAGGCCATCTCACCCAGCTCATCTCATCCATCCCATAATGACATACGAACATACATATTTGGATCAGGAGTAGGCTGTTCGGTGCCTCGATCCTACTCTGTCCTTTGATAACATTGCCTACGTTATACCAGTGACTACAACTCAAAAGTACTTAATTGACTGTAATGTGATTTGGGACATTGTGAAAGGTGTTGTATAAATGTAGGTTTTGTATTTCTTTCATTACACCTACATGAAGTAGGCAGAGTGACTGTAGAAATGGTGAAATTGGAGGCCTAATGCTGCGTCTCTAAGGGATAATTAATCACAGAGCAATTAACTTATGTTAGGAAAGTAGCTACGAAGAAATCACTACATTTATGAAACAATTCAACTCTGTAAATAATACAACCTTACCATTCAGACTTCTCCGGTGCCAACCCACTGTACACTGTGAATTTACAGCCTATTCACAGATTTCATATGATGTTGAATCATATTTGTATTAAATAAACGTGCAAATAGCATTTAAAATAATTCTAATTGAGGTGTGAGGGAAACAGGCAATTTAAGTGAAAAAATGTAATTAAAAATCAAATGTAAATGTAAATAAGGAACTCCAACAGCAGAAAAAGAGTGTGACAGCAAAATCCTGAGAGAAAACATTTCTATAAACACTTAGATCATATGATTAGATTTCTATAAAGACCCCTTACGGTAAAAGCACTTCATGCTGTTTCTCTGAGACTTCAATGAATTTTTTTTTGCAAAACTTGCAATGGATGCTCAGAAATCCTCGCCACCCCTGAGAAATTTTAGTCCCACAGTGTGGTCACCTTCTGCTAGACTATAAACAGAATGGTGCAGGGTGGGGTGAACCTAGAATGGAGTAGAGATTTGAAAAACCTTCCTTTAAGCAATTTCCCAGTGACAAATAGGGATTTCATTCCTAAATTTTCCAAGAGTAATAAAATGGGCGATAGGTAGTCAACACCCTGTTTTGCATCCCTCCCAACTTTTAGTTTCTTACATTTATTTTGATGAGGCCCAAGATTCTCAAGTCTCTGGTTCTTTAACACAGCATGTCATCAGAATTGTGACTACTTTAAGGCATAGTAAAAATTTAGACTGCGGTATATATGCTGGTTTAAATTTGAAAGAGACATTTGAGAAGTGTGCAGCATTTAATTTTGTGACACTAAACCTTAAAAGTGAACCCCTCTTCCACCCTCAAACCCCCAACTCCCCTCCAACCTCCCCCCAAAACCTCAACCTTTCCCCACCACCTACCCCCTTCCCCCAACCTATCCCCACCCCCTCCCCCCTCAATCTCCCACTGACCGCAACCTCCACTCCACCCCTCTAACCTCCCCACAACCCCTCCAACCTCCTCCATCCTCCCTCAATAGCCCCCTTCAGTTCCCCCAACCCCTCCAAACGCCCCTGCGCCCCCTTCAACCACCCCCATCCCCCCACCCACCAACCTCCATCCCTTCAACCTCCCCCCAACCTTCTCCCCCCACCCCGCACATACACAAAGCATCCAATTGGTTGTAAAATTACATGGAGTTCACTTAGCATTTTTTAACCGAGAGCATTCTCTGCTAATGACCTTCAGGCAGCTTTGTGGTTTTCTGGTGGGCTTTTCAAAAACTAAAAAAATGGAACTGTGAAGCTGCACAAAGATCAGAAGCAGCAGCGCAGCAACTAATGAAACTGACCTGACAGACCTGCTTTAAAAAAATCAGAACCTTCAGGCTGACAGTTCCAATATTTTGTTAAAGCCTGTCTTCCAGGTCTCCAACTCTGGCTGCTTCATGTGCAAAACATGAGGACCCCAATTGTAACAGCTAGCCTGGCCCCGTCTAGCCCCCGGGCCAATGTTTGACACCATCTGCAGCCTCTTCTTCTGGGCTCTGCCACTACCCACTGATCCATTAGGTCTAGAGTCAGCTTCCACTGATATACTGACGGCACCACTTAACTCAACCTGTCCATCACCTTCCTTGACCCCACAATCACCTCCACACCGTCAGCCATGGTTAGGTCACAGCTTCTGTGGCCCCGTCTGCCCTCTCTGATGAATATAAACAATTCCATGGCACTATTTTGAAGAAGACAGGGTAGTTCTCCCTGGTGTCCTGGCCCTTGACCAACAACACAAAATCTGTTGAAGAGTCATACAGACTCGAAATGTTAACTGTGTTCCTCTCCGCAGATGCTGTCAGACCTGCTGAGTTTTTCCAGGTATTTTTATTTTTTTTGGATTTCCAGCATCCGCGGTTTTTTGCTTTTAACACAAAAAACATTATCTGGTCATTATCGTTTGTGGGGAGCTTGTTGTGCACAATTTGGCTGCCATGAAACCTGTGAGTGGCTACACTTCAATGCGCTACTTTGGCTGTAAGGGGCTTTGGGACAACCTGTGGATGTGAAAGATGCTATGGAAATGCAAGTTTTTTTTGTTGTTGCACTTTTCCTCCAACTGAATGTTGGGAAGTGAACAGTTAAATGTTTAAGGCTCCTGTCACAAATTCCACTCTTATGTCACAGACTCTATTCCCTTCTCTGGCTACTTGCTCAGGCTCAAGCAGACTCTGAAAGCAGGGATCTAAGAGTGCCCAGAGATCCAAGGACTGTAAGAGATTAGAGAGATGGGGAGGGATGAGGCCATGGAGGGATTTCAAAACAAGGATTAGAAATGTAGGTCAGTGGGCCCAGGGGTGATAGATGAATTGCACTTGGTGAGTGTTAGGATGAGCTCAAGTTTATGGAGGTTAAAAAGTGGGAGGTTAGCCAAGGGAGCATTGGAATGGCTGGGCATGGGAGATAACAGACAGAAAATTGATTTTTAAAACCCCTCAGACCCTGGTTTCAAAAAGCTATAGCTTAGGGAGAAATAAAATCTCCTCCAGCAGACATGAACAATCCCTTACAAAAACAGAAATACCTGGAAAAACTCAGCAGGTCTGGCAGCATCGGCGGAGAAGAGCAAAGTTGACGTTTCGAGTCCTCATGACCCTTCAACAGAACTAAGTAGAAATAGGAAAGGGGTGAAATATAAGCTGGTTTAAGGTTGGGGGGGGAGGCATGAAGAGATGGGGTGGGTGGGTTGTTGGGACAAGCAAGCAGTGATAGGAGGAGATAACCAAAAGATGTCACAGACAAAAAAACAAAGAGGTGTTGAAGGTAGTGATATTATCTAAAAGAATTTGCTAATTAAGAGTGGAGAGCAGGACAAGCAAGGTAGCTCTAGTGGGAGAGGGGTGAAATAAACGATGGGTGGAATACATTTAAAAATAATGGAAATAGGTGGGAAAAGAAAAATCTATATAAATTATTGGAAAAAACAAAAAGGAGGGGTAAGAAACGGAAAGGGGGTGGGGATGGAGGAGGGAGTTCAAGATCTAAAGTTGTTGAACTCAATATTCAGTCCGGAAGGCTGTAAAGTGCCTAGTTGGAAGATGAGGTGCTGTTCCTCCAGTTTGTGTTGAGCTTCACTGGAACAATGCAGCAAGCTTAGTTCTGTTGAAGAACTTTGCTCTTCTCCGCCAATGCTGCCAGACCTGCTGAGCTTTTCTAGGTATTTCTGTTTTTGTTTTGGATTTCTAGGCATCCACAGTTTTATGTTTTTATCTTTGAACAATCCCTTGAACAGATTTGTTTCCATAGCAACAGTGTTCTAATAGAAATTATTTGCATATTACATACAGCAGCTGAAATTCAATAAAGCCACCTTGCTTATCGTGTGATCTGCTTGAAAACAAGATACCTTGCCCTCAAGAAAACTGGTGATGACAGATCAGTCTGAACTGTAGCAAACTCTTGTTTCTTCTCTCCCCTCCCCCAATCTCTATCTTGACGGAACTCTACAGGTAACTGCCTACTTGGGTGGAGTGATGGCACAAGTGACTTTAGGCTCCCAAGTTTTAATCTTGTTGGCAAACTGCCTGCCACTAGTTAACAAAACCAGAATTACCTGGAAAAACTCAGCAGGTCTGGCAGCATCGGCAGAGAAGAAAAGAGTTGATGTTTCGAGTCCTCATGACCCTTTAACGGAACTGAGTAAATATAAGGAGAGGGGTGCAATATAAGTTGGTTTAAGGTGGTGGTGGGTTGGGGGTGGGCGGTGGTGGGGGTGGCGGGGAGAGAGAAGTGGGGGGTGGTGGTGTGGCTGTAGGAACAAGCAAGCAGTGATAGGAGCCGATAATCAAAAAAATGTCACAGACAAAAGAACAAAGGCATTGAAGGTAGTGATATTATCTAAACAAATGTGCTAAATAAGAATGGATGGTAGGGCACTCAAGGTACAGCTCTAGTGGGGGTGAGGTGGAAAGGCTAGCAGGGCATAAAAGATTTAAAAATAATGGAAATAGGTGGGAAAAGAAAAATCTATATAAATTATTGGAAAAAATAAAAGGGGGAAGAAACAGAAAGGGGGTGGGGATGGAGGAGGGAGTTCAAGATCTAAAGTTGTTGAACTCAATATTCAGTCCGGAAGGCTGTAAAGTGCCTAGTCGGAAGATGAGGTGCTGTTCCTCCAGTTTGAGTTGGCCTTCACTGGAACAATGCAGCAAGCCAAGGGCAGACATGTGGGCATGAGAGCAGGATGGAGTGTAAAATGGCAAGTGACAGGGAGGTTTGGGTCATTCTTGCGGACAGACCGCAGGTGTTCTGAAAAGCGGTCGCCCAGTTTACGTTTGGTCTCTCCAATGTAGAGGAGACCGCATTGGGAGCAACGAATGCAGTAGACTAAGTTAGGGGAAATGCAAGTGAAATGCTGCTTCACTTGAAAGGAGTGTTTGGGCCCTTGGACGGTGAGGAGAGAGGAAGTGAAGGGGCAGGTGTTGCATCTTTTGCGTGGGCATGGGGAGGTGCCATAGGTGGGGGGGTGAGGAGTAGGGGGTGATGGAGGAGTGGACCAGGGTGTCCCGGAGGGAACGATCCCTATGGAATGCCACCGGGGGGGTGAGGGGAAGATGTGTTTGGTGGTGGCATCATGCTGGAGTTGGCGGAAATTGCGGAGGATGATCCTTTGAATGCGGAGGCTGGTGGGGTGATAAGTGAGGACAAGGGGGACCCTATCATGTTTCTGGGAGGGAGAAGGCGTGAGGGCGGATGCGCGGGAGATGGGCCAGACACGATTGAGGGTTGAGGGCCCCGTCAACGACCGTGGGTGGAAAACCTCAGTTAAGGAAGGAGGAGGACATGTCAGAGGAACTGTTTTTGAAGGTAGCATCATCAGAACAGATGCGACGGAAGCGAAGGAACTGAGAGAATGGGACTAGACTAGTTAATGTTGTCTACACGTATGAGAAAGGTCACCCAATAGCACTGAGCTATGCCAACCTACTAGTCTAGTTCTCATGGCATTTTTAATGCTTACTTAAGTATGACTGAAGATATGGTGTCCTATTTTCAGTTGCAGGTGGCAAAATGTCCAACGTAACTAAGTAAAACAGATCAACGTCTTATTCTTCGTCACTGCATTTTGGATTTCAGAAGTTAAGCACCATTCAATGCGTTGAGTGCTCACTACATTAAACTCACTTAATCTGGCACCAAACTTGCAGAGGGAAAACCTACCCTTGTAGAACTGTATCTGCAATGCAAACTGAACACTCCACTTATGGGTCCAAGGAGTTAGGTTAAGGCTAGCAGAGTTATATATGAAGTACATAGCTGGGGGGTTGTAGTACTTTTGTAGCTAGAATCAACTAGCCCTTAAGGCAGAGGCTCACAATCTACAGCACATATACTAAAGGAGTGCACACAAAAAGTTCTAAAAATTGTCATTTACTCATCATGAGAAGGTATATGCATTGATAAAAGATGTATAGAATTTAAATAGTAATTGCTGTGTTTTATTCATTACTGGCATATTTTAAAGTCCCAATTTCCTGCTTATATCAGTATCGTGTAGCAAGGAGGAGTGTGGTGTGTTTGATGTTGTGATGTCACTTGTTGTGAACTTTCCACTGTAAATTGAGGGGCGCATTTGACAAAATATCAGCTTCTAAGAAAGCAAAGTTAGATGTCTGTTCACTTCAGCCTTCTCAAACTTGGCTTTATTTAAAAGGACTGTCTGTCATGAAAGTTATGTTTGTTGCATGTCAAATGTTCAGCACCACCTTCAAACAAAGCACAAAAAAAATCCTTTCTTGAAGTGGACACGACTGAATCATTCAAAAAGATCAAAGCAATTTTTAAAAACCAAGCCACAGAAGGAAACAAGGAAATTACAAAATTGCAGTGCATTGCAAAAAAGCCATTTACAGATGGAGAAATTATAAAAGCCTTTCCTCAGCAGTTAGGAAGGAGGTTCTATTGAATAATTTGCCAAATAAAGACAATCATACTGAGAATAAAAACTACCCATCTGAAAACCATTGAGACACACTTAAGTGGAGTGGCAAGAATGTTAACAAAAGCAGACAACCGTTAATAGACTGTGGTTAGCAATGAGCGTGTGGATATAAATTACTTTCCAGGTTTGACAGCTGTTGCAAAATATTGTGCTTCTCATAAAAGGAACTTCGTTGCCCAAAACCCTTGTATGGCCCAAGGGGGTGGAGGGGGGAAGGAAGTATATAGTGGAAACTTTTGTTAAGCCATTTTGAAGAATGAAGTGTTGATATCAGAGAAAGTGTGGCACCAGATGGTGCTCCTGCCATCAGGGGATTTAAAAGTTACTTGAAGATCAAAAATCAGCAACCCAACAGTCAAATTTGGCTATCATCCAATAAGAAAGCCTGTGCGCTGAAAAATTTCAATTCAGAATTAACGTAATGAATCCAGTGATGTGAATTTCCTTCTTACTCAATCTGCTTTGACTCTCAGCTTTAAGGATTGCTAGAAGAGATGGGCACTGCTTATGTCATTGTACTTCACAGCAGCAAACCTGGCTAATTTGTGGCAAGATTGGCACCCTTTGTTTTGATGAGACCTTATAAATTTGAGGTCTATTACTGGCATGCAAAATCCTTAAATTAGAGTGAATAAATGAGGACTTAGCATACCACTTCTGAAAGGTTGCTGATCTTTGCACCAAGGCATTGACTTTCAGGGCTATTTGCTGCCAGCATAGGAACTTCAGAGAGCTGGAGCAAGAGAAAAGAATGAATGTTTCAAATCCAATAGGACTCCTCAGACTCAGTCATATTGGACTTGAAATATCCACTCTAGATGCCGATAGACCTGTAGAGTCTTTCCTGAACACTTAGGATCACCAGGAACTTTATCCTTAGTTTCATTAACAATGGCTGATCATGTTTCCTGGAGTTAGCCAGAGTCATACAGCACAGAAACAGGCCCTTCAGCCCATCATGTCCGTGCCAGCTATTTTAATCCCATTTTCCAGCATTTGGCCGGTAGCCCTGAATGCTGATGGTGTTTCAAGTGCTCATCTATGTTGAGTTCTAGAGAAAGTCAATGCACCTTGGCTCAATTTCACTAGTCATCATGTCCTCACTACAATGGCATTGCACACCCAAGAATGCCTCAGTCACTGATGTAGAATTGTTAGCTTGTGTGGAAGATTAAGTTTCAACATATGTACTGTGACCTGGTGATATAAGTGATCCAATATTGG